>NC_049901.1:21112022-21774338 GCF_001411555.2 Juglans regia | reverse complement strand
AAACCCTTTTGGCAGGTTCAGGGTGCAGGTGTTTGGAAGAAGGATCATTGTAAATTATGAAAAGGAAATTATAAGTAAAAGCTATTTGCTACGCTGTTTGTCAAATGCATCTGGAAAAGGAGATAAGCCCATGTTTTAAATGTGGAGTCTCCATCTGACATGATTTCATGATAGTTATTTTATTCATATTACTTATGTTGAAGTACATATCAGGAATTAGCTGAGTTGACTACCCTTTACTGATTACACTAGTGGAATGGATGACCAATAAGCTAAGTTCAAAAAATCTAATATATATTGTGGGAGGCCAGCTTAGTGTTATTTCCTTCATCATCACTACAATTGGCATAGTTTTCTAGGGCTCTAAAGAATCAAGATGAGTTACTTATAAAAATAAAATAAAAGAATCAAAATGAGTTATAAGGGTGAGAATGCTGACAAAACTTTCAATCAAATCACCACCGCTCTTCCATATTTCTCATATCTAGAACAAGCTTAACTTTGTTGAGTTCTTATATGTGGTATATAAATATACAAACAATTAACATCAATCAATTAATTCATCCGTTTTCTGAACCCATAAAACGGAAAGTGAGCGTTCTCCAACACCCAGCTCCAATTCATAGCTGAGAAAAGTAGGGAAAGAAACAATATTGAAATCTAAAAATTCACAAAAAAAAAAGAAAAAAAAAACCAAACAAACAAACAAAAGGCTCTTTTACTTTAGCCTCCGCAGAAACCACACAGAACCAAATAAAAACGTTAAATAGATACCTGAAGCTTGCCACCACTACCGCCAAAGCTCATCGGGGCATCAATATCTGTCTCCAAAGCCTTCAACTCCTCAACGATTTTCGTGACCATGGCGGGCACAGGAGACGTGGTGCCCCAACCCTGCCACTCCTGCAATGAGATAGACCCATTGCCGGGGTCGTTCACGCAGGCCTCTCTAGGAGGAGAGCGAGAGGCGGAGCTCATGAAGGCACATTGAACGAGGGTTTTGGGTTTGGAGTCCATGTGGGACCTGGCGAAGGATGTGAAAGACGAAGGCGAACATTTGAATGTGAAGGTCCTAGTGGTGGTTATGAGCATGGTGGAGCTTTCGTGGTTTGCTTGTCACTTTAGCATTTTACTGTTTTTATTGTATAATTTATTTATAAAATACATATTCCGAGCTGTATACCGTCCGCAATGCGGTTCAAAACCGACAAAGAACAGGTCGGTTAGCGGTTAAATCAAAGAAATTGATGTTGGCCAATTCGGTTTCGATCTAAACCAAACCTAAATTGCTGAACCAGTCGATTATATATATATATATTTATATTATATGCGTATAAAACGATATCGTTTTACTTAGATAAATGAAATGACATTATTTTAGTTATGAATTTTATAAAAAATATTAGGTAAAACGGCGTCATTTCGACTTGGAATTAATAAATCTCTCTTCTTCTTTTTTTTTTTTCTATTTTCTTCTTCCCTCTGCAAGTCTGACGGCATAGTCCACCGCTCCCCTCCTCCTTCATAGAGGCATCGACGGCATACTAACGAACCGCATCAACTCATGCCGAGACTGAGGCTGCTGATTTTCTCCCCCTAATCAATTGATTCGGCCGGTTTTGAGCCTCCAAATGTCATCTGTGTGGCGTCGATTTTGAACCGAAACTACCCTGGCGACGTTGGTTTTCAGCCCTATACATATTTATGTGTACAAAATGTCATCGTTTAATAAGTATGCTGATGCTTAGGAGTGTAACGGGTCCAGTTTGGTCCGATTTTGAAAAAAATTTGAAACCGAACCGGTATGTACCGATTTTATATTTTTAAAAATCGATTCCGCACCAATTACCTCCTTAAACCAGTACTTCTAATTTTATCTGTTCCGACCCGATTCGGTCTAGTTTTCCAATTTTAATATACTATATACTATATTATAATATATAATATAGTAATATAGTATTAGTATAACTATTAATACAATAGACTATAGTGATATAAGATTTTAGAATTTAATATTATATTAATTAGTAATTTATCATATAATACAAAACTATTTTATATATAATTATATATTATATATAAAAATTATATACAATATAAAAAATCATAATATATATATATATGAACCAACTGGCCTGATTTTGACCGATTTTAAGAAAAATAAAATCGGTACCGAATCAAAACAAACTCGATACTGGACTAAATCCACCGATTCAATCAGGTTCACCTATTCACGTTTTTTTTTTACACCCCTACTGATGCTGCACGAAAGGCTGCGTTCTCTGTTTTTATAAAACTTGTATAGCAGCGACATTGAGTTCTATAACGGCGACACTGAATAACTTTGATCGTCTTAACTATTTTAGCAACTTCCACCGTAGAGGCGTAACATTCATCCCTCTCAAGTTGACCGCAATTTGTTTGCTAGGACATTCACATTGGTGTATCCAAAATTTTAGTCCAATTTTAGATAAAGTGAAACTTTTTATTTTTTTTCCTACCCATTCAAAATTATAACCCCACATTGAATTAGGTATTTCGCTTTCTATATTAATAAAATATTATTATTTTTTAATTTCTCTAATTTTTATCTACTATTTAATGTATATATTTTTATATCTATTTCAAAATAGTTTTTTTTTTTAACTTTAATAATTTCCAATAATCTATATATCAAATTAAATAAAACCTATCCAACAACCAAAAATTAACTTCATTCTCAAATACAATTTCATAAAAATATGTACAGAATCAAATGTACAAATTGCATATAGGTGACTGCAACTTTTCACCTCCATACCTCATAAATGAAATTCATTCATCTTAAGGCTTATGTATTTTTGTATATGTGTGTATATATTTATATGTATGCCCGTGTGTATAAAAATATAGATGAACCAAAATATATTCATCTGACAATATCTTGGTTTCTCACTGAGAGAACCAATGATCAAAAACCCCTCTTATGTAATAAAAAAAAAAAAAAAAACTCATCAACACTAAAGTTATTACATCCTCAAAATCATTATGTCTTGGAAGTCATGCAAGGTCTAACATTTCCATCGATCAATGCCAATCAAATCCTCAAGGTTGAGGCATAGAAAAATGTAAAAACTTATAATGTCATATTCTGACATGATAACTTTTTGTATGACAAATGTCAAGCTGAGATATCATTCAACAGGCGTATTCATACCAAAATGGCAAAACCATATCACAGAGCTACCATGATTGTAAACTTGAATAAAAATAATCAGCTGCCATATAGGAGCATATCGCCAGTGATAAAACAACATGCTACAGCATCACTATAGCCCCTAACACATGCATGAAATCTAGAAAAAAAAAATATATTACCTAGAGAAATACTAATTGTTCAACTGCAAACCAAAATTGGTTGTATAAAAACTTTTTAAAAAAAAAAAAAAAAAAAACAAACTCATGCTGACAACAGAGAAGTGATATAGTCACAAGTACCTTAGAGATGAAACTCAAAAAACCAAATTCAAATATTAATCAACATAACCTGCATCTCTCTTTACATGTCATAAAAAAACAACAAAATAATGAAATTTATCAAAATCCATTACAAAATCACTAGAGCAACCAACAAGTCCATTACAAAATCTCAATAAACCACCAACAAGTCCATTACAAGATCACTAGAGCAACTAGCAAGTCCATTACAAAATCTCAATAAGCCACTAGCAAGTCCACCATTAAGTGCATGTTTGGAATTGCGGTGGAAAATTTAACTTATAGGTTTAGGACTTATAGCTTATAACTTAAGTAATAAGTTCTACTATATGGCACCATAATATTATCTGTTATAAGTTTCTCAAGAATAAAAGCACTTGCTTAAGTGTGAGACATGTAGTTAGCCTTTTGATAAGGTGTTTGGTGAATTCCTCTCTAAGTTTTCCTGAGTAGAGGTGCTACCCCTGTCCCGGTACAGGTTTTCCTCTTTTTTCTTTTTTTTTTCTTTTCCATCGTGACGAGATTGTGTGATCACGTATGGATGATGATCTGCAAACACCCTACGAGAAGTTGTCTCTTACAGAACATGAACAAGAGGAACTGCATGTGGAGTCAAGGTTGATAGAAGATGTTATTTCGAAAGGCAACAAATTTCTGATAATGAAGTTGCTCATGGGTAAATACTACAATAAGGAAGCTTTCAAGCTAACTATGAGAAAGATCTGGAGGCCTGTGAAGACTATTAAGTTTCGTGACTTGGATCCTGTCCTAATATTGGTGGAGTTTGAAGATGTACGTGCAAAGACAGAGTGTTGCATGAAAGACCCTGGTCTTTTGATAAACAGCTTGTGCTATTGAAGGAGTTCGATGGTTGACAGTAGGTTCATCAGATTAGCTTAACAAAATCTCCATTTTGGGTTAGGATCTATGATCTTTCATTAATGGTGAGAAATGAATATGTGGGCACTCTGATTGGGAGTGTACCGAGCAAAGTGGAGGAAGTAGATTTGGAGCAAGGTGAATTGGAATGGGGGGAGTTCATGCGGGTTCATGTACGTATGGATGTATCTAAACCTCTATTGAGGAAGAAGAAGATTAACGGGGGATTTGATTATCCATGCTGGGTTCGATTTACGTGCGAGAGACTTCCAGATTTTTGTTACTATTGTGGACGCTTGGGCCATGGACATCGAGAGTGTGTGAAATGGCAGAGTTCCCAATCTGTGTATGAATTAGAAGGCTTCCCATATGGTCCTTGGCTTCGTGGAGGAGTTTTTGGAAGTCGTGGGTTGGAGAAACGACCGACGAAGAAGGCTAAGCAAGAAATTTTGACGACAAACGCTACGCCGGCATCCCATGAAAGGAAAGATTTATTTGAGGTGGGAAATTAGGAAGCAACGGAAAATATGACAGCTACGAACGTGAATCACATAGCAACTCAACAAACATATATGGCTCAAATGAAGGGTGATAAAGATCGAATGGAAATGAAGAACATGAATCACGGATCGAATATTTGTGATCTGGAATTTCGAAATTAGCAGATTACAGTCGAGAATTGTGTTGTAACAGAGACAATGATGAAGGAAAAGAACGGGGAAAGTAGTTTGGGTTTAGGTCATGATGAGCTGGGCCTGAGGAAGGATTTTCCTATTATAGACGATAGCCCGCCTGCTGATTTGAG
This sequence comes from Juglans regia, assembly GCF_001411555.2. NCBI lineage: Eukaryota > Viridiplantae > Streptophyta > Magnoliopsida > Fagales > Juglandaceae > Juglans > Juglans regia. The sequence continues at coordinate 21,769,177 of NC_049901.1, read as the reverse complement.
CCCAATAGACAGTTTGGTTGAAAATCGAAAATGGAAGAGGACAACTCGTAGAGTTGATACCACAAGTCTAGAGAAGAAGCTTGCTGTGAAAAATATTGGAAGGAAGAGAAGAGAAGTCCCAGAGGTTGAAGTTGACAAAAAGGGGCATATTTCAGATGAGACATGTGTCGTGGCAACGCAAAATGAGTCATCGGTGGTGGCTATTTCACAGTCCTGCCAATAGAAATGAAAACACTAAGTTGGAATTTGCGTGGGCTTGGGAACCCACGTGGAATTTGTGCCCTATTCATTCAGGTAACCAGATTGAAGGCTTCAGTGATGGCCAACTATAAGTATCGGTTAGGATTTTTGAATTGTTTATCTGTTGATTGTGATGGTCATAGTGGAGGGTAAGCTCTGTTTTGGAAATAGGAGATAATTTTGTCTGTGTTGAGCTATTCTAATTACCATGTTGATTCTCTAATTATAAGTAATGAATCAAATAGAATTGAGTGGTATCTTACAGGTGTTTAGACATCCTGAAACTGCCTATAGAATGTAGGCATGGAATTTAATTTGTTCTTTGAGTCATTCTGATGGTAAAGCTTGGCTGCTATTGGGTGATTTTAATGAAATTTTGGACCAATCTAAGAAATGGGTTGGTCGAGATAGATCTGAAAAACAAATGGCAGAATTTAGAGCTGTGTTAAGTGAGTGGGAGTTAAGAGACCTGAGGCATATTGGTATACCATATACTTGGAGTAATAGAAGAGAGGGATCCCCTTCCATTAGTGAAAGGTTAGACATATTTTTGGCTAACTCTCAGTGGTGTAATTGGTTTCCTTTGGCTACTGTCACCCATGGTAGTGTGGCATATTCTGATCATATCCCTTTGTGGGTAGATACTGCTGGAGCTTGTGAAAGGTGGAAGGGAAGTAAACCTTTTAGGTTTGAAGCTATGCAGGTGGGGGAGGAAGAGTGAAAACATATTATTGAAGAAACTTGGAGGGGGGTCTAGTGGGAGTAACATGCAGGATGTTATGAGAATGATTTTGGGCTGTGGAATGAAACTAGCTAGTTGGAACAAGCAGACTTTTGGAAATGTCAAAACCAACCTCAATGCATCAAGGAGGAGACTTTCATTGCTATAAGAAAAAGATCCTACTTGTTCTGATATGAGTGCTAATATACAGGCAAGGGAAGAGGTTCAGAAATGGCTGGAATGAGAAGAACTCATGTGGCACCAAATATCAAAGGCTTTGTGGATGTAGGCAGGGGATCATAATTCGAAATATTTTCATACAAAGGCATCACATAGAAGGAAAAAGAATCATATAAAAAAGCTACAAGATGATTATGGAAATTGGAAAGAATGGGCCAACTTGATAATTTGATTGTAGGGTTTTCCAGCAGTTGTTTTTAGCTTCAAATCAAAGAGGTTGCTTGGATTCAGTTACAAATATTGGCAACAGGGTTACTAAGCAAATGAATAAAGAGCTTTCTAGAAGATACACAGAAGAGGAGGTGGCTCAAGCTTTGATGCAGATGCATCCAATAAAAGCACCAAGGCCTGATTGTATGTCTCCTATTTTCTTTCAAAAATACTGGCATATCATTGGTAAATCTATCACTGCTGCTGTCTTACATGCCCTTAATTCTAGAGATTTGCCAAATGATCTCAATCACACATTCATCACTTTGATTCCTAAGAAAAACTCACCCTTGAAAGTGGCATATTTTAAACCCATAAATTTGTGTAATGTCACTTACAAGCTTATTTCAAAAGTATTGGCTAACAGACTCAAACAAGTGCTGCCTAGTATCATTTCTACATCACAAACTGCTTTTGTGCCGAGTAGACTTATCATAGATAATGTCCTTGTGGCTTATGAGCTTATACATTTTTTAAGACAGAAAAGGAAAGGGAAAAAAAGGTTATATGTCCCTTAAACTGGACATGAGTAAAGCATACGACACGATAGAATGGGACTTCTTGGAGCAAATCATGACCAAGTTAGGTTTTGAGACCAAATAGATTCATATGATTATGAAATCTGTGTCCTCAGTTTCCTTTTCTGTTCTGATCGATGGAGTTCCAAAAGGAACAATTATGCCAAGTATGGGAGACTGAGACAAAGGGATCCACTATCCGCTTATCTTTTTCTACTTTGCACTGAGGGTTTAATCCATCTACTTAGAGAACACGCTGATAAGCTTTTTGTGCCTGGTATTTAGATTTACAGAGCTACTCCTATATTAAATCATTTGTTTTTTTTTTATTAAAGAGAAGGAAATCACATGTCCAATAGTGACCCATGCCCAAATTTATTAATAATCCCTCACTTGTGGCGGAGGAAAACCGTGGTTACAATTACCAAAAATCTCTCAAGACCAACCAACAATTACAAAACAATTAACCAAACAGCCAAGAAAAAACATTCTAAACAGGCCTAATGAATAACACAAAACTAAATATCACCCAACAGCAAAGTCTCGGCACAACTCATTGGATACGAGTTGGATCTGCACTACCCCCTTCCCAATTTTGACACTACACAATAAGAGGTCTTCAATTCTCACAGCATCCCCTTATAGATTTAACACCTAACCTCATGCGATTTGCACCGAATGGATGCAATGCCCCATTTATCCATCCTTATTAAACCTCGCAGCATAGCAGGAGAATCCGACGTATTTCTCCATTCCGCATCACCCACTCTTGCCCCCCACCGAGCAAGCCAATCCGCAACAGCATTCCCTTCCCTAAATATGTAGATAATTTGTAATCCATATCTTTAATCAGCTCCTGAATCTCCTCCCAATAGTCCTCCAAATACCAGATTCTGCACCTATTTTTCTGCAGCCATGACAGAACAACCTGTGAATCCACTTCAATATCCAGAGCAGACAAATTTAATTCTTTACAACGTTTAATCCCTTCCAGTAACACCCGTAGTTCTGCTTTAGTACCATCTCCATATCCTAAATTCATAGAAAAAACCAACAAAACAGACCCTTGCATATCTCGAATAACCCCTCCAGCACCCGACATACCTGGGTTACCCAGGCAACTCCCATCCGTATTTAACTTGACTCTACCAAGTAGTGGTTTAGACCAAGTAATGAGATGAATTGGATGTTGTTGAATAGGGATAGGATTAACATTTAGACACCCAAGAATGTAAGCATCGTGCTGATTAAACTTTTTAAACCTAGTCATTCCTTGACCAAGAACGCCTACCTAGTGCTTGATAGAAAGCCAAATCGCCTGACTCGTTTCTAATTTATTCTCCATTCGAGCAGAGCATCTTCTTCCCCATCATCTCCATGAAATTATAGTAGGCAATAAACCAAGTATAACTCCAATTTGAGAGGAATTTGAGGCTCTCTGAAACCAGCTAATACATGTTTCACGCCATAATCTTCCAACCCGTATCCCAAACAGAGCACCACATTTCTTCCAAATCCCAACTGCAACCTCCCCTTCAAATAAAACATGATTGATGTCTTCATACTGCCCATTCTTACAACAATTACATTTCGATGCTAGTGGAATTCCAATCCTCCTAATATTATCATCAACCGCTAGAGCTCCATTCCACGCCTTCCACATAAAAACAGAAAACTTCTTGGGTAGAATGTTATTCCATATCCATTTATGTCCCTCTAGAATAAGACTTCTCACCCGAATACCTTCCCAAGCAAACTTTGTAGTAAAATTCCCACTCTCAGTTTTAGTCCATATAAGTATATCTTCACCCACTTTACTCCTTTCCAACACATTAATTACATGTTCAGCAAGTTCCATGCCTACCAATCTTTCTAAAAGATCCACATCCCACTCATGATCAAGCTTTAAATCTTTAATTTTAAGAAGAGGTTGCTCAACCACAGGCAAAATTTCAGCAAATGGTTCCTGTTCCAACCACTTATCATACCAAAAGAAAACATTTCCATCTTTAATTTTCCATTTAGTATAATTCAAAATAGTAGGAATATTTTTAGCAATCATACACCAAAATCTTGTACCCTTTGGAGAACCAAGTAACATGAAAGGTTTATTACCTATATACTTATTCCGAAAAAAATTTGCCCAAAGAGAGTCTTCATGCATAAGCTTCCAAGCAAATCTTAAATGAAGAGCTTTTTGCATTTCTTCTAATGACCGAAATCCCAATCCACCTTCTGCACTAGGCCTACATATATTCCTCCAAGCCACCCATTTTCTCTTATTCCTTCCATCCCTTTCTCCCCAAAAGAAAGAACTCATAAGCCTATTTAAAGTATGAATAATCTGTTTAGGAACTCTTAAGACCGCCAGAAAATTCACAGCCATACTAGCTAGTACATGTCTTAGCAAGATTACCCTTCCCCCCACAGATAAAAGTCTCATTTTCCACCCACTTATTTTGGCCTGAACTTTTCTCACTAGTTCCTCCAAATCCTCAATCTTGAGTTTGCCGGAAACAATGGGAATCCCCAAATATTTAAAGGGGAATTTTCCTTCCGAAAAACCAGTCAATCTTTTGAGATTCATTTTCCTAGCTATGAAAATTTTATTAGAAAAAAACATAACAGTTTTTTCTTTGTTGATCAATTGACCTGTCCAACTCTCATAAGTATCCAGAATTCTTAAAATATTTCGGATAGAAGTGCGACCACCATTAGTAAAAATTACAACATCATCTGCATACATTAGATGTGATATCAAACTAGTACCATGGGCTTGAGAAAACTGACCAAACCTCTTTTCTTCCACACTTTGTTTGATAAGTCAAGAAAGAAGTTCCTGCAAAATAATGAACAAATAAGGGGACAATGGGTCCTCTTGTCTCAGCCCTCGACCTCCCTTAAAAAAACCCTTCGTAGTACCATTCATTAGTATGGAATACCAAGGCGTGGAAATACATTCTCTAATCAAACTACAAAAAGAATTGGAGAATCCAAATGCAAGAAGCACCCCTAGAAGAAAATCCCAATCAACACGATCATAAACTTTTGCCATATCCTGTTTTAACACCACATTTCCACCATGAATCTTTTTATTGATCGAGTGCACCATTTCTTGAATAAGACTAATGTTTTCAAAGATACTTCTTCCTGGAATAAAAGCACATTGCTCTAAAGATATCATTTTTGGAAGAAAAGAAGTCAACCAATTTACAATTATAATTTGAACAAATTTTGTAAAAAATCGAACACAGACTTATGAGTCGAAATTTATCAAACCTAGATGGTATATCCATTTTTGGTATCAATACCACATAAGAAGAAGTATAAAATCTCGGCCATTTTCCTCCTCTAAAAAATTCTTCTACAGCAGACATGCTTTCTATCTTTATAATATCCCAAGCACTTTTAAAGAAACCTGCTCCAAAACCATCAGGACCCGGAGCACTATTAGAGGAAATAGAATCTAAAGCCTTTTTAACTTCATCAATAGAGGGAATAGCACATAATAATGCACTTTCCTCTGCTGTTATGACCGGAGAAATGATCTGAGATAAATCTGGAGCATTTTCAAAAGACTCTTTCTGCAGAAAAGAAGAAAAATAATTGACTGCTCCTAAATGCACCTCCTCCGGTGTCTTCAAAACAGTGTCATCTTGAAGTCTCATCTCCATGACTCTCTTCTTCCTTTTGTAAGACAAATAAGCATGGAAAAATTTGGAATTTTGATCACCTTCCACCTTCCATCTAAGTTTCGCCATTTGAGCCAGTCTAGTCTCTTCCCTACTCCTCCAATTTGCCAATTCGCAGTTTTCACCAAAAGCTCCTGTTCAGTTGTTGGATCCCAATCATGCTGTAAAGCCGACTCCAAAGAATCAATTTGAGCTTGAATCTCCTGTAAATGAAATTCAGTTCTACCAAAAATCTATTTATTCCACACTCTCAATGCACCCCTTAATTTTTTCAGTTTTAGAGCCAATCTCAATAGACCTGTACCAGCCACCTCTTCCTGCCAGACTTGTTCCACAAAAGGTCTAAAGTCTGGATGATCTACCCACATTTGCTAAAATCGAAAAGGAGGAGGGCCATAAGCAAAAGGATCTTTCTTCATTTCCAAGAATATTGGAGACTGATCATATGTGGATCTCGCAAGATAACTACAAACCGCATTAGGGAAATTACTCAGACAACTAGCATTAATAAAACAACGATCTAATTTCCCCCAACTACGCGAAATACCTCTTTGACCATTACACCAAGAAAACCTCCTGCCTAAAGACCTCATTTCAATTAAGCCACAATGATCAATCCAAGAATTAAAGTCTTCCATTGCTGCTCTCGGACGAGGTCTACCGCCCCGACGTTCTGAGTCATCTCTAATGATATTAAAGTCACCCATAATTATACAAGGATCAGAACCAACTACCTGGTCATTCAAGTGTTCCCAGAGTTCTCTTCTCTTCACCATATTGCATTTCGCATAAACAAAACCACACAAAATATTAGTCATACCCTCCTCCAATCTAAGAAGAATGAACTGCTCTTTGCATAAGACAAGTTGGACAGAGACAATATCCTGCCACAGCACCCAAATACCTGCCTCCCCCTCATTTGTAATAAACTTATCCATATGTAACAAATTAAGCAACTCAGGCAATTTCTCCACAGCTGCAAAAGGTTCCATTAACACTACAACTTTCGGATTCATTTTGTTAACCAATTTCTTTAATCTATTTCGAGAAGTTCCAAGACCTCGAATATTCCAAGCTAAAATCGGACTAATCATAAGGAAAATTTATTAGAATGAGCTACCACTCGAGTTGAACTACGGACTTTTTCAAAAGTTTTTCGAACACCTTTCTTTTTCCTCTCCCCACCCTCATTTTATGTATCATAATCCTTATTCTTTGAATAATTTTCCACATTTAATTCTAGCTCCAGTTCAGACAAAGAGTCACCCATATTCATTCCTCCCTCTCCATCGATATTGAAAAAATCTTTAGCTTCCATAGTTATATCATTTTCAACCTCTTCCACGTGATAAACCATCTCCCCTGAAATTTTCCCGTCACTCTGTTCAACTACATTAATCCCCCTTTTCTCTGAATCTGTAATAGTACCGGTCTTTCCAACATCTTTCACATTATCCATAGAACCCTGTGTGATATCAGCATCAACTTCTTCCACATGATAAATCTTTTCCTGAGTAGTCTCATTACCACTTGTCTTTTCTGAATCTTGATTTGAACCATCATGTACATCTTGCACCCGATCTACATCAGGAATAAACTCATTTACCTCCGGTTTCTCTGCTTGTGTATTCAATGTTTCACTCATAGAACCTTCTATATTTCCTGGAACCAACTTCACTGCTTGTTCTATATCTTTTTCACTCTCCTTAGCATCTTGCCCATATTTTTCAGTATTCGTAACTTTTGAATCCTTACGAATCCAAATTTTTTCCCCATTCTTCTGAATCTTTAATCTACAAGTACTGATGTTATGCCCTTGCAACTTACACTTAGAGCAAAACGCTGGGAGCGTCTCATAAATCACTTATTGTTTCCTTCCTTGCCCTGGTAGCCCAATCCAGAAATGAGTGATCGGTTCTTTCACAGCATCCATTTCCAGACAAAAATGTGCTCCATCCGTACGCGTTGCGCATCTGGTCGGATTATCCCTTCTAATATATCGGCCAAATGGAGTAGTGAAGATCTTTAGAAAAGATTCATGATAAAAATTAGGAGGGAGCCCTGGCGACACAATCCAAACGGGAACCAATGAAGGTTCTTCATCTTCATTAAAATCTAGCTTCCAATGAAAAGCCCTGTACTGAATGCTATTCACATCACAGATTTCACGAGAAAGCGCTTTTAAGAAATCTAATTCATTGGTCATTCGGATGAAGACATTCCGTGGTCTCCTCATAGCCGAGACAATCGGCATGCATGATAAACCCCAACGGTTATTGATGAAAGACCGTATCGAATCCAAAGAAGGCCTCTATTTTAGAAACTTTAGAATAATGGAAAAACGGAACGGTTCTGCAGATCTTGCAATCTCCTCCTTAGAAAACTGAAAACAGATTTCTCCATCCACATATTTTAGTCCACGATGAGTCACATTCATTTCAGGAATCGGTTGCGGGACCATGGAGACAAGATCAACGTAGGGGCGTCGATTTGCCTCTACGGCGCTAGCTACCATGCAGCCCGCCCACGTGAACGACGCTCTAGCAAAATATTGTCTTCCTTTTGTTTCTAGCCTTTCTTGGAGAATTTCTTGCTGCACTCTACCTTACAAAGACAGAAGTTGCTTGCTCCTTTCCTTACTAGGGATTAATTACTTACAAAAAGATGTGCATCAAATCATGCACCCTAACTCGTTAAAAGCATGGCAACTGACATCCACCAACAAATCCCAAATCATTTGTTGTTTGCTAATGACAGTGTCATTTCTGTAGAGTAGATATCAATACTATTAAGTCTATTCAAGATTTTTTTGAAGAAGTATGAGTTGGCATCTGGACAAAAGATTAATATGGATAAAACTTCTATGGTGTTTAGTAGGAATGTGAGCAATACTATCAAAGAGGATATAAGGATGCTTGGGGGGGGGGGGTAGTAATGTTCAACAGTATGAAAAGTATTTGGGATTGTCACCTATGGTGGGAAGAAGAAAAGCAAATGCATTTTCTGGGATCAAACATAGAGTATGGCAGAAATTACAATCTTGGAAAGAAAATCAATTGTCTCAAGAAGGAAAAGAAGTCTTGCTTAAAGAAGTAGCATTATCCATTTCAATGTATGCCATGAGCTGTTTTAAGCTACCTGATTGTTTGTGTAAAGAGTTGGAGAGTATGATGGCTCAGTTTTGGTGGGGAAGAAAAGAAAATGATAAAAAAAAAACCAATGGGTGAGTTGAAAGAAAATGTGTAATTCAAAGTTTAGAGGAAGGTTAGGCTTTAAAGACTTGAAGCTGTTGAATTTGGCTCTTTTAGCAAAACAAGAGTGGAGGATCTTACAAGAGAAAGATACACTACTTCACAAAGTTTTTAGAGCTAAATATTTTCCAAAAAAAGATTTTTTTTAGTCAAAGCTAGGCTATGACCTTTCTTATGCTCGGAGAGGAATATGGGAAGCCAAGTCTTTTCTTTTTAAAGGTTGCTAGTGGCGTGTGGGTGATGAAAAATTGATAAAAGTGTGGATAGATCCCTGGGTCCCTAGTCACAAAATCTTGCAGGCTGAACTGAATTTAGTGGAGGAAGGGGAGAGGAATATTACAGTTGACTCACTTATTGTTATTGATACTCGATGGTGGAATGTTAAAAAATTTAGGGCTCTCTTCAATCCAATTGTAACTGCTAACATCGTTAAGATTATTATCTGTCCATAAGGCAATGAAGATAAATGGATTTGGAGTCATGAAAGAAATGAGTGTTTCAGTGTTAACAGTGCATACAAATTCTTTAAAAGTATCAGTGAGGAGTCTGTTGGTGAAAGCTCTACAAGTAATCAACAAAAATCTTTGTGGAAAGTATTGTGGAAGCTGAAGATCCCTTAGAAGATAAAGATTTTTGCTTGGAGGGCGTGTAAAAACTATTTACCAACCTACTTTAACCTAAGACAAAAACACGTTGAGATTGACACAATGTGTTGCTTCTGCAAAAGTGAAGAGACCTATCACATGCTCTTGTCTACTATCCTGAATTAATAAAGGTCTGTAAACTTTATTTGCCTTTGCTATTTGAGAGTACAAAACCTCAGAGTTTTTTGGATCTAATGTTGTTGCTGAAAGAGAAGGGGATTATGGATGATTTTCAAACCTTTTTCTTAATTGCATGGGGATTATGGTTTAGGATAAATAAGAGGATTCATGAGAATATTTCTTTTGCACCTAAACAAATGATTGCTTTTGCATTGTTCTTGCAGAAATTCCACAACGAGTTGTGCAGTCTTCAAGTTCAAATCGAAAGACAGTGTGCAGCTGGAAACCTCCTCCTATTGGTTTTCTCAAGCTTAATGTTGATGGAGCTATGATCTTTAGCCAACATAAAGTTGGAGTGGGGGTTATACTCAAGGATGAAAGGGGCAGTGTTATAATGGTAGCAAATAAAATTGAGAATGAGGTTGATCTAGAAACAGTGGAACTGGTTGCTATGTTTGGAGGTCTTCAATTTTATCTTCAGCTAGGTATCTCTAGACTAATTCTGGTATCTGATTGTTTGGTATTGATTAACGAGCTACAAAGACCAGCTGCACTTTCTCTTTCAAAGGTGGGGAATCTGCTGAAAGAAGCCCAAACTTTGATGACACGTTTTAGTGTGTGTAATTGTCAACATGTAAATAGGTCGGGTAATGAAGCAACACATAAGTTGGATTGCTTAGCATGGAATATTGATGATATTGTTATATGGGGGACCATGTACCACAGTCTGTTTCCCCATCTGTTTGGGTTGATAAGAATTCCTTGTAATTCTGTTATTTGATTAAATGCATGATGTTTTGATATAAAAAAAAAAAGTAATAAGTTCTACTATTAAAAACTTATTTATTGTTTGATAACCATATGTTTAAAGCACTTTCAAACACAATACGTTTGTTTGGAAACAAATTAAAAAAGTGCTTTATAAGTTAAAAATGACGACTATTTAAATTTTTAAAAATTATGACCATATTCTTGAAAGTTTGAAAGTTGTAATCATTTTAAAGTTGTGTGGATATTTTCGTCCATTAATAGTCTTTTTAAAACTCGAATTACGTTCTAAATTATCCATAAAAGCACGTTTGAGGAAAAACATAAAAATTTAAATAGTTTTTTCCTCAAACGTACTTTTTAGCTTATTTGAGATTAAAAGTGTTTTAATATGTAACACCAAAACAACCTAATTTTTCTATTAAAGAGCTTTTAAGGATATTTAAGCACTTTTTAAGACTTTTACTACAACCCCAATCATGCCCTAAGTCAAACACTATTACAAAATAAGCCACCAACAAGTCCACCACCATTACAATTGGATCACAATCGGAGGCCATACAAGTCCAAACAAAATAAACCACTAGCAAGCAAATAACTGTGTATGAGATAGAGACTTGTTCCTTTGCCTTCAATGATTTTCATTTGAAAATTATGGAAATACTCATACTGCATTCATTGAATTAATATCTATTTTCATAATTTTCATATCAATTTTTCTCTTCTTAAGATGTATTAACTCATATCTATCGTTGTCAACCTTGATTATCGCTTCTCTTTTCTCCATCATCATTTCCTTCCTATCATCTCTCATGTGGCTTAAGACATAATTAAACTCACTACATTATGATTCCTTGCCCCTCTCTCTCACATCATTCTTGTCTAGAGGTCTCTCAGCATCAAAGGAAACATTTTCCTCAATAATGTCTTCTCCTAATCGTATTGAATTTAGAATAATACTTGAAGATGACAAATTTTCTTTTTATTGCCCAAATGACTAACTCAAGAGGGGGTGAATTGGGTTGGTTTAAAAAATTAACAATTATAAATTAAATACACAATATAAAATGTAAATAAAATACTAAACAACAAGAAATATAAAGAGTAAGTGTAAGAGATATGCAAACTCAAAATTTTAACGAGTTTCAGCCCCACCACCTATGTCCTCGCCTCAAGCTACCTCTTGAGGACTCCAAAATTTACTATTCAACTTCCTTTAGGTGGAGATAGAAATATATTACACCTTTGAGCAATACTGCTTCAAAGATTTCGTGAAGAACACATTCTACACTTACAATCACATTCCGAGTGGTGGTCCAATTATTTCCTATGTAGAACTCCTACTACACTCACAAGAGTTACACGCACCCTTTTTTTGTTTATACAATAGCTGACAGTGGGTAAGTTATCAGAGTAGACTCCTTAATGAGTGAAATAAAAACAGTACAATGCAAATTAGATCTTTCTCAAAATGAACAAATGTTAAAGCTCAAAAGTTTAGAAAATGGAGATTGAAAGTTTTTTATGAATGAATGTTGTAAAACTTGTAGTTAATGGTTGTTTTAAAGATCTCAAATGAGCTATTTATCAACATATGAGACTTTCTTCTCAAATTTAAAACACTCAAACATATCATGCATATTTGAAAAATGACAATCAATCATCTTTTAAAATTTAAAATTTCAAAATTTTAAACATATCATGCATATACGAAAAATGATAATCAATCATTTTTCAAGTTTCAAATTTCAAACTTCCAATCATATCATGTACATGTTGAAAATGGACAATCAATCATCTTTTAAAATTCTAAATATCAAACTTTTAATCATATTATGCACATGTTGAAAGATGACAATCAATCATATTTCAAATTTTAAACTTTAATTTATGTCATGCACATTTGAAAAATGCAAAATGATTTTTAATGAGTATATTAAGAATATTTTTTAGCCTTAACTCTTTTCTGAATTTTGAAAGAGATGTATAAAAATACTCTTAGGGCTTCATTTGCAGGCTTGTTACCTTTCTTGCTCATGCTTGATTTGTTGATATCCTTGATTTTCAAGACTTCATTATGTGGACAACTTGAGACTCATTTACGCTTGAACTTGTTTGTTATCATCCAAATCCATAGGTAGAGATAGAGTTATATGATGCTTGAAATTTTGAGTTCAACAATCTCTCCATTTTTTATGATGACAAACACTTAGTAAAATTCTTATATCTGTATTAATGCTTAAGCTCTCCCTGGGAATGTGCATTAGTTTTTCAAGCAATAGGTATAGATATACTTAACTCCATGCATATATATATATATATATATATATATAAATAATGCTAATGTTCAAGGAAAATTCAACAAATCAAGTATTATAAAAAACATAAATAATCCTAGTGTTCTATTTTAAAGTTCTCATCCTTTAGGCATCATTAAAATTATAGTTGTAAGAGGACCAGACTGATATTCTTATTGGTTGATCTTGGAGTGTGGTATTTTAGACTAGACATGACCGGATTGAGACCGACCGAATGTATATATAATTTTTTTAAAATATTTTATATACATTTATATAATATTATTTTATATAGTAGTTGTAGAAGTTAATTATTTAATTTTCATCAAAGGGATCACAATTGACCATATACAATGAATTTATTTAATATTCATTAAGCATATATAAAAGTTAAAGAAATCACTTAATTTCATTAACTATATATATACAATGAAAAAAATATTCATGGACCGATAGCTAACGGTCTGGACAGATTACACCCCTAATTAAAAAGGATTGCAGTAACCAGTGCACCAAGGAAAGGGTCCTTAGTAAACTGTAGAGAGCTGAATAATTGAAACTGCTTAAATCCAGACAAGTGTTGTAAAGCTATAAGGCTAGCTTTGACACGACTGCTTAATATTTTTGACAGGAGATTTTGTAAAGATTTGAAAACCCTTGGATTTTTTGTTTAAAAGGATCATCTTTACCCATAAGATTATAATGAAAAAATAAATTTCTCACATTATTCTTTGACCTAGTTTTTGTTTATCCAAATCAATTTTTATGCTGAGCAGTTTTCTTCTAATAATGTTCCAGACTTAAATCAAGAACCCTTCACGCCTCAACCACATGTTTTCTCCATTGAGGCTATTAACGCCATGATTGGAGCATAAAGACGACTGACCTCTAGGATTGATTTTGAGATCATTGCAGAATTAAAGACTCTCAATGCTCAATATGCTACCTCTATTATAACAATGTCTCAAAAATTACAAGTGAGAGTGAGTGATCAGCTTAACAATCAAATTACTTAATTGCGTCGAATGCTTGCTGATAAAGACAGAAATAATAAAATGTTAAAACTGGAAAACAAGTAGTTGAAAAAATTGACGAACTAGTATGGTTGTGACCTTCAACCACGAGTAGAGGTTCAGCGTTCAAGAGAAAAATAATTTAGTCTTAAGAAGATCCAAAAAAATATGGGGACAAGCTGTATTTAATACTACTAGCCTAGTAAGACAACTTTTGGCGAAATGAGTCTAGCATATCTTGTAATGTAGACCCAGAACGATATAAAGAGATATGATGTTTTGTCTTGAGTTCATGTTTATCCTTAGTAGCAGTCTTCATCTTATCCAATTTGTATTCAATCTTCTTCACATATATGTAATCAATCTACATTCTTTTTATGCACATTTTCTCTTTTAGCAATAGTTCAACAATCTTCTTCCAACAATCATTTTGATTAATATATGAGGTATTCTACACTTCAGTCACCAACTTTCTCAGCATCTACCATAGGTGTCATGGTGCAGCAGGAAAGAGCTTAGGCTAATAAGTGTAATGATGATACCATTATGAACTTGTCTCTCTTGGTACTTGGTATTCGTCATCCATTGTCGCATTTTCTCAACAATTGCAGTCTAGAACAAGTGAGGTCAAAAAGCTTAATGAGAATATTTTTGTTCTCCAACGACTTATTTAGCAGTTTAACATAAACATAGGAACCTCAAAACGAGAAAATAAGGAGTTGAAGTCCTTGTTGGACCATTTATTTCGATTGCCTAATCATTTAGATAAGGATAGCATGTAAATATATGAAGATCAAGAGCTCTTAAAAACTGAGACTAAGAACCTCAAGTTTTGTAAGTGATTTTGAGATAATGAATAAAGTATTTAACAAATATCCATAACATGCATCATTCCTAATTCTCTTCTAATCATGAATAATCTTATCTTCTAGCAGAGGTTTTGTGAAAATATCCTCCAATTGGTTGTGTGTGCTTGTGGAATCTAGTATAATATTACTCTTTTGCACATGATCTCGTAGAAAATGATATCTAATCTCAGTATGCTTAGTTTTCAAATGTTTATTGGGTTCTTTGTAAGATTTATAGCCCTGGTATTATCACATTTGATTGGAATGTGATTATACATGAGCTTAAAATCCTCAAGTTGTTGCTTCATATATAGAACTTGAGTACAACAACTACACGCAGTAACATATTCTAAATCAACAGTAGATAATGTAACAAAATTTTATTTTTTACTAAACCATGAAACAAGTGCATGACCTAAAAAATGACATGTTTCACTAATACTTTTTCGATCAACTTTGCAACCAACGTAATTTGAATCTGAACAGCTGATTAGATCGAAAAAAGTGTGCTTATGATACCATAACCCTAAATCAATTATATCAACAAGATATCTAAGAATACGTTTAATAACAGTCAAATGAGATTTTGCTGGAGACGATTGAAAACGTGCACATAAGCATACACTAAACATTATATCCAGTCTATTTTCTATCAAATATTATAGGCTACCAATAATACCTCAATATACCTTTGAGTCGATTGACTTACCGCTTTCATCTTTGTCTAGTTTGGTGGATGGGCTCATTGGTGTTTCAATTTCCTTTGCACCTTCCATTCCAAACTTTTTAAGTAATTCTTTGATATATTCTGACTGATTAATAAATGTTTTACTTTTTGCTTAATTGATTTGCAATCCGAGAAAGAAATTAAGTTCTCCCATCATACTTATCTCAAATTCTTTATGCATATTTTTAGCAAAACCTTAGCACATCTTTTCATTAGTAGCACCAAATATTATATCATTTACATAAATTTATTTCCTCTTGAAAAGCTTTTTTCAATCAAGAAACCAATGAGTCTCTCATACAAAGCTTTAGGGGCTTGTTTGAGTCTATATAGTGGCTTTGTGAGCTTAAAAACATGACTTGGGGAAATATGAATATCAAAACCTAGAGGTTGCTCAAGATATACCATCTCATTTATAAAACCATATAAGAAGTACTTTTAACATCCATTTGAATTAAAATCTTTCTAACAAGCATGCTGAAAAAATATTTGAATAGCTTCTAATATTGTGACCGGTACATATGTCTCATCATAATCGATTCATTCTTCTTGATTGAAACATTGGGCTACAAGTTGAGCCTTGATCCTAGTGATGACTCTGTTCTCATCTTTTTTGTTTCTAAAAGCTCATTTTCTTCTAAGAATTGTATGATGTTTTGGTCTAGGAAAAAATGTCCAAACATCATTTCTTTCAAATTGATTTAGTTCAACTTGCATAGCATCCAAGATTCATCAAGAAATTCTTCATCAATATTTTTTAGTTCAATTTCAAATAAAAAAGCAGTATGATTCCAAGTATTTCTAAGAGACAATCAAGTACTTACACTTCATGATGGTTCTCCTAGAACTTGTTCCACTGGATGGATGATCTTTCGTAAGTTTTCACCATTTGGTTGCATCTTGCATTAAGTTTTGATAATCTTTCCTGATGTCTTCATGTTGAACTCCCTCTGTTGTGTTCTCTTTATTGAGTCTGAGGCTCTCCATGTTATTTATAAGTTATGTTTCTTCATCAATAGATTTCTTGAAAAGTAGGGGGTTAGATTCATCAAATACTACATGCATAAATTCTTGTACAGACAATCTTTTATGGAAAACTCTATAGGCTTTACTCATAGTAGAATTAGCGAGAAAGATACCTTCCTCAGATTTTGCATCAAGCTTGCCTAAATTATCCACGTTACTCAAAATTAAACATTTGCATTCAAGTACATAAAAGTAACCAATATTGGACTTTTTTCTCATTCCAAAGCTCATAGGGGGTTTTATCTAACTTAGATATTAACATAACTCTATATATAACATAACATTCAGAACTTACCGCTTCGACTCAAAAATAATTATGTAGTTTGTTCTCGTTGAGCAATGTTCTTGTCATCTCTTAAAGGGATCTGTCATTCCTCTCTACTATCCCATTTTGTTAAGGAGTTCAAGGGGCAGATAAATTATGCACAAAACCATTTTCATTATAAAAAGTTCCAATATTTTTACTTGCAAACTCTTTCCCTCTATCACTTTGGATACTTGAAATAGTCTAGCCATTTTCATTTTGAATTCTCTTGCATAGCTTGGTAAAAGTATTATGTGCCTCATCTTTATGATCAAGAAAGATGATCCAAGTATATCTAGAGAAATGATCAACAATAACAAACGCATAATAGTTTATGTGACACCACCAACCTCCACTTGTGATGGAACAGAGACTTGGAGTGTCCAGATATGTAACACATGATTATATACTTCCGTTTATGACAATTAATATGCAATGCATCATATTATAAAACTAGTAGTATGCAATAATCAAAGCTAAAAAAGGGTGACTTATAAAAAATTTTGCGCCAGAACGAACTAAACATCCCAACATCCAAATTAAACATAAGTAGTGCCTTACTTAAAGAGGTCCAATCCGTAAAGCATAAGTTCAAATATAACTAGGTGATAGAATCTTCTTATTACAAATAACATCAAAACATCTTAAATCATTTCTCTAAGGAGGCGCATGGTAATCAAGATCTTCTCTAAAAGTATCATAAGCAATTCCAACTTGCAGTCAGTGTTTGGCTCATCCTCAATCATTCGTATCCAAGGGTTGGAGTTGATCACCATCTTGATCGTTGAAGTTCGATCCTACTAGAACTTCTAAATTTTGGAAGGAGTGGCAGTTATGACTATCATAGTGAGATTTTTTGGAATTTTAGTAAGTTAAACGACCAACTTGCACAAATTTAAGATATGCATGATAGACAATAAACATGAGATGTATGCATGATATGCAGAAAATTGTATTTGCCTTTCATCCAGATTCCTCAACATCTTTTCAAAAAGAAATTTGATGCACATTTTCTTACCAAGAACATCTTTTCTTTAAAACATAATTCTTGTTATTAGAGTCATTATCACATAACATAAGGTATCCTCACAATTCTCAATTTGCACTGTGAGTACTTGTTGGCGACCGTATCACAACTCATGTTGATACTATGTTATCTGCAGATATATATTTTTTAATGCATTGACATTAAATATTCATCATTAGAATACATCATCATCATCATAACATATGCACCTAACAGTATTAGGTGTCATATACGACTTCGCTTTGGTATTCTTTATAAAGAATCTGTCAAAACCCGTTGACAACTCGTTGTCAACCTAAGGGTTACCGATCTGTTTTTATTCATTCCAAAGTGGATAAAGGAATTCCACTTGTCCTAGCATTGGGTCATAATAAAATATTTTCATGGTATGCTTTTTGACAAAATATTTCATAATAAGTGTTAATTTTGTAACATGTAGTATGCCTCGAGCAAAAATGACATTTTCATGCTATGCTTTATAACAAAATATTTCATAACACGTGCTAATTTGGTAACATGTAGTATGCTTCGAGCAAAAATGACATTTTCAGGCGACATGCTAAAATAGTGCAAATTTCGTATGTCATGTATGCATGTAACCGAATGCTCAATGATATATCATATGATATTTCATGATCAAAATAACATTTATAACATGAATGCGGTATTTATGTAAGAATCATAGATCAATTATCCAATAACAGGTTAGAAGCTAATTTACAAACTTCCTGAATTCTAAGAACATCGTGGCTGAAATAAAATACGTGCTAGGGTTACCCGAAATTGCTCACAAAACTCATATAATCCATATTCTAATTCCATATATGACCTTAAGTTTTCATGAATCAAACATCCACTATGTAAAAATCATCCAACTTGTAGCATGCATATGGCTTGATTTACGCTATATGTGATTTTAACCCTATAATCTCTATGAACTCTTTATAAACAAATATTGGATCTAAACTCATTAACATGCTAATAACTTAGATTTAATTCATATGGAATCATATAAATATCCGTGTGATGAACAAAATCAAACCATCATGAATTTACCAAAACCGATTACTTAGTATGATGTATCTAGCTTCTCTTTAGCCTATGAACTCTTATAGCTCTAACGAATTATGTATTCTAACTCTTGAAATGGTGATAATAGGCTTCTAGATGCTTATAACACGTGTTTGGAAACTTAATCATGATATCACAAGATAACCTCCAAACAAGTTAAAACCGAAACATGTTAGATGACCCAAGATAAAGATTTATAAACCTATCATGACATGCTATTTTCCTCAAATACAAACCTTTAATCAATCAAACAAGACATAAATAAGCTTACAATACATATCAAAGCATGTCATGACTAAAGTTTCACACAAAAACAATTTATGCATGAAGAACACCAAATCTGAGCTGACACATGCTTAGCAAAGATTAACTATATAACTCAACCCAAATCTCATTCTCATACCATAAATCAAATCCTAAAATGTGATTCTAACCTCCAATAAAATGATGTGGTAGAGGTACTCACCAATTTGTGGCTTATGGAGCTCTCTAATCAAAATTACTCCAAGGACTTGACCCACACCACTCGGTTTCGCTCTTCTCACCACTATGGATATTTTGCTCTCAAGGAAGCTAAGGAAAACTTGAGATTGGAATGGGATGAAGTGGGGGAAGGGGAGTGTTATTTATAGTTTTCAAGTGAGGAAGCAAGAGGTGAAGAGGTACACAGTCTGGCTGAAGTGTAGTGAAGGTGTTTGGTGTGAGTTTTAATGGAGTCTTTGCTTGGAGTTTTCATATCTGTGTAGCTGAATAAATCAAATGATAGGTGCATGGGTTGAGTTGTTTCATAAACTAGGACAAAATCAAATGATTTCCCAAAGGAAACCAACTGTAGACCGATGATTTTTTAGTTTTCAAAACTGGTTAAGATTTGATCAATTCTTATCCTATCCTTGTGGCAAGTTCTTGGTTCCTATTCCACATTGTTTAGTGATTGTTTCAGAGGTGAAATGAGGCATGAATGTTGGACACATGGAGTCTGATGTGTTGCAAAAATGAAGTGGGTTGAAGGGGGAAGGGGCCGTGAGTTTGCACATGGTTTCCCACCATTGTGCCAACCGTTTTGATCATTGTTGGGTTGGGTTCTTAGGGTGATTTGATGACACATTTCTATACCTAGGTGTGACACTATAGGCATGTGAAGATGGTTGGACTTGTTGTAGCAAAAAATTTTGGAAACCATGGAGTAGTTCTGCTGAAAACAAGTTTCATTTCCAAGGTAAATTATTTGGTTTTTGGAGTGATCTTGGGACCTGCTTTTGGCATCATCTTAGGACTAAATTTTCTAGAACTAGGTATCATGAGGATGGGTTACTCAAGTGCAGAAAATCAGTTGATGAAGTGGTTGAAAGAACAAGGTTTTGTTGGCTTGTCCTTGGAGTGCATCGGTTTGCACCTAGTGCATCTGATTGGTTGGTTTCTTGGCATTGACATGCCTTCTCACTTCATGAAGTGTTGCAATCTAACTACTATTTTAGAGATGTGGGAGATTGATCCAATGCAAGTGACGAATGTGAAATTTCTAAAAAAAATGATGGGGGAGAAAAGCTTGAAGGAATCGACACGCATGGTATCAAGATTACTATTCTTTGGCATGATGAAGGGCTTTAGGAATGAAAGCTTGAGGTCCTGATGGAGGGTTGACCATGGTTAGAAAAAATAACCCTAGGGGCATGTGGGAGGTTTGTGTATGAGAGAAAAATCCATTTGCTAGATAGTGATATGTCCTATTTGCATAGTGATGGCAATTATATGTTTAATCTCCATGTGGTGCACTCTTATTGGGCATAAAATCTCTCTTGAGCTAGACCTTAAAGTGGGCCTTGAAATGGGCCTCTTGTTCAGATTTTATTAGGCATTTCCTTGGGCCTCATTATCTTACTAAGTTAGGCCTTAGTCTTGGGCCTCAATAGTTTACTAAGTTGGGCATGTAGTCTTGGATCTTAATAACTTACTAACTTGGGCCTTTAGTCTTGGGTCTTTCTCTATCTTATCAAGCTTGGACCCTTTATTTTAACCAACTCTTGGGCCTTCTTCAAATCCATCTAACTCCCATGGCTTGCTATGGACCAAATACCAAGCCCATTAAGGTGGCAAGCTTTTTTCATACCACTTGTCATCCCACTATTGGCATCTTGGCACCTATTTTAAAAAACTTTTCATTACTTTAGAAATCTCTAAAAATCCTAACTAAAGCAATGGTGGAAGTCATTTTGCCAAATCATGATCCAAAAGTTCTTTTTTCTTAAGGATCATAACTTCCACTTAACCATGGTCATAGGTTACTATTATCAAATTCTCAATATTTGACAAATGTTACTAAGTAGTCTTGAGCGTGATGTTACATTTACCTCCTAGACTTGCAACTTTGTTTGGTCCAAAAAGTTCCATGTGTATCAGTTGTAGTTGTGTAGTGGTGGAAATATTCATGATTTTAAAAGAAGTTTTTGTTTGTTTACCAAACTAACATACATCACATAATATGTCTTCAAGAAAACTTGCCTTGGAAAATCTCTCACAAAATCATTTTTTGAAAGCTTGGAAATAAGTTTCATATTGGCATGACCTAGTCTTCTATAACATAGCCAACTAGTTTCATTTTGAGTTAAAAAACAAAAAACATCTTGTGAGGCAATTTCTTCAAATTCAATTGTATAAACATTGTTGCTTCTAAAAGCAATAAAACAAAGATTGCAGTCATTATCATTCAAAATAAGCACTTATCCCTTTTGAAAGTAACTATAAAATCTTTATCACATAATTGACTTATGCTAAAAAGATTATACTTTATGCCTTCAACAAATAGTACATCTTCAATTATGAGAGAAGATTCATTACCAATTTTACTTATTCCCACGATCTTTCCTTTCGTGTTGTCTCAAAATGTCACGTTTCCTCCATCTTTGAATATAAGAGCAATGAATTTAATTTTATCTCCAATTATGTGTCTTGAGCATCCACTATCTAGAAACCATTTATTTTTGCTTATATAGGATTTCATGCATGCCTCAAGGTCTTCTATAGCACAAGGTCTTCTATAGCACTAAGACATAGATTTGTTGTTTCTTCATTACTCGTTTTGCTGTCTGAGCTACTTAAATCATCATCCCATGTAGTTTTCATTATTTTCTTGTCTTTGTTTCGATCTTTCTTTAGAAGAGGGCATTCTGCCTTGATATGTCTGGGCTTATTGCATTTGTAACAGGTTAGAGATCCATTTTTACCTGTATCTTTCTTGGAAAACCTTTTGAGGGGTTTCCTTGAAATAGTTTTATATTTCTTTAAGAATCTCTGAAACCTCCTTGTTAACATTGCAACTTATTTGTTTTTGTCGTCATTTTTATCATCATCTTCACTTTTGCTTTTATGAGAAACAACTTTAATCAAGCTCTTCTTTAACTTTCCTTCTTCTTAACATCTTTTCCTATGTATACTCGTGGGTGATAAGTGACCCAATGAGCTCATTTATCTCGAGTTTCTTTAGGTCATTGGCTTCAAGAATCGTCGTTACTTTTGGTTCCCAACATTTTGACAGAGAGTTGAGAGTTTTTCTTGCCATCTCCAAGCTAGAATAGACCTTGTTAAGAATTGCTAAGCTGCTTATAATGTTAGTAAAATGAGTATACATAGTGTTAATAGATTCATCATCAGTCATTTTAAACATTTCATATTCATGAACAAGAATGTAAATTTTTTATTCCTTGACTTGCAAAGTTCCTTCATAAGTTACTTCTAATTTATCCTAAATTTGTTTTGCCGACTTGCAAGTCATTATTTTGTTGAACTCAATCCAATCGAAAGCACAATATAACAAATTTGTAGTCATTTCATTCAATTGAAAATACTTTTTGTCTTCATTATCCAAATCTTCTTCTTTTATGACCTTTACTCCATCAATAAATTTTGTTGGAATATAAGGTCCTTTTACAACACTTCTTCAAATTTCTAGATCTTGAGCCTGAATGAATATTCTCATTCTAACTTCTAGAATATGTAATTGTTTCCACAAATTAGTGGAGGTCGAGCACAATGATATTTCCGGAAATCGTACATGTTTCTAACTTACTCTTAGGTGGGCAGTGGAGGCGTTGAGTAAATTTTTAGATTTTTTCATGTTATGGTTGAGATGAATAGTGCCCATATTTCATGATTAACCCATGGAAGAGAGTTAGAAGAAGACCATAGGTGCAGTGGGCTGGCTTAATTCAGAAAGGAAAAAAAAAAAAAAAAAAAACTCAAATGAAAACACAGAATGGAAGCCGATGGTTTTGCATCAAAACTGTCTAGATTTTTGCATCCTTTCTTGTCCCTTTTCTATTGGTCTGATTTGAGGTCCTATTACCATCATTTGCAAGCTTTTTCATGTGAGGAAGGGAGGAGGGATTGGCTGCCAAGTGATCATGCTTGAATAGAAAAAGAAAGGGATGAAATGGGTGGTGGTTTAGCCGAGTGGTTCAAGTGTGTGTCTCTTCATTGAGCCAACCAGTTTAAGGTCCATAAAGGGAAATTGGCCAAGCATAAAAATTATATTTTGAAGCACTTCTAAGGGTGAATTGGGCAGAGGTAATGGCGTGTAGAGGTAAGTAAAATAGATGCAGAAAATCTTTGAAGAGCCAAGGGTACTCGGTTTGTATTCAACTTCATTTCTTAGGTGAATAGTTAGGTTTTTGTTTTTGGTTTCCTAGAACTGTTTTGAACACTTGCTAGGTCTAGTTCTAAGGTGACATCATGAGGATCTATGGGTTAGAAATCCTTTTGAGAATTTGTTGAATGGGTGTTGATTTGGGGTGATTTGATGAAGGGTACTTAGTTTGCTTCAAGTGAGCCGATTGGTGGTTTAGTTGGCATTGACTTGCCTTTGGTTCATATGACATGGATTGAGTTAATCCTTTAATCCTAATCTTCAAGAGTTGTCTAAGAGATGCAAAACAAGTGCAAAAAACAAAAATTTCAGATTTAAAAAATATGAAGAAAAAGGTTAAAAAAAAATATTCAAATTCATTATGCTTGAGTTACTATTTATGAGTGAAATGAATAAGGATCTTAACTCAAGTTAAGAACTTAATCAAGGTTGAATTGGGAACCCTAGGGGCATGTGGTTGGGGTTTGGGTAAGTTGGAAACTAATGGTGTGGTGTATGTGGGTCCCCACTTGGAAGAATGAAATGAAATATAAGGCTTAGGCTTCATGGGTTGGGCTTAGGAGTGGGCTGATCCATGGGTCTTATGTCTAGATTTCTTGGTCTATCCTTGGCCTCAATAGTCCACTAAGTTGGATCTCAATCTTTGGGTCTTTCCTCAATTGGGCCAAAGTCTTGAATATCACTAAGTTCGGTCTAATAGTCTAATATCCAATAAGTTGGGCCTAAGATCTTGGATCCTATATGTTGGGCCTAAGGTCTTATATCTCCCAAGTTGGACCTAAGGCTTTTAAAAGCCTATCCTTAGCCTAACTCATCTTAGTAAATTAGGGCCCTTAATAAACCACTCTTAGGCTCTTCTAAATCCATCCAAATTGAACTCAATATCCTAGCCTATCAATATGTCATGTATCATTCTTCCATTGACTTCTCGGCCTTAATCCTCAAATTTTATAAAGCTTTAATAATTCTAACTAATCCAAAGGAGCGAGCTTTTATGCCAATTCAAGTTCTATAATTTTCCTTAAAAAAAAGAAATCACAACTTATACTAGCTAGGATTATGGGTGCTAAGGCCAAGTCCTAAGGTATTTTTAAGCGGGGTGTTACACACATCCTTTTTCTGTTTATACAAGAGCTGATAGTATGTAGGTTATCAGAGTATACTCCTAAATAAGTGAAATGAAAATAGTACAATATAAACTATATATCTCTCAAAACGAACAAGTGTTAAGACTCAAAGTTTAGAAAAAAGAGATTAAAAGCTTTTGATGAATGAATATTGTAAAACTTATAGTTGATGTATTATTTTAAAGATCTCAAATGAGCTATTTAGAGACATGAACTTCCTTTTCAAATTTCAAACTCTCAAACATATCATGCACATGTGAAAAATGACAATCAATCATATTTCAAATTTCAAATTTTAAATTTTCAGTCATATCATGCACATGTTGAAAAATGATAATCAATCATCTTTTCAAATTTCAAACTTTTAATCATGTTATACACATGTAAAAAATGCAAAATATTTTTTTATGAGTATATTAAGAATATATTTGAACCTTAACTCTTTTTCGAATTTTGAAAGAGATGTATAAAAATACTTTTAGAGCTTCATTTGTAGGCGTGTCCCCTTTCCTGCTCATGCTTGATTTGCTGATGGCCTTTATCTTCAAGACTTCATTATATGGACAACTTAAAACTCCTTTATGCTTGAACTTCTTTGTTATCATCAAAATCTATAAATAGAGGAGTGATGCTAAAGCCACCGCTGGCTCTAGCATGTGTTTTTTTATGTATTTTTTTTTATAATTATTTTTATATAGATGTTTTTAACAATTTTAAATATTTTAAAAAAATAAAATAAATTTATAATATTATTAAAAAACACTTCCTTAATCATGAAGTAAAAAAAATTATTAAAAAATACTTCCTTAATCACGAAGTAAAATAAAAAAATATTTTTTTTTACTTCATAATTAAGGAAGTATTTTTTAATAATATTATAATTTTTTTTATTTATTTTTTAATATTTAAAATTATTAAAAACATCTATATAAAAATAATTATAAAAAAAATACATAAAAATACATATGATAGAGCCAGCGGTGACTCCCAGCAAGAGCCACCAACGGTGGCTCTATCATTTTCCTAAATAGAGATAGAGTTATATGATGCTTGAGACCTTCGGTTCAACACTTTTCTTCTTAATACTTCCATTTGAAGTTGGTTTTTTGCACTTCTCAATACAAAGTTATTGCCTTTTCAATCTAAGAAATAATTGAAGAATAAGTACGTAGTTCATTGAAAGGATTTTATAATTAGATCAATAAAAATTAATATTACAATTAAATTATACATTGTCTTGCATAGTAGTACTATTTAGATGCATCGCTTCAACCTGGGCTAAAGAACCACAAAAGTTATTTGTATATTTTTGGATGCTTGACCATCAATTGATCAAATAGAGTATAAATCGTTCTGAACTGTTAGGTTTTTATAGGTGTTGCAGTAATCATAAATTCTACTCCATAATTATATGGACGTTTGGTTAGTCCCCGTATAGAGTTTATGCTAATATTGATCCAAACTTATACAAAGAGAGTATCTTCCTCTGCAGTGAATAACACAACCCGTTGGAATTTTTAATAGGTGTCTTTGTTTCCCGTTAGGATTGTGTCGCTTGGATCTCAACATTATCTTTTTTTTAGAGGGAAAATTCACTATAATATGTTTGTTTAGAGTCTCGCATAGCCTCTCATTTCTCACTGTACAATGGGAGCCGGAGATCTACTTGTTAGAGAATATGTTTTCGCTAGAGCTCTCCCTCAAAAGGTTGAAGAAGAAGTCGAAGAAGAAGCCCCCTTTGAAGTCGTCTGGATCTCCCATTTTATTTGAGCATCTTCCTGCGTGCACCTCGGTAGTAGTAAGGAATGTCCGCTTTGTGTGCCTGACCCCCTCTCCCTTTCTCACTTTCTCTTGACATCCCCTGCCACCTGACACCCTCACCCCTTTCTTCTTGACACCCTCACTCCTAAGATCTCAACATTATCATGTATACTATCCATAGAGGAGTTATTACTACCTTATTCACCACTTTATAAAAGAGTGGTGAAGAATGGATCTTCATAAATTAGTGTGTTCATCCTTCAACAAAATATTGAAGGACAAAATGTTACTAAATAACAGAAATAGGCAACAACATGTACAATAGAAATAATATTCAACTCTAAAGTTTAGAACTTCAATAAAAATAAATAAATAAATAGAGGGCAACATTGTTTAGATACCCACCAGTTATTCACTAAAGCAACAACATTGTTTAGGACAAGAGAAACATGTATACAACAAGAGTTTAACTTCGTTTGTTTTCAGGAAACTTCTCAACTCATCTTATCTAATCATTACAACTTTCTCAAAGTTTCATACAAAATAAAATAAACAATTTAACTTTTTTAAATCTCAAAATAAGAATAATATTAAAAAAATATATTTTAATAATATTTTATTCAACTTTTAACTTTTATCTCAACTCATCTCATCTGATCTGTGAAAACAAACGAGTTATATTGAGCATGTGCATACACAATTTATTGAGGACATGCATACAACAAGAGAAACATATATTTTCATGATCATGAATTCTATGACAATTCAATTTTCTAGAGAAAGAGAGGATAAGATTTCTTACTAAATCATAAAAAGTAAAGAGTAAAGAGAGGATAAGTGCAGAATTGATTTGAAATTCCCTTAATGTTTTCTTTCAATTAGCAAGTGTTGATAGACAATAACCTGGTAACCCCACTTCCCTGTCAACTTTTCTCTCCCCTTCTATCTCCTAATATTTCTAAAGGAGAATCAGAATCACTTTGGAAAGCAAGAAGCACGATTGAATTCTTTTTGGTTTTTCTTCTTTTCTGTAAAAGTGATCCTCTGCTCCTTTTTCTCTCTTTCTGGAGTCAACTTTTACCCCTCTTTTTATTGTTCTCTCTATCTCCCTGTCTCTCTGCTAAGCACATTCACTTTCTCTTAATTTAGCCAAAAACGATAAGCCAACTCCTTTGACTTGTCAACACTAAGACCAGTTCTGGGATTTCATTTCCCCATATAATAAACGTAAGAGTGTCCCTTAATTTGATGGAGACATGTTGATGTTGTATCACCATATAACTATAAATAAGAACCTCAATCTCACTAGAGCAGCAGCATTGTTTAGAACATCTCAAACTCACTAGAGCAGCAACATGTACTAGAGCATGCCATAATGTACTAAAGCATGCCTAAACTGCAACATAAATTTTTACCTCTCTGCCATAAATCTGTAGCATCGAAGTCCCTAAACCCTAAATCAATGTAAAACAAAAATCTTTACCTCTCTGCCCATAAATTTGCAGTATTGTTTACCTCTCTATCAATTTCATCTCTGTTTACGAAGTGAGATGCAAACAAAAATGGACCCTAGATTTCACTTATGATTACTAAATCTATGCTCTTCGCCTAAACTTTCGACAGTTGCATACATGCCCCAAAACAAATATCGATTGTACTAGATCTGAATCCCTAAACTTAATACAAGCAATTTTTTTTTTTTTTTTGAAAAGCCCTAAAATAAACCCATTAAAAACAGTATAGAAAACCCCTAAAATGGCCCATTAAAAATAGTAACGAAAAATACTAAAATCTTTGGACAATAACCCTGTTTTTGTAGAGAAAATCAACCCTTCTATACTAATAAATCATTCAAAAAAAAAAAACCTGTTCTATACTAACAAATCAGAGAAAGTAGACAGCAGCATTGTATACATGCCAAGTAAATGTTTGGACAATAACCCTGTTTTAATACCTAAAAACCAACCCTTCTATACTAATAAAAACTTCAGAAAAACAGAGAAGGCTTCAAATTTATCCTAGATTCGACATTGAAGAGATGCGACGGTGATGAAGTGTTGTGCCGATGGAGGAAGTGCAACGACAGTGAGGAAGTGCAACGTATGAATGGTGACCAAAAATCTGGAAATAAAGGTGGAAATTTTGGTCAAGGGAGCGAGAAATACAAAACAAAGCATCGGATAGAGGGAGAGAGAGGGAGAGAGAGTGAAGAAGAAATTGAGACCAAGTAGATTGAGAGTTGGAAGCCAAAAATGGGAGAAGATGTTATTGATTTCTGTGGAGAGAGAGAGAGAGAAAGAGATTTTAGGCTTTAATTGTTTTCAATATTTTTTTTAATTCATCTCAATTTATTTTATTTAATTATTATAATTTTTTAAAAATTTTTACATAATAAAATAAATAATTTAATTTTTTAAATCTTAAAATAAAAATATTATTAAAAAAATATTCTAATAATATATTTAATTTTTAATTTTAATCAAAACTCATCTCATTTCAATTTTATCTTATTAACAAACTAAGAGTGTGAGGCAAAGAGATGAGAGAAAATAACGTAAATTAATAATTAGAGGGGCAACAGTAACCATACAAGTATGGAGATTTACTGTAGTTTTACGTAAAATGTATGCATTTTGCCTCTTTCAATGCAGACGATTTTAAGGAATTAGTAGCCAAATTTTTTATTGTAATGACATTATTGCTCAAAATTAATTAATTAATTATTATCCTAATGTGCATTTGAATGGGTTGAATATAATAGGTGATGTAAGAGAACAATTTGTAAAGCCGATGTAAGAAAACTGAGAATATAAAATGTGAGAAAATTAAACAAATAACCGAAAATAAGTTTGGCTTATTTGAGGGAGTCCTAGACTCCATAGTAAATCTTGATTGCCAATCCAAAAAGTCATCTACTTATCATGGACTTATTTATAAAATTGGATCATGTTCCAAGTTTAAGGGTTGGATGACCCAATTCTTACATGGCTACCTATTAGGACTCTTTTGCATACGAAATTACTAAGTAAAGGAGAATTAATAGACACTCTTGGAATATAGATAACGTGGTACTTTCATCCAATTCCAATATACAATGCAAGTAAATTAAAATACTAATTTTAGTTGATATAGCCTCATGAATACCATGTGCCTGTATTCCAAGACTACCTTTCATAAGTTAAGACACATTCCCGTATCTTGGATAAATAGAGGGTGTACATGTTTATCTCATCAGACTTCTAATATTTGCTATTTTTCTTTCTTTTGTTCCTTCAATTTGTAATCATTTATAAAGTATCCCAAACCCATTAGTTAAAATCATCCAAGAATGCATCTGGGCAAAGCTTGAATAAGCATAAGACAACTATTCTTTTTAGTCCTACTGTTGCTTTTGAGGTGAGAGCAGATATTGTGAAGGATTGTGGAGCTTGAGTGCAAAGAATTGTGAAAAATATTTAGGGTTGCCGATTATGGTTGGTAGATTTAAATATCAATCTTTCAGCAACATTAAAGATAGAGTATGGAAAAAGTTGAGTAACTGGAAAAACTAATTTTTATCACCCTCAGGAAAAGAAGTTCTTTTAAAGGCAGTCATCCAAGCTATTCCCACATATTACATGAGTGTCTTTAAATTGTCTATGAAGTTGTATCAAGAGTTAGCATCACAAATGGCAAAGTTCTGGTGGGGATTCTTTGGGGGACCTCTTAGTGATTTTAGGTAATGGGTGGTGGCATGTGGAGATGACTCAATGAAGAGTAGAAATTCATTGAATGGTTGAGGTCCTCGATTTGGTTTCAACTAGGTTTCCTAAGGAAATGGTTGGGTTTTGGTTTGGCTTCTTGGAGGTATTTCGTCCAATGCTAACTTGGACTTTGGGTGATAAGATGAGTTGTGAATGGTGCAACTACAATTGAAAATCTGGTGGAAATGGCATGGGTTAAGGTCTGGTTTGATGAAGTGCACATGGAGGTGCACCTAGGTGTCGATTGCTGGTGGTTTGGGCATTGACATGGCTTGGCTCCTATTGACATATGTTGGGTCAAACCTAAACTTCTAAGTAAGTCTAAGATCAATGAAATTTAATAATAAAAACCAAAAATTATAGATCATAAATGTAAAGAAAATATTTTAAAGAAAAATTATGCAAAAATCATGGTTTGATGTTACTAATCATGTGTGAGATGATTAGTGCTTCTTAATTCAAGTTAGAAGTTTAATCATGATTAGGTGGGAACCCTAGGGGTATGTCGTAGACCTTGGGCTTGACGAAAAGCAATGATATGGTGTATGTGGGCTTCATTTAGAAGGATAAGAATGAAAGATAAGGCTTTTGAGCCTCATGGGTTGGGCTTGTTGGACCATTTGTGTAAGCTTTGGGTGTGGGCTTTGGTGTAATGGATCTTATATCCAAATTTGAGGGCTCATCCATGGTCTCAAAGGCATACTAGGTTTGGGTAAATATAAAACAAGTCTTTCTTAGATTGGACCAAAAGCCTTCACTCTCACTAAGTTAGGCCAAAAGGCTTTCATGCTTACGACATATTGGGCTTAATTTCTAAGATTCTTAAAAAAAAGGTCTAAAACCTTATAAATCCCAAATGGGTCTAGACTTATGGCACCTCTTCCTAGCCCATCACATCCTTAATTAAACACTCTTCGGCTTACCCTTAAACCCATCCATACTTGACCCTTTTTGCTTAGCCCATAAAAAATGCCAAGTGTCATACCACTATTGGCCTCTTGGTAGTTATTCTAAAAATAAAATACTAGAACTCTCCAATAATTCTAACTAAACCCAAAGTGTGATTCTCATGCTAAAAAAAATAACTCTAAAATAAAAATAACGATCCTATGATAATTAGGATCATGGGTGCAAAGGTAATAATCCTAACGGGCTTTTCAAGTGGGGTATTACAGTATGGCTAGGATTAGACCTCACTTTAAATTTATCTCCTCAAGTCAATTTACCACACACATTATTAATCCCAAAATATCTCACTTTGATCCAAAATATCTCACTATGAAAGAGTATTTTTGTAAAAGGACTTTTAATTTTAATTTAATGATTTCCGCTGCAAAACTCCTCCTTAGATTTATAAAGTATGTTTTAATTTAAAACATGAAGTCTTTTATATCATGGGAAGGAAGGGGAAAATTTTTTAAAAGGGTCAGTATCTCTCGTCTCATTTTTGAAAATCATTTTCTAAAGTCCCACGACAAAGACGGGCATTACAATAATGTGGCCAAACTTAGTAAACCTATCAACCACCACTATGAACACATTTTGGCCTTGGGACATGGGTAGCCCCTCTATGAAATCTATAAAGATGTATGTCCATGCCTATTGAGGCACTAGCAAAGGTTGCAGCAGCCCTACTGTGGGATTGTCTCATACTTTACAGCTTGACAAGTGTCACACTCTCGGACCAGTTTCTTTATGTCCATCTTCATTCCCTTCCATTAGAAGTCTCTCTTAGCTCTTTGATAAATCCTTAAGTAACCTGAGTGTCCCCCTAAAGGGTTGTCATGGATATAGTGCATCACCTTACTTTTAAAGGAAGAATCAAGCACAACCACAATTCTCCCTTTCTTTAATATTAACCCCTACTGCAACTGATACCCTTTTGGTGATATTTTGTTTTCTTACCATTTTTCACGAACTTCCTTCTTCTCAAACAACTCCTTATAGCTAGTCTTAAGCTTTTCTACCCAATCAGGGGTATGAAAAGAGATCATAGCTAGCAACTCTTTGAAAAACTCATTTTCCTCCCCTTCATCGACAATGCATCTGCAACTAGATTTTTCTTTCCTTGTTTATAAGCAATGATAAAATCATACCCCAACAATTTACTCACCCATTTTTGTTGAGCCACAGTCCCAACCCTTTGTTCCAATAG
The DNA here is from genome assembly GCF_001411555.2 of Juglans regia. NCBI lineage: Eukaryota > Viridiplantae > Streptophyta > Magnoliopsida > Fagales > Juglandaceae > Juglans > Juglans regia. The sequence goes on along the minus strand of NC_049901.1, from coordinate 21,737,032 downwards.
AAATTTCAAAACTTGCTGATCTATCTTAACAACAAAGGATTGGCCTAAAAGATAAGGTCTTCATTTCCTCACAATAGTTACCAAGGCCAATAGCTCATTCTCATAAGTGGAGAGAAAAAGTGTCTTCCCCTTGAGTGCCTTACTCATATAAGCGAGGGGTTTTTCATATTGCAATAAGACTGCCCCTTCCCTCTCCCACTAGCATCACATTTAATTGTAAATGGTTGAGAAAACTATGGTAATCTGATGATCGAGGGTTCTGTAATTGTTGACTTCAACTCATTAAAAGCCTTCATTGCTTCATCAATCCAAGCAAATGAATTTTTCTTAAGTAAATCTATGAGTGGGGCAACAATGATCCCATAATTCTTAAGAAATTTCCGGTAAAATCCAGTTAACCCAAAATCCCCTTAGAGACTTTACATTTACTGGTGTAGGCCAATCCAACATTGCAGCAACTTTATTGGGATCTGCCATAACTCCATTTGCATTTATCACGTCTCAAACAGTCAATCTCATGGACCCCAAACTTGCATTTAAACAACTTAGCATATAACTCATTTTTCTGTAAGACTTTCAGCTCCTTTTCCAAGTGCTTTAAATGCTCATCCCAACATTTATTGTGCACTAGTATGTCATCAAAAAATACTAGCACAATTTTTTTCAAATAGGGACGAAACACAGTATTTATCAACCCTTGGAATGTTGACGGTGCGTTAGTCAACCCAAAGGGTAGCATTAGGAACTCATAGTGCCCCTCGTGAGTCCTAAATGCTATTTTGGCCACATCCTTTGGTACTACTCTTATTTGGTAGTATCCAGACCTTAAGCTCACTTTTGAGAAAACCACTGACCCATACAACTCATCTAATAATTCATTAATCACTAGAATGAAAATTTTTTTACTTCCCCGTCTCCTCATTAAGTGTCGTATAATCCGTACACATACATCAACTCACATCTGCCTTGTAAACCAACAACACGGGTGAAGAGAAAGGGTTGGTACTGGGTCTCACTACCCCCGATTCCAACAACTCAACTACAATTTCCTCAATTTTAACTTTTTGGTAGTGTGGATAACGATAAGGCCTTATTGTTATGGGTTGTGTCCCTTCTTTAAGTATAATTATATGGTCTTGTGCACGTGAGGGTGGCAACACTTTTGGGACTTCAAAGATCCCTTGAGACTTGGTGAGGGTTTTCTGCACAGGCCCCTCCCCCAAAAAAAAAAAATCTATTAGACACTGTTTTTCCCAACCAACAGATGTAAAAATAGTCCCCTTCCCCTATTGACAGAAGTCATCATAGACTTATTGATTCCCAAAATAGTGAGATCCTTTAAACTCAATCCCACCAATGCAACTTCTCTCCCACCATAAACAAACTTCATTATAAGTTGGGTACAGTCCCAAATAATTGGCCCTAAAGTTTCTAACCATTTAACTCCTAAAACCACATCACAACCACCAAGGGCTAATATATAAAATGAAGAGTTGAAATGAGTACCTTGGATTTTTGTTTTGACTATACTGCAGTAGCCCACACTTCTAATAATTTGTCCATTTGCTATTTTTACTGCAATTTTTTTAGATTCATCCACCAACAATCTAGTTCTTTTGGCAATGGATCGATCTAAAAAATAATGCATACATCTCGGATCAACCAAAATCACCACCTACTCATTCCCAATCCTCCCAAATAACCTCATAGTTTTAGGGTTGGGTGTACCCATGATTGCATTAAGGAAAATTTCAGGTTCCACACTCACTACTTGTAGCTATATCTCTCCCTCAGTGCTCAGTTCTGGGATCGATTACCTTTTCTCCCAGCATCCTCTACTTCTTCATAGCTTTCTAATAGATAACTTTTAGGGGTCTTACAAATGTGGGTTAGGTTCCTCTCGCCGCAATGATAACATAATCCTTTCCTACACTTCCCATCCATAGTAGCAGATGAATTTTTCTAGTAGGTGAACTGAACTTCTAATTTCTACTATTTCCTTCCCTAGTATGAGTAAATGTATTAGAATAGGTTCCTGTTGAAACAAGCCCCTTCTCGGTATTCATTTTAAGGGATTTCTTTGTATTAACTAGATACTCTTCTTAAATACGAGCTAAACCAAAAGCCGCATTTAAATTAAGAGGATTAAGCATACGAATAGGTAACCCGATTTCGTCCTTCAACCCATTGAGAAAACAACTTAATTTGTGGTTGTCCGATAGTCCTCTTAATCTGTGGGAGAGTGACTCAAACTGGACTTTGTAATCTGCTACTAATGATGTTTGCTTAAGACGGGTGAGTGTCTCCATTGGATCGTCATAAGTCGTTGGCCCAAAACGAACCAACATGGTACGAACAAGAGTTTCCCAATTATTAAACTGACTTGAGTCTATAGCATCTTGGTACCAAACAAGAGTTTCCCCTTTCCACGTGATAGGAAGCCATCAACAAATGTTAAGCAGGAGATGTTTGGCGGAATTCAAAGTATTGAGAAGTTTTGAATATCCACCCCGATGGGTTTTCCCCATCAAAATGACGAAAGTCCAAATGAATTCCTCGCTGAAAGGATCCCCTTTGATATAGCTGATATGTTTCATTTGTGACTTGCATATCCTTAGTGCCTATATTTTTCTGGTTGGCCACAAGGGTGCGGATCATATCAGTGAGTTGGTCAAGTCTACCCCACATGTCTTGAAGACCCTCCTCTAGGCCATCGACCAGCTTCTGAAGACCTTCCTGTTATTGTCTAGAACGAGTACCATCCACCATTGAGGATCGCCGGCTCACAGATACCAATTGTAAGGAATCTCCAAATTCAGAAACCAAGCAAGGAACAAGGATAGGAATATTGGAATTGAAATGACTAAAACTTCATTTACTAAATTGATAGAGGATTGTTTGAGGCAATCCCAACTTCCAATACAGACTCAAAAATTAAAACATTCAAGATTCCTTCCCTGCTCCCCTTTTCTTCCTCATAAATGCAGACCCTCCCACACTTTCGTAACAAACTCTGGACTTGATAACAAAATCGATAGCAGACTAAAGTGAAATCACAATAATTAAATGCATCGTTTGGTTTTGATCCCCAAAACATTGCGTATGACATAACATAAAAATGACAAACTCCATACTAAAATGAAATGATGTGTATTACATTATATTAAAATGAGGACTCCACATTATCCTAAGAAATGCCATGTTTCACTTAACCAAGACGTTGTGCTCCATTGATTCAGCAAAACGGCATCGTCTAGAGTTCTAAGTCTTCCCCACTTAACCTCTTCGCAGACTTCCTCTTCAGTTCATCTCCACACTTCACTTTGTGTACCCATTTCATCTAGGATTTTTTACACCTAGACATCAAATGAAGAGAGAAGGGGATGGAGGGACCACCTCAACATAAACACATCGAATTTAATGTTAATTGTATAGGATTAACTTCGAGGACATAAGATGTTTGCTTCCTATTAAGAAAGGAAAATGATAAATCTACAATTAGTCTACAACTATTTTATAACTTTATTTAAAATCAAGGGTAATTATGTAAAATTGAAAATTATTTTTAATGAAGTGGCACAATTATATTAGTTAATTTGAAGTGAGTAGTAAAAGAGTCGTATGTGTATCATTATCTATTAAGAAAATGGTAGTTTTGATAGATCTTGACTCTTCTATTGGATCTTTCCCTATCAAATTCGTCCATACTAACATTTGCTTTTCAACATCTACAGAATCGATGCAATATTATCAATGGCAACTGTTACACACGATTATATTTATATGATTTGGGGTTGATAATGGGGTCTCCAATCCCTACCTTTTGTATAGTGAAATATTATAATTAAATTACTTTCCTAAAAATATGTATAACATCATGTACACTTATCCAAAAATATTTTAATGCTAATTCATATGCTAGAATATTTGGACTAAACAAATTGGATAGCTTTGTAGTTGTTCCATGAATGGACCCAATTAATGTTTTTCAAGTGGAATTCATAAAAGTTGAATTGACCTCATCTTCCATAATTGGCTCCCAAGTTTTGATCAGACCGTATTAGTTGTGACTGATTTTCATGGCGCTGATCACTTAGTTGACAGTTCTCAGGGCTGATGGGCTGTTCTGGTTTGAATCGGGCTCAAGACTGTGGGCCGTTACTGAATGATCCTACCAGCAATTGTTGAACTATCAAAGCCTAGTTTGCTGGGAAGCACGGGTGCCTTCCAACCAAGAGTAAACTACCGAACTACTGATCATAGCAATGTTTTGAATATCGTACCGAACGTCGTATCGGTTAAGGTACTGAAACGAAATATTTCGGTACCGGTACCGCTTCGGGATAGCGTTTCGAGATAACGTTTCGGGATAGTCGATATATAAATAAATTATATATATAAATATATATGTAAATTATATTTCAAAATAATAGTCTATATATAAATAAATTATATATAAATACATATATATAAAAATTATATATAGTCTAATCTAAATTAAGGGTTAAAAAATAAGTTTGTAGTTTGAAAAAACGAAAAAAAAAAAAACATGCAGGCCGAAATATCGGCCGGTACCGGCCGGTATCGACCGAAATATAGGCCGGTATAGGCCGAAATTTAGTCCGAAATGGCCGGTATTTTAACCGGTACGGAACAGATATAATACCTGTACCGGCCGAACAGCCGAAACGAAAAATTTCGGCCGTACCGGCCGGTACGGTACGAAATTAAAAACCTTGGATCATAGTCCTTGGATCTCAAATCCACTGCAGAATGAGAAATGCTTTGGGCTGTTTGGGATTGTATTAGGAGTCATAGCTTTAGAAGGTTTTTAATGGAAAAATTAAGTTGTTTGAATGTTATATATTAAAGTATATTTTAATCTCAAATAAGTTAAAACGTACAATTGAAGATTCCTTAAACATGTTTTTTCAGATAATCTGTAATGTAATTCAAATTTTAAAAAGATTATCAATGGATGAAAATATCTATACAACTTTTAAATAATTATAACTTTCAACTTTTAACAATATGGTCATAATCTTTAAAAAATCAAATGATCGTCATTTCTACTAGAAAGCTTTTTTTCAATTTATTTTCAAACAAATATAACATGTTTGAAAGTGTTTTAAACATATGGTTATTAGACAGTAAATAACTTTTAAATAGTTAAACTAATTATTACTTAAGCTATAAGTTATAAGCCTTAAAATTATAAGTTATATTTTCCACCACAATACCAAACATACACTTTAGTCTAAAAAATATTTATAAAAGTAAGTATATAAATTGATGATTGATGTGATTTGACATGATATATTATAATAACTTCAAGCATTCTAGCAAGTAAAAATTTATTCATCATCTTTTTTTCCATCATCCTCTCATCATCTCATAATGTGGCATTAAATGATAGATTTATAAATAAAACATAATAAATAGTCTTTAATCATTTAATATCACATAATAAAATAATAAAAAAATAAATGATGAATGACATTACTCTTCTAAGTTAGGGTGTAAATTTAAACCTGAAAACCGGACTAGACCGAACCCGACCAAACTGGTTGGTCTGGTTTTGAACCGGTCCGGTCCAAAACCGGTTCCGATATTATGAAAACCGGCCAGAACCCGTCCGGTTTCGGTTCCGTAGTTTTCGGAACCGAATCGGACCGGTTCGAAAATATATATATATATAAATTAATTTTATATATTATACAAAATATTTATATATATAAGTTTTATATATAGTATATAATAATATATTAAATTTTTATATATAATATATAATTATATATCATATATGAAAAAATTTCTTATTATAATTTATAAATTATAACATAAAATGTTAATTTTAAATATGAACATTTGTAATTTGTTTGATCATATGTTATTAATATAATTATATATAAAATAATATTATTATAATTTATAAAATAAAAGTTTAATCTTAAAAATAAAAATTTAATTGATTCATATGCTTTAAACATAATATATATATTAAATTATTAATAATATTTTATTATAAGAAGTAACATTTATTATATATTTTTTACATTTTAAAAAATTTAGAAAATCAGACTGGACTAGAAATCGATAAAATCGGATGTACCGATTTAGAAGGATAACCGGAGTATAATCGATTTAAAAAAATAAAAAATTGATACATATCGATTTAATCTTAAATTTTATTTAAAATCGAACCGAACCGGACCAGATACATTCCTACTTCTAACCATCATTATTTTTCTCAATGGTGAGACGGAAGAGAGATGCAGTAATTGGTGGTGCCCCAAAACCAATTACACAATAAGTACTGCCAGCATCGAGGAAATCAATCGTTCTAGGACGCGGGTTTGAAAAGACTTTCTCGCTAATTTAGGCTTCATTCTTTTTCAGTAATTTTTTTCCATGTTGAGGTTGAAAATGGGTCACCATTTTTGTATAATTATGAAGGCCCTAATGTATCAGGTCTGCTGTTGATGATGATGATGAGATGAATATTCATGTATTGTAAGGGAAACATTTCAAACATTTCCAATAGGAAATGCTGGTTTAGCTGAAAAACTAGTTTGCACCTGGCTACGCCATTATATTTTAATATTTATTGGATAGATTAGATACTGTTGGGACCCAGTTCCAGTCTTCCCGATATCTTCCAGGAACTTGCTTTTCTGAGACTTTGGTAATTCTAGAACTTCTGAATTTGACTAGTTTTTTTCACGTGGGCTTGAATATGTAATCCTATAACGAAAATTTTGAATTATGTTGTTGAATATATATATATATATATATTGAGAGAGAGAGAGAGAGAGAGAGAGAGTGAGATTCTTCTCTTTCTTCTTGAATTTCTGGCATTTAAGATTGAAATGATCAAGACAGGTACAGCGCGTTTGAATTACTTCATACTTTGCAGACCATTTCAATTTTCACGATGCTGATGGGTCTTGAACTATACTCAATTACTTATGACCGTTTCTCTTGAATACAAGATGAATATATCGGTCTCAACCCAAAGACTTTATTCAAGTTGGCGACCAAGAGAAAAGACAGTCCGTTTATCTTCTGCTTAATTAACTCAAGACAACATAAAGGAAAACTCAAGGAAATTAAGTACATGGAGAAAACAAAAGAAAAAAAGAGGAGGGAAATTCTGAGTCCTGAAAACAAATTAACTAGGAGCTATAATATAAGATTATTTTATACATATCTCGAGAATCACATGAGTTGTTGTAACATCGTGATCAAGAAATTAACTCATTCAGGTAGAGTTAAGATGCAGTAGTCCACACTGTGACGACGTTTGCACCATGTCCGAAATCTAGCGTGCATCAAGTTTGGGTAGAAAAACTCTATATCCCAGTCCTGCTGTTATGAGAACAGATCCATGTTGATTTCTGGCAACCATGTTCAACTAATTATAAGAAGCATGCACGCCGGTAGAATTTCGAACTTGGTCAATAAAAATTTGTTGCTTTATTACGATGATCAGCTTCCGAACTGTCTCAAGTAATTAACACTCCAATAAAAATAAATATTTGTGACGGATTATTTGTGAAGATAATGATTATTTATAACAAAAATAGATTACTTTTGATAAGAAATAATCATTTTTATAAAAAATAACTAATTATAAATAAGTAATTTTTTTGTAGTCTCCTTCCTCTACCAATCAGGATATCATATCCATCCTCCAAACAATGCTAAGAAATCTAGGAAAGAAGCTGGCGTACTACTTGTGACAACTTGGGACCAAAATGTTCCATCGAATGATGATCTAGTGCTTAAAACTGCTGATCACGCGTGTTCAACTTATATAGCTTGTAAGAAGTAGAGACAGAAGAGCCGATGAAAAACTAACAGAGAAGTCTAGTTGGTCCATATATTTGGTATATATTTATAGCTTTGAACGACTCAAATATTGACCCAGTCTTGTTCCATTAATTGGTTTCTGTTGATACTTCTACACAAAGATTAGTTATAAGTACCAATGGTTCAAAGGCAAATTGCACACTTCGACAAACTGTCCCATACGTACCCTGCTGTAATTAATATATAGGAAATGACTAGACAACGGCATTTGCAACTTTCCAGTAAAGAACGTATAGAAAACTACTCTTTTGTGCATTTCCATGCCAGTAGGACTATACGTTGGCTAGATTAATGCATTTCGAAGTTGATAAATTCATGCATCAATGTCTAATTAGCTTCTGAACTGTCCTAGCTAGCTAGCTAGCATGGTCTGCATCCCAAGTAAAGTTAACAATTTTAAAGGTAAGGAAAGGGCTCCGTTCCTTTCTTTACGTACTACTCTTCCGTTCCACGAGCATGCATGGAGAAAAGTTGCACAATCCCCCCTCTCCAGAATTCCTTTTTCCTTGTTCGAATCATGGGCCGGGGGCAAGTTATAGGATGTAAATTTAAATTGAGAAATCGGAAAATCGGCTCAGACTAAACTGAATCAGATCAGTTGGTCCGGTTTTGAATCGGTATGATCCAGAACCAGTTCCTATATTATTATATATATATAAGTTCTATATATATTATATAATTATATATTAAATTTTTATATATAATGTATATAATTATATATCATATATGAAATAATTTTATATTATAATTTATAAATTATAACATAAAATATTAATCTTAAATATGAACATTTTTAATTTGTTTGATCATATGTTATTAATATAATTATATATAAGATAATATTATTATAATTTATAAAATAAAATTTTAATCTTAAAGATGAAAATTTAATTGATCATATACTTTAAACATAATATATGTATATATAAAATTATTAATAACATTTTATCATAAGAAGTAATAATTTATTATATATTTTTTACATTTTAAAAAAATCGAAAAATCGGACCGGACCTAATCAGAAACCGGTGAAACCGAAAGTATCGATTTAAGAAAGTAATCAGAGTGTAATCGATTTTAAAAAATATAAAATCGATATATATCGATTCGATCTTAAATTTTATTCAAAATCAAATCGGACCGAATCAGTTAGACCTCTGTATCTACCTACAACTCTTCGTAATTAAAAGGATGGGTGGTTATTTAACTAACTTTAGGCGCTGTTTTCCACATTAATATTTGTTTCCAAGTCTTTATTAACGCGTGATCGCTCGGTGCTGTCTAGCTAGCTTAATTATTAACACGCTTAAATATTGAAGAAAAGGAGTAAAGAACGGAGGGTAGATAGAGCTACCAATACATGTCGACGCAGGGGTCCACGCATCACTCATGAGCTAGCACAAGGTCAATGCCAGTAAAAAACTCAATACAAGAGACTGCGCCCAATTTTCGTCTCAAATTGCATTTTAAAATAAAAAATTTTATCTCTATTTTATTTCGAAAAAACCATTTAAAAAAATTTTTAGAGACAAATTTTGTCTCAAAAATTTATTTTTAGAGATAAAATTGGGCAAAACTAATAGAAACTGTTCGAACGGAACCTTTTTTCTTAGACAAACCGATTTCGTCTCAATATATTGATCGAATGGAATATTTATCTGTTCGAACCAATACGCCAATTCGAACAATATAAAATATTTATTTAAACTAATGATCATATTTTATCATGTTCGAACGAACGGAGCGTTTAAGCAGATTTTATACGTTCGAACTAATAAATTTTTCAAATGACTTATATTGTTCGAACATAAACTATGTATGTTCGAACATAAATTTTATTTTTGAAAATTATATCCGTTCAAACGGCATTTTGCATATTAATGTTGTTCGAACAAATATTTTATTGTTCGAACATCCGTATTTCTCGGTTATCATTTGAATGAGTTAGTTTTTGTTCGAATGGATTTATAAATGATAATTTACCGTTCAAACTGGTTATTTATCGTTTGACTGGTATTAATCATACAGATCAGAATTTAATTACAAATATCATGCTAATATTACACAAATTGTAATTCAAACATCAATTGTTCAAATATTTTGGAACATCATAATATAAAGGCAATTAAAGAAAAAATAAATTTTAGCATGGTGGTGGCATAGAGTTTTAAAATATCATTGACTGGAACTGTTCAAACTTTTTTGGTTATTCAACTGCATCCTCTATTCTAATATCACCTCTAAATCCGCTGCTTGATCTAATCGGGTCAGCAACTATTTTTCTTTGGACCTCAATCGTTTTATCACAAGCGTTGCTTCCTCAAATTCTTTAGTCTTGTCGTCATTCGGTCTGGCTCGAGAAGAGGATGATGATGGTTTCACGCAACGTCTTAGACCCCTCAAATATCCAAAACGAGATCTAAGAACTTGAGAAATAATTTGAGTATCATTGACAGATGATTCATCAGTCAAATCCCTAGCAGTTTCCTTAAGAGATATCATTTTTTCCTACAAAAATAAAAACATTAAAGTTAGTATAAATAACAAAAATATTATTAGACAATGAAATTAAATAAATTTAAACTTACATAATTTGTCTCTGCTTCGGGACTGATCCAAACACCATCACGATTTTTATGTGCTTCAGCATACAATTGGGTCAGATCAAAGTTAGCAAGACTTTCTTCTTCCTGCAAAAGGAAAATCTATATTAGAACTTAAATTAGAAAAGTGTATTATATGTTAATATTTAATGGAGACAAGAATAACTAACCATTTTTTTTAGACAAACGATGAAAAGATCGAGAACCCACATAATGGTGTATTGTTAATTTTGATCTATTTGCTTGGTTCACAGTACTCCTTTGCTAAAAAAAAATTATGTTTATATGTTTAATACATCTATCGTATACTATTAAAAAAATATAGCAGTGAAACTAGCTGATAAGCAGGATTGCTTAGAATGGATTTTGGCACGCCTCTATTGTAGTACTGAACTTCTTATAGTGTGCATGACATCGACCTTTGTACCTACAGAATGCATTCGACATCAGTTCCTCAATCGTTAATCGATCCTTTCGTCGGTCAAAATTAAGTTCAAATTCATCATTTCAAAATTTATAAACAATTATTATAAATATAAAGTAACTTTAAATTAACATGTTATACACTTAGTTGCTTGTAATGTAGCTTATCACCAAGCAACGATTTTTTATGTAGTCTTTCACATCTTGGAAAACTTTAGACCAGGAAAATGTAGCCATCGGTGCATACTTGCGAGTCAGTGTACCAACATAAGAAGTAAGCCACACTTCCGAATCTCCGGAGCCACCGGTGTGATAATCAGGAATATCAACTTTAATTTTACCTACCGTTCCTACTTTCTCTATACAGACACCCTCGTAGTACCTCGAGCTCGACGCTGGCTTACAACAGCTATATACAGTAATTAAAGTATATATTTTAATTAAATTAAATTATTTTATAGATATATTGTAACGTTATTCCTTATGGTGGGATTTTTTATAAAATGATTTTAGAAAGAACGACGGAAATTACCGTTCGTTTTAAAACGTTTTACTTCCATACACAGGGTGCAAGACTCTACATTATAAAATAAAATGTGTTTTGAGAATAAAAGAGGTTTATAGCAGAAAATATCAATCTTAAAATAAAAATGCCTCTCATACAATTAAAACTCTCATGCCTAGACTTCCGTGCTCTTCCCCTTAGGTCGTGTCCATCTTTACGCTTACTGCTTATTTAGTTCCTGTTGGGGTAAGGGCACACATAAAAATTAAAATGAGTCAAATACTCAGTAAGCATTACTTCATATAATTAAAATATACTAACACAGATTTTCAGTCATGCATTTATCATTCCATACATACTATACTTACATAAAACATACATTCATTTTGAAAACATCAATAGGTGGGGCTTTTCTTTAAAAATGATTTTCTTTTTGTAAAACATTTTCTTCCGTCAGTGCCTTCATTTCTTAAAGAGTTCGATGTATTCATACATTCTTTATTATCATTTTCTTTGGCCGGTACATACTGTTATGTCTCGTGTGTTGGGGTTAGCGGTCTTCCTTTGGACCTGGACTCCGCTCGTGGCCACGGGTTGGGAATTCCTTTCCGTCAGGGGGCAGCACTGGCTGCACCGCTAGTACTACTTACCCGGCATTGCAATCTGTCCATTCCTTTGGTTCCCTTTTCATTCATATGGCTGTTACATATTTTCATACATTGAAATGTTCATTTCCTTTCAGTTATTTCCTTTCTTTCAATCATTCCCTTTCATTCAGTCATTTCCTTTTCAGTCATTTTCATTTAACAGTTCATTCATGGAAAAACATCATTTAAAAGCATGAGTTTAAACATCATCTTTCATGGCATCCATAAAGCATCAGTTCATAGGGACATTTTAATATCAGTTCATAGGGACGTTTAAAACGCTTAAACATCATCTTTCATGGCATCCAAAAGGCATCAGTTCATAGAGACATTTTAATATCGGTTTATAGGGATGTTTAAAACACTTTCTTCGCATCGTTTAAAGCAAAGGCATAAGCCTCACATCTCATTTCATGAAAATACATACAATAGATAGCTCGTATAGTCATCCATTCACATGCATACAATTAATACCTTTGTTGCATAAAAATGGGGCTGTCAAGAAGGGTCATATATACGTATACCTTTGAACACTTTGCAAGTTTTTCATAAAATATCGTTTCATTTTATTTCGTAAAACGTCGTAAAGAGAAGCATTTCATTTTTTTCATTTTCATATCTTTTAGAAAACTCTAGAAGAGTATGAACACAATACTTACCTGGACTCCATGCTATACTCATTTCACGTAGCGTCATCTTTTATCTAATGCATAAGCAATTAAACTTAGAATAGAACTACACTTCATTTGAAATACTCTCCTTCTATCAGGTGCTCTTACATGTCCTTTACTATTTTAAAACCTTTAGAATATACTAAAACCTTTAGAATCTACTTATGATCACTACCTCTTCCAAACTCAAGGTCTTATCTTGAGTGTTCATCGACTAAAATGAACCCATAATTCACCTTAGGATTAAGACATTAAGACCTTCATCTTACTCTTCCTATTGACCACATTCCGACACATGATTCTATCCGACGAAGTCATGCATCCCAATCTTAGACAAGACACCCGTCACTACCTTCATGCATCTTAGCTCACACTAAATCTTTATTCCCATCCATACATGTCATACGACTTTAAGCCAACTCTAAGACTTAAGCACCGTGTAACCATGCTTAGGATAGATTATTCATTACACGTGGTAAATCCGTCCGGCACATGTGTCTAACCAGATTACACACGTACATTACCCCTTTATCACCTAAGATCAACATATAACACGTTGATCACCTGCTTGTACAGACAAGCCCATACTCCGATACCAACATTCTCTTAACCCGGCTAGTATAACTCTTCATGCTATCCGTCCCTTTTGATAGTTCATCCCAACACTTAACACGACAATACTCCTTTTATAACTACATTTTATGCAACGTCATATAGCTTGAGACTACTCCCAATCTACATCATGACCTTGGCACATCACCTGATATCCCGCTACGTCATTTCTATGCCAACTCCTAACTCATAATGAGTATGGTCCCTCACATACTCCTGTCACATCGTGACATCTCGTCACGTTCCCGCTGCACCATTCTTACACTAACTCATCACCCATAACAAGCATGATTTCTTGTTCAACCACGTCACTTCGTGTCATTCCCCCGTCATGCTTCCACTACGCTATTCTTACACTTGTTCTGTCACTTCACACATACTCTCAGCCATAAGTCAACTACACGGTGACACATTTCACCTCAAACTAAGGGCCGCATTACAACTACTACGGGATACTGTTCCACAGTTCTTGACACTACACATCACGCTCTATGCTCATCGACTACGCAACCATCGTTATCTTCATGACACGCCACACGGTGTATCGCTTCACCACATGGAGTATACTCTACATGTACTCGTTTCACACATGCTACGCCACATCACCACTAAGGCATACATGCCATATGGTGCATCACTTCATCACATAGAGTACACTCTATATGTACTCTCTTCACACTATGCTACGCCACATAGAGTATACTCCACGTGTACTCTTCCCATTCCACACAATGCCACATCACTATTATAGCGTGTACTCCACAACCACACTTCTCAGCACAGTCCACAACACTACACAGCACAGTTTCCAGCTACGGCCAACACTTCACATACACAGTACATCACATCACCTTACACAGTGAACTCCTCAATTACTAACAGCACAGTCCACAACCTTACCAACCAATTAACATATAACATAAATAACGAGGGAGAGAAGGTTATACCGTCATCAGGGTTAACCCGTGTGACAGTCCGGCATGGCTAGTGGCATCCGAAGCCACTAGCTTGGGCAGTAGCAGTCACTACTATGTCCATATGATGAGACTATCTTGGCGAACAGATCTAGGATTTTGATTACTAGATCTAAGCTTTGCGAGGGTGGTTGATATGGTTGGGAGTCCATGGGTGGCGGCTAAGGCCATGTACAGTGGCAACTAGCCATGTACCTTGGTTGTCCACCATGTATGGTGGTCGTTTGGGCATGGGAATAGCTAGGTATGGTCTTGGAATGGCTCATGGTGGCCTTGTGGTGGCAGTGAGGGGCGAAACACGGCGGATCTGGTCGTGTACAGTGCACCCGAGAAGGTGAGGGTTCTTGTGAAGCTAGGGGAGACTGGGATTACGGCTGGCCATGGAAGGGCTTAGGAGGTGCCGTGGAGAGGCACTGTGGCGATGGAGTGCCGGAACGGTGGCTAGAGGCGGCGGATCTGGCCATGAGGTGGAGGAACACCCGTGAGAGAGCGTGAGGGAGTTAGGTGGCTCGACTAGGCATGGGGGTGGCTAGGGGAGGTCGCCGGTGGGAGGAGAAGCCTCTGGTGGTGGTGCGGTGGCCGTGGAAGGCAGAGCTCAGCCGTGGGTATACAGAACCCATGCATTCGAGGAGCTGCATGAGTGTGAGAGAGGGGCTACCAGCTTTGGATCAAGGGGAGGATGAAGGGGGAGGTTAGGGGATGCTCGTGGTGGTGCTCGGTGGCTACGTACGGCAGCGAAGGGGGAGAGAAATGGGTGAAACCCATTTCGATTGGGTTACCACAGGAAGAAAGAGAGATTTGTGCATGGGGAGCTCAGTGGTGGTTGGCTTGGTCGCGGGAGTGAGGGGGACTCACCGGTGGTGGCGGTGAGGCTGGACGGTGCACGGTGGCACCGGCCTGGAGGAGAAGAGAATCGGGTGAGAGGAAGAAGGGACGTGCGGCGTAAGCTAACTGGAGGGAGAGAGAGAGAGAGGAAATGAGGGAAAAGGGCTAGGGGTTTGGGTATTTAATCTAGGCCCTTCATCTTAGGATCTTCAAGACGTTCTAACGATAAGAGATTAAATACCGATTTAACTTAAAAGCACTGAGAGGAATTAATATAAAATATTATTTAAACTAAATTTTAGTTTATAAAATAATATTCTTTCATCATTAATAAAATGATGAAATCTTGTTTAATATCTTTAAGATAATAAAACCATCTAATTAATTAGAGTTTTCAACATAATTTAAATCTCATAATATTTTAAATAATTGAAATCATTTTAATAAAATAATTTCCTACAATTATAATATTTTTGGAGCTCTTTGAAAATATTATAATTGTCTTACTTAAAATCAATCTCAGTCAAATAACACTGGGAACATTCCATTTAAAATACTCGCGACTTTAAAATACTGAGCTAGCTTTAGAAATCACATAATATTTTTAAAACACGCCAACGAAATTTGACTCACATAACGAGACTTACAGTTGAATTTGCTTACGTCAGAAAGAATGAGCGGGGTGTTACATATATATTACTTAAATTGAGTATAAAATGTGATATTTAATTTGATAAAATACCTTGTTCTGGATCTAATGATGTTGGCCCACTATTGATGGCAGGTGAACCAGATGGGGAGTCGGTAATGGATGGAGATGGTGCACGTGTTACTTTGTGTTTGAGAGGCATATTTATTTGAAATTATAACAAATTATTATTCAACCAACGTTACAGATATTTATAAGAACAATACTTACCAAAATATCTGTTTGAAATTCAGTCACTATCAGTTTTGTTGGACCAGTCGCCCTCATCCTCACTAGACACTTCAATTGATTCATCTTCTTCCGACACTTCACCCTCAATTACTTTCGGTTGAATATCTTCTTTACGCAATGGGACCATGTCATATTGGTTTAGATCAACAAATAAATTGATGCCTGATTCATTTTCTTGATATGCTTCTTCATTTGCTGGACTATCAACTTCTTCATGTGGTTTGTCTGCCTCAGGAATGTAATCATATACATTTCTTAGTGCAAACTTCTCTACTACCCATCATGGGTTCCCGTATTCCAGATCATCTAAATAAAAAACTTGGTTCACTTGGCAAGTGAGAATGAAAGGATCGTCCTCATATCATGTGCGAGATGTATTGATACTTACAAAATTTTCATCGTTACAAACTCCCAACCTAGGATTTGAGACATCCCACCAATTACATTCAATCAACCAGACCATATATCCCCCACGTACTTTAACGCTATGATATCTTCCACAATTCCGTAGAAGTCAATGTTATTATCCTCATGGCTTCCTTCAACTGCGATCCTACAATTTTGAGTTTTCTTATATTGTTCTCTATCAGTTATGTGAAATCTATATCCACGCACCAAACATCTTGAGTATTAGATGACCCATCTGGATGGACCACATGCCAGAGCATACAGTTCTGGCGAGATTTCTTCTGAATTTGCAGTATATTTTGATACAACTTACATCAATAAATATTATTATAATTATATGAATGTTAGATAGAAGCCTGTGAAGTTTAGTGATATGTGGTTCATATTATTATAAGATGAGGGTTTACAGTAATACCATATGTTTAAAACACGAGGTAAATTTGTCTTCGTACATCTTTTCTACATCAGTTATATAATTTGTGCGAAGTAGTTGTATATGTTCGCTACGCA
Source organism: Juglans regia (assembly GCF_001411555.2). Taxonomy (NCBI): domain Eukaryota; kingdom Viridiplantae; phylum Streptophyta; class Magnoliopsida; order Fagales; family Juglandaceae; genus Juglans; species Juglans regia. The sequence goes on along the minus strand of NC_049901.1, from coordinate 21,720,042 downwards.
TGTTCATGTGAACTATTAATTTGTAACAACTAATACTATATTATTATACATTAACTTACATTAGATACTATTTATTTATAGGATCATCACTAACCTCAAGCAGTGGTCAATTTGTACGCAATTATTCAAGACATACCATTGAGCACTTTCAAATTCTCACCCACATAGGTCATAGCCCCCTTGTGCACCTATGGGATGTACGGTCTGGAAAAATATAAAAACTATAGATGAGACTCCTATTTGACCACCTTCATAGTTTCAATCCAGTCTCATAAATCTAGTATCAACCCCACGGAAATACATTGGATAAAAGGTATGCCACTCTTTATCAATGTATGACTTTGCAATCGAACCTTCCGGACAAGCTTTGTTCCCCACAGATACCTCCATCTATATTAAACTTGGCCAGCGACTAAAGTCTCACGAGGTAGGTACACAGCCAAATGAACTATTACATCAAAGAATGAAGGCGGGTACAAACTCTCCAATTTGCACAATATCACTGCAATGTCAGCTTCCATTTTTAGCAACGCATCAATTTTCAACGTTTTATTACAAATGTCCTTGAGAAATCTCCTTAATTCTGTGAGAGCTGCACAAACATCTCAAGTAAGCTTTCCACTCACACTAACCGGTAACAGACGCTGCAAAAATACATGACAGTCGTGACTTTTAAGACCAGTTATCTTCCAATCATGTGCTTAAGCACATATTGATATGTTTGAAGCATAACCATCAGGTAATTTGATTGTCATGAACCAATCACAGAATTTCTTTCTCTCATCATTTGAAAGTATATACCATCTGATGAGCATACAGGCTGATGACCCATTATCTTGTAAATGCAACTCATGTCTTATCCCTCATTCTTTTAAATCTTTACGAGAGTTAGCTGTATCTTTTATCTTCCATTCTATTGACATCAGAGTGCCCAATATATTTTCACATATATTTTTCTCAATGTGCATAACATTTAGATTGTGGTGTAATGTCAAGCTAGATTAGTAAGACAACTAGAAAAAAATACTTTTTTTTTTATCCAATTCAACTCCGCTTCTTGTCATTTTCTCTTTCAAACTCTTGTATCTTTCCCAAATCTATTTTCTGAAACATTCCCTAATTGTGCGATAATATCATTCACAGACAACTCTGGCGGTAATGACCTGAGCTCAACCCTTTCATCAAACATCGCTCTATTTGAACGCCATCTATGATCATGTGGTAAATATCGATGGTGTCCCATGAAACATAATTTCCTACCATTTGTCAACCACTGAGACTGTGTATTTTTATTGCAAATAGGACAAGTCATTTTACCTTTTGTGCTCCACCCAGACAAGTTTCCATATGCTGGAAAATCATTTATTGTCCACATCACTGCAGCATGCATCTTGAACTCCTGCGACGAGGCTGCATTATATGTACTGACACCCTAATCCCACAACTCTTTCAACTCTGCAATCAGTAGTTGCATATATACATATAATTCGTTTCCTAGTGACCTTGACCATGGTATCAGTAGAGTTATCATAAAATATTGATCATTCATACACTTCTAAGGTGGCAAGTTATAGGGCATTAAAGTGATAGAGCAAGTACTATGAGAAGTGCTCGTGTTGCCAAATGGATTAAAATCATCCGTTGCTAAACTAAGACGTACATTGCGAGGTTTTTCGGCAAACCATGGATACTTGACGTCAAATTTCTTCTATTGTAAGGAATCTGCAGGATGCGAGAGGAAGTTTTCATTTTGGACTCTTTCTCTTTGATGCAAAGACATATTTTTCGCAGTTAATCGGGACGTAAATAATCTTTGAAGTCGAGGAATCAACAGAAAATGTCTTAACACTTTTTGGGGTATATTACATTTATCGGATGTACATCTTGACTCATAACACACTGGACATGAATCAAATTCTGCATATTGCTGCCAAAAGAGAACACAATCATTTTTACAAGCGTGGATGATATTATAATCAAATCCTAACCCTCGCTTCAATTGATTCGCTTCATAAAAATTACAAGGTACTACGTTATTCTGGGGAAGAGTTTCTTTAAATAATTCTATCAACATTTCGATGGCCTTGGCTGAAATACGACAAATAGACTTAATATGGAACAACCTCACCGTGAAAGACAACTTGCTATGATGGGTGCAACCCTCGTATAACTCTCGTTATGCATCCTCTCACAGTCTTCCAAAGTTTCGATTTCCCTCAAATGATTGTGTAGATGTTCCTTCTCCATCCCTCATCCCAAGTATTCCTGCACCCAGATTGCCTAACATCCCAGTCATATCCTTTCCACTATCGTCATTGTCATCAGAAGCATCCACATTAATGTCGTCCATGCCGATATCGTTCCCTCCTCCATTTGATTGGACGGACTACTAAATCTAACTTCTTTAGGAAATGGTTCTCCGTGTAAGATCCAATGTAAGTATTTAGGATCGATTCTATTTACAAATAAAGGATCTTCTACTACCACCAAATTATAAGAAATAAGATTTTTGTACTTTTTCCATAGACATGTTATAAATTCTCGACTATCAACACTCATGCAAGCAAACTCAATAAAAAACTTAATCCCTCGTGCATACTTCTTATAGTCTTGTCCAAGTCTATCTCCCAACAACATCCAACTCTTATCCATCGTATTTCCGTTACTCGTCGGCTGCTATGAAAAAAAAAAAAAAAAACTCATTTCATGGGATAAATATTATCAAGAGTATATTCTAATATACTTGTTTAATTACCATCTATTTTATAAGGTAGTTGGTCTTATTTCATTTGAGAGACTATCATCTATACCGCATATATACTCAGTCTAAAACACTACTGTTAATAAAAATTTCGGCAACATTTTCCTACAATTCTCTAAGTATACTAGTCATGATAAGTCATCGACCTTATTCCTGGGCCGAGAAACTTACAGACCACATACCCAAAAAATGTAAGAAAATGTTAAACCAAAATTTAAATTGACTAACGTAAGAGTTTAAACTGAATATATCTGCCACATAGATGGTAGAATCTCAAACTGTTCACTTTGGACAATTCAAGAGTTGTACCCAAACATTCTTTAAGAGAATATTTGGCCACAACTCTCGAATGGGTCTAAGGTTTAATTGCATGTAAAAATAACTCTAAAATCGAGCACCTAAATAGTAAACCAACCATCTTGTAAATCACAAATACATTGCAAAATCACATTCCAAATCACAAATATTTTAATCAAAGTATTTCTAATTCTTATGTTTATTATATTTTAAGTATTATTAATTTTAAGTTTTAATAAATCTTATGGGAAATCATTTTTTAAGTATTAATTATAATTTAAATTTACTTTTTAGTAATTCTTATAGTTTTAATATGTTATCTTTTAATTATTAATTCTAATTTAAGTATTATTGTCCGTCTTATGTTTCTTATTTTTTAATTATACCTTATAGTTTTTAATAAATTATCTTTAAGAATTAAATTTGAATTTAAGTATTACAACATAGGAGTACACTTGTTCGAACATTTCAAGATCTGTTCGAACATGATAACGCATTCGAACGAGAAATCATTGTATTTGAACGGTTGCAACCCAGATTCCAGACACGAAATAGAGACAAACACTATTTCAGAGAACATATTCATGGGATAAACACAAACTCATAGGATGCATATTTCACAAAAATTGTACAAACACAAATATATTTTCATATTCTGACATCTAAACACAAATATATTTTCATATTTGTTCAAAAACACAAATATATTTTCACATCCAAACACAAATATATTCTTCTAACCTTAATCTTTTGTGCAAAAACAGTAGAAAAAAAAACTAATTTGAGTTTAAGAGAACAAAAATTTGTGTTTTTTAATAAAAAAATTCCATGAAAATAGAATATCAAAGTAAAAAAACTTACTTCAATTGAAGAGAAATAAAAAATTGATGTCCAGCACAAGCATGGTCTCTCTATCTCCCAATGCTCATGGTCTCTCTCTTTCTCACGCTCTCTGTATCTCAAGATCAGTTTTCACAAATCTATTTTTATTATATATCTATTTTTATTACTATATATATATATATAAAAGTATAGGTATATAGAACACTCAATATTTATGTTAAGAATATATATAAAGTATAAGTTAATAAGTATAATATAAGTTAAAAATATATATAAGTTTAAATATATAGTAGAAGATAAGGATATAGTAATGTACAAAACTATACACTTATAGTACACCCATATAAATATTATAAGTATATTATATAAGAGTATATGATATAAGTATATTAAATATATATAAGTATAATATATCTTAGTATATAAGTAGATATAGTTGTATATCTAACTATAATATAAGTGAACAAATATATATAAAAATAAATGGTATATCTTCTTATTAGTCTATGTATTGATCTTATACTTATAAATATGTATTATATACAAGTATATTATATGATAGTTATAAACATATATAAGTATGTTATATGATAGTTATAACATATAACTATATTATAGTTGTATATCTAACTATAATACAAGTTAACAAATATATATATAACTATATAAGTATATTATAACTATAGTAGTATATAATTATATAGTTGTAGGTTTGAAGTATAATATATATAAGTAGTATAAGTATATATATTATATTATATAACAAATATAATAATAACCTAAGCAATATTTCTTCTCCATTGGAACGGTATTCGTAAGCATTCGAACCTATAAAATGAATGCATTCGAATGGAAAATAAATAAATATTAGGGATCGTGTTTAGACCCAGCGTCGTTAGAATGCACCAAATCCACTCTCGTTGCCACGCCGCTCTAGTGCCACCAACTGCCAAACACCGCCATCGAAGCCACCGTCCACCACCACTCTCCAATCTGCAACAAGTATGTCCTCTCACCAATGTTTTTACCGATTAATTTCTCCTAAAACTTGTTTTAAATGGTTTGAAAATGAGGTTTTGAAAAGAACTCCATTCTGACCCCATAGTTGGCTAGAAATGGAGGACGGGATGGCTCTATGGTCATCCCGGCCTCTCATTGTTGTTGTGAGAGGAAAAATAAAGGTTTTAAACCGATTATTTATGGTTTTGGCAATGCTGAGTTGACTCAGCCATTGACGATTTTGTACCAGAAATCATTGTTCGAACGTGTATAAGTCGTTCGAACGACATACGAATAGTTTTTCATTCGAACCATAATTAGACAGTTTGAACGACAATCTATGAGTATTCGAACCAATATTTATTTCCGATTGAGCGCACTATAACATCGTTCGAAAGGGTTATTAAGCATTCGAACGGTACATTTTTATTTTAATTTTTTTTAGATATAATTACCTTGATTTAATTATAATTATGATATTATGTAATCATTGTCCTTAATTTTTTATCATCAATTTAGCGTCATTCCAATGGCTTCTCGACAAAAGAAACGGGTTGCGTCAGGGCAATCATCTAGCGAAGAAGTTTGAGAGATGACTATTTTGTTGGAGAGGTAGGTGAAGATAGATGATTGTATGGATCTTTTGTGGGAGAGACATTCTCTCTCATCTATCTTTCTCGATCGTGGTTGGACACTGATCATCGATCAGAAGGACGAAGGCACATACAAGATAGTTTCGTACATCAATATTGTATTTGAGTATAGAACTTGATTATGCCAGCCAGAAGGATGAGGCATACACTTTCTTCGTTCGAGGCGCCTCGGTATGATTTTTAGTTGATGCAGTTGTTGATTTTCTAGGTATCCCTCGACTGTCCACTGCATATCCTAACGTGGTGCCTACAAATCAGTCTACACCTACATTCAATGAAGAGACTGCAGAGGAGGAGGAACTGTGATGCCGTATGAGATCGATGGCCTCGCTCATTATGAGGTTCATGAGTTGGTTGTGGGTCCAGATGCTCCTTCCTATGATGGGAGCAAGAGTATCAAACAAGTAAACTTATCTAGTTTTTTCAAAATTATAAACATTATAATAACCAACAACATCGATCATCGACTGCACAAGACTGAGGTGAACATGGACTGGGCACGATTTATGTTACGGGTTGCTCGTGGGGTGCCTATCGACTTAGCGAGATATATATTCGCTAGGATTCGATCAGAGGCCACCTATATTACGACAGGTAGAGTTTTATTTTATTCAGTGTATTTGGTTATTCCTTTTGATATATATATTGCTTATACTTATCAAAAAAATTTATGATAGATATATTGCCGTTTGGAGTCATGCTCACACGATTCCTCTTATCAAAATGAGTCAGGCCAGATGAGTTTAAGCGTGTTCAGGAGCCGATTAGACCGATCAACTTGACGACCTTGTCTTGTAGCACCGGACACTCTAGATTTTGTATTTGTGCACCCACTATAGAGGCAGTCGACACTCAATGAGGAGGGCATATTTGGTGAGGCATCTACACAGAGTGCATCACACAGTGCTACTTATGAGGAGATTGTAGATATCGTGCGTGTAGGGATGCGTGCATAGAAATCAGAGATCATTGATGCAGTTCGGGTCGCCCTCGCAGAGACTGAGTCGAAGATCATGTATCGAGTGACTGATATTGAGGCACACATTGCTGGAGTCGAGGCGGTGCTACACGATCTAGCCCAGTAGTACTGTATATCTTTTATCTGTATTAAATGTACATTTTATATGGACAATCATGACATTTATATTTTGTATAATTAATTTAAATATTCAAATAGTCATACATTATATTCCTGCCATACATTATATTTTTGGGACGCAATCAATGTATGGTTTTTATTTTTAGTGTTTGCTAGCTTGTTTATTGTTAATTATATTTATTTCTTCATTTTACTTACTGTTCACAATAATATAAAAAATGACACTATAAGTAATATTTATTTAACATAAAATAAATCACTAATTTTTTTTTACATTAATTACATAAAGTTAATTTATGAATTTGAAAATATTTTATGTTTCGTTCAAACAAGGTTTAAAAAAATTCCGCAAATTTTAAGTTAATTTCCCACCGAATGTTCGATTCGAATGCATAAATTGTGTGTTTGATCGAGCTTGCAACCTTCCCGTCTATTTTTCCCACCAAATCAGCTTTCTCGTTCGAACGAACATATTTTGGTTTGAACGGATTTAAACTTTCTCCACCAAAATAAATTACTTACCCACTAAGATTACCATTCGAACAAATTAAAAATCATTGGAATAAACATTAATTCCAAGTTCGAACGTATTTTTGACCTTTCGAACAGTTTTAATGTTTTGAGACGACTTAATTCTTCTCAAAAGATCTGGTTCAAACGGATTTTTAGCCGTTCTTACTTTTTTATAAAGTCTTTCATGTTTTGAGACGTCTCCAATAATTATTTTTAGAAACGAAAATTTTTTCATCTCTAAATTGTGATACCCCATATGATATGGATAAAGGTAGGTGGTGTATGGGATCCCACGTTGCTTGGGAAGGAGAAGTTCTTGCTCTTTATAAAGTTCTAATGTGGCTCTAATTGTATCATTGATTAGTCCTTTTAGAGTATAGGTCATGTAGTTTGAACATTTCATTAGGGCGTTACATAAATAATCTTATCCCTAAAACTAAAATTTCTTGTAATAACTCTAGATCATTTGTCTTTTGCACCATCTCCTTTGAAATTGTCCGTCCCTTCAACACCCATGGCAGTCACTACCAATATTCAATCATTTAATAATATTTACATTTAGGTAGTGAGAATATTTGAGAAGTGTTGAGAATATTTATGAATAGTTATGAGTAAAGATTGATGTGAGTTTGTGGGTCTCATTGAGAGTATTTTGAGTTATTTGAATGTATGAAGTATGTTGAGTTATTAAATTTTAGATAGATAATTGAAAAAAATGTGAGTCCCAATAAGATTTTTTTAATGATGATTTTATTTATATATAATATTAATAAATATTATAGTGGTTTTATTTTTTATTTATATATAATAGTGATAAATATTATAGTGATTTTCTTTTTTATTTATATATAATAATGATAAATATTATAGTGATTTTATTTTTTTATTTATATTTAATAGTGATAAATATTATAGTGATTTTATTTTTTTATTTATATTTAATAGTAATAAATATTATAGTGATTTTATTTTTTATTTATAAAAAATAATGATAAATATTATTTTATTTATATTTAATAGTGATAAATATTATAGTAATTTTATTTTTTATTTATATTTAATAGTGATAAATATTATAATGATTTTATTTTTTTTATTGAGATTTAATAATGATAAATATTATAGTGATTTTATTTTTTATTTATTTATAATAGTAATATTTTGAGAGATTTTAATACGAAGATGATTCACTGTATTTGACGTGTAAAATATTTTTATCCGTACAAAAATACTTAAAAAAATATTGAAATATCTTCACTCCCAGACAGACCCTCGACACAACTTGGACAAGGGACCATGTTATCATTATCCCTTCCAAATTGTTTAATCTTTGTTCCCACAATTTGGAATATTGGAGGGCGTGCATTTCCCTTTCACCATTTTCATACTATAAAAAATAAATAAATAAAAAGGTATTTGTCACGTATTATTTATAATAATAATAATTATTTGAGATAAAAATAAATTTATTTTAATATAAAATAGTTATTTTTATAAAAAATAATTAATTATAAATAAATAGTTTTATCAGAATGGCATCTTCTTTTTTTTTGAGTTAAAAAAAAAAAAAAGAAGATGCCATTCTGATAAAACTATTTAATGGATAATGCTCATCGCACTATCATAGCTTTCTTCTTCTTATCTATATGATTCGGAATTAATCATTCCAAAACGTCCAATCCTGATCAGGAATCGAAAGAGAGTTCATTTGCTGTCTGGCTATATTCAGATAGGAAAAACTTAATTATAGCTATTTTATATATTAATTCGTACATTCATTTAATATAATTAATCAAAAATTAAATTTTATTAAAAATAATATTAATTTAAATTTAAAATATAAAATATAAAAAAATAATATTAATATACAGATTTATACATAACAAAACTCATTTGGATATATTGGAAGGTGATCCCGTCGATTGGATGGCCGTATCCCGTATTCAACCGTGCATTAATTAATTAACTTGAACCAAGTTGCATATGACTTTAACAGGCGTCACGATCATGGATACACCTCCATTATTGCATATTTTACTACAATGATGACTCATGAACTATATATTTATTTGTGATTTAACAACTGAAATACCCACCACAGTACATGAACCAAAATTAAACAGAGAAAAATATTGCTCCTGGTGGCCCACGTACCAGTTTGTCATATGATTAAAGAACCCTCTAGTGAAGCAGACTCGTGATTAAAAAAAAAAAATATCAAAATGTGTGATTAAATAGAATGATAAAAATGATAAATCACATAATTTTAATGATGTGTGATGCAGACGATGATAAGTAGAATTTTTTTATTATTAATTCCTTTTGAAGTGGGAGGAGGGCATGCACGCAAGACTACTAACTAGTTTACTTTGTGATCATAGTAAGCGGCATTTGGAATATCGCCACCACTTTTCTAGTTATGAGGTACATACATATATATATACATATATATGTATAGAACATTTACTCATTATAATGAAAGCTACGTTTTAGATTAATACAATGGATCGATTAGGTATTCGACACGAATAACGTTATATTATATAATTTATATTGCTAAAATACTCTGTTTTAATGCTTTCATTCATACGTATATTTATGTCAATCATATTTAATTAGTACTAGTACTGTATTTTCATTTTATTGGTTTTCTCTCGCTCGTATACTTCAAATATAAATTTGAGTTCGTATTCTTACGAGGAGTACTCTGTTGATCTGTGTACACAAACCTCGTATCTTTAACATTTTTATTTGCAGAATGTTAATAATAATAAAGTCACAAAAGTTTTGCAACGAGTATTTCTATCTATACATCGATTTCCTCGAGATATTTGTTATTTGAATACAAGTAAAATAATTAAATTTAGACAAATGAAATAAGAGTATTATGAGTTGTGCAAATATCACACACTTTTATTAAAAAAAATCTATTATCAAAAATTAATTCTTTTTATGTATATCTCACATTTATTTATTTATTTTTAAATGTATAACACTATTTTATAATTATAAATATCATTTTCTCAAAAAATAATTACGTGGAGAGTAATTTCTAGATTTGGATCTTGTTGTTCAAGTACTACTAGTCGCCTTACCGGTTACTCCACGAAGGTTCTGGATCTTGACACGTGGGATGTCAACCACTTGGGTTCTGTTGTCAAAAGGTGTCCCATCCTTTGACGGTGTCCACCATGCTGCGCAACCAGACATCTGCCATGTCGCATTCGCATGGTAGACGAATCCCGAACCTTCATTATTAACGTCCTTTTCTTCTTCTTCTTCTAGAAATCCAACTTTTATGAAAAAAACAAAAACAAAATTCTAAAAATCAAAATCTCAAGTTCAATTTTATCTCTTTCCACGTCACTTGGGTCCCAAAGAGTAATAATAATAATAAAGTTCTTCTCTTAAATTTTTTTTTAAAAAATATGGAGTTTATTATTAATAAATTATCTTTTTTTTATGAATTTTAAAGTTATCATTTAAATATATATATATATATATATAGAACTTACACATTTTATATTATAAAAATTATTTCTCTTTATATATATATAATTACTTATGACGCCACGAAGTAATTATTCACGAATTCAAGCAAAAGATATAAAAGTACTTCTGAATCAATTAATTAATGTTTTTAAAATTTAAATTATCTAATAAATCTAAACTTTTTGCACATTTAGAAAAATTGTACAAGTTAATACTAAAATCCTCACCCAATTGTGTCTTCATATGCTCATTAAGCAGCCTTCTATTGGGTCCTTTTTCTTTTATTCTTTGGGTTTTTGAGAATTATATATTTAATAAAAAATATTATTTATCATCTCTACATCATATATTAACATATGATTTATTATTTTTATCATTTTATTTAATATACGCTATGTGTATGTTTAAATTTTTCATATATAATATGCCAGTAAATTAAAGAGGATGATAGGCATAAATCTTTCATTATTCTCAAAAGACACGAGAAAAAATGTGCATGCAAGTTATGTAACCAATAATGTAATTTTGATTTTATGATTTTTTTTCTTCAAAGTTATCGTTCGGATTTTTATTTTTTTTAATAATTAAGAAAGTGAAGTGATGTTTTTTTTTTAAATATATTTAAATATGTTTAAAAAATATTTGAATGAAAAAGATATAATTATACTAAGAAAAATTATTTACACATAATATTTTATATAACACATTGTACAATAATATTTTAAATAAAAAATATTTTTATAAAAAATCTTATAAAAATAATATAATTTTATAAAAATACTCTTTTTATAATATTATTATATAATATATTATATTATGTTAATAATAAATTTAAAGGTACAAGCTCACAGTAGTTAAAGGAGGGGCAACCTTGTTTATTCTTACTGGTTGGCTTGGTCCCACGCACGTGCCCACCATAATTAATTTGTAATCGAGGTTGGTGGTTAGTAAAGTGGATTGGCAACGATCTGAGACTGGACAATCAGAGATGATCAGTAGTTCTCCTGTTTAGAAATACGAGGTACTGGTCCATAGTTTCAGCTCCTCGATCCATAGTTTCAGCTCCTCGATTACCGTTATCCTTTGCCTCGGATTGTTCTCCAGTCCTTCTACCTCGATTACCGTTTCAGGTGCCATAATTTTACTTATTATGTAATATTTAATAATTAAAAATTATTTATTATATTATAAGATAATAAAATAATAATAAAAATTAGAATGATAAGTAGATTTTTTCTATATATACACACAAGTTGATAAAGATTATGCATTATAAGAAAATTATTTATTTGTGACCATATTTTTTATGAAAATAATTATTTATTGTTAATATGAGTATTTTCATCACAAAGAATCATTATCGTCACAAATAATCCGTCACAAATATTCATTTTTATCGTAGAGAGTAACTTTTTCTTTTTCATCTACACCAAACTCGTTTTAATTTTGCCATCGAGGTACGTACGCGTAGCATTGTTATAATTATTTGTAATGAAATGTTATATATATACATATAGCACCGATCCCCCTTAATTAATCATACATACATATACATATATATATATATGGTTGACATGATTCATTACTTGGACTTAATAATTAGATATGAAAAATTTTACTTATTATTTCTTATACTACACATCAATATGTAATTTGTCATTTTTATGATTTTTTTTTTTTGAGTAAAACTGTAAATTTCATTCCATATCAACGTGTTCCTTTACAACTTTTATCAAGTATAATTGTGCTATACACTTCTCTTGGACAGTCTTCCATCCAAACTTTTTCTATCTCACTAGCCATGCCTAGTTTTGACAAACAATGAGCTGTACTATTTCCCTTTCGATTAATGTATTGAATTGACCACCTCTGCCTACCAAACAAAACCTTCTTTACATCCTTAATTAATTGACCATACCAACTCCAACACTCCTCCTTGCTGTTGACAGCCCTTACCACTTCTAACGCATCACCCTAAAAAACAATCTCACCCATATTCAACTCGGCACAAACCTGCAATTCTCTCCATAGAGCCAATGTCTCTGCAATCACCGGGTGAGCCACCCTTTCTAGACTTGAACACAGAGCTAGCTGCACCTCCCCATTTGCATCCCTCATGATGATCCCAACCCCCATCCTTTTCGACTTTGAATCAAAGGCGGCATCCCAATTTACCTTAACAGCATTACCCATTAGAGCCTGCCATCTTATAACCCTCTCTTCTAATATGCATGCACCTGTACCCCCAATTTGGTTATTCTGGGTTACATGCAATTCCTCCATACTGGCTTGTGCTTGCATGACCACCACTTTTGGATTAGAAAATGTGCCTTCAAACAGAAGCTTGTTTCGCATGTGCCATAAGCTCCTCATGATTAGAGCCACCAATTCCAAGTCCTCCTGTTTTAGCCTTTGAGACATCAACTCCCATACTTCCTTTAGATCCACTATTGCACTAGACCATTTTTGCACTGGGCTCCTGGGCTTAGCCCACATTAGAAACAGCGAGACACTTCCAGACCACATGACAGGGAGTCTCTTCTTCTCTTTTATAGATGGGGCAAAGAGAGTCTTCAATGACTCTTATTCTCTTTAAATTCTCTCGTGGGGATATATTTGTTTAGTGCCTTCCACATAAAGGACTTCACCACCCCTGGTAGATTAAGGCTCCATATTGACTTCCACCTATCCCTCCACCCTAACCTATTTGAGGACTCCCCAAAACCCTTACCCCTTCTCTCCATCTCCAAGTGATAGGCCCTTTTCACATTGAGCACCCCATTCTTTGTATGCCCCCAAATCACCTTGTCCCTTTGACCTAACAGACTGATAGGGATGTTGCAGACTACTTTAGCTTCCTCTGCATTCAATGTGTCTTTAATCACCTCAACCCTCCAACACCCTCTCTCATCATCTATAAGCTCTGCCACTTTTGAATCTCTATCAAAATTCCTTACTGGAGATTGAAGACAATAAGTTAAGGGTTGTGGAACCCACTTATCACCCCAGATTTTTATCTCTCTCCCATTGCCCACCCACCACCTCAACCCGTCCTTAAGAAGTTCAAGAGCCACCCATAAACTCCTCCAGATTAAGGAGGGCCTCGAGCCTAGTTTAGCCTGCAATATGTCCCTTGCTTAATATACTTCTCCTTTAAAATCCTTTATGACAGAGAAGTAGGATTAGTCATAAGCCTCCAGCACTGCTTAGCCATAAGGCCTTGTTAAAACTTTCCAGATTCCTAAATCCAAAACCACCATCTACCTTGGCTTTCCCCATTGTTTTCCAGCTACACTATTGAATTCTTCTATCATTTGCTTTAAAACCCCACCAGAATCTTGCCATCATCCCCAAGATTTCTTTACACAACCTCACTAGCAATTTAAAGACACTCATATGGTAACTTGGAATGGCTTGAATTATAGATTTTAAAAGTATTTATTTACCAAAAGGGGATAGAAACTGGTTTTTCAAGTTGTGAATCCACTGCCACACTTTTTCTTTGATACCTCAAAAAGTATTGTACTTTGACCTACCTATCATTGATGGTAGGCCAAGGTACTTCTCATAACATCCACTAACCCTAGCTCCCACCTCTTCTTTGATTAATCTTCTCTCCTGAGCTTTTGTAGTTGAACTAAAACAAATCTCAATTTTCTGTCTATTAAGGCATTGGCCTAATGTCCTCTCATATATCTCCAACAAGCCCTTGAAGGCCCTCCAATCCTCCATCTTGGCCTTACAAAACATGACACATTCATCAGAAAAAAGAAGGTGAGTAAGTCTAGTCCCCCCTCTTACAACAGGCACCCCCCCCCCCTATACCCCCTTCTATTCTAAACTATTAAGTAAGCAACTCAAGTCTTCTGCACACAGCAGAAAAAGATAAGGGGACAAGGGATCACCCTGCCTCAACCCCCTAGATGGTTTAAAAACTCCTCCTGGTTGGCCTTTCAGCAATACTTCAAAAGAGACAGATGACACACAACTCATTATCAGTGTAGTCCATCTCTCATCAAAACCCAATTTTCTCATCACACCCTCCATGAACTTCCACTCTGCTTTATCATATGCCTTGGACATGTCTACTTTGATAGCCATGCTGCCCACCCTACCATGCCTCTTCTTCTGCATAGAATGAAGTGCTTCATAAGCTACCAAAATGTTATCCAAAATCAATCTCTAAGGAATGAAAGCACTTTGAGTACTAGAAATGATCTCATCAAGAACCAATTTTAATTTGTTGGCCAGAGTCTTTGCAATGATCTTGTACAGTATATTGCAAAGGCTTATTAGCCTGTAATCAGTAGCCAAAACAGGTTCTTTGACCCTAGGAATCAACACTATATAGGTGTGATTTAGAGACTGGTTCAACTCCCCTCCATTTAGGAAATTTAGTAATGCCTTACACACCTCATCTCCCACAATGCTCCAGAAATTATGATAAAAACAGGCTCCAAAACCATTTGGCCCAGGTGACTTCAAAGGCCCCATTTGGAACACTGCTGCCTCAACCTCCTCCTTTGTGAAGCTCCTCAACAGTTTCTCATTCATCAATGGAGTTACTTTCCCATTTATTTTAGACACACTCAGAAATCACCTCATCTGAGGGCCTGTTTGATTGATAGACTCCCCGAAAATATTGCCTAAAAGTGGCAGCCACTTCCTCCTGCCCCACCCTTTCTCTAGCCTTGGAATCAACCACATACTTTATCTCATTTTTTCTCCTCTTTGGTGAGGCACGAGCGTGGAAAAGCTTAGTATTTCTGTCCCCAAAGAGGAGCCAGTTCCTTTTTACCCTTTGTTTCCATTTCAGATTCTCTTATTCAAGCAACAAACCCACTTCCCTTTTCAGTAACTTCACCCTCTCAACATCATGAGGCCCCTCTCTACCACTCAATTTCTCCAGTTGGTCAGTTTTTTCCTTCAGATCTTTCCCCTCCTCATTTTCTTTCCTTTTACTCCATCTGACTAGAGCCCCACTACAAGCTGTAAGAGCCATTTGGATTCTCTGCATGGAAAAGTCAAGCTTATCCCCATTTTATCATTCTCCCTCAACAACCTGTTCACAACCCTCCATTGTTGCCCACTTTGCCTCATATTTAAATAGCTTCACTCTCCTCATAACCCCCTTTGACCCCTCTGCCATATGCGACAACAAAGGGCTATGGTCTGAGGTTCTAGCAACCAAACCCTCCACTTCATGCACTTTAAACTTTGAGATCCACATGCCATTTGCCACTCCTCTGTCTAGCCTCTCCTTTGTAAGGAAGGACCAGCATGTTGATTACACCAAGTGAATTTACCCTCCTTATAGCCCAGATCAAACAAACTATTAACCTCTAAAACCTCACAAAATGATCCCATCTGTGCCTCGCTTCTTTGACTATCCCCTGCTTCTTTGATTGGGAAGTGATCTCATTAAAATCACCCAAGACACATCATGCAGTCTGATTACTTGGACATAATCTTGCCAACAGGTTCCATGACTCCCTCATTCTACTTGTTTCGGGTTGGCCATAGAAGCCAGTCAGCAGCCATCTTTTGTTTTCACCCCCAACCCCAACCCACGCGCTAATGTGCCACTGAGAGAAGTTGTAAATCTCAACCTCCTTTTCCTCCTTCCACAATAGAACCAAGGCTCCATTCCTTCCCACTGCCTCCACCACAAAACAGCCCTCAAAACCTAACCTCCTCCTCACACTATCCAACCTGCTTGCATTAGCTTTTGTTTCAATAAGAAACACTAATTTGGGCCTCTTCTCCCCTACCATACAGTAGAGGTCTTGAACTGTCCAATGATTTCTAAGCCCTCGACAATTCCAACTCAAGAGATTCATAATGGATGGCGGGGCTGACTAGTAGTCTCCGCCAAACTTTGCTCATTGTCTTCCTCAAGAATAACATCCCATCTCCGTAACTTCCCTGCCCTTTTATATTTTTATTTTTTTTAATTTAATAATTAAGGAAGTGATAATTAGTGAATTGATATTTTTTTCCCTTTTAAAAATGTTTTAAAATATATAAAAAAATGGTTGAAATAAAAAATAATAATAAAAAAGTACATTTACACTTGTTGGTCAGCTTTCTCGATTAGAAATGTTGGTTCCAATAGCATTATCCTTTTATTATTAGAAATGATGTAATATTAGATGATTGGAAACTATTTATTATATTTCACTTATAAACCTATCATCTAATACCACAGCATGGAATGATAAGAAGATAATGAAAATTGAGATGATGAGTAGATTATTTCTATATATACACTCACACACACGCAAGCCGGTAAAGATTGCACACGACAAGAAAATTGTAAATTTGTGATTTTTTTTTTTTTTGTGAAAATGATTATTTCTTGTTAATACGAGTGTTTTCATCGCAAATAGTCATTATCATCGCAAATAATCCGTCACAAATGTTTGTTTTTATTGTAGAGTAATTTTTTTCTTTTTCATCCACACCAAACATGTTTTAATTTTGCCATCAAGGTACGTACGTAGCATTGTTATAATTATTTGTAATGAAATATTATATATATATATATATATACATACATAAACATATAGCACCGATCCCCCTTAATTAATCATATATATATATATATATATATATGGTTGACATGATTCATTACTTGGACTTAATAATCAAGCTGCTTAATTCAGATACAAGTTCATACGACGTGCTTGTACCGTATGATCATATTCCTAATAAATATATCATCACTTAATAATAATATATAGCTAGGTTTAGTAATTTATAATTTATGAAAGCCATTGACTTTGCCTCCGATGATCATACAGTCTGATGAGTAGCTAGCTAGCCTAGCATTATGAAAGCCATTGACTTTGCCTGCCGTCATTATCATGCATCCAATATCTTACAAAGGGATCAACGTAATTAATAGTACCCTTCAAAAAAACATTTCCAAATGGTACGTCAACCATATATATATACATAGAATTGGAAGTAATTATAATTTATAAGCTTGACAATAATATAATAATCATGAGGTCAAGTACTACTCGCACCATTTAAATTTAAAAAAAAAAAAAAAAAAAACCTTGTTTGTGAAAATTCCAACGTCCATCCTGCATGCATGCATGTTTTTCCAATTATATGATCCCAACTTAA
Organism: Juglans regia; assembly: GCF_001411555.2. Classification (NCBI taxonomy): domain Eukaryota; kingdom Viridiplantae; phylum Streptophyta; class Magnoliopsida; order Fagales; family Juglandaceae; genus Juglans; species Juglans regia. The sequence continues at coordinate 21,702,251 of NC_049901.1, read as the reverse complement.
TTTATTAGCAGTACTGCTGCTCCTGATAATTAATTAACTCGGAAGACAATTAATAATTAAACTCGTTTAATATACATTAATTTCTTATTCCGAAATAATATAGTATTATATATATACTAATTATCTTGTACTCCTTTCATTAATTGGTCTTTGCTTCATTAACCCGGCCATGAATGGTTTTAAATATTAAGTCGGATGCATAAAACACATCAATGATTAATTAAAAACTTCTAGATACATTAATGATGATTAATTTTCTCACAGACTAATTAATTTTCTGCATGGTTCTAGCTGATCTTGTGTACAATATAATTAGTCTTCTTTTTTGGATAGGGTTCTTTGGAGGTGAGGATTGGTTTTTTATCTCTGTTTTTTACAAAGAGTGATATTCTCTTATGAGAGTTTCTAAAAGTTAAGACAATGCTCGTCGTAAAGAAATTTGTGTGCGGGGGGAGACATATAACAAATGTGTACATAGTTTAGCTTGTATTCGAAGTTTTTCTCTGTATTAACTAGTTAAAGCTGTAACTTCTTTCATGGATGAAATGAAGTCTATTTCCTATAAAAAAATAATAATAAAGTGGGAGAAAAATGTGCGGCAAAGTTGGCAAACATTAGTTTATCCCTTTTGTATTGTATATTATATATATATATATATATTTATATATTTATAGGAAGAGTTACTTTGTTGCACAATATATATGTAGGTAATTTTAAGTAGTTGCTTCATTTATTTCTATATATATCCATCTTATATATATGAAGAAGATAATTAATAAAGAAGATAATTATTTGTGCAAATGGCATTACGGATATAGAATAATTAAGCATGAAGAAATTAAGGTGATCATGATATATATTTTAATAAGAGAAATGATATTAGCAATTCTAAGGTGTGCAAGTCTCATGCGCTCTTTTTGAAAAAAAAGTGGATAAAATTGAGTCACATGAAAAAATTATTTTTTAATGATGGACCATACTTTTTTTTTAAAGGAAATTCACGGAGTTTACATGCTCTAGGACTGTATCTGCTATTACTTTTTTGATAAACTGTAGAAGGTCACATCTTTCTTTTGTTGTAACATATTTTGTGATTTGCTATGTTGTTAAAAACGATGCAATAAAAATAAAACAAAATAAGAAATTAATCATACGACACAAAGATTTACGTGATTGGACAACATGCCTACGTTTACGGAGCTGCAGAAGATTTATTATTTTGATGAATGATAAAATACAATTTAGGGCCAAATACATTGTTCCAATATGGCCATACTAATCATAATAAACATATATATAGGGTTGTATAGCAGAAATCCTAATATCACAATTTCTAGGTTATTCGCTTGTGTAAGGTGTCAAGTGAGTCTTGAACGAACTCTCTACTTAATACTCGCTTGAGTGAATATCGAGCGAATTGTATGCCTGAGTTTACCCTATCTCGCAAACATCAATCAAAGTATCGAACTTTCTATCTGGGGCCATTGCTCTCAAGACCCCCATAATGTATTGAAACTCCACCAAAAAACGTAACGAAACATTGACGAACTGAGTTATCAAATCAGCCCACCACAAAAAAGATTTAGGCTCCACAAACCCAACACACTACAATGTAAATAGTTTTTTGGGCAAAACTTTCCATTGCAAAGATATGTCAATTTGATTTATAGATTTAATGTAATATGCACATAATATAATATTTATTTAGAATAAGATTAATTATGGGTGGATAAAAATAAATACTTATCAAAATGTGTCCCTTATTGGAAGGGTGTCAAAAAGCTATAACTATTGTAAATGAATAATGTTACATACCGTTTTAAGATATGCAAGTCCTGCATTCTATTTAAAAAAAGTAGAGTCCACCATAAAAAATTGATTTTTTAAAAAAGTTTCTTCTACTTTTCTTAAAAGAAGTACGTAGAGGTTGAACACTTTATAATTATACTTTATAATTATATAAATAATTTTCTACTATAATTAGATAAAGAAATAGAATAACCTCTAATCTAATATAATTTAAAGAAATGATGTTTGCAGTCATAGATTGCACAAATATCAAAAGTGAATAAATATGAGATACGCGCACATGAAAAAGTTAATTTTCTTTTTATGATGGACTATATTTTTTTTAAGAGGAGTGAGCGACGCTTACACAACTTATAATTATATTTAGTATTAGTCTTATATAAGCCTTAAAAATGTAAATTAAATAAGAAACAATAAAATAAAAGTGATTACATTGGACCGACCTTCTCAATTAAAGTATTTTTATTTATTTAAATTGGTGTTATTTTCTAGAACACGTGGCACATGTACTCTCAAGTTTCAACGCCATTTTAGAAGAAGCTAAAGTGAATGTCACATGGACTGGCACGTGAGTGTTTAAAGACAAACACGTATTTCCCAACAAACGGAAAAAAAGAGATCTATATAAAAAATAATTTTTTTTTAATGGTAGATTTCATTTTTATTTAAAGAGAATATTCGAGATTTATACAGTATCCAACATTTTTCGTAATGTAAAGTATTCATCCAATAATTTTTTTTTTAAAAAAAATTATTTTTTTAATATAATTAATCATATTGAATTGCCTTTTTCCGCCTTTTAACCTTAGCTGCATATCTTATTGTTAAATTTAAAACGTGATATTGATGAGGATGAAGCAAATGAAACGTGCTAGAAACAGTCTTTATTTGAGTTGAAAAGGCAGCGTTTCGCTCCAACAAGGCGCGCGGTGTGCGTTTGTTTAAACAGTACAAGCTGGGAGGAAGGAATTCAAATTTGGACAGCAGTCAAACACATTAACAAACGTAAAATAGTACTGGTCTAAACTTTAATTCGTGGTGGTCGTACGTTTTAAATCTTTCATTCCTCCGGCTGCTGTTGTTGTTGTTTTTGTTCTAATGTGGTGGTCATACGTCTATTAATTGTGTCAAATTAGTCTATACATGAACCAATGCCACCAGCTCTAGATCTGTTTCATTTCATGCATCGATGCACCAATACCACCAATATATAATTTGATTTGTAAAACTATCACCATTTATTTATTTATTATGGGATAAATTTCCGAATTCCGGTCTAGATATACCCGGATGTTCGGGTCGAAATTCAGATGAACTATAAGAATGTTTTTCTTTTTTTTTTTACAACATTTCATAACTAACCAAATGGCTAGATTTAGATAATGCGCCTATTTGGAGTAAAATCTTAATTCAACATTGGAACAAGAGAAAGAAAAAAAAAACTAGAAAAAAAAAATAAAATTAACAAGATATATCGTATACCGGCGTTGAAAAGTGTCGAAATTAATTTAAAAGCTGGATATAGATTTTCAGAGATAAGTAATTATAAAAAAAATTTCTGTTTGAATTTTAGGTTCAATACAATTGGGTAGACAGCAGAAAATTCAAAATTATAATAAAAATAACTAAATTTAAGATATATATTAAAAAATCTACTTTGAAAATCTGATTCGCATGGATCGCAACAGTTATTCAAACTTGTTTACCTTGCATTAATACAATAGTTCATTTAATGCTTGCAAAGAAAAACTGCCAGGTAAGAACTAGAAGACGCGTGGTGTAAATTCTAGAACAGCAAAAATTCTTCTGTCTTAATTGTGTAAATTCTAGATCAGTTTTTTTTTTTTTTTCTTTCAAATTAATATAAAAGGGTCATGCTACAGTCTCTATTGGAAGCTTCTGTTGGGGGCTCTTGTTGCGGTGTAATATTATTTTACATATATTTTATTTAAATTATTTTTTATATAGATCTTTTATATTTTAAAATATTTTAAAAAAATAAAATAAATTTAAAACATCATTCAAAAAATACTTTCTTAATCCGAAAGTAAAAAAAATAAATATTAAAAAATACTTTCTTAATCACAAAATAAAATAAAAAATTATTAAATATTTTTAAAAAATAAAATAAATTTAAAATATCATTAAAAAATATTTCCTTAATCAGAAAGTAAAAAAAAATTATTAAAAAAAAAACTTCTTTAATCACGAAATAGAATAAAAATGATTTTTTATTTTATTTCGTGATTAAGAAAATATTTTTTAATAATATTGTAATTTTTATTTTATTTTTTAAAATATTTATATAAAAAAAACTAAAAGAAATACATATAAAAAAAATACTAGAACTCAACAAGAGCTTCCAGCGAGACAGCATTTTCCAATATAAAATATGTGTGTAAATGTTTATGTAGCTTTCATAAGAGATGCGTAAAGGAGTAAAACGTACAAATGTCAGAGTCAGTTTGGCTGTGACGCTCGAGCAAAATCAACATATATTTAGGCGTAGCTTACTTTTCCATCGACGCTGCAGACTGCAAAATGCACATTCACGTATTTTTCACTCTTCGTTCCTTTAGGTACAACAATAATCCACCAAAAAAAAAAAAAGAAAAAAAAATGGAAATTGTCTCACCGTGTCTTGCGTTTGCCGTTACCAAAAAGAAAAAAAAAAAAAAGTAAATGAGATCTGTAAATTATAATAAATAATACTATTTATTTTATTATTAACATTTCATAATATGATATTAAATAATTAAAAATTATTTATTATATTTTACTTGTGTACTTATCATTTAATGTTACATTAAAATATGTTAAGAAGATTATGATAAAAAAAATGATAAATAGATTTTTCCAATTATAAATTATGGAGAGAGATACTCTCAAATTGGATGAAAATAATAGTTGCAATTAATGGAACAAAAATTTTGGTGAAACAAGTAATCCTTTGGTTGTCATTTAATGATCATTAATACCATATGATTTCAAAACAATATGATTTGAGCAATTAGGAAAGATATAATAAGTCCAATATATATGGTGTCGTATCATGTCAAGTGACACTAATTAAAGATTGAAAATATTATATAATATATTCTTATCATATTTCCATTTTATTATATTGACATAAAACTACCAATAGAATAATAAAGTGGTATTATATTAAATTATTATTTTTTATATAAAATAATGTTATTTTTATAAATTGTTTTTAAAAATTATGCTTCATTTAAAATATAATTATATAAATTATTATAAAATAATTGTATATCTATCATTTTACAAATTATAGTAGACAACAAGAGAAATACTAATGTGATAGATATTAGAGAGCATTAGATAAAAAAATGGTGATACAAAATAATATTATTATATTTATAAAAGAATTACATGAAAATAATAATTCATTACATTTGCTAGATTTATTTTACATAAGAATAATTTTATAATTTCATAAATTATATTAAACTATAGTTGTTTGTGAAATTTATTTTATATAATCTGATTGTAGATAAGAATATTTTTTTTTAGGAGCGATGCTACAGTTTTCGTATCGAAAATTTGTTCTAAAAGATGTTTTGAGCAGAACATGTTATTTTTTTTGTATTTTAATTATTAAAATTTTTTTTTACAAAAATAAAAAATTTATAACATTATTAAAAAATATTTTTTTTAATTACTAAATAAAATAAAAATTTCAAAAAAAATGTTGAGAACCATTTTCGAGATCCAAGCATTTCTGTTTTTTTAGGAGTAATCTCGAACAGGAGGAAGGAAGGGATAAAAATATTCTCCAACTGACGCGCAACGTGTTGGCGACACGTCAGCTTAAGAAAGAAGAGAGAGAGAGAGAGAGAGAGAGAGAGCTGAGGGCGAACGTGCGTGGGCCCGTGGGGATTAATGTTTATCCTGAACCTGAAGTACTACGCTTTGTGAACTCTCTCTCTCTCTCTCTCTCACACGTTACTTATTTATGCATATAAAAAGAGACCTCGTTCTCCAAAGAGTTAAAAAAAAAAAAAGGAGACCTCTTTCTTCCTTCCGTTTATAAATACCTCGAAGCCAATTCCTCCGTCTCACCCTCTCCTTCCATTCCTTCCCAGTACCCCACCTCACGCCTCTCTTTGATTCGCCATTGCCAACAAGTTTCAGAGAAATATCAATTCTCACCTTTGTGGTACGTTTCACAATCCCTTTCTCTCTCTCTTCTCTCTGTGCGTTTAGAGTCTCAAACCACATGTATTGATTAAGAATCTAGTGGGGTTAGATCCATCTCTGGCCTCGTTGAGATTGGACTCTGTCTATGAACAAATATTTTCTCGGGGATGACATACTCCAATTAGTTTCCTGGTTATGATAGATATAACTTTACTGCTGGCTCTTGAAAGACGACGAAAGAAAGAAAGAAAGAAAGAAAGAAAAAGCCGTCTCCTAATTGTTTTCCCTGCAAATATTTTCTGACCTTCTGTTTAAACAAAAGGGACCTGGGTCTTTTTGGAGGGTTAGCAAAAGAAAAACCAGAATTTGCTAGCTGGGTTTCTGTAGTTTTCTGCTTTGTTTTGTCTCTTTGCTGATTTCTTTTTCCTTTTCGATGATTTAAAGAGCTCATTTTGCTGGTATAAAAATGGGTGAAATTTCGGCGTTTTTCATTAATCTTGATCCAACACAGCTTTCACAAAACTCTGTTGTCTGCTTTAAGACTATGGGGTTGCTTACCTTCCAAAGAGTAGTTTAAATGCAGTATTAGAATTGTCCGGTTCGTTTTTATTTTTGTAAGGGGAATTTGATGCTTTTATGGTGGTTCATATGAACTTTTCCTCTGCTCACATATAAATATATATGAGTGCAGCACAGGAAGAGTATGAATAATGATATAAGTCTCCAGTTCTTGTTGTGTTATTTCGTCTCGACTTGCTCTAAAACTGAATCTTTAATAGGGATGGAATCAGACGGGGTATGATAGATGTATGTATTGTAAACTGAAAAATCTTGCTGGCTATGAATCTTCTTCGTTTTCTAAGCTAATTATATGGTTTCCAATTTCGGCTTTTAGTTTCTCAAGGAATTTCTGTTTCATAGTTTTGGAGTTGCAAGTCAAAATGATGTCAAGCATTGGAATTTTGTTTCTGTTAGGTACTCTATTTCATTGAAATTTGAAATCGGAAAGGTAGGTAGATGGGAGTTGAGCACCTTTAGGTTTATGTCTTGTAAATTGGTTAGATAATTTCATGTTTACCCAATTCCCACCTGCCAAAAATTGTCATGTTCACTCATGGATATCATCAGTCTTTTGATAATTTTTATTTTATTTTATTTAAAGCTTGGTTGAATCTGTAAGGAAGCTTTGTAGAAGACCATCCTCCATTGAATTTCCTCCCTCAAGTGGTGTGATATCTGTACTGATAATTATATGCCAACATAGGAATGGGATTCTTGATGTTGTAAAATCAACACAAAGTGGGTTTGTGATATCTGTACTGATTATTTCTAGAAGAACCAACCACGATGATTCTGTGTCTCAATCTCCAGTACAGCGGTTCTATGCAACTTCTCATTATACATAATTAACTGTAATTTTATTGGGTATAAATTAGTGGGGTCCCATGTATTATTTTCTTGTGGATGGCCTCACGAATTCATTATTTATTCGAAGTTGTTCTTTGGGTGGATGGGACCAAATGCTGTATTTTTCGCCATTGGGCCCTTTCTGATGTTAATTGTAACGCAGGTCCAAAATCAAGAGTTGGTGGTTGTACAGTAGATGTATTATTGCACACAATTGTCTGTCTCCTGCATCTTTCTCCGCAAAAAAAAGAAAAAAAGAAATAATAAAAAGCAAAAGCTAAAGACAAAAACACAAATCTACACTGTTAGTGAGTACTGATGATTCTTCTCTTGATAGGATTTTCAGCTTCTTGAAATTCTTATACGTTAAATATCCATAGGGAGATTGGTTGAGATATGTTTTTCTTTTGCCTTTGTTTCTATTTTCTTTTCTTTTCCCTTTGAATTGAGTGAACCTTCTTTGTTAGACATGCTTTTGGAGCTGCAGTTTAGATTCGCATGACTCTAACCTTGTTTTTTCTTATGTTTCAGATTTAAAGCATCGAAGGAAAACGTATTTAGCAACCGATAAATGGATATAGAGTTCTTTGAGGAGGCCATACCTCAAAATGACTCCTTTGGAGAGGAAAAGTCTTCCCTAGAAAAGTGGAAATCTGTCTCGGATGCAATCCCTGACTCTGAAAATAATTCCTCCGGTGGCTTTGATTGTAACATCTGTCTAGAGACTGTGCAAGATCCAGTTGTCACACTCTGTGGTCACCTGTATTGCTGGCCCTGCATTTACAAATGGCTTCATTTCCAGAGAGTATCTGATGAAGACCAACACCAGCAGTGTCCTGTATGCAAAGCTGAAATTTCTCAAACATCCCTAGTCCCACTCTATTGCAAGAGCCAAACCACAAAGCGTTCTAAAGGCAATAAGGCGCATCTTGGTATAGTTATACCTCGAAGACCTCTTGGTCCTGGTTGTGGAGTTGACTTACCAAGATCAACTAACACAACTAGCCCATACCAAGCTGATCAGCAATTTTATGATGACGGTTATTCATATCAAGCACAGCAATACCACCCCAACCCAGGCCATGACTCTTCATCGCTGTTTAACCGAGCTGGTACAATGACGAATGCATTCGATTCTCGGGTTGGTGTGTTTGGAGAAATGGTGTATGCAAGGGTGTTCGGAAATACCTTAACAAATTTATATACATATCCAAATTCATACCATCTTGCAGGGAGCAATAGTCCAAGAGTCAGAAGGCATGTAATGCAGGCTGATAAGTCGCTCAGCAGAATCTGTTTTTTCCTCTTCTGTTGCTTAATTCTGTGTCTTCTCACATTCTGAATCTCTTTCTTCCTCATTGTATACATGTAAAAAAAAATTACGAGCATGCACTATACGCTTAATCGGCCGGATGTCGTAGATCATGTGAGGGATATTGCACTTCCAGAGCTGCAATTATATGTAATTGAGTCTTGTTTTTAGCTTGGAACCATATTCTTGAATCCTAACTCATAATAGCCGAGATTTAATAATATGCATCGTGTGAAATGTTCCTTTGTTGAAATTTCTAAATCCCACTCGGACAATTGTGACACATTTACGGGAAAGACGTATTTTCACTTGAATTTACGTGAAATTCCGGAAGTCATTTCCGTGCTTGACTTTAGTTTCGAAACTGAGATTGCTAATTGTAGGCAGGCATTGGGCTAATGCTGTGCTCACAAGCAATCCTTATATAGGTGAACTAATTATCTAAAATGACAAGCAATCCTTATTTAGGTGAACTGATTATCTAAAATGAACTCAGGGTCTTTTTAGTATGATCAGGATGATTTTATTAGATTCGTTATGGCTCATAAACAACATTTTCTGCACGTCCCTACAAACGCCATCGAAGAAATGGTTATTAACTTATTAGGGTAGAAAATATGAGAAATGATAGTTGTAGTTGCGAGTATCTAAGTGTCGTGCAATTATTTTGAAAAAAGTGAATAAATACGAGACTTGTATGAGAAAAAATTAAAGCGACTGCATGACCCTTGCGTATTCTACGACTGTACTTAGTGTTATTCTGAAAATAATATATATGGGAATTGGGTATAGTACCCGAAATGTAAAAAGGTTTGTGAGCAAATGATAAAGACTCATCACCAACCGAGACGAAAATAGTTTAGCATAAAGTCATCGTCATGTGTTTTCTTCAAGAGATGAGGAGGAAATTTCAAAGCAAACCAGTCTCATATTTGAACGAATTGAGAGGACCTAATTGATTATCCAAAGAGACCCTTTACAAAGCAAGCCATCATGATCATCGTCACGAGCAAAATGTCTTGATTATCATTAATTCTCTGTTTGTCCTTCACGTTATAACATTTGCAGTGACAATTTGGTGAAGACCCAAAATATTCACCCAAAGATAAAAAGGGAAGGAGCGAGGCAGCAGCCAAAAGACATCACTGCTGAATAGCTGATCCGTCCATGTCAAGAACAGAACAACATGTATCAACAACAATGCGTGTAATTTGTTTGTTTGACACAAGTTTTTCCAAAAATTCCTTGAGGGTTTCAAGCAACCAGTAGGATTTCAAGTGGTAGTACTTACTTTACCCCCCCATGTATTCTTTTGGTTTCCCCTCTTAAACTGCGATTCTACTCACAACTCACTCTAAGTGCTTTTAGTAATAATAATAATAAAGTGACAATAATTAACATTTTGAGGAGGCCGGCCGGTGACCTATCTATTAATGCAGAAAAAAACAATTTATTGAGCCAGGCCGGTAGAAATTAATTCACTGCATCTAAAGTCCCACCAAGATGATGTGACATGACACCTATATATATATATATAATTGGCTAGTGGCCTTTCATAATCTTGATAATGGTAGCCGTTGTACGTGTACTGTAGTGAGAGGATGAAGGCATGCACCAATTACGTAAATGCGAAGTGGGATAATTAAGAAACTTTCGGCTTATTTATCAATATATGGGGTTTGCCTTTTGCATCTTTATGTATGTAACTGACTATAATACACATGAAGAAGCATGCATGCATCTATATATAGGCTATAATCACGAAGAGAAAGTTTAATCACCAGACACCAGAGGCCATATATGAAAACAGGAAATTTTTCTTCTTCCTTTTCTGCGTAAACGACGTCAGAGATTGGAGTGGAAACATTAGGATAAGTTCAGAAGAGTGGCTCCATGGCATTTTCTTTTCCTGTAAATAGTACTTTCCACATATATATTCTACATATATATTATGATAAGGTGGCCTTATACATATATATTCTACAAGAAATATAAAGGTGCTTTTAATTTCTTTAATTTCCACCTGAGGCACCTGTTCATCACATTATAGGGGGGGAATCTGTCAAGAAAAGCCACATACATGCAATCATGAACAATTGGAGTACCTTTTGACGAACTGTCTGTTGATGTTCCGTCTGTTTAATGGTGATGGTAATATTGTGGAATAATCTCTTATCGTACGTGGATATGAGATGAGTTAGACTCATGAATTTCTTCAAATAAAGCATTGCTCACATATTAATTAGCGGAGAACATTGGTACGAAGCTAGCTGGTGAGGTTTGGATTTGGAGTTTTGGTTCGTCTTAAGTTTGGTTGATGCAGATGAAGAAGAATAATGACAGCTCCTAAGCAGAAGTACTAAAATATTGTTTGTGATTTTGGGGTTTGGTGCATAGAAGCAGTAAATTGTACAAATGACACTAAGCACCTAATAATGTCCACATACGTCAAAGTGAGTATACAGGAAGATTGTTTTTTTCTTGATCTCCATATCAATGTGTGCTTTCCACATATAAAGACAAGTGAAAATCTATCATACTGGATTTCTTTACTTTCCACATAATAGTACTGCTGTTGTCTGTTCATGTCCTAATTCTAAATTAGCACAGATAAATAATAAAAGACTGTCTGTACCAACCAACCCTTGGAAAATTGTAAAGTGTAGAGGATTTCAAAATTTCATTTTATGTCTTATACATGGTTTGGATTTCATTAATTTAGTTTTTGCTTTCTTTTTTTTTTTTTTTCTATTTTATTTATTTTTAACAGTGTAGAGGATTTCAGAGTGTAAAGTCTAATTTAATTCTCAATATTGGAAAATACCATCTCTTTCCTCCTAACAAAAATATAAACATCCAACTACTACACAACTACCTAATAAAATATTTATTTTTTTATTTTTTTAAATTTCTTCGACTTATATGTGATTGAAATAAAAAATAATTATTTTATTACAAAGTTGTGAATTGGTTGTATATTTATCACTTCTCTTTTTTAAGAGCATATGGATAATTGAGTGCAAAGGAAAAAAAAAATGATTGGTGACAACAACTTTAGTACTGGAGAAAAGGAAAAGGGGTAAAAAAAAAAAAATTCTCACGTTTAGCACGCATTTTCCTTTGGAGTTTAGTGAAAAGGGTGTATTCCACAAAGTAACTGATTCTCTATGTGAAAGAAAGTTCGCATTCATCATATTGCTCTTGTTCACATTGGCCCCTTTCTTTTTTCCATTAATTTTTAACTCATGAAGCGTACAAGACACCTCTTTTGCACCTTTTATGACAACTTTGATTTTTGTTCCCAGCTGCCTTTTCTTTTAAGCTTGTGTTGGGGTGTTTAAACATGGTTCAATTCAACAAAACAAGCATCAGACATCCACCGACATCATCTCTAGTAATCATGTCAGATAAACTTGTCGATTTTGATAAAAGCAGAAAGATAACAGAGTAAATGAAGTAGAGGAAGAAGATGCAGAAAATACTTTCTGTATATTATGATCGATATGTCTTGTACAATAATGCATGTAAATATATACATTGCAAAAAGAATAAAAGAATCTGATCCTAACAAACTTTAGTACAGAAAATCATAATAGAATGACAGCTCATCCATTTGGATTTAATCTAGAAACTTCTCTTGATTCCACATTCTGCTGATGAGGTACAACTGAGCTGTGAAGGGCCGTGTCTTGCATTGCTGATGTGTTTTGCTGCTGTGTACATTCTAACATCCCCCCGCAAGATGGAGAGTGTATATCAATAACTCCCATCTTGAGCAAAAGAGAATTGAACAATGGAGAATGAAGGGACTTTGTGAGAATATCGGCTATCTGAGAATTGGAAGGAGTATAGGCAGTAGAGATGATGCCTTCTTGAATTTTATCATGAATTAGATGACAATCTAATTCTATATGTTTGGTTCGTTCGTGGAAAATGGGATTGGCTGCAATATGTAATGCGGATTTGCTATCAGAATGAAGAACAACAGGTTGGGTGTGAGAGATTGTAAGATCAGCAAGATGGTATTTTATCCAGACAATCTCACATGATGTGGCTGCCATTGATCGATATTCTGCTTCAGCTGAACTTCGTGAAATGGTTGTTTGTTTCTTAGATTTCTAGGATATGAGTGACTTGCCAAGAAACACACAATAACCAATGGTGGACCTCCTTGTATCTGGGCAAGATGCCCAATCTGAATCACAATAGGCAGTGATTTGGTAAGATGATGAAGCAGCAAAGAATAAGCCTTGACTTGGAGATTTCTTGCCACATCTTAGTACTTTGTATGCAGCTTGAAGATGAGGAACACGAGGTGTTGCCATATATTGGTTGAGTAAATTCACTGAGTATGATAAATCAGGTCGAGTTATGGTTAGATAGAGAAGTTTTCCAACCAATCTTCTATACTCAGCTGGATCATGACGTAACTTCCCTTCATCTTTGGAAAGTTTGAGATTTGGATCCATAGGAATCAAACTAGGTTTGCAAGCAAGCAAACCAGAATCATGCAAAATATCCAAGGCATATTTGCGTTGGCATACTTGGATCCTAGTAGAGTTTCGAGCCACTTCCAAGCCTAGGAAATACTTGAGGGACCCGAGATCTTTAACTTTGAATCTGGTATCCAAGAAACTCTTGATTGCTGAAACTTCTTGAAGATCATTAGAAGCCACATCAATATCATCAACATATACAAACAATGCTATAAAAGAGTTGCCAATTCCTTTTGTAAAGAGACTGTAATCAGCCCGTGATTGAGTGAGACCAAAGTTAATCAAAGAGGAGGAAAATTTGGCATACTATTGTCGAGAAGCCTGTTTAAGGCCATATAAACTTTTCTTCAATTTGCAAACTTTGTTTTGGCCTTGAACCAAATATCCAGGAGGCATTTTCATATAGACTTCTTCTTCTAAGTCCCCATGTAGAAAATCGTTGTTGACATCAAATTGATGGAGAGTCCACCCTTTGATGGTAGCAATAGCTAGAAAAGTTTTTTACTGTCACAAGTTTGGCAACCGGGGAAAAGGTTTCATGGTAGTCAAGTCCCTCTGGTTGAGTGTATCCTTTGGCAACTAAGCGTGCCTTGTGTCTCTCCACAGTCCCATTTGAGTGATATTTGATTCGGTAAATCCATTTAGAACCCATAGCCGTTTTTCCAACAGGTAGATCAACAATGTCCCAAGTATTGTTCATCTCTAAAACACTAATTTCAGTATCCATAGCTTTGTGCCATTCCACAAACTTCACAACTTGGGTATAAGAAGATGGTTCAGAATGTCTAAGGATGGAGGTGACAAATGCAGCATGTGTTGGTAACAATTTATCATGTGATCAAACTGAAGATAAAGGGTAAGAACAAGTGTTATGTGAATTATCTTTAGGCTTGGAGCTGGATAGTGAAGGAGAAGTCACATTGGCTTGTTGACAGTAGTAGTCTCGCAGGTAAGATGGTTGTTTCTTTGGTATATTTGATCGACGAGGAGGAGGCTGAATGCATGAAGAAATGTCCATTGGGAGATGGGAATGAGTAGATGATGAAAGTGATGTATGTGCTAGTGGTTGAGGTGATGAAGGGATATGTGGTGAAGGGATGTCTGTTGCTGCTGGTAGTGGTCTTGGTGAATTGTTGTTTGGTGAAGATGTAGTATCGGAACCAAGTAAAGGAAATGATTGAGAGTGTGTTGATGGAGGTGTAAGAGAAGTTTGAAAGGAGTGCTGATTTTTATATGGAAAAATATGCTCATAAAAAATTACATCTCTTGAGTGAAAAATGGAATGAGTTTCTAAGTCCAGTAATTTGTATCCTTTGATTCCAAAGGGATATCCTAGCAGGAGACATTTTCGAGCACGGAAATTAAATTTTTGGCGATTGTGTTTTAAGGTGGAGGCATAGCATAGGCAACAAAAAATTTTCAAGTGAGTATAGGCTGGTTTGGTATTGAAGAGAAGTTGATATGGTGTTTGATTTTGTAAATTGGGAGATGGGGTTCGGTTAATAAGATAAGTGGCAGTCATCACACAATCATTCCAATATGAAATAGGGATTCCAGATTGGAATTTTAAGGCACGGGCAACATTTAATATGTGTTGGTGTTTGCATTCTACAAGCCCATTTTGTTGGGGGCTTTCAACACAACTTTTTTGATGGATGATTCCTTTGTCCATATAGAATTCTGTCATGGCAAATTCAGCTCCATTGTCGGATCGAATGACTTTAATTTTTGTTTGAAACTGAGTCTCTACAAGGGAACAAAAGGATTTTAGAAGAATTCTGGTTTGAGACTTGTTATGCATTAAATATAGCCAAGTTGCTCGTGAGAAGTCATCGACAATTGTTAGAAAATATTTGGAGCTATCATATGCTGTTTGGGAACAAGGGCCCCATATATCACAATGAATAATGTCAAAAGGTTTCTGTGCTCGAGTGTCACTAACTGGAAAAGGGAGTTTATGATGTTTAGAGAGATGACAAATAGAACAAGGCACATTTGCATTGAAAAAATTCAGATGTGGTAAGTCTTTTTGTAACAATGAAAGTCGAGAATTAGATAGGTGACCCATCCTAAAATGCCATAAATTATGATCGTTTTGAGGATGAGAAACAGAAGCAGAAATGAAAGGTTTGTTACAAGATAAAGCATTAAAAGTAGTAACAAGGGTTGTTGCAGGTGTTGCTGTCAAGGTGAGATGATATAAGCCATTGTGAGTTTCACCCTTCCCAATCGTGCTCCAAGAGGAAAGGTCCTACACAAAACACTCATTAGTAAAAAAAATAAAACTAAAAGAAATTTCTTGAGTAAGTTTTCGAGCTGAAAGAAGGTTAAAAGTGAAGGATGGAATGCACAAGACTTCCTTGAGGATGATAGTATCATTGAGTTGGACAGTGCCTTTATGTGTCACTTTGGCTTGGTTACCGTTTGGTAATTTTACTATAAAAGATACTTTGAGAGGTGGGGATGTATAGATGGAGGTGCAACAGATCATATAATCGGTTGCACCTGTGTCTATAATCAAAGGAATGGAGGTAGAACTTGCACGATTAAAAACTGAAAAACAAGAAGTGTTACCAGTCATGGTGGATGTCGAGGGACAAGATGGTGTGTTGATGTTCTGAACTTGATTAGCAGCAGGTTGTGAAGTTTGTGATTGAAGCAAAGCTACAAGATTTTGATATTGTTCTTTAGTGAGAACATTTTGAGGAGGTTCACTGATCTGATCTTGTTGTGAGAGGCTGACTTGGTTTGCAAATGAGTCAGATCCTTTGGTTCGATTGGAGAGCTTGTGGCCTGGTAGATAGCCATGAAGTTTATAGCATCTTTCAATAGTGTGGCCAGCAAGATTGCAGTGGGTACAAACAAGTTTCTCAAGATGTGGATTAGCTTTGAAACATCTATCGAAAGAGTGGCCAGGAATTTCGCAATGGCTACAGAAGGGTTTATCTCTCTTTTGGGAACCAATATATTTTGGAGGATCTCAGGTATTTGAGAAATGAGTCCTTGAGGCTAAAGCAAGTGCATTATTCAAATTGGAATTATTTGAGATTTGTTTACGCTTTTCTTCTTGTTGAACAAGAGCGTAAACTTCACTCAAGCTGGGTGTTGGTTTGATCAGAATAACTTGGGCTTTGATGTTGGTGAAAGAATCATGGAGTTCCATGAGGAACTTCATCATCCAATCACGCTGCTGGTTTGCAAGAACATCTTTCATGGCTCCACAAGTACAAGAAGGGATGGATTCAAAATTAACAAGTTCATCAAGTAAACTCTTCAATTTTGAAAAATAGAGGCTGACTGAATCATCGCCTTGAGTAAGAGAGTGAATGGACTGTTTCAATTCATAAATTCTAGGTCTATTATTTTGTGCAAAGCGTTGCTCCAACTCAAGCCATAGGGCATGAGCTGTCTCAACATATGCAACACTATTCTTAATTTCGAGGGACATAGCATTTTGGAGCCAAGTCACAACCATGTCATTACATTCAAGTCATGGTTCCAACAATTTATTTGGAGAGGTGGGCTCACGAAGGGTTCCATCAATGAACCCTAATTTCTTCTTGATTCGAAGGGAGCGACGAATGGTGCGAGCCCATGAATGGTAGTTCTCGGTAGTGAGAAGGTGGTTTGTGAGTAAGGTTGCAGGACCATCATTTGGGTTAAGGAAGTATGGGCTGGAAGGGTCTTTAGGATTGGTGTTGGGTGGAGGGTTTGTATCGTCTGAAGCCATTATGGCTCTGGTACCATGTCGGTTTTGATAAAAGTAGAAAGATAACAGAGCAAATGAAGCAGAGGAAGAAGATGCAGAAAATACTTTCTGTATATTATGATCGATATGTCTCGTACAATAATGCATGTAAATATATACATTGCAAAAAGAATAAAAGAATCTGATCCTAACAAACTTTAGTACAGAAAATCATAACAGAATGATAGCTCATCCATTTGGATTTAATCTAGAAACTTCTCTTGATTCCACATTCTGCTGATGAGGTACAACTGAGCTGTGAAGAGCCGTGTCTTGCATTGCTGATGTGTTTTGCTGCTATGTACATTCTAACAAAACTCAAATTGGATTCACAACCTAATCAACTTTGTTGGCACGTAGGCCGTAAGGCGATCAACACTATACGTAATCGAGTCAAGCTTAATCGAATAATGAATGTTCGAGCTTGGCTTCATTAACAATTGTAGCGATTTCAGCTCAGGTCGAGCTTGATTTGAGTTCAAAGTCCTCTGTTAGAACTTTCATTAATCGAACGTGAAAGTTAAATAAAATATTATTTTATTTTATGAGTTTCTAATCTTATTTATTTTTATAGATGTGATAAGATGAGTTGAGATTAAAGTTAAAAGTTGAATAAAATATTGTTAGAATATATATTTTTAATATTATTTTGATTTTGAGATTTGAAAAAGTTGAATTGTTTATTTTACTTTAGGTGAGAACTTAAAAAAATTGTAACAATTAGATGAAATGAGTTGAAAGGAGTTGTGAAAATAAATAAGACAAGCGTGAGTTTGGCCTAGAACTTATATGGAACTAGAACTTGAGTAATTTAGAAGCTCAGACGATTATTATTAGGTATACGTAACTCATAAATTACGCATCAAAATTTAAATATTCAAAACATTTAAGTTCTGATAATAAATACCACCTTGATAAATTTATATAAGAAAACTATAAAAAGAAATTAGCCCAGAGAAGAAGTTCTTGGTATCTAGAGATTTAGGCTGTGTTTGGGTGACGAAATATCCTCAACACTTTCCAAGTATTCTCGTACTTTTGAAAATACTTCACATACCAAACAACTTAAAATACTCTCAATGGGACCCACAAACTCACTTCAATCTCTACTCATAACTATTCACAAACATTCTATAATACTTATCACTATTATATATAAATAAAAAATAAAATCACTATAATATTTATCACTATTAAATATAAATAAAAAAATAAAATCACTATAATATATAAATAAAAAATAAAATCACTATAATATATAAATAAAAAATAAAATCACTATAAAAAATCATTATAATATATAAATAATCACTATTAAATATAAATAAAAAAATCATTATAATATATAAATAATAAAAAATCACTATAATATATAAATAAAAAAATATTTATCACTATAATATATAAGTAAAAAATAAAATTACTATAATATATAAATAAAAAATAAAATCACGATAATATATAAATAAAAAATAAAATCACTATAATATATAAATAAAAAATAAAATCACTATAATATGTAAATAAAAAATATTTATCACTATTATATATAAATAAAAATAAAATCGCTATAATATATAAATAAAAAATAAAATCACTATAATATATAAATAAAAAATAAAATCACTATAATATATAAATAAAAAATAAAATCACTATAATATTTATCACTATTAAATATAAATAAAAAAATAAAATCATTATAATATATAAATAAAAAATAAAATCACTATAATATATAAATAAAAAATAAAATCACTATAATATCTAAATAAAAAATAAAATCACTATAATATTTATCACTATTAAATATAAAAAATCATGATAATATATAAATAAATAAAAATCACTATAATATATAAATAAAAAATATTTATCACTATTATATATAAATAAAAAATAAAATCGCTATAATATATAAATAAAAAATAAAATCACTATAATATATATATAAAAAATAAAATCACTATTATATATAAATAAAAAATAAACTACTATAATATTTATCACTATTATATATAAATTAAAAATAAAATCACTATAATATATAAATAAAAAATAACATTACTATAATATTTATAACTATTATATATATATATATATAAATAATCTCATTATAATATTTATCACAATTATATATAAATTAAAAATAAAATCATTATACTATTTATCATTATTATATATAAAAGTAAAATAAAATCACTACAATATTTATTAATATTAAAAAATCACTATAATCAAATCATTATAATATTTATTACTAAAAATAAAATCACTATAATATTTATGGGACCCACACATTTTTCAACTACCTACTCAAAAGTCAACAACTCAACATGCTTCACACATCCAAACAACTCAAAATACTCTCAATGGGACCCACAAACTCACTCCAATATCTACTCATAACTATTCACAAACATTCTCAACACTTCTCAACACTTTTCAACACCCAAACGTACCCTTAGAGAATTTTTTTATTTTTTATTTTTTATTTACTTACAAACAGGCCTTACCCATACTGTTATGGGTTATTAGAGCATTAGTTATGGACTCAACAAACTTTAGCTAAAATTTGTCTAAGAAATTCACTTTTACAAATTTAGATAGTCACTTTTCATCATCATCAAATAACAGACTTAACAAATCTTTCACTATTTTAATAAAATATTGATTTTACACTTTTCATTTATTTTAGTTATAATTGTAATTTAAATATTTATTCATTATTAAAAAACTACCTATTAATTTTTTAACGTTCATATTATTCCAATGGCTACATTTCTTCAACGGATATATTTTTTTAACTTATATTTCTCCAACAGCTATATTTTTTCAACGGCTATATTATTCCACTATAAAACATAACATTTCTTCAATAATTTTATTCACTTCAACTCAAGTGAATATTTTAGTCTAAAAGAATTATTTGGTTAGTTCCTTTGGCTCAATAAATTTGGCTAGTGATTTAACTTGAAGTTAAAATCACTGTTGATTTGTTGAGCCAATTGTAGCATATTATCTTGCACTTTAGCTATTCTTTGGCTATAATTTAGCTTTGTTGAGCCCATAACTGGTACAAAGTTTATTAGTCGTACAAAGTTTACTTAAGATCAAATGAAAAATAAAGAGACATCAGGTCAAATATGAATCTTTTGTAATGAACTTCTTTAGTATCTATTGTGTATATCATTCCTGAAGCATCATTATCTTTTGTAATGACATCGGCATTTATTTTATTTTTCATTTTACTTTATTGACCAATCTCAACCCCTTACATGCTAATAAATATTTTCTTGTATTTCCTTTATTATCAAAATAAACACATTGATTTTTTTTTACATTAAAATTGAAAAAAACATTGTTCCATTTATGATTACTAATTAAATAGAGGGAAAGAAAAAATTCATCTAAGTATTTCTTACTCCCTGTTTCTTTGACTTTCTTATATTTAACTCTTCTATCGTTTTAAAAAATGAGTAATGCTACTCGTGAAGTGTATAAGTGTCGTGCAGTCATTTTAAAAAATAATAAAATTTACTATTAAAAAATTATTATTTTTTCATGCGAGTCCTATATTTATTTATTTATTTTTAATGTGATTATGCGACGCTTGTACACTCATCGAGTAATCACGATTATAAGTATCACTTCTCTTAAAAAATTATTTTTAATATCACAATAAACTCATTGATTTTTTTTTATTACATTAAAACTGAAAAAAAATAAAATTTGAAGATGATAAATTTTCTTCCATTTATGATTACTAATTAAATAGAGGGGAAATTTTTTTTTTTATGGAAGTGATTTCGCATTACTTGTTTGTTTGACTTTCCCATTTTTAACTCTTCTGTCACTAAAAGTTTTGATGGGATATCCTTGTACTTTGACATATTTTGATGTAGCACTTTGCCTTTTTTTTAATTTTTTTAACAGTAACATCCTATATTACGTGTTTATACTAAAATAGGACCCTCCATCCATTTTTCTTGTTAACAGAAACAAAGCAAATCAGTCGTAGAGTGTCACATGACAAGTTATTTGTTTTTAAAAAATTAATGATTGTATAAAAATAATAAATATATTTAACTAACAAAAAACTGATTTTTAAATTTTTAAAAAAACAGCCACCCATGGTGACTACAGGTATCGGCCCAGATGGCCAAGGTACCACAGGGTAATCAGAACTAAGACACGTGGGTTGGTCGGATTCTAGCTACCACTGGTGATTGAGATGGGGCCACCCATGTGGTGGCCAGATCGGGCCTCCAGCCACCAGGTATCCAGGTCATAATTTCATTCTTATTTGGATGTATAGGAAGGCGTTGCGTAATGACCAAAAGGAGAAGGGAGATACTTAGGGGCCGTTCAAAAAAGCTGCATGCCCGATCTCGACCGAAATACCGAACCGAACCGACCCTCAAACCCGACCTGTTTTAGGTGTAAAAAGGAAACCGGTTATAATTGATACCCGTTTGTTTTTTAACTGGGTAATACCTGATACCCCTTTTTAGTCGTAAACGACATCCAAATGGGCACACTCTCTCGATCCCTCGCAGCTCTCACTCTCTCCCAATCCCTCAAAACCAATGCTGAATTCAGATCAATTCACGTAATGATCTCATTTACCCTTGCATGGAGGGTAACAACTCTCTCTCCCAAATAGTGGTCTCCTCTTCCTCTTTCACAGCAGCCGAACTTCACGTGGGACTAGCTCAGAAAGATTGATATCGCCCTACCAACCAGCTCAATCGCAGGTAAATTCCTTGTTTCCTTCACTAGCTCCAATCCTTTTCATTGATCGGACTCTAGTCTGTACTTCACAAGCGAGGTCCTTGCTCAATGAGCATTTCTTGTTCGACTCAACCCATTTTATGTATCTAGGCCTTTTCATTTTTAATTGGTATCCCGAAATTTGATTGTACAAACTTTTTGGATCTGTATATACTAAGATTTCTCGATCTTTTGGTTGCTTCTTCAGTTTGTTGGGTACTGTAGAACTCCAGATATAATGGGTATTGGAAATGAACTCTATTGATCTATTTGGTCATTTCTTGAGAGTTCTGCGATAGAAGCTTGGGTGGTGATAAGGTTGATAATGGGTTTCGATTAATTGAGGAACCCTTGAAAAGAGCATGGAAATATTTAGATTTTTATCCTATTTCGGAAGAAAAACCGAGCACCTATGGGTTTTCTATGATAATGTCAAGATTGATGCTAGGAGGGTTCTTGATGTTCCTGAGCAAGATGGCCCATGGTTTGATATGAAATTGGCTCTAGACGAATTGTATATATGGCTTTTGGGGCTTCTCGTCAAGGGAGGTTCTATCAGGGATTTTGCAAAATGTACATCATATTTGTTCCTGCTTTAATTGCTGTAAACTAAAAATAAATAAATATATATTAAAAATAATAATAATAATAAAATGGGTTAGGTCGGAATACCCGATTTTCCAAACTTATTTTCGGGTCGAGTAATCTGGCATTCGGTTAATCGGACAAACAAAATATCTCACTTTTAGGTTAGGTCGGAAATGGTCACTTTCGGGTCGGGTAGGAGAACTACAAAAACCTTTTCTTGTATTGTCTTTAGAGAATAACTTCAGACCGGAGACTCTTATAAAGTGAGAATATTGGAGACCAGTAGGAAGTTGATACGTAAGCGAGCACATGACCAAATTACACCTCGTGTAAACAGGAGATCTGCGTCGTCCCTCACTTTCTCTGCCTCTCAATTCTCCCCTCCCCCTCTCTCTGCTCTCTCACTCTTTCCGTCGAAAGAGAAAAACTCTACTCCCTCTCTTTCTGCTCTCTCACTCGATCCGAAAGACAAAACTCCATCTCGTCTCTCACTTCCCTCCATCTCCATCTCCGAAACACAAAACTCCATCCGAAAGCCACCAAGCCCTCACTGCCTCTCATCGAAGCCACCCAGATTATTGAGAAATTGAAACCCAGACTTTGGGTTATGCTCGTTCAATCAAACCAAAAACAAAACTCCATCTCCGTCTCACCTTCTCTCTTGTGACCGAACCTGAGAGAGATAATTTTGGATTTCGTGACCCAACTCAGATTCGAGGTAATTATATTTTGGATTTCGTTGTTCATGTTTTCTTCTCATGACAGTAGATTATGAGTGTATTTCTCATGATTTTATTTTTTAGAAATCCCTAATTTTCTGAAGTTTAATTTTGTAGGGTTTTTTCATTGCTTGCTTGAAAAAAACTTCAAAACCCTAACCCTCCCTCGACTCCATCTAAGAATGAAGGTACATAGTTGGATAGAAATTTGAGTTGGATAAAACCCCTAGTATCCAATGAAAATGCAGCTAAGCAAATATTGTGAAACCTGTTGCAAGATAGAATCGTGGAGTACATAGCGTATTATCTCGTCCTTCTTGCTAATTGATACAAGCTAACGTTAACTGACATGTTCATTGAGCTATACTAACTGACATGTTCTTGGAAGTACTACTCATCAAGTGGGAAAGTTAAAACCCTGGTTCTTTTAGGATTAGGTGAATTTTAGTTTAATTCAAACCCTTGCAGGATTGTATACTAACTAACAAGGATTGTCAATCTTAGCGCAAATATATATAAATAAATATATATATATATATATATATATATATATATATATATATAGTGTGTGTGTGTGTGTGTTAAATTCTTGTTTCTTATGTTTTATTTTTCTTCTCCGTTGTAAAATATTACTTATGTGTGTATGCTGGGAATTCTAACATCTAGCTATAGCTGGTCTGAATCATTGTAATATAGGAAAATTGGATTGCATTGTGATAATCTTGTGTTGCTTCTTGTTTTTTCCTTTTATATTTTTTTAGGTATTAGAGTTTTGTGGGATGCAATACGAGCTTGAGATTTTGTATGTAATATAAGCACTACATTTGCCCAAATCTCAAACGTGATACAATATTCTGCATGAGATAATCTTTATTATCTTTGAAACAAAAGACACAAGTGGATTAGAGATTAACAACTTCCTTCATGAGCCACTATATTTGCCACTATATTCTGCATGAGATACTACATTCGCCACATTTACTCCATCAATACAAAATAGTATTAATGTTTGGAATAAAAACAACTTATGAAAGGTTGTAAAAATGGCTAGTTTCCACAAGATAGTTTCTTGCTCTTGTTTAATTTTCAACTCACTGTTTTTTGAGCTTGCTGTTCTTACCTCTCAAGTTTAACAGTGGTGCTAGTTCAAGTTCTTGAACTTCAGGAAGAATGGATAAAGCTTGGTTGGAGAGACCACTTTGTCACTGTGGGATTCCATCAAAGCTACTGATTTCTGCGAAAGATACTAGTTTTGGCAGACGGTTTTCAATTGTCCAAAGTATAAGATGGACAAACAATGCAGATTTTTTCAATGGCTTGATTTTGATATGGACAGAACAGTTGTTGCAAAATGACATTGGAGTTAGCTCAAAGAAGAAATGACTGGATCAATCAAGAACGTAGGTTCATTGAAGCAAAATACAAAGTTATGGAAAAGAAGTACAAGGAAACATTAAAAGTTTTATTCTTGTCATGGTTTTGTATTGTTTTGCTTTGTGCTGTAATTGTTTTAACTTTTGAATGATAATCATGTACTAAGGACAGTTGGTTTATTGTACTTCTTATTGGAGATGTATTTTAAGATATGTTAATCAATTAAAATCTTCAATATCATGGATTCATATTGAGCCAGGCCATATCTTAATTAATATTTCTGAATTTCATTAAGCCAATGGCTTTAGCTTGAATGCCACCTTTTGTGCCTATCAAAACATGGCATGACTTCAATTCAAGAAAGTCTATAAATGCCGACAAAAGATCAAGAATTAAATCATCAGTTATAATTTTCTTGATTGATTTCTTGGTCCCAAACATCCAAGAAAAATTAAAAAAACTGAAACATTAAAAAATATCAAATAAGTTTTGGCACGACTTCAACTCAAGAAAGTCTATAAATGCCAAACATCCAAGAAACATTAAAAAAAACTGAAACATTAAAAACTATCAAATAAGTTTTGGCACGACTTCAACTCAAGCAAGTCTATAAATGCCAAACATCCAAGAAACATTAAAAAAACTGAAACATTAAAAAATATCAAATAAAGCTTTGGCATTTCTTGGTGCAGTTGCTAAGCAAAAAACTTAAACAAAAAGAGACAAAACAAGACATCATTGGCGGATTGATGTGTGAGTCCAACAGTAGCAGCACTGACCACGACGCCACCACCAGTGGTTGAATTTCCAGAGGAATGGAGCTGGTGAATCAGTGAATTTCCATAGGTTGTAACAATAAAAGAAAAAAAATTAGTTTTGCCAATAAGAGTACCATACAAAGAAGTTGCACGCCCAAGTTAAACACCAACCTCATGTTTCTTGTTCAAGATCCATCCTTGTGATATGTTGTCATTTATATTTTCAACATCCATACATGAAGGAAAAAAAAGCATAAAAATGAAGTTAATAAATTAAAACACAAGGAAAACAAGGATCTTTGTACTATACCCCAACGAAGGATAGTTGTTCTTGGTATGACCTTCAATCTTACAAATACTACAACACCTTTTCTTCACTGATGCAGTCTCTCTCGGGTTCTTTGCTTTCAAAGATTTTGGTCTTCCTTTCGTTGGCACCCGTTGAAGATCTTGTAAAGTTTGTGAGAAATTTGATATTACTTGTGATTTAACACATGGGATTCATTACATGACATGTCTTCGCCTTCTAAATTTTGTTCTTCAATAGTTTCCATCAAAAGCAACTCCTTGTGTACCTTGTCTAACGCAAGAGAAAGATAGTCCATTTTAAACCTTGATTGTGAGCCAAGTTTTGCAATGTCATAAAATTGCATCATCAAATGGCTTTTCTTGCATTATTGAATCTTCCTGTGTCGAAACATGATCCTCAGAATTTGGTATTTCACGGATAGCTCAACTCTTAGCGTTGATGGTCCATCTTTCAAGAACATAGTGATGTGGCAAACAATCTAAGTCTGATTTCTTCATGAAGACACATAGGATATGCCTACAAAAAATACCCAGAAACTCAAACATATGACATGTACATATTGTTGTTGCTTCTCTACAGTCCACAATCACATAATAAATACGTTTGTCCTTGCCCTTAGGTGCCACCTCATACATCTTATTTTCAACCTCAGTCTAAACTTTTGATGATTTGTACCGTTGGCAATTGAATAGCTCATTTTGAAAGATACTGAAGGACTTCTTTGTATACACTTTGGCCGCTTCTTCTTCAATTTCCCAACATATTTTCAAAACCGGCCTAGTCGATCTTGTTCTCATATCCTTCACTTTCTCCTTAAAATAGCGTGTATTTAAGGCTTTCTCGTACTGATGCACAAAGTCACTCACCATTGTGCTCAATTGCCCATAATCCTTGAATAATTTATTCATGCTCTCGCTCCTTTGCATGGTTGACATATCGGCAGAAAATGTGATTCACAAGTAAGCTGGAACCCACTCCTCTCGTTGGTTGTAAAGATTTTGCAACCAATCATTACCTACTAGACCATACTTCACTAGTATGGTAACCCATTCCTCCTCGAACTCATTAGATGTTATTATATCATGGATACAATGATGTAACTTTTTTTAAAAGTCTGGAAACTTGTTTTAGACATTTACCAAATGTTCTGGAAAAGTTTTGTAAAATATGCCACAAGCATAACCGATGAGTTGTATTTGGGAGTACTTCTGCAATGGCCTTGATCATAGCTTTGTCATCATCAATAATAATGGTTGAAGGGGCACGACCAAGCATTGCTTCTTGCCATGTTCTTAGTAACCATATATAGGATTCAACTGTCTCATTGACTAACAACGCATACAACCTTTGTGCATCTCCCTTTTCAAACAATGTTCTTCTTTTATTTTCCAAAAAATTTTCTACATCCCTTCCAATACAACCAGTTTTAAAATCACCACCTGCTTATTTGCTTAATACCGACATTATCTTCCTTGTCGGTACGCCAGACTCATTCAAAGTGAGAATGAGATTTTTTTGCATGCGTGTCACTCCTCTATGTCCACGAAACATACTGATACTTCTAGGTGTGAGTAGCTCATGATTGTGTTTAGGCATGAACTTACATACTTTCCACCTTTTACCATCCTTTTTTATACACATGGTACCTTTACACCCAATCTTTGTTTCATCGGTTTTGATAATTTGTCTTTCTTTCTGTTTGAGACTTTCACGCCTAAATCCCTGCCTTGTATAAACATAGTGTACTCCGATTAATTTTTTTTCTTCTCTCGATAATTGCGTATGGTTGATTCTCATTGCAAAACCTTTTCATCTTTCATACGTCTTGTAAAATGCTTGGGCGTCCTCAACTTCATCAAATTCTTTCCCAATGAACGGTTCAAAAACTCTACTGCTAGAAGTGGAAATGAAATTGACTCCATCTCCATCTCCATTTTCCACATTCACTCTATTATCATCAAAGTCTCCCAAATTCACGTCATCTCCCACATTCACATCACATTGATCTTCCCCGGTTTCTTCCTCAATAGTTTCATTTACACATTGCGGATAGTTTCTAGTCGTTAGTATCTCAACATCATCGCTATCCGAACTCCACCCAAAATCTTTCATACCAACATAAAACAATGTAATCAATATAGGATTAAGTCCTTAAAAAAACCCCAGTATTATCAAATTACTATTCAACTATGCAAATTCACACCATTGTCTTAGAAAAAAAATGCAAAAGCTAAACCAAAACAAGCATTACCAGCGCACTAACTCTGCACAAACCCATCACTACATCAGATTACTTCAAGTTCTCTACTATTAGTACTCATATTCAGAATCCTACAAAGAGGATAACAAATATAGCAATTTGTTTGGAAAATAAAATGCAATTGTAAGAAAACACTGACCATAAATGCTTGGTTCGTCGTTGTGCAAACAATGGGAAATCAAAACCAAAAATTAAAAAAATCCTACAACAAAACACACACCATTAGAAATTAGGGATTACAAAAATTAGGGAGTACAAAAAATAAAATTAGGGATTACAAAAACACACATTGTACCTGAGGTGAAAGACCCCGCTCATTCCTTCTTATGTACGCTCATTCTTTCTGACGTAAGCAAGTTCCGAGGACGGACATTATGTATCAGTTTGCCCCTTCTCTCTAGTGACTGCGAGTTTGTTATGCGTGTTGAATCTCGATGGCGTGTTTCTAAAGATATTATGTGATTTATAAAGTACGCCCAGTGTTTTAAATACACTGAAAATATTTATATGAGGTATTTCCAGTGTTACTGAACCAAACTTGATTTTAAATACGACAATTATAATATTCTTGAAGAGCTCCAAAAATATTATAATTTTCAGAAATTATTTTAATATTATTATTAAAATGATTTCAGTTATTTAAAATATTATGAGATTTAAATTATGTTGAAAACTCTATTAAATTAAATGGTTTTATTCTTTTAAAATTAAATAAGATTTCATCATTTTATAAATGATGAAAGAATATTATTTTATAAATTAAATTTTAGTTTAAATAATATTCTACCTTAATTTCTCTCAGTGCTTTTAAGTAAATTAATGTTTACGCTTTTTCAAATCAGTGTTTTAATTCTCCATGGTTAGATCATTTTGTGGATCCCAAGATGAAGGGCCTGGATTAAATACCCAAGCCTTTTCTCTTTCAACCTCACTTTTCCCTTCTCTCTTTCTCTCCTCTCTCTCCCTCACGTCGCACGCTGTAGCCCCCTCTCCCTAGCCGATTCTTCCTTTGCCCAACCCGGCACTGTCTTGCGCCGCCCGGTCTCACCTCCACCACCATTGGCGTCCCCTCATGCCGATGAGCCATCCAACTACCTCAAACCGCCCCCACGTGCAACCCTCTCTCTCTTCTCAACATGAGTGACCGAAATGGGTTTCACCCATTATCTCCTCCTTGCGCCGTCGTATGCGGCCACCCATGGCCACCAAGCACCACCATGGGCTTCTCCTGACCTCCCCCTTCCTCCTCCCTCTGACCCGAAGTCGGTAGCCTCCTTCACACGCACGAGCTCTCTCCCTCACATGCACGAGTTTATCACCCTTGTGCCACCGTGCGCAGCTACCCAGGCCGCTGCACTGCCACCAGAGCTTCCTCTGGCCACCATCGGCCTACCCCAACCACCAATAGCCCCGATCTACCCTTCACGCAAGCCCCCTCCCTCACAGACTCTCCCTCCACCCGTTGGCTTTGATTCGCCGCCGTGCCGCCTCCACCTTGCCACCATAGCTCCACCAGCAAACCCCCTAAGCCCCTCCATGGCCAACCACGACCAGCCAAGCCCCTATCCATTTCCCATGCTTTGAGACACACGAGTTTCCACTTGGAAACCCACGGCTCTGTAGTGCTCCGCCACCCTAGCTGCCATGAGACCACCTTCAGCCTCCCTTGGCCTTCCCTAGCCTAGTCCCAAGCCCAAACCGCTACTACTTATGTGGTGGACAGCCACCATACATGGTGGACAGCTACTGTACGTGGGTTAGTCGCCATGTACGACCCTTCTGACATTATTGACTGTGACGGTCAGCGAGCAACGTACGCGTTAGCCCGTCGATGGTATAACTCTCTATCCCTCGTTATTTATGTTATTAGTTGATTGGTTAGGTTGTGGACTGTGTTGTTAGTATTGTGGAGTTCACTGTGTAGTATGGACATGTGATGTGCTGTGTATGTAAAGTGTTGGGCGTATCTGTGTAGTGTGCTGTGAAGTGTTGTAGACTGTGCTGTGAAGTGTGGTTGTGGAGTATGTGTTGTAATGGTGATGTGGTGTAATATGGATTGGGAAGAGTACACGCTGAGTGTACTCTGTGTGGCGTAGAGTGTGTGAAGGGAGTATACGTGGTGTGTATTCCATGCGATGGAGTGATGCACCATATGGCGTGTACGCCATAATGGTGATGTGGCATAGCGTATTTGTAGGGTGTACTCCATGAGGTGCAGCGATACAGCTTGTGGCGTATCGCAGAGATAAGGATGGTTGTGTAGTTGATGGGCGTAGAGCATAGTGTAGTGTCGGGAACTGTGGAACAGTGTCCTGAAGTAGCTGTGATATGGCCTGTAGTCTAAGGTGACAAGTGTCACCGTGATTGACTTATGTCTGGGAGTATGTGTAAAGTGGCAGAACAAGTGTAAGAGTGCGCAACAGAAGCATGACTGGGGAATGTCACGAAGTGACATGGTTACTGGTAGTCGTGCTTGTGATGGGTGAGGAGTTAGTGTAAGAATGGTGTAACAGGAACGTAATGAGATGTCACGATGTGACAGGAGTACGTGAGGGACTGTACTCGTGATGAGTTAGGAGTTGGCGTAGAGATGACGTAACCGAATGTCAGGTGACGTGACACGGTCACGGTGTAGCTTGGGAGTAGTCTCGAGCTATATGACGTGACGTAAGGTGTAGTGGTGAACGGAGTCTTATCGTGTTAAGTGTTGGGATGAACTGTAAAAAATGATGAGTAGCATGAAGAGTCATGCTAGCCGGGTTAAGAGAAGGTTGGTATCGGAGTATGGCTCTTGTCCCTATGAGCATGTGATCAACATGTTATATGTTGGTCTTAGGTGATAAAAGGGTTAGGTACATGTGTTATCTGGTGAGACACATGTGCCAGGCGGATTCACCATGTGTAATGGGTAATCTGTCCTAAGCATGGTTACACGATGCTTAAGCCCAGGGTTGGCTTAAAGCCGTGTGGCGTGTATGGATGAGAATGAGCATTTAGTGTGAGCTAAGGTGCATGAAGGCAGTAACGAGTGTAGTGTCTAGGATTGGGATGCGTGACTCCGTCGGTCGGAATCATGAGTTAGAATGTGGTCAACAGGAAGAGTAAGACGAAAGTCCTAGTGTCTTAATCTTATGGTGAATTATGGGTTCACTTTAGTGGATGAACACTCGAGGCAAGACCTTGAGTTTGAAGGATGTATGACCGTAAGTAAATCTCGAAGGTTTTAGCATAGTAAAGGGTACATAAGAGCACGTGATAGAAGGAGAGTATTTGAAGTAAAGTATAGTTCTATTTATCGTTTAAGAACAGCAAAGGAAGAACTTCATGAGTTTAAAATGGCGCAACAGAAGCTGCTAGTTAACAGTCAAGGCAACAATTTAGAGAGAAGGAATCAAGCATGGAAGAGACCAAAAGAGAACTATGTTAAGGTCAATTGGGATGCAGCAATCGATCTAAAAGGAAGGAAGGCAGGGATAGGAGTTATATTTAGAGATGAAGAAGGGGAACCGTTGGTTGCAGTTGAAGGCCAACAGAGCAATGTTGATAACCCAGCGGTTGCTGAAGTTCATGCTTTGTGGAAGGCAATGGAAATATGTAAGGATTTGAAGATGGAGAGAGTGATCTCTGAAGGAGATGCTCAACTGATAGTCAAGGCAGTGAATAGCCAGGAAGAAGATAGGTCGGTATATGGGAGCATTGTTGAAGCTGCTAAGAGTTTACTGGACTTGTAGAAAGGTTGGAGTGTCGAGTTCATGTACAGAAATGCAAATGAAGTAGCACATACTTTAGCAAAGGACGCTTTACATCAGGATACAGATTTAGTTTGGATAGAGGAAATACCAAATTGTATTAGGATTATCATTGAGAAAGAGAGAACTTGTAATGAGTGATTTTGCTTGATTATAGTAATGAATACAAAATTTCAGTTTCAAAAAAAAAAAAAGAAAAGAAAATGACGTCAAGGTCATGTGTATGCATGTAGGTTGCCATCTGACACGCACATGAATGGACTGCATGATATGAAAGTAGCATGGAGTCCAGGTAAGTATTATGTTCATACTCTTCTAGAGTTTTCTAAAATATACGAAAAAGAAAATGAAACGCTTTTCCTTTACGATACCTTACGAAATGACACGAAAGATGTTTTACGAAAGCATACTAAGTGTTCAAAGGTATACGTATGTACGGTCCTTCCTTGGCAGCCCCTTTTTATGCAACCAAAAGTATTAATTGTACGCATGTGAATGGATGACTATACGCTATATCTATTGTATATATTTTCTAAGAAAAGAACACTAGGCCTGTGCCTCGAGCTTTAAGTTGATGCTTTAATTGACGCGAAGAAAATGTTTTAAAAGGTCCATATGAACTGATGTTTTAAGGATGCTATGAATTGATGCTTTAAATGATGCCATGAAAGATGATGTTTAAGTCCATGCTCTTAAATGACGTTTTTCCATGAATGAACTGTTAAATGAAAAGCACTGAAAAGGAAAGGACTGAACTGAAAAAAAGGACTGAAATGAAATGAATGTTTACTGTAAGAAAATACATAACGATCACATGAATGAATGCAAAGGGTACCAATAAATGGGCAGATTGCAATGCTGGGTAAGTAGTACTGGAAGTGCACCCAGTGCTGCCCCCCATGAAAGGGATTCCAAACTCGTGGCCAAGGGCGTAATCCGGGTCTAAAAGAAAACCGCTAACCCCAACACACGGGACGTAACAGTGTGTATCGACCAATGAAAGTGATAAAAAAAATGTATGAAAGCATGAATTTTTTAAGAAATGAAGGCACTGACGGGAGATACGTTTTACGAAAAGAAAACCCTTCTTAAAGAAAAACCCCTTCCATGGACATTTTGAAACGAATGCACGCATGCATGTATGTATAGTATGTATGGTATAATGAATGCATGAAAAAAAGCCTATGTTGTTATATTTTAATTGTATGAAGTAATGCTTACGAGTTATCGACTCATTTTAGTTTTTATGTATGCCCCTCCCCCATAGGGACTGGATGAGCAGTACGCGTCAAGATGGACGCGGCCTCATAGGGAAGAGCACGAAAGTCTAGGCATGAGTGTTTAAATGTATGAGATGTCTTTTTATCGTTAAAATTGATGTTTTCTGTTCTAAACCTCTTTTATTCTCAAAACACATTTTATTTTGTAACGTAGAGTCTTGTACCCTGGGTATGGAAGCAAAAAGTTTTACATAGAACTGTAATTCCCGTCGTCTTTTCTAAAATTATTTTATAAAAAGTCCCAGCACAAGGACGGGCGTTACATGAGGTGCCCGACTGTTGGGAGTGTTTTTGTGAGGGAGATCGAAGGAGACTGACTTGAAGGAGCGAGAGGGATGGGGAGATAGAGAGAGTTGACCGATTGATTTCAGGAGGAATTTCCTTTGAGAGATCGAAGGAGAGTGAGGGACAGTCGAGAGAGAGAGGGAAGAAGAGAGAGAGAGAGAGAGAGCCAACTGATTGATTTCGGGAGGAATTTCTCGTGAGAGATTGAAGGAGAGCGAAGGAGAGGAGAGAGAGAGAGGGAAGAAGAGAGAGAGAGAGAGAGCCGCGCAATCGAAGTAGAGAGAGGGAGAGTCGATTGAAGGAAAGAGAGGGAGAGTCGTTCGGGAGGAATTACCGAATGAGAGAGGAAATCGATTTAGGGGGAGCGAGAGAGAGTTGATCGGGCAGTGTTTTTGTTCTAAGATACCCTGTATGAGTCCCCACATTAACAATTGAGGAATGCTTACTTGTCACCTCTCTATTGGTCTCTGATAAGACCACACTATAGGTGCCTCTATTCAGCAGCATTTCTGTTGTCTTTATTATCTCAATAGACTCATTGATTTTTTTACATAAAATTGAAAAAATAAGTTTGACTTTCAAAAAATTTCTTCCATTTATGATTACTAGAGAGGAAAAATAGAAAAGTTTCTCAATGGCCAGGGGCCATGTACGTATGAAAACAGAAAAGTTTCTTCTTCCTTTTCTGCATAAATGATCGTCGGAGATTGGAGTGGAAACATTAGGATGATTTTATAAATCCAGAAAGAGTGGCTCCATGGCATTTTCTTTTCCTGTAAATAGTACTTTCCACGTGATTTCAAACAAATAAAGTAAATTAATTATGATAAGGTGGCCGTTTACATATATATTCTACAAGAAATATAAATTTCTTTAATTTCCACCTGTTCTTTTATATATATATGATTAGCTGTGTGCGCACCTGTTCACATTATAGTGGGGAATCTATCAAGAGAAGCCACATTCATGCAATTAAATACGCAGACCTACTTGGGGTTAACATAATGAACAATTGGAGTACCTTTTGACGAACTGTCTGATCATAAGCCCCTGATCTCTAGCAACGTCTCCATCTAGAACTCTCATTGATGACTAGCATTGATTTCTCTATATGTATATGCAAAATCTCATCTTTTAAAGATTGATTTTACATATCAAGAAAATCTATCGGATTATATATTTTTTAGCCAAATAATAATAAAATATTATTATTTATTTTTTTCCTATTTTTTTATATTTTGTAATTAACACTAGTACTAAATTTTTTTTCCTAAAATTCCACCCCTGGTAGAGAGAGAGAGAGGGGGGGAGGAGAGATAACTAAAATAATAAAATAAGTTTTGGAGAGTGAAAAGTGTATTTTTAAATTTGTAGAAATATTGTTCATAGCTATACAAATTAAATTTTTGGATATGCATAATCTAATGCATATTATGCAAATATGTAGTTGCATATGCAGATGCACTAGCATTGGATTATGCAAAATCAAATGTGAGAGTTATTTATTTATTTATTTTTATATGCAAAATCAATCTCTAAAAGATGTGGTTTTGCATGCATATAGAGAAAGTTATCAAACACACCGGCCACCCACTCCAAATGTCATGGTTTTACTCATCCATCTTGGTTGATCGGAACATGATCCTGATCTCCATTTCAATTAAAATCATCTTTCAAACTTATAAGGTACTATTGCTTCTGGTTCTTGATAATTATTGCCTGTCGAGCAAACTTTTCTGATCCTATATCTGTATAGATCTTGTAACTCAAGTTCTTGAGTATTTCTAACCTATCTTTTATAGTCCAGAAACTTGTAGAATATTTTATCATCTACTCAGTAAAGCACATTTCATTGTTGATGTTCCGTCTGTTTAATGGCGATGGTAAAGCATTGCTCACATATTAATTAGCAGAGAACATGGGCATGCAGCTAGCTGGTGGGGTTTGGATTTGGAGTTTTGGTTCGTCTTAAGTTTGGTTGATGCAGATGATCAAGAATAATGTTTGTGATTTTGGGCTTTGGTGCACAGAAGTAGTAAATTGTACAAATAACACTAAGCACCTAACGTCCACATACGTCAAAGTGATGAGTATACAGGAAGATTGTATTTTTCTTGATCTCCATTTCAATGTATACTTTCCACATTTAAAGACAAGTGAAATGAAATCTATCTTACTGGATTTCTTTGGCACGAAGCAGAATAATAGTACTGCTAGCTGTTGTCTGTTTCATGTCTTAATCCTAAAGCACAGATAAGACCAACCCTTGGAAAATTCCATTTTATGTCTCATGGTTGGTTTGGATTCCATGTTCATTGATTTAGTTTTTTTATTTTTTTAATCTTTTTTCTATTTTATTTATTTTTAACACATTCAACTATTACACAACTACCTAATAATATAAATAAATTCTCACGTTTAGCACGCATTTTCCTTTGGAGTTTAGTGAAAAGGGTGAAGTCCACAAACCCAACTGATTCACTATGTGAAAGAAAGTTCAGATTCATCATATTGCTCTTGTTCACATTGGCCCCTTTCTTTTTTCCTTTAATTTTTAACTCATGAAGCGTACAAGGCACCTCTTTTGCACCTTTTATGACAACTTTTTTCTTTTTTTAAACATAACAAAACAAGCATCAGACATCCACCGACATATTGTTATGGGTTATTAGCCTACAAACACTTCAGATCAAATGAAAAATAAAGAGGCATCAGGTCAAATATGAATCTTTTGTAATGAAGTACTTAGTATCGATTGCGTATATCATTCATGAAGCATCATTATTTTTATGTTTTATTGAGCCACATCGTCATTTATTTTACTTTTCATTTTACTTTGTTGACCAATCTCAACCCTTTACATGCTAAAAAACATTTTCTTCATTGTCTTTATTATCACAATAAACTCATTGATTTTTTTACATTAAAATTGGGAAAAAAAAATTGTTCCATTTATGATTACTATTTAAATAGAGGAAAAAAAAACTTCATCTAAGTAATTTCTCATTATTTGAATTTCCTATATTTAACTTTTCTATCGTTTTAGAAAATGAGTAATACTACATATACTCGTAAAGTATATGTAGATCGATGAGTATCGTTTTAGAAAATGAGTATCGTTTTAGAAGGGGATCTGGTTTTGACGAAGGGGATTTGATTTTTGGGAAAAATTTGAAAACACTTTTTATGGTGAAATTAGAGCACCCGACAATTATGAATACAACACGAAATGTAGAAAATGAGAGAGAGATGTGATATCCCTTCATAAAATGGCCTCCAATTAAGAAAGTTCTTAACGATTTCCAGTCATTCATTCTTGAAATATAACATCCAACAGATATTTACCATTGGTATGGAAAGAAACTATTAAGTCATAGAATGATTCACCTTTAAAGCAATTCTTTATTATCCGATCCACCAAACCTTTGGAGTCTGCTCCCTACTAAATGTTCAAAAACACTACGTACAGAGCGGATGCTCAATTTGCTATAGACTATTTGAAGTCTAACTGTCATGTCTATATCGTTATCAATAAGATCTTCATTAAACTCCTTGTTTTCCTAGAACTCATAGGAGGATAATTTCTCATATTTCGCACCCAAGGATTCTTTTAGGCCATTTTCATTAGCATAAACCTCTGCACAAAGACATAATCGAGAATGGCACAACTATGGAGAAGAGAAGGGAATTCAGCTCATGTTGGAGAAACGGGTGTTTTGGGTCTTTGGATGCCGCAACTATGGCAGTGGCGGATGCAGTAGTAGACACAACAACTAATGCGGCAATGGTGACGGAGGAGAAGCTTCAGGAGGAGGTGGTACTGCGGATGTGGTGGGGGAGCTTTTCAGGGGTTGAGAAAACAAGAACGAGAAGCGCAAGGGACATATTTTGGGGATGACGAAGGGGATTTGATATGTTTTTTTAATATAATAAGCCATGTCAGCAATCGGTGCACAATCGGTACACAAGATTGCTTGTACCTAGAAGAATTGTTTATTAGTTCCGCCCCAACATTGGCCATTTGAAGGTTAGATAGTTAGAATATTCGCAATATATTTTTAAATAATAGTAAAATAATTTGAGTTAACATATTATATTAAATTTTGAAAAAAAATTAAATAAAAATAATATAAAGTTAAAAAATAGTTTACATATAATTTTTTGAATTTTATTTGGGAGTTTAGAAATTCTTTTGAAAATAATTTCCATCTCATATCATATTATCCCATTCCATCTCATTTCCTTCCTAAACATCATTTAAACATAAATAATTTCAAACTAATCATTACAATATTTTCAAGCTAATAATTAAAATTTTCTCAAACATTCAAGCAAAAAATAAAAAACAAAAAACAACTCAACTTTTTCAAATTCTAAAATAAAAATTATATTAAAAAATTATATTATAACAATATTTTAACTTTATAATATTTTTCTTCAATTTGTTTTCTCTTCTTTCCCAAAACGTAATAAATACTTAACTTAAATTACGTTATTTATAGAAGGGTGTGGCGTGATGACGATTAACTCTAGTCACCAATCCTACGTACTTATCCTTTGTGATCCCTTATTTAAATGGAGATGATATCTCATATTTACTAGGAGTTATCTCACGCAAGATATTCGTACTCAGTCTTGGGCCTCATCCCCAGTTCTTCGGGGTTATCTCGCCTGTAATTATGGTTACGAGTCTTTTACCTGTAGGTCTCTTAGCCTTAAGCCATTCACAAGTCTTCCTGGACTTGCAAATGGGCTTGGCCTTATATGGGCTCTTAGCCCAGGGGTTTAAATGTCCCCTCCAGTTACCTCACTAATTTCCTTTGTGCTGACGCATGGGAAATTAAACAACTATGGTTTGGTCTTTCTTTCTTTTGCTGGTTACTCACCTCGCTAGTTTGTTCGTATCAATTCACTCATTTTCTTCTTTTGACAATAACCTTTGGTAAATGGCGTGCACCAGCTTCCACCCTTTCTTTTTTAGGAAAGACATGACTTACGTCAGCCATAACTGTTCCCGCTCATTTAATGGGTTTTCAAAAAGAACTGTAACTACCGGCGTAGCAAAACCTTTCGGATTCCCAAGGATCCTCATGATTACCTTTCTTGGGTGTGCTTTACGCGTTGTTTCACCTCTCGTCACCCATTTCATTACTCTCCTTTGCTCTCTCGTCTTCCTCATCTTCTTCTGTATTTTGCTTTGCTCTTTTCTTCAGACCCCTTCGCACTCCTCTCTGTTTTCCTTGCATCTCCTTTCTTCAAGAATTACGTAATGGCTAGTCACAGTCCTGCCAAGAAGATGACCAAATAGAAGCCCGAATCTTCTCTCGCATGTCAGCCCACTTCCTTTGATGGGTATACTTGGCGCTCGGTTCTGGGTGTGGAAGACCTCGTCAAACTGAGGGAATCCTTCTGCATTCTTGAGTTGGTGGACATGAATGTCCCGAAAAGGGGGTGCAACGACGAAGAGGTTTTGCTTCCTTACGAACGGGCTTCTTCTTCCTTTCATCCGCCCAGTGCGCGATGTTCTCTTCTTTTTGAATCTTGCTCCTACCCAGCTTCACAGTAAAGCATGGTGTGTGTTGATGTGCGTCTGCGTCGTCTTCCGCCATGTTCTGGAGCTTTTTGGGGAGAGATACCCTGATCTTACGGCAAAGGAGTTCCTGTCTTTCTATGGGGTCGTGTCCCTGCCAGGGAACATTTGTAGTTTCCGTGTGAGTGGACAACACCTGGTGGCCTTTGAAGGGCGTTACTCTAATGCCAAACAGTAGACCAATAAGTTTTTCTTGATCTCTGGCGATGGTTGGGAGTATCCCGTCGATGAAATGCTCATTAGGGATTACCCTGTTGCTGCCAACTGGGGGCGCATCCCTAGTGATAAACTTTTGTTGTTGGAGTTGGCAGACAGTCAACAAAATTGTGTGAACCTTGTTTGCGAATGGGAGAAGGACCACGATCGCGACGGTCTGTGGTCGGACGACCCATTTTCTGACTCCAGGATTGACAGATTCTTGTCAGTGCCCAGTCGCGCCCATATCATGGGAAAAAAGCTCAAATCGGTTCCCCCTCCAACGAAAAGGAGCACTCCCCAGACTGGGGAGCCAAAAATGAAACGTCCTCGCACTGTGGGTGCGACGCCTAGCAGCGTTGCTGCCCCTTGAGAAAATGATGTAAGGGCGGGCGTGGGTGTTGCTATTCCTGGTCAGGCCATGCTAGTGGCGTCCCTGAGAAAGCCTCCCCATTAGTGAGCCTAGGTCTTGATGACCTGGGTGCTTTGATGAAACAGGCTCTTGAGGACCTATTGTTAGCCTACAATCTTGCGCTCCCTTCGGGGAATGATTTTGCGGATGGGGCCTTTTGAATTCCCCTAAGTTCCTGTAGCGGATTCTGCATCTGGTGGCGGGAGTGATTTGAACGACATATACGCCGCCTTCACCTTGGGTGTGTTTTGGAAAGGGCGCCTGATATTCTTGTCCCTGCAGTTTGTGGCGCTACGACCGGAGTTGAAGGTGGTGGTGAGGATTCATGTGTGGGGTTAGGCTCCTCTATGCATTCTCTACCCTGTACTAATTCAGGTGGCAAGACTCTGCCCACGGGTCAAGATAGGAGATAGGGTGTCCATCCCTTCGCCGACATCGTCGTCATTTGGAGGGGATGGGGACATTACTCCTCACGAAGGGAGGTGGGTCCTCGATGATTAGGTGGGCGTGGAGGCTGGGGCCTAAGGCGGAGTAGGCCTTCGCCAAGATGAGTTCGCTAGTGAGCCGTTTGGCGCCCAAGTTGAAGGTGGCCTACACGCACCCATGCCTGAGGTCGCGGCATCCTTGGTCCTCACATTGGGGCGTCCAGCACATGCTGAGGCCAGTTCAATGGGTGACGCCTCTTGGGGGGAGGACGCTGGTCCTCGTACCTCTTTGCCTCCTCAGGAGGCGGTTACAAAGATGACATGGCGCCTGAGAAGAATGCTAGCTCTAGTAAGGCTTCTTTTGCTTTTTGTCTGTTTTCGTTTGTAGGCGCTTTCTTTGGCTTGTATTGGATCCTAACTTTATTGTGCTTGTGTAGAATGTTGAAGCCCTAGCGTCTTGGATCATGGAGGAAAGGACCAATTTGGAGGATGAGGTCCACGAGAGATGAAAGTTCTCCTTCTTTGCCAAGCAAGAGAACAACTGCCTTAAGGATGAGGTAAATTACATACGATGTTGTCTGGAGCAGGCTGATGATCAAGTCCAGTCCTTGGAGGCTGATCTTGATTCTCTCCTCGAGGAGTCGTCCAACCTTCAGTCTAAACTCTTTCATGTTGAGAGCCTCCAAACTAGTGACAGCTTTGCCCTGCATGCGGTTGAGATGGAGAGGGCCACCACTTGGGCAGAGCTTTAGCACCTTAAGGGGGCGCTGGACTCCTCTGAGTGCTCTCGAGCTGATGTTGAGAGGAAGCTCAAGGAGGCGGCTGCTGCTTTGGCCTCCTCTGAAAAGTAGCACGAGAAGGTGGCACAAGAGCTGGGTAACTAGGGTGTACACCTGACACTGGGCACATCTTCTGGCGAATTGTTGGGCGTCCCTAAGGGTGTTGGCCCAATAGTACCCTGTCCTTAGGGCTTTACATTGTAACACTTTTCAACTTGAATGGTTGCCACAGATGCCTTCGTGTATCTGTGCAAGTATATATTGTGCTTCTTCTGGTGAGATGCACCTAAGCAAGGGTGTTGCAAAGCCCTTTTTGTACAAGACACCATCGATTTTGACAAATCGTGCCGCTTTCTTCTTAATATTCCTTGCTGCCTCCTTCCCCTCAGGGAGCTTTCCTGTGTCCAGATATTCTTATATTTCACTAGCCCATTCTGGCATTCCGGGCCTTATCTGTGCAACCGAGATTCCGACAGCTGGCACTTCAATTAATCTCCTTTGTACTTCCCATGGCAACTCCACTTCGTCCCTGGTTGAAGCTGCCTTTGCTAACTTGTCCGCCACAAAGTTATCCGCCCTTGGAATTTGCATTATAGAGAAGTGTTCGAATTGGTCTCGTAGTGCTAGTACCTGCTCGAGATATTTTTTAAGCTTTTCTCCATTAGTGTCATAGGCCCCTGTGACCTAGTTAACCACTATTTAGGAGTTAACCTTAACTTCTACTTGCTTGGCGCCTAGCGCCTTGGCAGTGGCTAATCCTGCTATCAAGGCTTCGTACTCTACCTTGTTATTGGTGACTTTGAAGGCAAGTGTCACCATGAAATGAAGGTCCTGTCTTGCTTCCGTGATGATATGTACCCCTATGCTGCCCCTTGCTCGGCATGCTGAGCCATCAACGTAGATTGTCCAGGGTTTCCCCAACGGCGGGGCTGTGGTTTCAACGAAGAACCCAATGAACTCTGCCACAAAGTCTACGAGTGCTTGGCCCTTGACAGCGTTTCTGGGTGAGTAGTTGATTTTGAACTCACTGAGCTCAATGGACCATGCGACCAAACGCCCGAAGGAGTCCGATTTTTGTAAAACTCTTTCGAGAGGATTTTCTTTTAAGACCTTTATTGGGTGGGCCTAAAAGTACGGTCGTAGCCTTCTAGCGGCCACTACTAGCGAGAACAATCTACATTGGCACCTCGTAGGGCCCTACTTGTATAGTATACTGGCGCCTTTGTCCCTTCTTCTTTTACTAAGACTGCTGACACGGCTTGGGGGGATACTGCCAAGTATACGTACAAAGCTTCCCATTGATTTAGCTGCTTCAATAGGAGCGAGCTGGCTAAATATTTCTTTTGCTCTTGAAAAGCTTGGTTACACTCGTCGTTCCAAGGGTGTACCTTTTTTAGAACACGAAAAAAGAGGAGACATTTATCCGTGGACCGGGACACAAACCTGTTTAGAGTGCTACTCTCCCTGCTAGGCAGTGAGTATCATTGATGGTTCAAGGCGGTAACATTCTCAAGATTGCCTCTATCTTCTCAGTGTTGGCCCCTATTCCTCTTTGTGAGACTATGAACCCCAGGAATTTGCCCCAATTTACCCCAAACGTGCATTTGGCTGGGTACAACTTCATTTTGAACTTTCGCAATATCACGAAGGACTCCCTAAGATCCGTTAGGTGTTGTACGACGTCCATACTTTTCACTAATAAATCGTCTACATATACCTCCATAGTCTTTCCGATTTGGTGCTTGAACATCCGGTTGACCAGCTTTTGATATGTTGCTCTAGCATTCTTCTGCGCAAAAGGCATTACTCGGTAGCAGTAGAGTCCTTTGTCCATTATGAATGTCGTCTTCTCCTCATTCGCCTTGTTCATCCTGATTTGATTATACCCTGAGTAGGCATTCATAAAGCTCAAAAATTGGTGTCCTGCTGTGGCATCCACGATGACGTCAATTTGAGGTAGTGGAAAGCTATCCTTGGGGCAACCTTTGTTAAGGTTGGTGAAGTCTACTCACATCCTCCATTTGCCATTGGCTTTTTTTACTAGCACTATGTTGGAGAGCTATTCCGGATAGTGTGCCTCCCGTATGAAGCCCGCCGCCAGGAGCCTCCTGATTTCCTCTTCTACCATACTTTCTTGGCTTCTGTATTAATGTAAAGGTTGTGCTCTATGATTGAATTATCTATCCTGAACATTTCTTCGTGGCTCTAGGCAAATACATCTCTATGCTTGATCAACAGTTGTTCCAAGGGTTCTTGATACTCTGGCGGGAGCTTAAAGCCACTTTTTGTGGTGGCGGTTGGGCATTCTGGATGCAGCTTCAATACATGCAAGGGCTCGTTGGCTTCGGCTTGTGACAGACTACCTTCATTCTTGGTTTCCATGTCTTGCCCTTCCTCCAGCTGAGGTGTTGGTAGCAGCTGTTCTTTTAAATCGTCTACTGACCATACTAATGATGCTCTGTCTTCAGTTTCTAAACATAACACTATCGGGCCAATATCTACTCCCCTTGGACTTTGCTTACTCCAGCTTCTACTGGGAATTTCATTTTAAGGTGGTATGTGGAGGTGACCACCTTTAAGTTATTGAGGGTAGGGCGCCCCAACATGGTATTGTAAGATGACGGGGCCTTGACCACTAAAAAGTTAGCCATGCTGGTGACTGTGTGGGTGCCTTGTCCTGCTTTTACAGGAAGGGTGATGGCGCCGACGGGTTGAACAACTTCTCCTAAGAAACCTTTTAGTGGGGAGGGAGATGGTCACAACTTGTTCGTTGGGATCCCTATTTGAACAAACGTGTCCCAAAAGAGAATGTCAGTAGAGCTTCCATTGTCGATCAAGACTCATTTGGGTGTGTAGTTGGCTATCAGCAGTGTAACAACCAAGGCGTCGTCATGGGGGTACATAACCCCTTGGAAATCCTCATTCCCGAATGAGATGTTCAGGGTCATTTTTGCTCTAGGGTACTTATGCGGCCGATCTGCCATGTATACCTCGTGATATCTTGCTCTTTGTGCATGGGCTTTTCTACTAGATGCAGTGGCACCGCTGCCAACAAATTCGCATGCTATAGTGCAGATTTTGCCCAAGGGGGCCTATGCATGGTCTCTCATGCGTCGTGGAACTTATTTCTTCTCTACTCCTCATGTTTCTGGCGCTTGGGGCTTATGCCTCGTCTTTCTCTATTTTCTTCCCTCTGTGGCTTCATGTAATCATCCAGTATTCTTTCCAACTCCCCACTTCCAGTCATCTCTTCATTCCGCCTCTTTAGGGTGATGTAATCTCCGGTCCAATGGGTGTTGCTTTTGGTGGTAGGTGCAATGGTGTTGTCCTTTGTCAGATGTGAATTCTTCGCTTCTCGAGTTTCTTCCATTTTCCTGTACATTGTGGTTGTTATGCACAAGTCGCTGCCTATGATCTTGGTGGTTGGTATATCAGTCTCGTCTATCATCAAGGACCCGCCCGTTTGGTTTATTGTCTTTGTCTTTAGAATTGTTTTGGTTTCTATTTTCTGCTTTTGTCTCTTGCTTTTGTGGTTCTAGCAAAGCTTGTAGGGTATCTTCTGCATTGACAAAATCATCTGCTTGATCCATGAGCTCCCTTAGAGTGGATGGAGTTCATCTAGCCAGTTCAGCCATGAAGGGGCTTCGAGGCCA
Organism: Juglans regia; assembly: GCF_001411555.2. NCBI lineage: Eukaryota > Viridiplantae > Streptophyta > Magnoliopsida > Fagales > Juglandaceae > Juglans > Juglans regia. The sequence goes on along the minus strand of NC_049901.1, from coordinate 21,658,168 downwards.
AATTCCTCCCAGTAGTGCGGCTATGGTGATTTTTTTTATCCTGATCATTAGTGGTGAGTCTCTCCTTATTGAAGCGTGTTAGGTAGTTCTTCAGATTCTCCGCTTCCTTTTGTTTTATGGTTAATAGATAGGCAGCCAGCTTGTGGCATCTTCTGCTAGCCATAAATTGTGTAAGAAATTGCTTAGCAAGCTCCTCAAAGCTGCCAATTGATCCTGGGCAAGGAGTCCCGAACCACCCTCGTGCTATTCCCTTCAGAGTTAATGGGAAGGCGTGACAAGCCACATCTCCTGGGAAGCCATGGAGAGTCATGTGTGCTTTAAAATTCTCGAGGTGATCAATGGGATCTTTAGACCCATCGTATAGGTCGATCTGTGACACTTTGAATTTAGCTGGTAGGGGGACCGCCATGACCCCCTCGTTGTAAGGGAGGTCTGTGCGTGTGAGGAGTTGCTCCATGGAAGAGGAGCCACCGATCCTCTTCGCCATCTCCTCGTATTTCTCTACTAAACTGCTTAGTTCATCATGCATCTTCTTCTTCTCCACTTCTTCGCTATTAACCCCCCTGGCACTGTGTGCATCTCCTTCAGGTTGTCCGTTCTGGGCAGGGGTAATATCCCTTTGCCGCTTTAATTCCTCAATCTCCTTCTACAGTTGTTCAACGACTACCATTACTTGTTTAAGTCTTTCCTCTGCTTCTGCTAACCTTCCTTCTGCCTCTGTCATGCTCGGTCCCGGATCTCGATTGACTCGTGATCTTGTGACGGTTGGCATGTGAAAATCATGCTAAAGTCTATAAAAATTCCATAGACGGCACCACTGTTAAGGATGTGTTTCACACCACCAATTGCATGGATGACACTTGCAATAATGATGGGATGGCGCTGGTCGCCCTGTGTAAACTCCGATGCTTAAGTCAGTAACAATATGAGAATAAGTATATAAAAATAAAGACAAAGATGATGTTACCTCTACCGAGTTATTTATAGAAGGATGTTGGCGTGATGGCGATTAACTCTAATCACCAGTCCTGTGTACTTTTCCCTTGTGATCCCTTATTTAAATGGAGAAGATATCTCCTGTTTTGTAGGAGTTATCTCAAGCAAGATATCCGTACCCAGTCTTGGGCCTCATCCCCAGTTCTTCGGGGTTATCTTACCCATAATTATGGTTACGAGTCCTTTGCCTGTAGGGCTCTTAACCTTAAGCCATTCACAAGTCTTCCTGGACTTGCGGATGCGCTTGGCCTCAGAGATGGGTTAGGCCTTAGATTGGCTCTTAGCCCAGGGGTGTAAATGTCCCTTCCAGAAACTAAAGTGAGATTTAAGGGGACGAATGAAACTTGTTCTTGAATTTTCTTATGGATAACGTGTTATTCATATAATATCAAATAATGAAAGGATAACGAATAATATTGTTATTCTAAGATTTTAATCATACCACAACAAAATAATTTATTTTTGAAATTTTATGAGATTGGGCTCATCGAGTTATGTCACGTTTGGAGAAACAGATGAGATGAGATAATAAATATATGAATAATAATAAGATGATTTATGAATAATAGTGAAATAGTTTGAATTAAGATTTATATTGAATTTTGGGAAAGAAGAGAGAATTGAATAAAAATATTATAACATTAAAATATTATTAGAATATAATTTTTTTAATATAATTTTTGTTTTAAGATGTGAAACCCACCTCTCCCAAATGTATATATCAAAAAAAGATTGTTGAGATAAAATGGAATAAACTAAATCGTCGAAAATGATCAAATGCAACGAATATTATATGTATTTGCGACGATTTTGAGTGCTGAAAAAGGCCTGATTTCTTGTAATGAGTTGAGATGAGACTAATTGCCTATCGAAACTAGGTTTTAATTTGGTTTCTTCGATAAACCTACGCCGCCAATTATTTTTCCCAAGCAAAATATATCCCACCATATCATTATTTGTCCAAATTTTAGTAAGTCATTTTTGTAGATGAGATGAGATGAGATGATTTAAGATTAAAATTAAAAGTTGAATAAAATATTGTTAGAATATATTTTTTAATATTAATTTTTTTTTTAAATTTGAAAAAGTTGAATTATTTATTTTATTTTGTATGAAAATTTGAAAAAGTTGTAATGATTAGATGAGATGAAATAATTTAAGAGGAGTTATGAAAACAAACGAGACCTACCTTACATCGAGAGAGCTAGTGGGCCAAAAACTTATATTTGGAAAACTATTTTCTTCATCGTCTAGGTCATATCACACGCCCATGAAAATAATGTTATCGTTAGACAAACATGAATAATGATATATTGAGTCATTGAGAAGTTACGCATTTATGTTTAAAATTAGTAAAAACCTATGACAAGATCGTCCTTAAGATGAACATTTGGAAGGAAAATTATTTTACTAAGTGATTATTTATTTATTATGGCTATCTATTTCTAAAGATACGTCAATTTGTAAGTTTACTTTTATAAAATTTTTTTGTAGACAAAAAAAAAAAAAATCTCTTTTAATATATATGTTAACAAGGCGGTTGTATGTACATTCATTTCTATTAAGAATGTTGCATATTTTTAACCTTCGCCTGTAATTTGAATATGTGCACATTCTTGATTAACATATTATAAGATGTATTTATCATATTAAAAGATGCATTTGGATGATGCAGGTGATTTATATTTTAAGGATTTGGTGACTATTGTATGTCTATCAAGATTAACGTTGAATAACACTTCGTAATCATCTAATTAACATGGCCCCTTGATGGTCTTCTAGTGAAAGCTGAGGAGTGTGTTTGGTTTAGGCAAGAGTGTCTCCTTTTCAAAGGAGTTGGTTTTGCTTCCTCTTTTTTCTTGCTGTTTTTATTCTTTGATTTATAAAGAGAGTGGAAATATCCAAAGAGAGCATTGCTTCAATTAGAGGCATACTATGCTTGGTTGGACTCATCGTAGCAGAGAAGAATGTTAATGGGGAGGCCTTCAAATCCACCATGCACACCCTGTGAAAGGCAAATGGAAGAATACAATTTAAGGAGATGGGTTCCAACCTATGTGTTATCGAGTTTCAATATGCAGCAGACCTTCAGAAGGTGATGAAAGGCAGGCCTTGGAATTTTGATCGTAACTTATTATGTTTGACTCCTTTTGATGATCATGTAGCTCCTAAAAACATCAACTTCTCTACTGAACCAATGTGGATCCAACTCCACAATAGTCCTTTGGGAGGGATGACGCGTGATATTGGTAGACTTAATGGCAGCAATATAGGATTGGTAGAGGACGTAGATACTGACGAGGAAGGGATTGGCTCTTACCTTAGAGTTAAGGTTGTAGTTGATATCACCAAACCACTCATGCGTGGTATACTGATCAATGTATTAAGGAGTACATGTTGGATTCATTTTCAGTATGAAAGACTCCCTAACTTCTATTTTACTTGTGGCACCATTAAACATGGCACCATTCTCAACAACTTGCAATCATGGTCAGCTTCCCATGTCAAAAGGGAAGGTAACCAAACTGCCCAACTTCTCTATCCCTTGTGGAAGATTTATATGCATTGGATGATTATCCACCTTCTATTCATTCCATGTCACGAGCAATAAACCATATGGTTTTTTTTTTTAAAAAAAAAAAGATTAACATTGAATATCTTTTTGCTTATGCATACATTTAGAATGCTTTAACTGGATCGTTTGTTAAAAGACGTCAATTTATAGCTTGATCTTTCCTTGTAGAAATAAAGAGTAGTGCTAGACTGCCGCCCAGTAATGACCGCTGGGATGGCCGCCTAGCACACATTGGTGTTTTTGTTTTTTCATTCTTTTTCTTTTCATATTTTTTAACATTTTTAAACATTTTCTAAAAATAAAAAAATACACCGATACACAAAAAATCAATTTAATCATTAAGTTAAAAAAAAACAAAAATAAATACATGAGCGGTCAAAGTGAGAGGACAAACTTAGGCAGCATACTAGCATTTGTCAAAAATAAAACAACATGTTAGATCATTAACATCGGCTTGCCCATCCCATTAGTTAAAATTCGCAAAATATCACAATACTTTGTCTTTTGCCTACTCCACTTAAAACCTAATGCCCACATTTGATTTTCAATCTAGACTCTGTATAATAATAAAATATTATTAATTTTAAATTTTAAATTATTTTTGTCTAATTTATTACCATCATACTTTGTAGTTCTACTGGTCATATGTTAATTTTTAGTCAAATAAGATATATGTTGTGTTATATTTTATAATTTATGACGTGCACTTTTTCGATGATTTTATATTAATAACATAACAGTTATTTCGTTTATTCTAATTAAATTATAGTTTTTACTTCTATTTTCAATGGTCGGTAATATTCAAAGGGAAAAATGTTAGTAACATTATTATTAATTTCATATGCATTATCATTAATTTGTTCAATAATTTAAAAAAATCCATCCAAGCTACTTCTGTTGTCAACAAGTAAAGGCATTAAATCTAAAGGAGTAAATGGATTAAGTCTATAAACAATTTCAAAAAGAGAATATAAAGTGGTAGTATGCATAGTCTTATTATATGCAAATTCTATAAATCCATCCATAACCACAAATATAGAATCTCTACTCATTTCTTTCCTAAGCAGCCCCAAAACAAAGTTCATAGATATGTCTACCCATGACTCACTAGGAACTGGAAAGGGTGTATACAACCCATGTGGCAAAAGCTTAAATTTGACGTTTCTACTTGTAATGCAGCTGCCATAAATGCGATTGACATATTTCTTCATCTTAGACCAATATAAATGTTCATGCAAAGTGTCTAAAGTTTTCTTGACACTAGAATGACTACTCCAATTATATGCAAACTCAATGAAATGCAAATGATACTCCGACAAACATTCATACAACAAGTCAATGTATGGTAAATGATACTCCCACAAACGTTCCTGAAACACAACTAAAGTCTTCCTTACACCAAGGTTACTCAACAAACCACCATGTCCATCACACACAAGCAACTTACGCATAAAACTAGTAGGCACACAAAATCTATTATTTCTAAACAAGTACCAATCTAGTTTATAGAACTTACCAAATGATGCTTTCTCACATGTTCCATACACACTAGCAAAGTTATCATCATTAGCATGTAATTCCTTATCATATTCAAGTCTCAAAAATTTTGCATCTAAAATGAAGACAAGGACATACCTTCTTGCTAAAGCATCAACCACAAAATTTTCCATACCTTGTGTATATTTGAATACTTGAGGAAAAGTCTCAATACAATCCTCCTGCTTAGCACGCATTCTAGTCAAACAAAAACCTTGTCCCTTTAAGTGTGTCAAGGACTCATGTTCTTCTAAGAAAGGTCGGTTAGGAATTGTTGCACCTAGCACAAAATCACTGTAGTGCTCTATCTCCCTAATATGTGGCAATCCACTAAATACATCACTTGGAAACACGACCTCATATCTCTGCAACAAAGAGACAACAATACTAAGCAAACATACGTCAAGTTCGTTAGGATTAAGACTCGCCTTAGCATAAAAACTCACTTTTCTCTTTGTTTTTCTCTCACTTTCTTCACACTCTCTTTTCTTTCTACTTTCTTTTTCTTTTTCACTCTCTTTTTCGCTTTCACACTCTTTTTTCTTTTCACTCTCTTTTTTTCTGTCACTCTCTTTTTCTTCATCTTTTTTTGTACTCTTGACCTCACAATTATTTTTCAACTCATTCTCTCTTTTGCTTGAGGTCTTAGTCTCACCCTCTTCTTTTTTCTCTCTCATTTTTCTCTCTTTCTCCATTTCGGTCTCACTATTTCTTTTCTTCTCAATCTCACATTCACTCTTACTTTTCAGCTCAATTTCACTTTCACTCTCACTTTCACTCTTGCTTGTTTGCACAATCTCATTTTCACTTTTTCTTTTTTGATCACTCTAACTTTTACTCTTTCTTTTTTTATCACTCTCATTTTCACTCTTTTATTTTTTGAGCAACCTCACTTTTCATCTTCAATTGATCCCCATGGACCTGTGTTGGAGTTAAAGGAGCAAGTTTGATTGTTTTTCCATCATTTTCAAAACTGTACATGTTCTTTAACCCATCATGAATCACCTTTCTATCATACTGTCATGGCTTCCCCAACAAAATATGACTAGCATGCATAGGCACTACATCACAAAGGACCATATCCTGGTATTTCTTAATTGAAAAAGAAACTAGCACTTGCTTATTTACCCTAACCTCCTCACAATCACTCAACCACTTCAACATGTATGGTCTAGGGTGTTTTAAGGTACGTAAATTCAATTTCTCAACTAAAGTAGTGCTAGCCCAATTAATACAACTCTTCAAATCAATGATCATACTACATACCTTGTTGTTGATGTGGCATCTAGTATGAAAAATGTTCTCACTCTGCTTCTTTGTATCATCCATCTTAATTTGTGTATTGAATGCACGCCTAGTAACAAGAGAATCACCATACTCTTCTTTCTCATACTCATTTTCAACACTAGACTCATGTCGCCTCCTATCTCTCATACCTTGCAGATTTCTAATCGCTGCTTCTTGATGATCCATCCTATCCCTCACTTCACCCAACACAAAGTTCAACCGCTCAAACTGTTGTTGCATGGCTTGCAACACAAAGGAAGAGTTATCTACTCTCCCCCTTGGTGATGAGCTACTCCGATGAGACATTATAAGGTGCTATACAAAATAATGTTAGTGGTAAAAAAGAAAACCTCACACACTCCCTTACGTGTTTACACTCGAATAATGGCACTCCACTCGTGTTTCACTCTTAATTGGCTTTTTTTCGATAATAGTCTCACCTCTCTTGCCTTTTACCACAAGAGTTTTCCCGCTCAAGTTCTTTCAGAACTAATTCAACTCAATAAAGGCAATGCAACCTTATTTTATCCCCAACTAGTAATTAGGTCCAAGAAACAACAATAAGAGAAACATGGAAGGAATAAAAACGACCCGAAAATCAAGAAAGTTATACGAATGAAAGAGTTACAATAAGACAAGATACCAACTTTAATGATGTATGCAGCTCCTTTGATGATAAGGTTCAATCAACAAATTTCTTTCTTTTTCTTTTTTTGTAATTATGTAGCAACCTTTGAATATGCCACATTTTCTTTTCCTCTTTTTTTTTTTGAATTTTCTTTTCTTTTCTTTTCTTTTCCTTTCATTTCCTGTCTTTTCTTTTCTTTTCTCTTCTTCTCTCTAATGAAATCACAAACAGCAATACTCAATTCTGAAAATCAAGCAATTGAATTCAAGTACACAAGAATTGACAATGACGTAGAAGAGAATCAACGAAACGACACTCCAAGCAATGGACAAACTTAGAGATGTAAGAAACCCTATAATTTTGAAACCCTAGGAGATGCAAATTTTAGTCAAACCAAAAAAACCCTAAGAATTTCAACAGCGTACTTTTTGTTTCTAATTTTTTTTTTTTGCAACCCTAGAACAATGAAGCCCTATAATCAAAATTAAAGATACAATAATTAAAAGATAGAATTAGACCTGATTGGAAACCTGTCTCTGATACCAAATGATATGAACCTGCGGAAATGGAATCCCTTGAACCCACAATCAATTTGAAAACTCCCCAAGAAAGGCAAAATCAAGTCAATGGATGGAGAACCTAGACCCGATGAGAACTCGTTTCAAGAACCTAGATTATATTAAAATCTAGACCCGTTGAAGAACACGTCTCAAGAACCCAGATTACAAAGGAGGAATGCCACAAAGGCTGTGATTTACCTTTGATAAGTTCAAAAGTTCAATTAAGAACAAGAGGAGATAAACTCAACTTACAATGAACAAATTCATCAAATTTCGTAAACTTCTAAAAATGAGGCTACAAAGAGTATTTAAACCAAAACTTAATTAAAATCCTAGTTAAAATAAAGTCTCTTTTACCCAAAACACCCATGCATGAACAGTACCGCGGCTACAGTAACGCTACAGTAATTTCTTGAAACCCTAGTTCAATAAAATAATAATTTTCCCAGCATGCCCTTGCATAGGCCCTCTTAAGTCCTTCCCGTAATAATCTCAATTGTTCTAAACTAATAAATAAGTCATTTAAATGAATTAAATAAATTGAAAGCCTTCAAGTGCCCAAAGCCTTTAAGTCATGTTGTTGTCCTTTTCATAGCTTATCAAATGAATCAAAACTGAATCTTCATCCTTTAAGCCCTTGAACTTGTAATTGACTCATCTAGAACTTGCAACATATCTTTAAGACTAGGTCCACATTGGTTTCCATCATTCCCCCTCTCCCCTTACCCACGACATCCCCACACCCATCGCACGTAGACTCCTGTTTTAGCCTGTAGCACCCGGGCCAATTAAACCCAAGGCCGTTCCATTGGAGTCTCTTGTTTCTTTTTTTTTTTTCTCTCTTGTTTTCACACAGCTGAGTAACCTCTCCTACCCCACAACGTCGTTTGCAGTGAGCTTATCTCATTTTATCTTCTCAACTGTTTTTCAATTTTAGTTTCTACACTTCCGAAGATTTCTCCACCCAATCTCTATTATCTCCACGTGATCTAGGCAGTTTGAAGTTTGAACTTCCTTCCCCTTTTTGAGTTCTCTTCTTTTATTTTCGTTTCCATCCAGCACTCGAGTCTCTTCCACCTTTTTTTTCATTGTCCTCTACTTGCAATGCTTTTCTGTTTCTTTTTCTATCCTCTCAAACTCTCTCTATTAAGCTATCTTCTCTACACCAAGTAGCGAGGCACCTAGAAACTCTACCATCCAACCACCATGGGTCAACCCCCATGGCCTAGTGCCTCTGTGTTCTCAACATAAGCCTGTCCCACGCACGCATCTATCCCTCCTCTGCGAATCAGACAACAACCGTCCTCCTCAACCACCTCGCAAGGTGCTGCCTCACATCAGAAATACCATGAAAACAGCCCAACCACTGTGCCCCAATTGCCCAGCAACTTCCTCTGTCTTGCTATGCCAAAAATAGAGCAACCCACCACCAGTTCCACCTTAAACCGCAACGCCTTGTGTCAAGCGAACCCACCGCAAGCTACCCAGCCACCACAAGCGTCGCACGTTGTAGCCCCTGCCACACTCGAGCAACAACCCAATCACCATGAGCCCTACCTTGAACCACCAGTCGTTGCTCCAAGTGTCCCCACGCTCGGCCATTCGCAGTTGATAGATGAGGGCTCGAGACACAGTCAATCTTCTGACCACTACTGATGTTGTGCTTAAATCCTCCATCCATGGTTGCACCACTGTGCATGACCTCCACCCCTCATGTGCCAGGCCGCCGTGCTCACCATCGTCGATCCCTGTCCAGCTCACTGTCCCGTCGCGCCTTTCATCTTCCCTCAGTGAGTATGCCTCTGTATTGCTCAGTTTTGATCCAGGCGTTCCTTTTAGTTTGTCCCACTTTTTTTTCTTATTTCTAGTCGTACCCAACGTGCATGCATGTTGGTACTTTTATTTTGCAAAACTCCCTTTTCATTTAGATGGTTTCATATTGGATCATTTTCATATTAAACTTATGTTAAGTGGGTCTTGTTTGAAGCATAAGAATTTACATTTACGGATTCAAGTTAAATTACTAAATATTCTTACAATTTGATTTTTTGTAGTAAACTGTAAGTATTTTAATCTTTTATTTTTTTAAGTATTTTAATCTTTTATTTTTTTAAGCACTTTAAGCCTATTATATGAAATAAACCTTGTATGGTTTTAAATTAGATATGATTAGTAGTTTGCAATGATTTTTAAAAAATATTATTAACTATTTTTTATGAACTACTATTGTTTAAAGAAATTTACGGTTTCCTACTACATCATATGCTGGTGGTATTAAATTTAGGATATTTTAGGATTTTGCGGAATTTAGCTTTTTAGGAAAATAGATTACTTAGTGTTTCAGTTGTAAGCATTGAAAATTTGTGTTAAATTTGGTTATTTATGGGAGTACGTGACTAATTTATAGGTGACGATAGATTTTCATTTAGTACTGTTGTAGAGAAATTGTGAAAAGTTAAGAAGTTCAGGTAAGTGGGGTTCCTATGCTAGGCTTTATACATGTTATTAAGACTGAGGTTGACTTTTTGAAAACTTTGCATATTTTGTGATGAAATGAGAACTTGGGAAAAACCAACCTCGGTCACTTATTTGTACTATTCATGAAATCTATATGAAAAAGGAAAAATATTTTCTGACATGCATTGTGTAGACATGAGCTAAATTTTTTCATGTTGTCTTTGAAATCTGAAAAAGAGCAATATTGAGAATTAGAAAAATTGTGCATTGATTTAAAAAGATGCTCCGACTTTTGTTTTCAGTATGTGAGAATGATCTGATTATATTTTGGTACTCTGTTTTATTTTGAAATAACATCTGAAAACCTTTGGCATGGTGTACTGATCTTGTATCTGACTCTGACTCTGTCTCTGCTATGCTCTGCTCTGTTATGCTATGCTCTGTTTGGGTTGATACCAACTTCTCTGTCTCTGAGTGCCCCCACTTTGGAAAGAAAGTAGTTTTATTGTGATCTTTCCTGTGTGCACACTCGGGACTCCGAGAAGAATAAGGGAAATATTTCACCTCTGTCTCTGCCCAGTTTGGCCACCAGGGTTAGCACAACCCTACCACGGGGGTGAAAAATGGTTTATGCTCTGTGAGACACTCTGTTTGGATGTGATGATGATGCTTAGCTTATGTTGTGCCAAAGTACTCTGGGTTTTACATGTCTTAAAACCATCGCTCTGTTACGTTTAAAAAAATATTTTGTTCTGCATGATAACTCTGGAAAATATTTTGTTATGCATACTGTACTCTATAAATGCTCATCTTTGCATGCTAGTATATTTCCTCTACTTACTGAGTTGTTGATAACTCACCCCTTATCTCCACAACATTTTTCAGATACGTTGGATACTCCAGAGAAGGTTCAAGAATAGGAACCATGGGTAAGGCTTTGTGAGCATAGTCTATTAAATACAGAGAGGGTACTTATTATTGGAGAACTTCATTGAATAGTTTCGTTTTGCTCTGTTGACTTAGTACTTTGGGAAGTTGACTTTTATGTTGAGATTTCATCATAATCTTAGTTATTTATTTTGGAGTAGATCGTTTAAAGCAATGAGGTCTATGAGTAAATGAGGAATTGGAGTTTACATTTGTACAATGAGATTTGATTTTAAGTGTTAAGAGGTAACTCTCCAACCTATTCGAGATTGGGCGTTATATAGCCCCCGAAAACAAAGCAACAACAGCCCAGTGCTCTTTCGATTGAAGCCACCACATGGTGCCCAGCCCCCTTGCTCACCACAGTCAACCACTGGCCAGCCACCGTATCCAGCCTGGTAACCACCGTGCAAGGAAGCCACCAAGTCACCTGCAGTCACACGGTGAACCTCTATTTTTCACAACTAAAAACAGAGCAATCTCCATACAGCAACTCCTCAACGCTAGTTGCCTTAGCCTCAAGCAACATCACTGCCCAGTCGCCGAGCTCACCATTGTCGACCTCCGCCTAGCCTTTGGTCTGCCGCGCGCCACCTCAGGCTCACGATCAGCTTCATCCTCTCATGCATTCACCCTCTGTTCTCTCGCATCTCTCTTGCTCTCACCGCCCCACGTAGGCAGCTTCACCACCTCACGCCTGCTCTCCAGTCACGCCACCGCGGTATTCTAGCCCAGCCATCACGCGTCCCCTAACTTCTCCTGGTGTAAGTCCATGCCACCGCTACACTTCTATTATTCATATGTTTTTGTTTACGTTCATCACCAGTTTTTTTTGCTCATAAGGTGTATTTATATATATATATATATATACTCGTATATATATGTAAAGTTTTAACCTAGGTTGGGAACTTACCAGTTTTAACCTAATATATATATATATATATATATATATATATGGAAAGTTCCCAGATTTATGTTTTTGGGTGAGAGGTTTTTTTGTTTTTGGTTTATGTTTAAATGGGTTTTGTTTTAAGTCTCATTAAATATTATATTTGTGTAGATAATATTTTGATAATATTGTTAATTAAAGGAAGTAGACCAATTTTTCTTAAGAGATGAGTTTTTCATGACTTATTTTATGGAAATTCTAGTAGCTAATGTATTCTATTTATTTATAAAATGTTGTTGGTATTTTAGATATTTTAAATATTACTTTTTATTGAGTTATGTAATTATCTTAATACTTGCTCGATTAAATTCTTATTCGGTATGAATTCGATTAAGTGGATATTGATGAATTTAGAAAATGTGAAGATATTTTAGGATTACGTGAAGTTAAGTTTTTGAAGAAATAAAATAGGTCATTTTAGCATCTTAGGCTTAAATATTGAAATATGTATTCGATTGGGAATTTATGAAAATTGCGTGATTATGTTATAGGTGGCGATTAATTATTGTTCGATGTTTTTTAGGAAAATTCTAAAAAAGCTAAGAAATCCAGGTAAGCGGGGTTCTTGTGCTAGACTTTGCATTAAAATAAAATGAGCTGAGGTTGATTTTTGGAAAATATACATATTTGGTTATGAAAAGAAATTTGAACTACCTTAGTTATTTGTTCTGCATTACTCATGAGATTCTATTTAAGAAGAAAGTATATTCTGTCATGACTGGTGTAAACATGAGCTTATTTTTGACATTCTGTTTCTGAACTTTGAAAAAAGGAGTGAATATGAAATTTTGTGCATAAATTATGTTTTTGTGATCTAATTTTGTTCTGTTTTGAAGGTTTTATGTACTATGATATGATTTCTAAAAACCTCTGGCATAACATTCCGTTTCTGTTTTTGTTCCATTCTGACCTTACCACGGGTGTAAAACTGTGGCCTCTGTTCAAGTTGGTACCAACTTTTCTGTTTCTGGTGCACCCACTTTGGAAACAAAGTGGTTTTCTGCGTAGTCTTTCCTATGTGCACACTCGGGGCTCCGAGAATGAATAAGGGGAAGATTCACATTTTGTTTCTGCTCGGTTAGCTACGGGGTTTGAACAACCCTACCACGGGGGTTAAACATGGTATTTATTCTGATATGATATGATAAAATGTGATGTTTCAGTTTATGCTATGCCAAAGGGATTTTGATTATGAATATTTTCGAACTTTCGCTCTAATATTTTTTATAACATATTCTGACGCTATATTTTGAAAACAATATTCTAATTCTGCATTCTGAAAGAAAATATTTTGTTCTGCATTCTTAACTCTGTAAATGCTCATGTTTACATACTAGTATATGTCCTCAACTTACTGAGATGTTGATAACTCACCCCTTATCTCCAAATATTTTTCAGATAAATTTGATGGTTCAGTTAGAGAATAAGAGTAGGAAGTTTTAGAAATGTGTGATGATTGTAGTGGAATATGTAACTGAGGGTACAAATGCTTATTTGAGAGTCGTAGTTAGTAAACTGATTTATTTTCGATTATTTTGATTTGATGAGTTAAGGATATTTTCGAGTTTTTGGAGAGTTTTTAATTTATGTTATTGAGAATTTCTTTGTTATCCCGATGAAGGAACATAGATATTTGGGTTGATTAAATGGATTAACATTTTATGGAGTTTTCTGGATTTTATAATTGTGTTATTGAAGTTGATATTAAGTATTAAGAGCTAACTCTTCGGACCTTCGGGAACGGGGCAGGTTTGAGGTTCTGCAGATTATAAACATTTGAGGTGTGGATATCTGTGGGTTTAGGAAGAAATTTCAGATTTGCGGTGCAGAATTTTAAAGAATAAGAGATGATTATGTGGATAGTTAAGGTTTTAGATTTTGCAAGACTTTATGATTGAGTTTTGAGATTTTGAAGTTTAGAGATTTTAGATCCGACAAGCTTAATTTGTGGAATATAGGAGATAATATTTATAAAGATTAATTTAAGGTTTAAATTTTTGAGGTTTAGATTCTAAGACGTAAGACAGTTTAGATCGATGTCGGGTTTACAATTATAAAGGGTAGGATGGACTGTATGAGTTGGTTAAAGAAATGGCTAAGAATGGTTAAAACAAGTTCAAGATTTCATTGATTCATTTATTTATTTTTAACTTGTTTTTAAATATTTTATCTGGTATTTATAGTTAATTTATACATATTTTGTTTTCTTTCCCTAGAACATTTAACTGAGTTTAAGATCTCAAGATGGCTGCTCGTCGTCGAGTTCGAAACTTTGGAGATTTGAGATTTAGAGATGGCACATACTTTAAAAGTAGTTTTGAGGAGATGCAGGTTTGGGGGATGAGATGAGAATTTTGTGTTTTGTTTTAGTGTTTAAAATATTATGTTTTAGTATTATTATTGTATTGGGATTTGAAAAAGTTAAATTGGGATTTGAAAAAGTTGAATTGTTTATTATATTTTGTATGGAGATTTGAAAAAGGTGTAATGATGAGATGAGATGAGATGAGAATTTTGTGTCTCATCCCACTCCCCAAACCTGCCCTTAAGGTTATAGAACTCTGCGGGCTCCAGGATATGATTTTTCTTTATGATATGTAAGGTTTTAGCACTTGCGGACCTTTGGAATGAGTTCTGCGACATCTGAGGTTTTAGATTTTTGCATATTTTAGGAAAACGATTTTTTTTTTTAGACATTCGAGATTTTGATTCCGGTAGGCGTAATTCTATGGATTGTAGGAAATTATTCTAACAAGATTTAAGGTTTCGACTTCAGGTTAATTTCTTGGAAATAGTTTTGGTTAGGAACTTGACGCTTAGATTTGTGATATTGATGTTTTAGAGGCTACAATTATATTGGTATAATTTCTGAAATTTGACTCTGGTGAGTTAAAAATGTATGGATTGGGTAAATGCGGGGTTTAGCTAATTTTAGAGCTTCGTGAGTGAGTTACAATGTGTTTATGACTACAAGTTGTTAGAGTGCCCAGCGGAAGCGTGGCTTTGGTGACAGGATAATTTGAGAGTCTATTTCGATATTTGTAAATGGTTCATAGATTATGTGGAGAGTTTAAAATTATTTTAGGTTTTTAATTATATTTTTGAGGTTTTTATATTAGGTGGAGAATTTGAAATTTATTATTTGGTCATTAATTGCATTATTGAGGTTTATATTTTAGAGTTGAAATGGCAGTGTGTGTGAACGTGTATGGCTAGAGAAAATATGGGAGAATATGATCGACAATATTGGAGGGCTAGAATTTGAAATATTAGGTTCGACAATTTTGGAATATTAATTAGGTCCGACAATATGATTGACGTTTGGGGTAGACATGAATGGTTGTAGCGGATAAATATTTAGGCTTTGTTTGTGGTATTAGCAAATTTCGAGGACGGAAATTTTTTAAGGGGGGAGAATTTAAAGTCCGAGCCTAGCACCAAGTCCGCTCTCTAAATATTTTTTTGGGTTTGACATATGAAAAAGCCCATTTAATTATTCTTTATTCACTACGTTGGGAGCCTTTTTTTTTTTGAAATGGCCAAACAGCCCAAGCCGTAAGATCTGGTACCAGAAACCACGACGTGCACGTCCGTTTCCTTTGCGTGCACGCCTATCCGGCTAGGGTTAACGGCATCACTATTTATTCATAAGTTTTTCCCTTCACTGGCAGTTCACTCAAAGCCTCATTCTTACTTCGATCACCTGCAACCCTAGACTAGGTTACCACCCCTTCTCGACGCACCAACGGCCAGTAGTGCTCGTCCAAGAAGCAACCACCCTGCCCAACCCAAGTACAACCACGTCGCAGCCCAAGTTTGCATCCAGGAAGCAACCATCGCAAGCCATCATGGCACGTTCACAAACACTCCTGGT
This sequence comes from Juglans regia, assembly GCF_001411555.2. Taxonomy (NCBI): domain Eukaryota; kingdom Viridiplantae; phylum Streptophyta; class Magnoliopsida; order Fagales; family Juglandaceae; genus Juglans; species Juglans regia. The sequence goes on along the minus strand of NC_049901.1, from coordinate 21,642,379 downwards.
TTTGCAGCTCAAAACCGAGCAGGACCTGTTACGTCAAGTGCCACCAGCCACAGCACAGTGAACCCACCACCTCGACCAGCCACCTTTTCTTTGTACCCACGACATCCCCACACCCATCGCACGTAGACCCTTGTTTTAGCCCCCAAAAACAAAGCAACAACAGCCCAATGCTCTTTCGTTCGAAGCCACCACACGGCGCCCAACCCCCAAGCTCACCACCGTCGACCATTGGCCAGCCACCGTATCTAGCCTTATAACCACCATGCAAGGAAGCTACCAAGTCACCTACAGTCACACGGTGAACCTCTGTTTTTCACAACTAAAAATAGAGCAATCTCCATACAGCAACTCCTCCACGCTAGTTGCCTCAACCTCAAGCAACATCACTGCCCAGCCTAGCCTTTGGTCTGCCACGCGCCACGTCAGGCTCACGGTGAGGGTCATCCTCTCGCGCACTCACCCTCTATTCTCTCGCATCTCTCTCGCTCTCACCGCCCCGCGTAGGCAGCTTCCCCGCCACACGCCTGCTCTCTAGTCCCGCCACCACGGTATTCCAGCCCAACCGTCAGGCGACCCCTAACTTCTCCTGGTGTAAGTCCCTGCCACTGCTGCACTTCTATTATTCATATGTTTTGTTTATGTTCATCGCTAGTTTTTTTTCTCATAAGGTGTACTTATATAAATATATATATATATATATATATATATATATGTAACGCGCCAATAGAAAACTCAAACCACATGATCTATACTCCAAAATGATTGGTCAATAATGCATTTGGAGTCCAATTGGAACCTTATAAAGAGCAAGAATTTCTCATTCCCAAGCAATGTGGGATTCTATACACCACCTACCTTTATCCATATTATATGGGGTATCACAATTTACCCTCATTAAATTTTCGACGTCCTCATCGGGACTGTCCATTGTAGGTGCAAGGCTCAAGTCCTACATTTCTGGTTGGGATAGGCTCTGATACCATTTGTAACGCCCCGATCCCATAGGAAGTCTCATTAAATATTATGTTTGTGTAGATAATATTTTGATAATATTGTAAATTAAAGGAAGTAAACCTATTTTTCTTAAGAGATGAGTTTTTCACGACTTATTCTATGGAAATTTTAGCAGCCAATGTATTCTATTTATTTATAAAATGTTGTTGGTATTTTAGATATTTTAAATATTACTTTTTATTGAGTTATGTAATTATCTTAATACTTGCTCGATTAAATTCTTATTCGGTACGAATTCTATTAAGTGGATATTGATGAATTTAGAAAATGTGACGATATTTTAGGATTATGTGAAGTTAGGTTTTTGAGGAAATAAAATAGGTCATTTTAGCATCTTAGGCTTAAATATTGAAATATCTATTCAATTGGAAATTTATGAAAATTGCGTGATTATGTTATAGGTGGCGATTAATTATTGTTCAACGTTTTTTAGGAAAATTTTGAAAAAGTTAAGAAGTCCAGGTAAGCAGGGTTCCTATACTAGACTTTACATTAAAATAAAATGTGCTGAGGTTGATTTTTGGAAAATATACATATTTGGTTATGAAAAGACATTTGAACTACCTCAATTATTTGTTCTGTATTATTCATGAGATTCTGTTTAAGAAGAAAGTATTTTCTGTCATGACTGGTGTAAACATGAGCTTATTTTTTAAATTTTATTTCTGAACTTTGTAAAAGAAAGCGAATATGAAATTTCGTGCATAAATTAGGTTTTTGTGATCTGATTTTGTTCTGTTTAGAAGATTTTCTGTACTCTGATATGATATGATATGATTTCTGAAAACCTCTGGCATAACATTTTGTTTTTGTTTTAGTTCCGTTCTGACCTTACCACGGGTGTAAAACTGTGGCCTCTATTCAGGTTGGTACCAACTTTTCTGTTTCTGGTGCACCCACTTTGGAAACAAATTGGTTTTCTGCGTGGTCTTTCCTATGTGCACACTCGTGGCTTCGAGAATGAATAAGGGGAAGATTCACATTCTGTTTCAGCTCGGTTAGCTACCGTGGTTTGCACAACCCTACCACAAGGGTTAAACATGGTATCTGTTCTGATATGATATGATAAGATGTGATGTTTCAGTTTATGCTATGCCAAAGGGATTTTTATCATGAATATTTTCAAACTTTCGCTCTGATATTTCTTATAACATATTCTGACGCTGCATTTTGAAAGCAATATTCTGATTCTGCATTCTGAAAGAAAATATTTTGTTCTGCATTCTGAACTCTGTAAATGTTCATGTTTACACACTAGTATATGTCCTCTGCTTACTGAGTTGTTGATAACTCATCCCTTATCTCCAAATATTTATCAGATAATTTTGATGATTCAGCTGGAGAACAAGAGTAGGAAGTTTTAGCAAGGTGTGATGATCGTAGTGGAATAAGTGCTTGAGAGTACAAGTGCTTATTTGATAGTCGTATTTAGTAAACTGATTATTTTCGATTATTTTGATTTGATGAGTTAAGAATATTTTCGAGTTTTTGGAGAGTTTTTAATTTATGTTATTGAGAATTTCTTTGTTGTCCCCATGAAGGAACATAAATATTTTGGTTGGTTAAATAGATTAACATTTTATGGAGATTTTAGATTTTATAGTTGTGTTATTGAAGTTGATATTAAGTAATAAGAGTTAACTTTCCGGGCCGTTGCCCCCCCAACCCAATTACATCCTCAGTTCTCACTACTTGTGAGAATTCTAATAGAATGTTTCTTTTATGAAAACTGATTAATAATGGCAAATAAGGAGAAAAAAATGGCCTAATAGTGTTTTTTAAGTAGCCCAAAATGCTACCATAGTCCAGAATTCTAATAAAAATGAAAATGAATAAATCACAGGTTCATTCATGTCAACCAAACTTTCAAATAGATCACGGGGACTTTTATCGCAATTGCTTGAGTGAAGGTCTAGCAATGGTCAAGCTAGCTTTCTGTTTGAGCTCAAGTTGTAAATTTGATGAAGCTAGACTCGAACGAGTCATAAGAAATCTCTGGATCGATGAAACTCAGTAAGTTGCAAGAATTTCTCTGTTCCAAATTCTCCATGAAACTGTCAGCAATTGGGTGTACATCATCTCTGCTGCATCTGGAAATAGTAAAGCTTAAACTTGGCAACTTGTACCTTGGGCACGCTCAGCCTTGCCACTGTACTGCTATGCTTTTCAGCTTGGTTTGTCCGTTAAGCTGATATTTATTTGAACTTCTGGTTGATATCCTTGTTCTCATAGATTCTGTCAGTTGCACTTAGATTTTGTTCTATCTATATGCAGCTTGGTTGTAGGTGGAAGCATGGCTGTGGCAGTGGTAGTTGTGTGACCTTTCTTTCCGTTTTCGGATTTTATAGCATGCGCACCTCCTTGATATTGAACATGGGTATTCTTTATCTAATAATAATAATAATAATAATAAAACAGAAAAAAGGAAGAAACCTGTTTTTCCTTCTTTATACTTTTTATGAAGAACATAAATCTTTAGATAAAGCAGAGGCCAGCATGCAGAAGATGAGGGAGCAACTAGACAGTGTAATGCAAGAGATGGAAAGGAAGGGCATTGACTGGGATAAGATCTGCTTATGCAGCCACCTCTGACATTGAGGGAATAGAGAAGCTTTTAATGAAGATGGAAGCTGATCCTGAAATCACCATCGACTGGAATGCTTATGCTGTTGCAGCAAATGGATACTTAAAAGCTGGATTACATGAAAAGACGATAGAAATGCTGAAGAAAGCAGAGCAACTCGTAAGCGGTAAAACAAGGTCTGCTTATGAAATATTCCTCACTTCATACGCGGCTATTCAGAATAAAGCGGAGGTGTATCGTATTTGGACTTTGTATGGAGGGATGGGGAAAGTCTGGAACTCGGGCTATCTTCGTATGAAAAGATCCTGGAGGAGTGGGAATCTGTATCTACATTTGCTGATCACTGCTTATTGCGAGATTTTGGAAAAGGCTGAAGCATATATAGACAGGCTTAAAGAGAGTGGGAAGGATATCATGCGCATGGCAGGTGGAGAAGGCAGTGGAGACAATGAAGCAGGCACTGTTGGCAGATCTACCAGGTTACAAGCCCAACCGTTTTATTTTTATTTTTATAACAATCATTAAATTTTTAAAAATAACTTGTCAGCCTAATGCGTAAAGCTGTTTCGCTCAAATCCATGGCACTGCTATGCCATTTCGAGGGTTTTCGGTTGTAACACCCCGTTTCTATATGTTCGGAGAGTTAGCCATTAATACTTAAAACTCACAATTCATCAATGTATTTATAGACTTCAAAATATAAAGTCATCAGAATACTACAAAATCTCTTAATAAAATCTGTCACTCTCATAAATCTTCTATGAGTAATCCACTATGCTTAAATAAGGACAATAAAGAAAATCTCAATAATATAAATTAAAAATCTACAAAACTCGAAATTATCCTTAACTCATCAAATCAAAATACCCGAAAAATAAAATCAATTTACTAATTACGACTCTCAAATAAGCACTTGTACCCTCAGGCACTTAATCCACTACGATCATAACACCTTGTTAAAACTTATTACTCTTGTTCTCCAGCTGAACCATGAAAATCATCTGAAAAATATTTGGAGATAAGGGGTGAGTTATCAACAACTCAATAAGCAGAGAACATATACCAGTGTGTAAATATGAGCATTTACAGAAATCAGAATACAGAACAAAACATTTTCATTTTCAGAGTGCGGAAGCAGAACATATGATCAAAATTTCAGAGCGAAAATTCAAAAACAATTTCATTCAAAAACATCATTTGGCATAGCATAAATGATCATCATCATCATCAGAATATCATATCAGAACAGAAGCCATGTATAACCCCCGTGGTAGGGATGTGCATCTGCGGATAGCCAAGCAGAACATAAATCAATCTGTCACCAAGGTGTGCACTCAAAACAGAGACAACTACTATAACCCGTGGCAGAGCCATATCCACTATTATTACCCGTGGTTGGGTCGTATCCACTATTATAATCCGTGGTTGAGCCGTATCCACTATTATAACCCGTGGTTGGGCCGTATGCCACTATTATCACCCTTGGCAGGGTTGTAACTAAACAGAGCGGAAACATAATCAAATTCAGAATCAGAGAGTCATGCCAAAAGTTTTCAGAAATCACGTCTTATCCAAACAGAGTACTGAACAAAATCTTCGGAATAGAACCAAAATCATATTACAACATAATTTATGCACAAATTTCATATTCGCTCTCTTTTCCAAAGTTTAGAAACAGAATATCAAAAATAAGCTCATGTCTACACCAGTCATGATAGAAAATACTTTCTTCTTAAAAATAATCTCATGAGTAATGCAAAACAAATAACTGAGGTAATTCAAATTTCTTTTCAAAATCAAATATGTATATTTTTCAAAAATAACCTCAGCTCATTTTATTTTAATGCAAAGTCTAGCATAGGAACCCCGCTTACTTGGACTTCTTAGCTTTTGGAAAATTTCCTCAAAATGCCGAACAAATATTAATCTTCACCTATAACATAATCACGTAATTTTCATAAATTTCCAATCAAACACGTATTTCAATATTTAAGCCTAAGATACTAAAATAACTTATTTTACTTTCTCAGAAACCTAAATTCATGAATTCCTAAAAATGTTAACACTTCTCAAATTCCAACTAAATCTCTTACTAAAGATTAACTCTAACTTATTAACTAATGAAAAATCAAACTATCGGATTTAATACTACATAACATAATTATGCCAAAATTTCTTTTTAAGTTATACATAAAAATTATTTAACAAACTATATCATAATAAAATTACAACATAATCACTTACTTTTAAAAATGTTAACACTTCTCAAATTCCAACTAAATCTCTTACTAAAGATTAACTCTAACTTATTAACTAATGAAAAATCAAACTATCGGATTTAATACTACATAACATAATTATGCCAAAATTTCTTTTTAAGTTATACATATAAATTATTTAACAAACTATATCATAATAAAATTACAACATAATCACTTACTTTTAAAAATGTTAACACTTCTCAAATTCCAACTAAATCTCTTACTAAAGATTAACTCTAACTTATTAACTAATGAAAAATCAAACTATCGGATTTAATACTACATAACATAATTATGCCAAAATTTCTTTTTAAGTTATACATAAAAATTATTTAACAAACTATATCATAATAAAATTACAACATAATCACTTACTTTTGAAAGAGGCTTTACTTAAAATAAATTTAACTTACCAAGATCATTTCTGTAAACATGGAAGATTTAGAGTTTACAAATACATATCAAATTTTAAACCACAATAATGTAACTTATAATTCAAAGGTAACAAGGAAATTTTTTTTTATTAGACCGATTATGCAATAGCTTTTGTAATACTTCATTTGAAAATATGATCAAAGGGTATAACAGTAATAGCATTTGTCCTATTAGGTTACAGACTTACCCACATATATGTATATATATATATACACACTACCCTTTTAAGTCAGCAACATGAAAAACAAAAGGTAGTGGAGTGCAGACTTACGACTAAAATCGAGCTGTACGTGGAGGGGCAAGGCACGACGGCTGGGCTGGAGGAACTATGGTGGTGTTGTTGGGTGCGGAGGAGGGCATGCAGTGGCGAGGCCACCTACGCTGGGTGGCGAAAGCGAGAGAGGTAGAGAGAGCATGGAGAGTGCGAGATGAGAGAGAGAGCAACCGAGAGGGAACGAATACGGCAGAGGGTCTGGGCTCACCGATTTGCGGAGGGTGACGGGGATGTCACAACCGGCGGTTTCTGTTGTTTTTTTATGGTGCTTTTCGGTGCAAAAGGTGCTGGTTTTGCAGTGGCTTACGATGGAGATCAGTAAATGCTCTGTTTTTGGTGTAGGAAGCAGAGGCTTTTCCGTGAGGTGGGGGTGGCTCTCAGTTTCATGTGGCTGAGCAGCGAATAAGCAGAGGTGTTATGGCACAACGTAGGGTGTGGGTGAGCCGTGGCAGGTGGCACCGAGGAGTTGGGGTGGTTGCAGGAGTGGCTCTGTTTCGGGTGTCTAAAACAAAGGATTTTCGTGGCTTGAACAACGATGGCTTAGGGCAAGGCACGACGGTAGTGTCGAGTCTGATCCGTGAGTTGCTGCTACGGGAAGGACGCTGGTGGCAGCGGCTGGGTTGTGGTTACTTGAAGGTGTGGTGTAGTGACAGTGGTAAACCGAGTGAAAAAAAAAAGAGAAGAAAAACTGAAGCGGCTAGTGCACACAGGCGTTGGTTTTTGCAAGGAGCTCCCTCCACGGCTAAGTGTTACGTCGGTTTGGGCATAGGTTGTGGAGGGCTTCCGCACACAAGAGGGATGGGGAAGGTGACGGCAGTGCTGAGCCGAGGGCTACGGGTTGTTGTTTGTGTGGGAAGGAGTTGCTAGCGGCGGCAGTGAACGTAACGAAGGCGTTCTCTACGCATGGCTATTGTGTGCATATAAATATGATGCGAAAACCCTAAAGATAAGAGAGACATGTGTGCGGATGAAAGGCTGAGTCGTGTGTGTGCATGCATGCTGTGGAAGAGAGGAAAACTCTAGGGGTGAAAAAAAAACAAAAAAAAATAAACAAACATGCAGGAAAGTTAACGTGTAAAAAAAATATAAATATAAATAAATAAAAAGAGCTTGACTGGGTCCGGGTGTTACATCGGTGCTTTCTTCTATCATACCAAAACCATACCCAGGTTTGCGCCCCAAATCGACTCTCTCTACCTTCGCATTTCGCGAGCCGGTGGTCATAGGGTTCTGATTGTCCGAGTGATCGACCAGTGGCTCGAAGAAGGACGAGACGTTTAGATTTTCAAGCTTCATAGATTGATCTGGCAGCTTCCCAAATAACGTCGCTTCAAACACGCTTTATAGGTATCAATTCCCGTCAAAGTTGTATGCATTTGTGAGTGCCCATGTGTTATGTACTTTTGATATGGGTGTACACTTTGGTTAAAATTTTTTAGGCTGCAAAGGTTCTAATGATTTTCTGATAGATGACGAATGAACCCATTTGAATTGTATGGTTTATTTGTGGTAGAAGTAAATTTGAACCTAAAAGCGTGCATAAATTTATTGGATGTTTTATACGGTGCACTCAATGTGTCCAAGCCTGCTCTAAGAAGAGAAGACCGTTTCGGTTCTAAGGGATTTGATTCTGCCTGGCTGCTATCCCTATCATGATTTTCCTATCTCCTGGGGAAAAGGCCCTTCCCAGTTGTGGGCGAGGTCCCCCAAATACGAGGTATAATGTGGCGGCCGTTCTCGCTACTTGTATTTTGATGGCATCCCTGACATTTCAAGAATCACCATCCATGTATATGGTGCTTTGTTAAACTGCTATACATAACATAAATCTTTAGATAAAGCAAGGGCCACCATGCAGAAGATGAGGGAACTAGGTTTTCTGAAAACATCTGTGTCTTATAACATTATCTTAAAACTCTATTCTCGGATGGGAAAAACTGAGAAACTAGACAGTGTAATGCAAGAGATGGAAAGGATGGGCACTGATTGGAATATGTTCACATTTAACATTAGGTTAAATGCTTATGCAGCCACCTCTGATATTAAGGGAGTGAGAAGCTTCTAATGAAGATGGAAGCTGTAACAACATATCAGAATTGAGAAGAAAAACAACTTGAATTACTGATCTTCGAGGGATCAGAAACCTCCAACTTTTTATTTACTTTGTTATTCAATGCTTACAAAGGAAAAAGACTTCAGTATTTATAGAAGCCTTACAGCTATTAACAACGGTTACAAGGGGCACTATGGTAATTCTTAACAAGTAAGGACATAAAGGTACATTAATACTATAAAAGGAACACATGCAGAACACGTGACTGACTGACTAACTAACTGATGCCTTCCTCACTTCCCTTCCTTTTGTAGCTCGAGCTTGCTTCCTGGTGATGAAGTGAACATAACAATTGCCTTCCTCTTCAAAAGACCTTGCCCACAAGGTCAGGGTAATGAGTCCTCAGCTGCTCAACAGGTTCCCAAGTGGAATTTACCTCATCCATACCACGCCATTTTACAAAGAGCTCGATAAAGGGTTTATTATTCACAGCAGTCATGCGCCTGTCAAGAATAGCTTCAGGTTCCACCTTAAAATTCCCATGAGAATCCATCAAGGGTAATAAAGGAGAGATCTGTGAATCAGGGCCAATGTATTGCTTTAATATTGAGACATGAAACACGGGATGAACTGATGAGCTTGGTGGCAATTCAAGTCTAGAAGCTACCTCTCCAATGCATTCCAAAATTCTGAATGGACCACAATATCTGGCAGCTAACTTGGATCTGCTGGCTTGACTAACAGTCTGTTGTTTATACTTATGCATTTTCAAATAGACTAAATCACCCACCTTAAACTTCCTCTGAATGTGATGTTTATCATATTGTTGTTTCATAGCAACCTATGCAGCCATCAAGTTCGTTTTTAACAACCTTAGTATCTCATCTCTCGACTTTAATTCCCTGCCCACGGCTTCATTTTGAGTAGTACCATCCACATACTGAATTAAGGTTGGAGGAGAGATTCCATATAATGCCTCAAATGGTGTCATTTTAGTCGAAGAGTGGACTGAGGTATTATACCACCACTCAGCCCAAGGAAGCCAATGCACCCACTGTTTGGGTCTTTCACTAACAAAACATCTCAGATATTGTTGCACACATTTATTAACCACTTCAGTTTGCCCATCTGATTGTGGATGGTAAGCAGATGTGAAGTGCTGTTTAGACCCTTGCAATTTAAACAACTCTCTCCAAAAATTATTGGTGAAAACGACATCCCTATCAGTTACAATGGTTGATGGCAACCCATGTAACTTGAATACCTGGGATGTAAAAATAGTAGCCACTGATGCAGCTGTATAAGGGTGAGATAAAGGTAAAAAATGTGCATACTTGGTGAGCCTATCGACTACCACCAATATAACAGAAAACCCTTTTAAACATGGTAAGGAATCAATAAAATCCATGGAGATGTCACTCCAAGATCTGCTGGGAAGTGGCAAAGGCTGCAATAACCCAGAAGGTTGTAAATTTTCTGTCTTACACTTTTGGCAAATTTGGCATTCCTTGATGAATTGCTTAATGTCTCTCCTCATGCCACTCCATATAAAATCTGCCCTTGCTCGATGTAGGGCTTTATGGTAACCCGAATGGCCCCCAAAGGCACTGCTATGTATAAACTGCAAGACTTAATCCTTCATAGGGGATGAAGATGACAAAAAGATCCTACCTTTCTTAAATAATAACCCATTTCTGACTTCAAACTTCTTGTCAGAAAGCTTGCCTTCTTGGAGCTTTTGACAAATAGCTGAAATTTCTTCATCATCCAAGTAAGAATGTCTCAACTGTTCTAACCAAAGGGGATCAAGGACTATGATAGCCATCATGTTAAAAGATTCTTCCTCTACTTCTTCTCTTCTCGAGAGACTATCTGCTGCCACATTATCCTTGTCATGCTTATACTCAATTGTGAAATCATAGTCAAGCAACTTGGTAATCCATTTTTATTGAGATGGAGTTCCTATCTTTTGTTCCAAAAGAAACTTCAAACTTTGTTGATCTTTTCTGATTACAAACTCAGCACCTAACAAGTATGGCCTCCATTTCTTCACAGCTACTACTATTGCAAGAAATTCTTTTTCATATGTAGATAGATCCAATGCTTTTCCCTTCAATGCTTGACTCAAGAATGCTAAGGGCCTCCCATTCTGACCCAAGACAGCACCAATCCCTCGACCAGAAGCATCACATTCCAACACAAATGGCTTGGAGAAATCTGGTAAAGCCAAGATAGGTGGGTTTGTCACAGCCTTTTTTAGATCTGTAAATGTTGTAGTAGCTTCATTTCCCCAATTAAAGGCATCTTTCTTTAACAAATTTGTCAATGGGGCAGCAATGGAGCCATACCCTTTGACAAATTTCCTGTAGTAACCAGTTAGACCAAAAAATCCTCTTAATGACTTAAGGGATTTTGGTAGAGGCCACTCGAGCATTGCCTTGATCTTTGCTGGATCTGCTTTGACACCCTGTGCAGAGACTAAGTGGCCCAAGTACTCAATCTCCTCACAAGCAAACCTGCACTTATTCTTTTTTGCAAAAAGAGTATTTGTTGCCAAAGTATCCAATACCATAGAAAGATGTTCTACATGGTCTATTAGTGATTTACTATAGATCAAAATATCATAAAAAAAACAATAACAAACTTCCTTAAAAAAGGTTGAAAGACCTCATTCATCAAGGATTGAAAAGTGGTAGGAGCATTGGTTAAGCCAAAGGGCATAACCAGAAACTTATACTGCCCTTGGTGTGTTCTGAATGCAGTTTTTTCAATGTCTTCTTCCTTCATAAGAATCTGGTGGTACCCAGATCTAAGGTCTATCTTAGAAAATATCGAGGCTCCAAGCAATTCATCCAAAAGTTCATCAATGACAGGAATGGAGAATTTGTGTTTAATTGTTTCTCTGTTTAGGGCCTATAATCTATACACATGCGCCATGATCCATCAGATTTTCTTACCAAGAGGACAGGTGATGAGAAAGGGGATTGACTGCTCCTTATGACTCTAGCAGCCAACAATTCTTTTACTATTTTTTCTATTTCAGTTTTTTGAAAAAAAAGGATACCTGTAAGGTCGAGCAGATATTGGCATGGTTCCCTCCTTGAGGTTTATTTGATGATCTCGAGACCTTCTTGGAGGCAAGCCCTTTGGTTCAGCAAAGACATGGTCATATTTAGCCAACACTGCCTCAATGTCAGCAGCATACATGCCCATTTCTTGAGTTGTCTCGTTATTAACTAGCTGAAATAGCATTCCTTTCCTTTCCACAATAGTGAGTTGGCAAATTTGAACATCTTCCACAAACTCAGGCTTGCTAGAACTCAAGCCTACAAGTGTGACAGAACCCTTGCCACTGGTGAATGTCATTGTGAGATTAGTAAAATCCCATAAAACAAGACCTAAGGTTCGCAACCATTGCATACCAGCCACCACATCACAACCTCCCAAGGATAGTAAGAAAAAATCAGTGTTAAAATGGTGGCCTTGCATCTGAAATTGTAAATTTTGGACCAGACCTGCACCATTCATGCTTTCCCCATTGGCTACCCGTACTGTAATCTGACCACTTTGCTTGACAGCTAGCCCCACCTTCCTTGCTATCATAGGATCAAGAAAGTTATGTGTGCTGCCAGTGTCAACAAGAACTGTCACTGGGCAGTGTTTAACTTTGCCATGAACTCTCATAGTTTTCGGGCTTATACAGCCTGCTATTGCATGGAATGAGATCTCAGGTAACTCAGTCTCTACTCCCACAGGTTCATTAGTTCCCTGTGAATCTTGTGGACCAGCCTCTTCCTTCTCAGAATCTTGTAACCATTTCAATCCTGCCATTTCAAAGAACTTGGCTTTATTACACTTATGACCAGGTTGCCACTTATTCTCACAGAAGTAGCAGATCCCTTTGTCTTTTTTTGCTTTCATTTCTGCTGGTGTAAATCTCTGAAAAGGAGTTGAAGTTTTGAAGGAGGTGGGCTTTGGACCAGAAAAGCCTTCTTTCCTCATAGAATTACCAAGAACTGAGTTGCTGCCCTCACTAGGAGCAAAATTACAAGAGGAATGTAGCCTATTGTGGCCCCTAGTGCTAGTGATATATTCCTCTTGGATCTTGGCTAATCCAAAAGAAGTATTCAAGGACTGAGGGTGCAACATTCTCACAGGGAGTTGTATCTCATCCCTAAGGCCACTCAAGAAGCAAGAAAGTTTATAATGTTCAGATAAGCCTTTCAATCGATTAGAAAGGACCTCAAATTGGGTTTTGTAGGCACTAACTGTAGAAGTTTGCCTCAATCTTATAATGGCCTCCATAGGGTCATCATAAGAAGAACTGCCAAACCTTAACTGAACAGCCTTAATAAAAGAATGCCAAGAATTGAAAGAATCAGTCTCCTCAGCATCTTGAAACTAAACCAAGGCATTTCCCTCCATATAAAACGAGGCCATCAGAATCTTTTGTCCATCTGGCATGGGGTGTAAGGCAAAATAATGATTTGCCTTATAGATCCATCAAGATGGGTCATCACCATGAAACCTTGGAAAGTCTAACTTAATGCTATGAAATTGCATTCCAGAATTCAGAGATGAGTTGCCCATGTGACCCCCATCAACATTTGAGCCTTTTCCATTTCGATCATTTCTGCCTCCATTCAGTGTTTCCAACAAAAGGTCCATCTTTGAATTCAGTCCTTCCAAAGCACTCTGATGATCTGCAACTCTCTGGTCTTGTAGTTCTTGATTTTGCTTCAACCCAAGAACAAGCTTCTCTAATTCTTTGAACCATGTGCCTTCTGCCATGGTAAGAGAAAAGAGAAGAAGAGAAAAAAAAAATAGTGTTTGTGCCCAGAATTTCGAAGGCTCTAATGCCAATTGTAACAATAGACTAGAATTGAGAAGAAAAACAACTTGAATTACTGATCTTCGAGGGATCAGGAACCTCCAACTTTTTATTCACTTTGTTATTCAATGCTTACAAAGGAAAAATGCTTCAGTATTTATAGAAGCCTTACAGCTATTAACAACGGTTACAAGGGGCACTATGGTAATTCTTAACAAGTAGGTAAGGACATAAAGGTACATTAATACTATAAAAGGAACACATGCAGAACACGTGACTGACTGACTAACTAACTGATGCCTTCCTCACTTCCCTTCCTTTTGTAGCTAGAGCTTGCTTCCTGGTGATGAAGTGTTGATCCTGAAATCACCATATATTGGAATGCTTATGCAGTTGCAGCAAATGGATACTCAAAAGCTGGATTACATGGAAAGACGATAGAAACGCTGAAGAAAGCAGAGCAACTCGTTAGCGGTAAAACAAGGAAGTCTGCTTATGAAATATTCATCACTTTATACACGGCTATTCAGAATAAAGCGGAGGTGTATCGTATTTGGACATTGTATGGAGGGATTGGGAAAGTCTGGAACTCAGGCTATCTTATTATGATGAGCTCGTTATTAAAGGTGGATGACTTGGATGGTGCTGAGAAGATTCTGGAGGAGTGGGTATCTGTAACTACTTTCCTTGACTTTCGGATTCCACCGGGGTGCTGATCACTGCTTATTGTGAGAAAGGGTCTTTTGGGAAGGAAAAATTTTATTTTTTTAAGTCTTATATCTTATACACGGCACACTATTTTTTTATAATTTTTTTATTTTTTTTCTTATTAAATATATGTTATATGACTTATGAATAAAAGAATTCAATTATTTTAAAAAAAATAAAAAAAAAAATTTAAAAAAAAAAAATTGTAATATATAATATGTGAGGTTTATAAATAATAATACTCAAAAAAAAATTTTATTCAGAATGTGATGGAGGTTGACCCAATCACATTGGATCGCCTGGCAAGTGGATATCGTGCACATGGCCAGGTGGAGAAGCCAGAGGAGACAATGAAGCAGGCACTGTTGTCAGGTCTACCAGGTTACAAGTCCAACCGTTTTATTTTTATTTTTATAACAAATCATTAAATTTTTAAAAATAACTTGTCATACGACAACTCTTCGACTAATCTACATGGTTTCTGTTAACAATAATGGATCGAAAAATGGGTGGAGACATATTTTCATAAAGGACGCTGCTTGTCGGTACTGTTAGTGTAAATTGTATTTTTTTAATATTTTAAATATATATATTTTAAAAAAATGTACAAATTCAAAAATAGAAATTTTTTCAATCATTAAGTAAAATAATAAAAATATATGAATTAATAAGCTACATTTATGAATTTAAAAATTTCAAGAGTTAATATATGAATGAGCTAAGATTCTAAGATGTGGGATGGTTGTCCACCAAGTTCAAGTATATATTTAGAGTATTTTCTATTGGATTACCATACACAAAGAACATGCCTCATTAAAACATTATCAACTTCTCAAATCTTGCAATTGGTATTGCTTAGTGAATAGGTCCGTCAAATTATCACATATCGTATTCGCTTAACATCAATATCATCGTTCTTCTAGAACTCATATATATAAAAGACCTTTGGTGAAATATGGTTGGTTCTATCATATTTGATATAGCCACCCCTAGTTTTAGTGATCCAAGCAACATTATCTTTACTTAAGGCAAAAGCTTAGAACCGATTGGGTGTCATACACATATTTATACTGGCCAATAGAATCTCAACAAATTTGAGATCAGGTGCTCTTTTCCCCTTTCTCTTCTTTCCCCAACACCCCTCTCGAAAAGATTCACATACAAAATCATGTTGTTCATTGGTTCCATCATTGTTCATTGAGAAGTATTTTAGGACAAAATAAGTCTCCGATCCTATGTCCAAGGACAACATTCCTTATGAAGTTGGGTAGATAAAAATCCTGATCAAGAGTTGGGTTCTCATTAGTAGGCTTCGTCAGTGAAATTAGTTCAAGTAAGATCACCCCAAGGCTAAATATATTAGTATATTTGCTCTCATCTTTCATTTTGATCAGCTGGGTTTGTTCAAAATGTTTGAATTTCAAATTAAAATATACATCACATAGAAATTAACTCAAAAAATGATTGAAACTGTTTAGGCAAGGAAAATACATTATCCAACAAAGAAGAAAGGGAAAAATAAATCTAATATTTGGTTGAGGGACCAACAATCGGAGGAGAGTATATATATGTGTATGACACCCATACATGGGTTATTCTCTAATGAAAATACAAAAAACGGGAGCAGGTGCATGCAGGCCTAATCTCAACTTTGTTGAAACCCATACATGGCAGTATCTCATTCGCCGAAGTAAAAATGGGTATGACACCCCACCAACCCAAGCATCTCTATTTATATAATGTTGTTGGACTATATTTGATTGTGGATAAATCACACTTTTCTCGAATGCATTGAATTGTGGATCTTAACCAAATGTATTCTCGGCTTACTTTATGATTATCAATAATCTTTGAGTGGTTGGAAGAAGTTGCAACTAATATTTGCTTGACAGATTTCTTTGAAATAAGAGTACCACCACAAATGTTTGTGATATTCCTTTATATATATAAAAAAGATAACCCGAGTCTGCATAATCAATTAATTGAGAATTCGGTCATTTTGGATAGAAAACTCTCATGTTGGTTGTAACGCCCCATTCCCGAAGGTCTGGAGAGTTAGCCTAATACTTAACATCAAACTTCAATAACACAACTATAAAATCCAGAAAACTCCATAAAATGTTAATCCATTTAATCAACTCAAATATCTATGTTTCTTCATGGGGACAACTAAGAAATTCTCAATAACATAAATTAAAAGCTCTCCAAAACTCAAAAATATCCTTAACTCATCAAATCAAAATAACAAAACAGTTTTCTAACTACGACTCTCAAATAAGCACTTGTACCCTCGGGCACTTATTCCATTATAGACATTACACCTTACTAAAACATCTTACTCTTGTTCTCCAGCTGAATCAAAAAAAATTATTTAAAAAATAATTTGAGATAAGGAATGAGTTATCAATAACTTAGTAAGCAGATGACATATACTAGTGTGTAAACATGAGCATTTACAGAGTTCAGAATGCAGAACGAAATATTTTCTTTCAGAATGCAGAATGCAGAATATTGTTTTCAAAATGCAGCGTCAGAACATGTTATCAAAAATATCAGAGCGAAAGTTTGAAAATATTCATAATCAAAATCCATTTGGCATAGCATAAATTGAAACATCACATCTTATCTTATCATATCAGAACAAATACCATGTTTAACCCCTGTGGTAGGGTTGTGCAAAACCCGGTAGCTAACCGAGCAGAAACATAATGTGAATTTTCTCCTTATTTATTCTCAGAGCCCCGAGTGTGCACATAGGAAAGACCACGTAGAAAACCATTTTGTTTCC
Organism: Juglans regia; assembly: GCF_001411555.2. Lineage (NCBI taxonomy): Eukaryota > Viridiplantae > Streptophyta > Magnoliopsida > Fagales > Juglandaceae > Juglans > Juglans regia. The sequence goes on along the minus strand of NC_049901.1, from coordinate 21,625,431 downwards.
AAAGTGGATGCATCAGAAACAGAAAAGTTGGTACCAACCCGAACAGAGGCCACAGTTTATACCCATGGTAAGCTTAGAACAGAACAAAAACAGAAACAGAATATTATGCCAAAGGTTTTTCAGGAAGCACATCAGATCATATCAGAGTACAAAAAATCGTTCGAACAGAACAAAATCATATCACAACATAATTTATGCATAAAATTTTATATTCGCTCTCTTTTTCAAAGTTCAGAAACAGAATGTCAAAAATAAGCTCATGTCTACACCAGTCATGATAGAAAATGCTTTATTCTTAAACATAATCTCATGAGTAATGCAGAACAAATAACTGAGGTAGTTCAAATTTATTTTCATGAGCAAATATGTATATTTTTTAAAAATCAACCCCAGCTCATTTTATTTTAATGTAAAGTCTAGTATATGAACTCTGCTTAGTCATCACTTTGAGGGCAAAAATGTCATTTTTCACACTAAGTGCTCAGACAACCATTGGATACTCAATGGATAAGTTTTGTCTTGCTTCAAAAATTTTTTTGTATATGTTGACTAATGGACAAGAAATCCATTTAAAACTGCTCAATTTGTAGACCAAGACAAAATTTAATTTTTTTACTATGGTTCATTTCAAACTTATATTTTAAATAAGTTACGGTTTTTATGGGCTCTTATGGAGTCTAAGAGTTAAGTATAGGAAAGTCAAAGAAACAAGTAATCAAAAATCACTTACTATTTAATTAGTAACCAAAAATGGAAGAAAATTTTCATCTTCAATTTTATTTTCAATTTTGAATGTAAAAAAATGAATGAGTTTATTATGACAATAAAGACAATACAAGAAAAAATATTTTAGCATGTAAACTGTTGAGACCGGTCAATAAGGTAAAATGAAAAATAAATTAAACTGACGACGTGGCTCAATAAAACATAAAGATAATGATGCTTCGTGAAGGATATACACAATAGATATGACGAAATTCGTTACAAAAGATTCATATTTGACTTGATGCCTCTTTATTTTTCATTTTATGTGAAGTAAAGTTTGTACAGCTAATAACCCATAACAATATTTGAATTGAGGAAAATGGTTTTCTTGGTATTTAAATAAATCTCTAAATCTCTAGAAGACTAGAAACCAAAAACTTCTCTAGGCTATTTTCTTTTTATAGTTTTCTTGTCTAAATTTATTAAGGCAGTATTTATTATCAAAACTTAAATGTTTTGAATGTTTTGAATATCTAAATTTTGGTGCGTAATTTATAACTTACGTATACCTAATAATAATGGTCCGAGTTTCTAAAATACTCAAATGCAAGGACTGTCAAGACTGATGCGGGAGATTGTTGCTATTTCATATTTGAATGAAATCTATGACATTATTAATATTTTGGTGATATAAATTTAAATTTATTGTGATTTGTAGTTTTACATTTAAATTTATCGTCTTCGATTTTTAGTTTGATTTAGTCGCTGTATTTAAATTTTAGCTTTTTACTTATTTTTTTTAGTATTTTCGATTTTTTACATTATTTTATTTTTTAAAAAATATTTTTAAACAAGAGTGGGCCAATCTAAATTTTAGATTGGTCCGTGGATATTGGGCCGTGGGCCTAGGCCCAATCTGAGTAGGGCAACTAGGGCCTAGTTGCTGGGAAGCCCACTACTACTTCGATCGGAGCTTTGAACTTCGATCTGAGTCAAACTCTGACTCCAATTGGAGTCAGAGTCAGAGCAGCTTTTGGCCCCTGACCCTAGTCGGATTCAGAGGTTGGAGGTGGGCATTTCGTCTCCGTTGGAGTCGAAACCCACCCTTAAAGGGAACAAAGAAGTGGGCAGTTGGAACAAAAGGAATATAATGAACGTGAACTTTCACATAGAGAATCAGTTGGGATGGAGGAATTTCAACGGAGTGACATTTCACAAAAATACACAAACCCAGTTATGAACTTGTGCAAAAATACACACACAATTAAGATTTAAGGACTTGGTTCCATTTTAACACACACAGAAGAGATATATATATTATGAAGCTAAAAAAAGACTCAATTACATATAATTGCCGCTCTGCAAGTGCAATGTTATCCCTAACATGATCGAGTACATCTAGCCGATTAAGCATATCGAGCATTCTATATGCTCGTAATTTTTTACATGTATATTGGAGAGGCCAAAATCTCCAATCAAACTCAAGGCACACCCTTAAAGGCCCACAGGCTCAAGAGAGCGAACCCATGCTAAGCTCCGAACGTCGTATGGGCCACCCACTCTGAATCCATACATTATTTACGGGTAAGGGACTCAACGAATCCCCGTATCAGCAGAGTAAATTCAAATACATCCTTGGTGATCAATAAGAAATTAGGTTGGTACAAAGACTAGAACAACCACGCCCCCAACCTCTATATATAGGAAGATGAGCACCAGTTAAGTAAGTGAATTTGACATCTGTACTTTATATAAGTCGAAGGATACATCTGACTTAGACGTTTGAGGTGTTCCAATACCCTTTGAGTCTTTCTCGGCTCTGGTGTTGTAGGTTCATATAAGGCATGCACAAGAGTATGAAACACGTATGTAATAGTTGGCGCCATGTGTGGGATATTTCGTATCTCAACGTGCTTTTTGCATGCTTGCAACCACGTGCTCCCAAGCAACCAAAGACCAGGAAGCCACTTCCGTGAACATGGAGGGATTAGCCAAGATGGAGGACAAACTAAAAAGAGTGACAACAAAGTTGGAAGCACTGAGAATGAGGCCCTGAAGTAGAGGAACGTCATGTCAGGGGAAGACGTTGTGCTAAGTCAAGCTAATAAGGCATAGGCAAGGGAAGAATCTCAAAGCACAAGCAAAGCCCTCAACAATGAGGATGAGAAGAAGAAGATGCATTACAATCTGCGGAGCCTCATGGATAAATATGAGGAAATGGCTCGGAAGATAGGTGTCTCTTCATCGATGGATCAACTACTTACCAGCACAGACTTACCATACAGAGCGGAAATAATGGTAATACCCCTCTCGCAAAAATTCAAAGTCCCATTGGTTAAAATGTATGACCGGTTCAAGGACCCTGTTGAATACTTAAAAACATTCATAACTCATATGACGCTCCACGGAATTCCTAGCAAAATCGTGTGCCAAGCATTTCCTCTGACACTAAAGGGAGCCGCGCACGAGTGGTTTGGAGCACGGCAGCCATGATCTATAGACACTTTCGAAGAGTTGGAGGCAATTCTTGACCCAATTCATGGTAAGTAAAAGAATGAGAATACAATTTGCATACCTGCTCATTGTGAAACAATGGGAGGATGAAAGTTTGAGGGCTTGCCTCACCCGTTTTAACAAAAAATGCATGATGACTTACAATCAAAATGAAAAGATTACGTTGGCAGCCTTATTAGGAGGAATCTAGCCTTGAAATCCCTTTATGGCCGAGCTGATGAGAAAAAATTCCACCACTCTACGAGAATTCACTGACAGGGCCAATGATTTAGTCAATGCGAAAGGCACACTGTGGGCCAAATGAATATTGGGATCATCAAGTGGCGATCAGCTAAATTGGGCTTGTTGCACCATACTGATCAAGGCTGCTTTGAGCTCAAAATTATTGGCATTAATGGTCTGGCGTCTTATACCCGAGTAGTTGTCATTCACAATTGGCCGTACATAATCCTTGTGCATCAAGTTGTTTGTCAGCCATGGTCAGTACTTTCTTCTTTCTTTGTGATCTAAGAGTTCTTTCAATCCCTGGATCAAAAGGAGTAATGTCACGAGTTCTAGCACGGCGCATCCAACGTCAAAAACACACCTGGAGGGAAAATAAAATAAAATTCTAAATTAAAACCAAGATTACTTTGTATCAATATTGGCAAAAATAAGAAGAAATCAATCCTCGGCAACGATTCCAAAAACTTGATCGGTGCAAAACTGCAAGTGCACAGTATCATAGTTTTATAGTAAAGTGATGAGAAGAGTATCGTCCTCAGAGATTGGTAACTTACTTTTGAATATCGAAATTATACTAATCTCGACCTTATTTAGAAAAGTCACTAAGATTTTTGTAATTGCAATTTAAAATAAAATTAATTAAAAGAAAATACTCAAAGGAAAAGAAAGATGTTGTTCAAAGCTCAAATCAATGAGAATAAAACTTCTAAGAAATCGATTTCACCTAACTCTCACTATACTTTACTCATCTAACTAATTGAATTTAATTCTATCTGTTTGTTAGCAAATCTCCAATTCATCCAAAAGCCTTTTTCGATAGTCAATTGGAAATATTCTTGTTCATCATTTTATACAAGAGTATGTAAATTACTAAATCAAGAAAGTAATAAGACCAATGATTTTACAAAAAATCTTCACAACCTCTTAACACTCCACACACCACATTATTTTTAATTTTTATTATTTTTTTCTTTTATCAAATATTTATTATATAAATAATGAATAGAAAATTTAAAATAATTTAAAAAAAAAACTCAAAAAAAATTTAAAAAAAATATTAAAAATTTTAAAAAATATGAAGTGTGGAGTGTGGTGGAGGTTGTGTAGCAAAGCTCATGATTTTAATACTACATAGATTCATACAAATATTTTGATCTTTATATTTACCTATGCCGAAATATTCAAAATCTATCCTATAATTCTCCTTTTTGACAGCAAATCACAAGATTAAAATCATCTAATTAATAATCAATTAATTAGAAGCAATAAGATCAGAATAAATCAGATAAACATAAAAAAAAATTACTTCAAATTAGCAGAGAAAAATAAATATAATTTAGAATTAGATTACATTATTTTTTTAGAATAAAAAAAATTTAGTTCGTACTAAAAATTAAATTTAATATAAACAAATTTACTATAATTTTTCTAAAAAGAATGGAATAAAATGAACACTTCACGTCGTCCAAGCCTCTCAATCGCAGCGTCAGTCTATACGTGGAACTCTGCTTGCGTCACTGTTTCTTCACCATTTTTTTTTTTTTTTATGTGCATATGCATGTCATACGGTGGAAGGTAGAATCAAATCATGAGCCCCTTCTCTTTTTCTTTTTTTTTTCTTCTTTTCTTTTTTTCCCACACTTCCCACGTCTCTTTATTTTTGAATTTCAACCTTTCCAAAAACCTCGTCCAACCTCAACTCTGAATCCTGCCGTTTCCGTATATCTTCACTTCCAAAGAAAATATGCTATTCTTTAATTTCATTCAAAAATCTGCTTCTATATTTAGCATCTCTAAAAATTCAACTTGATCTTTATTTTCAAATAACTCTGTAACCTATCCTCATATTCGGATAAATATTCATTTAAATAAGAGAGAGTTCTTAAACGATAGACTTTTAAAATTTGAATCTTCTTTTTCTTCAAATCTGAAATAAAATTAAATGATGACAATGAAGCCTAAAATCAACAAAATTAAATAAAATTAAACTAAAGTTTAAAATTAAGAAGTTATAAAATATACTAAATTATGCAAGTCATCAAACACCCTCAAACTTAAAACTTTGTTTGTCCTCAAACAAAAAGAAAAGAGAATAAAATAAGAGACCACTATAGACTATCAACTTGACCCCATAAAGAAGTTTCATCACTCATCAAGCCATGATCTGAATTTAGATTTTATCACTAGTATTTTACTCTTTTAACATCAAAGATAGAAAGAAAATCAATAAAACATTTAGCAATTTGTCAAGCAAGAGTTAAGTTTACTTCAACCTAAAGTTAAGACCTTGAGGGTGTGTGTGATATAGTCAATTTAACTCCAAACTACCTGCAAACTCAGATAAAATTAGAACAACTAAAATTAGAAGAATTCTTTCAAAACTTAACCCCATAAGTCCAATTTTTAGAAATCCTCTCCACTAATGTAGTTAAACACCAAAATCAAAAATCAAAAAGTCTTTAATCAGGTTGTAATGACAGGCCAGAGAGTGGGGGCTAAGAAAGAAATAGATATGGAGAATCAAAGCAAACTGAAAAAATACTTGGTAGAAAGAACAATAAAAGAGATATCCACATGATTCAAATCATAATTCTTTCTCGACTATATGCTCATACTTGTGATATTATTGTTGCTGTAATCAATAATGTAGTACCAAGTACACCTTCAACAAAATCTAAAGTGATTTGCACTCCATTTATTGAATTTTCTTTTCTGCCATGATGGATAAATCACCTCTGAATAAAAGACAAACCCAGCAATAATACTTTTTTTTTCAGCCTCCCACCTTTTTCGTTCTGTCACCTCAATTCTTGTAGCCTTTTCAAATTTTCAACCACTTCAACCCCCTTTTTTTTTTCTTCATTCACTTTTTTTTTTCACACACTTTGATCAAATAGAGCATAATTTCTTTTGAACTAACTTTCTCTTTAAATGTAGATTTCCACCAAAGTACTTTCTCAAACTATAAAAGATAAATCATGGTTTTTCAGGTTTAGAAATGAATGTTTATGTAATTAAAAGAATAAATAAAGGCTTATATAAAATAAGGCTCAAGGGGGTTGACTATGAAAATACATCATGCAATGATGACATGATAATTAGGACGGCTAGGAAAATTTTTTGGTTATGACAAAAAAATGCTTAGATCATTTCTCTAATATTTGGTATCAACTAGGATTTCGCCTCAAGGATCCATCAACGGATTCTAGAGCAAAACAAGATTGAACTTCCCTGACCTAGTTAATTCAACTCATTCTCTTCATAAGCAAAATTGAATAAAGAAAAACAACTGTATGCTCAATTATGTTCAAGGTCAAAGTTGTCATCAAAGTACCCACAAAACTCAGCCTGACATAAAATAAATTTTTAAAATTTTTTCTCAATTCTATCCTCAATCAAAAATTTCAGAGTCATAGAGAATTTAATTATACTCAAATACATGCTTGGTAAGAGAATCCAACAACTCAAGACTTTTAAAATCACAAATAAAATAAAATAAATAAATAACAAACAAACAAGAAGACCAAATGACTATAAAGGTTTACACTCCCAAACTTAAACTAAACAATGTCCTCATTATAATGCAAAATTGAGATAGATTGAAGAAATGAAAAGAACTTCCCTGGTTTCATGGTGAATCAACCGTAGTTTGTAATTTTCAACACTTTATTCATGTTAAATAATCCTACATCAAAATCCAAATTATTCAAATAAAAAATAAAAATAATAAAAATAAAGGAATAAAAGAAAGTTCTATGGATTGCTTCTCATAAGCGCTTGTTTTAAAATCTATAGCCAAACTTTTCAATCTTCATCAATCGGGATCTCCAAGAGGAATAAGTGCACAGTTCCTCTCCACTTATTCTCCATCATAATGCTTCAATTTCTGACCATTAGCTCTGAATAAACTTCCTGTCTTATCCTTCAAATCTAAGTTAAACTTCTTTACAGCCCAATAAGCTCTATGCTCCCTTAACACACACAACAGATTTTCCTCTTCTTCAGATGTGAGTGATCCAGCAACAATTACTGAAAATATGTAATTATCATCCAAGACTGTATAACGAAGATGCTCAAGTAATTGCTTCCACCCTAGAGGGATGTAAGTTGTAGTTTGCTACATTTTTTTTTTCAAAAAATGCAGAATCTGGCTTTGCTACAATCGGCTCTAGCCTCCCCACTTCATTACTAAGTGATGTATCTTGCTTCAAGGCTCGTTCTAGGTGATCGGCTGGTGCATCTTCTTGAAAGGCTTCTTCTACACATTGCTTAATGACATCTACCCTAAAACAAGTGCTTGTTCTTCTGGAATTCTCATGGCTTGGTAGATGTTGAACATAACATCTTCCTTTTTCACTCTCAATGTTAACTCACCCTTTTGAACATCAATTAAAGCCAATCCCGTAGCCAAGAATGGTCAGCCAAGAATTAGTGGGACTTCTTCATCTTCCTCCATATCTAATACCACAAAATTAGCAGGAAAATAATTTATCAACCTTTACCAATACGTCTTCTATGATTACACGTGGATACTTGATTGATCGGTCTGCTAATTGCAAAGAAATGGTTATTTGTTTCATCTCTTCAAGTCTCAATTTTCTACAAACAGAAAGTGACATAAGATTAATGCTAGCACCAAAATCACATAAAACTTTATCAAAAAATGAATTTCCAATAGTGCAAGGCAAAGTGAAACTCCCTGGATCTTTTAATTTTTTAGGTAATTTTTTTTAAAGAATAGAACTGCATTCTTCAGAAAGCTTCACTGTTTCGAATTCTTCCAACTTCTCTTCTTGGAAATGATGTCCGTAAGGAATTTGACATAATTTGGCATTTGTTCCAAGGCATCTGAAAAAGGAATATTTATATGAATTTTCTTAAAAATATCCAAAAATTAGAAAATTACTTATCTAATTTTTGTTTTTGAAAACGTTGAGGATAAGGAAGTGGAGTAGAGAGAATAGGAGGATTGTCAGGAAATGAAATTGCTGGAGGCATGTCAATCTCTCTTAGTGTATCATCATCTTCTTCTACTTTATTTTTGCTTTGGTCATTGTTTTCAGCTGTAGGGGTGAACTTGGTTTTTTTTTATGGTGGCCTCTCAATTTCTCTTACACTCCTAAGTGTGATGATCTTGCATTGTTCCCTTGGACTCACTTCTGTGTTGTTAGGAAAAGTTCCTCTTTGTCAGGCATTGATAGTTGTGGCTAGTTGCCCAATTTGCACATCCAGATTCTTTATAGAGGCTCTCATGTTGCTACAATGAGTCTTAATGTTGTCCAACCTTGAATCAGACTTTTTTAAACCTTACATTTGTCTCCTCAACAAAGGAAACCATGGCATCCTCAAGTGATATCTTCTTCTCGCTTGGTTAACTATCAAATCCTGGATGAGGTTGCAGCACATTCTTTGTATTTCCATAAGAAAAATTCTCATGATTTCGAAGTCCTGGATGATAGTAATTTGGCATAGGATTACCACGATAGTTGTAGTTCCGATTGTTGATGTATGAACTTGTTCTTGCCTCGCTTCATTACTCGGAACTGTCATACTTATAGCTGCAACATATTCTGCACTTTGTGGTATCCTTTGGGTTGTCAGCTGAAATTTGATGGGATAGAGTAGCAACTTGAGCTGAAAATGCTGCTAACGGCTCCAATTCATGAATCCCAACAACTTTCTTAGTCATAATTCTTTCAGTTGGTCATTGATAGTTGTTTGAGGCCATTTCTTCCAAAAGATAGGTAGCACTCTTAGCTGTCTTTGACATCAAAGTTCCACCAAAAGCAGCATCAACTATGGTCCGAATTTGCCCATTTAACCCATTATAGAACATCTAAACTCGCAACCAATCCAGCAATCCATGTTGAGGGCAGCGTCGAATCAAATCTTTATACATTTCACATGCTTCATAGAGTGGTTTGAAATTATTTTGCTTGAATTGACTAATCTCACTCCTGAGTTGGGCTATTTTTGTAGGTGGAAAGAATTTAGTAAGAAACTTTTCAGCCATGTCCTGCCAACTAGTGATGCGTCCCGATTGTAGAAATTGTAGCCAACCTCTTGCCTTGTCCCTCAAAGAAAAAGAAAATAATCTAAGTCTAATGGTGTCTTCAGTAACACCATTGATCTTTACAGTGTCACAAATCTCCAAGAACATCGTCAAATGAATATTGGGATCATCAAGTGGTGATCCGCTAAATTGGCCTTGTTGCACCATACTGATCAAGGCAAGTTTGACCTCAAAATTATTGGCATTAATGGTCGGCGTCTTATACCCGAGTAGTTGTCATTCACAACTGGTCGTACATAATCCTTCAAGGTGTGTGGTTGTGCATCATGTTGTCCATCAGCCATGGCTAGTACTTTCTTCTTTCTTTGTGATTTAATAGTTCTTTCAATCTCCAGATAAAAATGAGTAATGTCACGAGTTCTAGCATGGCGCATCCAACGTCAAAAACACATCTGGAGAGAAAATAAAATAAAATAAAATTATAAATTAAAACCAAGATTATTTTGTATCAATATTTGCAAAAATAAGAAGAAATCAATCCCCAAAAATTGCGCCAAAAACTTGATCGGTGCAAAACTGCAAGTGCATAGTATCGTAGTTTCATAGTAAAGTGATAAGAAGAATATCGTTCTCAGGGATTGGTAACTTACTTTTGACAAATACCGAAATTATACTAATCTCGACTTTATTTAGAAAAGTCACTAAGATTTTAGTAATTGTAATTTAAAATAAAATTAATTAAAAGAAAATACTCAAAAGAAAAGAAAGATGTTGGGAATAAAGCTTCTAAGAAATCGATTTCACCTAATCTCTCACTATGCTTTACTCATCTAACTAATTGAATTTAATTCTCTCTGTTTGTTAGCAAATCTCCAATTCATCCAAAAGCCTCTTTCGATAGTCAATTAGAAATATTCTTGTTCATCATTTTACACAAGATTATGCAAATTAATAAATCAAGAAGCAATAAGACTAATAATTTTAATATTACATAGGTTCATACAAATATTTTGATCTCTATATTTACCTATGCCGAAATATCCAAGATCTATCTTATAATTTTTTCTTTCGATAGCAAATCACAAGATTAAAATCATCTAATTAATGACCAGTTAATTAGAAGTAATAAGGTCAGAATAAATCAAATAAATATAGAAGAGAATTATTTCAAATTAACATAGAAAAGCAAGTATAGTCCAAAACTAGATTATATTATTTTTCTAAAAAACAAAAAAAATTAATTCATGTAAAAAATTAAATTCAACATAAATAAATTTACCATAATTTTTTTGAGACCAATGAAAAAAATGAATACTGAAAAAATATTCTGGTCGTCCAAGCCTCTCATCCGCTGAGTCAAATCACGAGCCCCTTCTCTTTTTCTTTTTTTTTTCCTTCTTTTCTTTTTTTTCCACACTTCCCACGTCTCTTTATTTTTGAATTTCAACCTTTCCAAAAATCTCATCCATCCTCAACTCCGAATCCTGCCGTTTCCGTATATCTTCACTTCCAAAAGAAAATATGCTATTTTTTAATTTCATTCAAAAATCTACTTCTATCTTTAGCGTCTTTAAAAATTCAACTTGATTTTTATTTTCAAATAACTCTGATGACCAACCCTCGTACTCGAATAAATATTCATTTAAATAAGAGAGAATCCCAGACGATAATAGGCTTCTAAAATTTAGATATTCTTTTCTTCAAATTTGAAATAAAATTAAATGATGACAATGAAACCTAAAATCAACAAAATTAAATAAAATTAAACTAAAGTTTAAAGTTAAGAAGTAATAAAATATATAAAATTATGCATGTCATTAAAACCTCTCCAAGATTGCGACCACGTACTGCAGTACATAAATTTCTACACCTATCACAATGTAGGGGGACATCGGGTGGAGTATTACCACACCCTAAAAAGAAGAATTGAGGAAATGCAAGGTAGCGGCGAGCTCGAGCGCTTAGTCGCCTGAAATACCACCCCCAAGAGAGCAAATGAAAAAGAGAAAGGATGGTGAACAAAGATCTTGAGAAGTAGAAAAACCCTTAGAGAGCACCACGACCGACTTCCTAGACGAATTGTGGATCAGACTAACCCTCCCCTCGAAGAAATCGGCACAATCGCTGGAGGATTTGTCATGGGTAGCCCCACCTCCTCTGGGTGAAAGGCATATGCATGCCAAGCTAGGTTCGTGAAAATTTTCAACATCAAGAGACTGGCAAAGCAGCCGAAGTCACAACCAATGATGACAATATCTTTCAATGATGACGAATGCAAGTGGTAGTCTACCAGCACGATGACCATTGGTAGTAACCATGTTAGTGGGTAATTACACTACGCGAATGATACTTATCGACAATGGTAGTTCAGCTAATGTACACTTTTGGTACTTGCTCATAAAGATGGGGAGTTTTATAAGACACCGGTTGACTGTCAACCCGGATGTACGGCCAATTAAGCAAAGAAAATGGAGCTTTAGTACTGAGAAGTACGCAACTATTGCAGAAAAGGTTGACTGACTTTTAGCATCTGGATTCATCAGAGAAACCCACTACCTGAATGTCTCTCGAACTTAGTACTCATGAAGAGAAGCCAAACGGAAGGTGGCGAATATGTGTGGATTTTACTGATCTCAACAAAGCTTGTCCAAAGGATCACTTTCCCCAACCCCGAATAGAGGATATGAGGGAAGCTTTTAAAGTGTTGCAGTAATACAAAATGAAACTCAGCCCGACGAAATGCGCATTCAGACTATAATTGGGGAACTTCCTGGACTTCATGGAGTCAGAACGAGGAATTGAAGCCAATCCGGAAAAAGTACAGGCGATTATTGGGATGGAGCCACAAAGGAACCTACTAATTTAAGTGTAGAAACTAACTGGAAAAATAGTGGCGCTCAATAGATTCGTGTCAAGGTTAATTGACTGATGCCTGTGGTTTTTTCGAGTCTTAAGGAAGGTACAAAGTTGGGAGGCCAAGTGAGAAAAAACGCTTGTACAATGTAAGGAATACTTGGCACATCCTCCACTATTAAGCCAAATCAAGTAGGGAGAGCCCCTCCTCATATATTTGTCAATCACACTGGATGTCGTAACCACCACCATAATACATGAGGAGGGAGGCTTACAGAGGCTAGTATACTCTATAAGCAAAGCCTTCAGAGTAGCCAATGACACAGTACCCCAAAGTGGAAATGATGGCATTCGCATTAGTAATAGCCACCCGCCTACTACGACCTATAGAAGATGTTGTAGCGGCCAAAAACTTTTAGTAAAGTAGTCAATTGAACTAAGCGAGTTCGATATTGACTATATTCCTTGGAAAGGGCAAGTCCTCGATAATTTTGTAGATGAATTCTCCCTTCTAAAGAAATGTCGGAGCCTCTTATGGGGAAACCATGGCAAGTGTGCTTTGATGGCTTGTCCTGCAAAATAGGAGGGGGAGTAGGGGTGTATGTAGTTTCAGAAGATAACATTGAGGCATACTATGCAATAAGGCTGGAATTCAAAGTCACCAACAAGACCAAGTATGAAGCAGTATTGGTAGGACTCGCCATAGTAAGAGCATCGGAAGCGACCGAGGTCGACATGAAAGTAGACTCTCAAGTGGTAGTCGGCCAAATAACATGAGAATATATAGCAAAAGTGAAAAGCTAAAAAAATACCTACAATGAGTCTATGAAGGGCGTGATCACTTCCATTACTTCTAAATCAGTCACATCGCAAGGGAGGATAGTTGGACAGCTTACAAACTAGTGTGAGTAGCATCCAAGAAAGATGAAATTATCTTACCATGGAGGTTGATCACACGAACAATAGAAGTCCCAATTATCGGGCTCGAGGTCTCAAAAATAAACATAGAAACCCCAAAATGGATGAGCGTCATAATCAAGTTTTCAACTACCTGGGAACTCCCACCTAGTGAGGAAGAAGTAAGGAAAGTTAAGAACAAGGTTGCCCAATTTACCATGATTGGTGGCACACTATATAAATGGGGTTTCTTAGCACCCCCCCTTCCCCCAAGATGTGTATAAAAAAAAAAAAAAAGAGGCCCAATTTGTCATGGAAGAAGTACACAAGGGAATATGCGGAAATTACTAAGAAGGAAGAGCTCTGGCGGCTAAGGTCATGAGGGCCAGGTACTATTGTCCACTCGCCTTTAAAGACATCAAGGAATTCACCAAGAAGTGTGTCCAATGCCAGCTGCATGCGCTAATATTGAGCAACCCACCTACAAAACTGACATTGGTCACATCCCTTTAGCCATTTACCTTGTGAGGAGTGGATTTAGTAGGTCCCATGCCGCCAGATAAAGGAGCGAAGTTCACCATCTTCATTAATGATTAATTCACAAAAAAAGCAGAGGCCGAGGCAATGGTGACGATAACCTCGCAAAATGTTACCAAGTTTATGTGGAAAACCATCATAAGCCGATTTAGGATACCACAGAGCATCATCTCAAACAACGGCATGTTGTTTGACTCTGAGCACTATAGGAACTGTTATGCCGAACTCGAAATTAAGGTCAAGTATTCCTCCCCCGGACATCCTCAGGCCAACAGGGAAGTTAAGGCGACAAATAAAACGATAATGGGCATACTGAAGAAGAGGCTAGGAGAAAATAAGGCAATTGCTAACAAAAGGAAGACAGGGTTGTATTTCAATAAAAGGGTCAATGCAAGGTCATTCAAGATAGGAGACATGGTCTTGAAGAAAGTTGGAGTCACCTCCGTGGAAGAGGGAAAACTCAGACCATGATGGGAAGGTCCCTACGTTGTCGTAGCTAGCCACAGATCGGGTTCGTACCACCTTAAAGAAACCCAAAGGAAGGACCAACCCACCCATAGAATGTCGAATACCTAAGAAATTGCTTTGTATAAATTTCCATGTAATCATGTCATTATAATAAAAGGGTTGTTCGCTTCCATTGTCTCCACTAGCACCTCGCGACCAAAGAAGAAAACAATTCAATGGAGTGTGTAGCCTCACCCTTTGACTCAAAGGAAGTCAGCGCCTTGGAAGGAGCATCATGAGAAAGATACCAAGATCAGCGAGCTGCAAGGTGTGTTGGTTCATGCGAAACTTGATGTCGTCAAGACCAGCAGCTTAATACTGTGGCCAGGTTGGCTAGAGAGACAAATGAGCTGCGGGAGGAGGGCGGAAGGTTGGAGCCTTAGCTGACTGTTGTGAACAACGAAGTTGTACGATTGCACCCTCAACTGGTAGCTGCCCGAGTTGTCCAAGACAGGGCTTTTGGGTATGGGTATGGCACGCTAGAAGATGCACCTGTTGCCCAAGTCTCAGATCGACATAAGGAGTCTAAACTTGAAAGACTTCCTGCCTGATGTCGCCGCCTGCCAATATGCAGATTCTATGGGTCGGGATGTAATGCCAAACGCCTTTCCTCGTCCTTCGCCTCAAGAGTGACAACTGCGTATTAATTGTTTAATTGTTGGGCCCCAATTTTTAGGCATTTGTAAGTTCTGCACTTTCTTCGAACATTTTAGGTTATTGACTCGTACTGCTTTTATTCTTGTTTGTGAGACTATGAATTCGAGGAACTTGCCTGAGTTTACTCTGAATGCGCACTTGGTTAGATTCAATTTCATCTAGTATTTTCGCAATATAGCAAAGGACTCTTTAAGATCTATTAAGTGTGGAATCAATCATACATGACACAATTTATGTGGTTCTGCAATGTTCCTACGTCCACGGAGTTACAGTGGATTTGATTTTAGATGGTAATCAAAGGACTGTTGCCCCCCCCCACCAAAAAAAAAAAAGAAAGAAAAGAAGCCCAACAGAATTTTCATCAAAATATGAATGCATGGGTAGGCCCAGAAAAATGCCTCAGTTATTTACCTCTATCCAAGTGTAGTTGTCAAACCCCCAACCCAATTACATCCTGAGTTCTCACTACTTGTCTTGTGAGAACTCTAATAGAATGTTTCTATTATGAAAACTGATTAATAATGGCAAATAAGGAGAACAAAATGGCCTAGTAGTGTTTTTTAAGTAGCCCAAAATGCTACCATAGTCCAGACTTCTAAAAATGAAAATGAATAAATCACAGGTTCACTCATGTCAACCAAGCTTTCAAATAGATCACGGGGACTTTTATCGCAATTGCTTGAGTGAAGGTCTAGCAATGGTCAAGCCAGCTTTCTGTTTGAGCTCATGTTGTAAATTTGATCAAGCTAGACTCAAACGAGTCATACGAAATCTCTGGATCGATAAAACTCAGTAAGTTGCAAGAATTTCTCTGTTCCAAATTCTCCATGAAACTGTCAGCAATTGGGTCTACATCATCTCTGCTGCATCTGGAAAGAGTAACGCTTAAACTTGGCAACTTGTACCTTGGGAACGCTCAGTCTTGCTACTGTACTACTATGCTTTTCAGCTTGGTTTGTCCATTTAGCTGATATTTAGTTGAACTTCTGGTTGATATCCTTGTTCTCATAGATTCTGTCAGTTGCACTTAGATTTTGTTCTATGTATATGCAGCTTGGTTGTAGGTGTAAGCATGGCTGTGGCAGTGGTAGTTGTGTGACCTTTCTTTCTGTTTTCGGATTTTATAGCATGCGCACCCCCTTGATATGGAACATATGTATTCTTTAGCTAATAATAATAATAATAATAAAACAGAACAAAGGAAGAAACCTGTTTTTCCTTCTTTATACTTCTTACGTACTTGGGTTGAGCCATTTGCGCCTTCAATAAAGTTTTGTCTGCTTAGAAAAGAAAAATAGAAATCTGAACAAAGGAAGTCACATGGAACAACTTTGATATATACTCTCTAAGTCTTATTATGACATTAACCCCCAAGTTATTTCATGTCTAAGCCCATTCCAAAAATATACACATAATCAAGTTTACATTTCTATTGATTAATTTGTACCAATGTCTTAATGAATGAATGCATGCATGATAACTCTTGTTCCTTCTCCAATTATTGTCTCTCATATTTCTGCTACTTGAATCTTAAGTTTGGGAAAATCACCTCTCAATTAGATAATTCTATCATTGGTTTTTATGGTTGAAAATTGGTTTCCATTTTGGTTGAAACATTGGCCACCCTTGTGGCTGTGATTACAGGGAAGTTGTTTTGAGAAATTGTATAGGAGAGTATTTCACTTAACCATCCTTGTTTGGCGCAATGGTAATGTGACCATAATGTTCATATTAATGCTCCTGGATCTTGTTTTGTGTCAGATACCTGAATGGTTGAGTGAGCAAAGGAACCATGACCTATCCCCTGGAGACATTGCGATTCAGCTAGATTTGATCTCAAAAGTTCGTGGTCTAGAAGAAGCAGAGAAGTATTTTGATGGCATCCCTGACACTTCAAGAATCACCATCCACGTATATGGTGCTCTGTTAAACTGCTATGCAGAACATAAATCTTTAGATAAAGCAGAGACCACCATGCAGAAGATGAGGGAGCTAGGTTTTCTGAAAACATCTGTCTTATAACTTTATGTTAAAACTCTATTCTCGGTTGGGTAAAACTGAGAAACTAGACAGTGTAATGCAAGAGATGGAAAAGAAGGGCATTGATTGGAATATGTTCACATTCAACATTAGGTTGAATGCTTATGCAGCCACCTCTGACATTGTGGGAATAGAGAAGCTTTTAATGAAGATGGAAGCTGATCCTGAAATCACCATCGGAATGCTTATGCTGCTGCAGCAAATGGATACTTGAAAGCTGGCTTACATGAAAAGACGATAGAAATGCTGAAGAAAGCAGAGCAACTCGTTAGCGGTAAAACAAGGAGGTTTGCTTATGAAACATTCCTCACTTTATACACGGCTATTCAGAATAAAGCAGAGGTGTATCGTATTTGGACTTTGTATGGAGGGATGGGGAAAGTCTGGAACTCGGGCTATCTGTGTATGATAAGCTCGTTAGTAAAGCTGGATGACTTGGATGGTGCTGAAAAGATCCTGGAGGAGTGGGAATCTGTAACTACATTTGTTGACTTTCGGATTCCACGTGTGCTGATCACTGCTGATTGCAATAAGGGTCTTTTGGAAAAGGCTGAAGCATATATAGACAGGCTTAAAGAGAGTGGGACGGAGGTAGACTCGATCACATGGGATCGCCTGGCAAGTGGATATCATGCACATGGTCAGGTGGAGAAGGCAGTGGAGACAATGAAGCAGGCACTGTTGGCAGGTCTACCTGGTTTCAAGCCCAACCGTTTTATATTGGCTGAACATCTCGAGTACTTGAAAGAGACGAGAGATGTGGAAGCGGCAGAGGAGATTTTGAGGTTACTTAGAGAAAATTGTCTTTTCTCAACTGCTATTTGTGAAAAATTACGAAGTTATATTCATGTTGAAAGTCCATCTTGTAGAAAAGGCATTTGATCATTTGAAAGAAGATGATCATATGGAAGGGGATGGTCATGTGGTGAGAACATGGGGCCACCTGAGGGCGATATCCGTAGACACCTTGGGTGGCTGTTATTTTTTTAAATTTGTTTTTAAATTTAAAATTCACCTTTTATTTAGTTAAATATATTTAATAGTTCAACAACGAGGATGCAAATAATATTTTAAGGTCACACTTTCTGGTGAAAAATTAGTGATTTAACTAGTTTGTTATAGGAAAACTTTCGAGGATACGGTGCATAGGATCAGGATTACTCTTCAGGGGTGGTTCGAAGGGTCATACTTTGTAGAGGTTTTCCAACATAAAATATATATATATTTGTTATTTTTATAACAGTCATTAAATTTTGAAAAATAACTTGTCATGAGGCACCCTTTGATTGATCTACATGGTTTTTGTTAACAATGATGGATCGAAAACTGGATGGAGAGTGATATTTTAATAAAGGACGCAGCTAGTTGGCACCGTTAGTGTAAATTGTATTTTTTTAATAATTTAAATATATGTATTTTATAAAAAAATGTATAAATTCAAAAATAGTAATTTTCTCAATTATTAAGTAAAAAAGTAAAAATAAAAATAAAAATATACGAACTACGAGAGCAAACGAGACGAATTAGCATTTTCCTTTAATAAACATGTAATATAAGATGTTATTGTTTAAAAAATTGCACAAGTACTGTATCAAATATGTCAAATTATAATATGTCAATGTGTTATTGTTTTCACTTGCTTGCTGAGAAAAAAGAATGTTAAAAGTAAAAGGTATGTCCCATCAAAGTTTCTTATAATGAGTGAAGAATGATTGAAGAGTCAAGTGCAGGAAAGTAGAAAAAACAAGTATTGAGAAATCACTTACTATTAAGATGAAATCTTTTTTTCCTCTCTATTTAGTTAGTAATCACATATGAAAGAAAATTTTGAAAGTCAATTTTTTTTTTTCAATTTTAATGTCAAGAAATCAATGAGTTTATTGTGATAATAAAGACAATACAAGAAAAGGTTTTTTAGCATGTAAAAGGTTAAAAGGTGGCTTCGTTTGGTTTATAAACTCATCTCAACTTATCATTATAATTTTTTCAGATTTCAATATAAAATATAATAAAATATTCAATTTTTTCAAAACTTAAAATAATAATAATATTAAAAAATAATAATCTAAAATATTTTATCATCTCAACTCAATTCAACATCTAAACGCAGCCAAATTGATCAATAGAGTAAAATGAAAAAATCAAATCAAATGACAATGTGGTTCTATAAAATATAAAAATAATGATGCTTCATGAATGATATACCTAATAGATAATAAGAAATTCATGACAAAAGTTCATATTTGACCTGATGCCTCTTTATTGAAAAAAGAAGAAGAAAAGAAATCTATAAATCTCTAGAAACCAAAAACAACTTCTTATTATGACGACGTTGAGGTAGAAAAAGAATAGAAAAATTGCAATATAAATTTAGTTCTTTACAGGTCAATATTATTCACTCATAATTTATTGTATTATACTGGTCAATAGAATATCAACAAATATGAGATTTATTTGTTTTATAGTAGGTCCTAGTTTATAGAATCAGTTCTATTCCCTTCACTCCGTTCTCTCTCCACGGCAATCTCTCTTCTTCTTTTTCTCTCCCTTTTCCCCTTTATCCTCTTTCATGTCACAACTCCACCCCAGGAAGGGCGGGATCACGACGTACATGCCTGTTCTTTTTCTTTCATTTTCATTCTTCATTTTCTTTTTCGAGTAACATGCGATCGGCATGGACATGACACACGTGTACTCTAAATTTCTAATTTAAATAAGGGAATCCCTGATAGGCATTCTATTCGGACATTCATCCATAAAAGACTCTCAAAGTCCATACGTTCATAAAAGCATAACCTATCATCTATAAACATAACTGTTCTAGTTAGGGAAGGTCCTAAGCGTCTGCCTCTCCCTCTGCAGTAGTGCCTTGCTCCCCAGCCTTTTCGTCATTACTTGGACGTTTAAAACATTTAAAATAAAAGTGAGTCGAATACTCAGTAAGTAGTACACCATGCAATGAACATACTAGACATCTATTCATTTTCTTTTGAAAACATGCATACATAAACATTTAGCTAATTCTTAACAATGCTTTCATGCATTACAGTTTAAGGAGTAAGTCATACTTTCATGCATAAACATTTAAGAAATAAGTAAGAACTATGCTTTCATGCATAAACATTTTAAGAAATAATTATACTTTCATATTTCACTTTCTTTGACCAGTACACACTATTATGTCCCGTGTGTTGGGGTTAACGGTCTTCCTTTAGACCTGAATTTCGCTCGTGGCCACAGGTTGAGAATCCCTTTCATGGAGGGCAGGACTGGGTGCACTACAAATACTACTTACCCGATATTGCAATCTGCCCATTCCTTTGGTACCCTTTTCATTCATATGGCCGTTATGTATCTTCATACATTAAGGCATTCATTCATTCAGTCATTTCTTTCTTTCATTCATGCCAGTCCTTCCAGTCCTTTCATTTAACAGTTCATTCATGAAAAACGTCATTTAAAAGCATGAACTTAAACATCATCTTTCCATTTTACAATGCATTCATGAAAAAACATCATTTTAAAAGCATGAGCTTAAACATCATTTTTCATAGCATTCATAAAGCGTCAGTTCATAAGGACAATTTAACATCAGTTCATAGGGGCATCTTAAAGTGTTTTCTTCGAGTCATTTAAAGCATCAGATCATAGAGACATTTTAAAACACTTTTTTCACGTCATTGAAAGCATCGGTTAGAGCATAAGGCATGAGACGTTCCTTTCCTTTCCTTTGCAATCAAAATATTTTCATCATCTTTCTTACTCCGATGCACATGCATTTTTATGATAAAGATACATTTTCATGCTATACTACATATAGGAATAATCAATAAGTTTATTGAGAGAGCATATATGGAAATCACATGATTTAGAACCTACGTGCATACATTACTTTATACACAACACATAATTATAATCGATAGGGTGCTTAACAGGGGCTATCAAGAAAGGGCTTGTACATACTATATACATTTACTCTTTTCTTTAGAAGAACATTTGCAATAAGAGAGAGACATTCTTTCATAAAGAGAACTTGGTGTAAGAAGTATGGTCATAGCTACTTACCTCAATGCTTTACAAGTAGGTTCCTTGAATCTTGAAAATAAACTCCTATTCAATGAAATGGGATAAACATATTAATATTCATTTCACTTTAAGCTTACTATTTGACACCTCTACGCGCTCACTTAAATTCCAAATTGGAATCTAAAGTGTTTTCCTTAACCCATTTAGCTACTTACCATACATGGCACTAAGCTCAAACATTAATATCCTCATTCTGACATTTAAAAAAGCTCATGAAAGTATATAACTTGCTTGCTGTCCCATTTTAAAGGCCATTGTTTTCTATAGGAAGGTAGGTAAAAATCCTAGGTTGGAATATATAAATGGTAGGGATTTATTTAAGAATGGAAGGGAACAAGGAAGTGCTACAAAATCTCAAACTATCATCAAAGAGGGCATTTTGACAGCTTTGTAACATCATGTGGAAAGTAAATCCAACAAAAGGGCCAATGCCCACAAGAGGGTTGATTTTTGTCACTTGTTCTTCAAGGGTTTTTTCATACTAAAATTCATCATTGGTTAAACAAAAAGGGTGAAGTTGAGCAAGGGATGAAATGGGCTGATTTAGGCTTCCAAAATAGAACATACTTCAGAATTTTTCAATGCATGGGCAGCTAGCAAGTTCTAGTATATTCATGGTCTTAAACATCCTTCACTTAACCAAAATCCCAACTACACAATTAAACAATGCAAGAGTTGTAGAAACTTAAGAAAAGGCTCATATATTTTCTGAAAACATATCATAAATAAAAAGGTACAACTCTTGGCAACTTAAAATTCCTAAAGTAAGCTTACTAGCTTAATTGAAATTCTTAGTGGCTTACTTAGGCCATAAACCTTGAGGAAAGTATGTCTAAAATTATAACCCTCAACTCCTATTAATTTAACATATAAAAAAAGAAGACTTAACATAATTAAAACATGGCTTAAATTTGAGAAAATACAAGGTAAGGTTACAACAAAAATGCCATGCAAAACACACGGCTAGGAACAAAACAGAGCATAACATATATGGGCTATCATTTTGCTACTCGGTTACCACCCAACTAGAATAGATATTAGAGGAACAAATGAGAAATCAGTCTAGAAACTACCATACAACAATCGGCCAATAAAGAAAATTCCCCCAAAATCGAAACATAAAAAATCATCAAAAGAAAACCCACTTGATCAACCATGGCTAAATTCGAAATACACAAAGAAGAAGGATTAAGGGTACTCTTACCTTGCTATGGAGTCATAAGCTTGAAAATGATGAGAGGAGGTTGGTTTCTTGAAGAACAAAAGAGAGGAGAAGAAGAGAGGGTGTGCGTTGGCTATGGTTTGCTTGGAGAGGAAGATAAAGTTTTCTTCCTTGGATGGGGGTCGACGGGTTAAGGGAACTAAGGAGGAAATTGGTTTTAATTCTTACCTTTTTGTGTAGCTTTGACCGACAGGTGCAAGGGGACTTAGGAAACTTATAGGTGAAAATGGCTTGATGGCTTACCTTAGAAACCTACGGGTGAAAAGGGATAAAGGGTTTTAGTCAAAACTTATCACATAAGCTTGGAAGATGGATGGTGGAGATCTATCCACCTCAAGAATGGTCTTCACCTACCAATCTAATGGTAGGGAATAATTGCACCATTTCTTAAATAAATAAAATTAGAGGATGAGAAAATATTTCAAAGTCTTGAAAATAATACCCTTAATTTATTTTAATAAATCATATTTTAACAAATAAAGCATATTCATCTTAAAATAAAATAATTAAAAGTAGTAAAAATCTTTATCTCAAAATATTTAACTTAAGGAATTAATAAAATGACGTAAGGATCTACGTAATAGGACTCGGGTATTACATTTCCCCAGCACCCCTCTCGAAAAGATCCACATTCAAAATCATGTTGTTCATTGGTTCCATCACTATTCATTGAGAAGTATTTCAAGATAAAATAAGTTTTTGATCCTATGTCCAAGGACAACATTCCTTATGAAGTTGGGCATATAAAAATCCTCATTAGGAGTTGGGTTCTCATTGGTAGGCTCCGTCCCTGATATTAGTTCAACTAAGATCACCCCAAGGCTATATATATTAGTCTCTTTGCTCTCATCTTTCATTTTGATCAGCTCTGGAGCCGTGTAACCCTCAGCTGCTGAAGCTTCAAGCATTTCTTGGCTAGTAGTAGCATTCAATTGAAGATGAAGGCTGAAGTCAAAGATGCAAGGTTTGTAATTGCGATCCAAAAGTATGTTTTTTTATTTGAGGTTTCCATGGATTACAGGCTTCTGAAATCTTGTATGGAGATGTTCCAATCCCTTTGATATACCAATTGAGATGCTATAAATAATGGCCCATGTTTGAGATTCACCATTTCCATATGCCAATAGGAAACAAAGGTGGGTCTGTTCAAAATGTTTTAATTTCAAATTAAAATATACATCATAGAGAAATTAACTCAAAAAATGATTGAGACTGTTTATGCTAGGAAAATACATTGTCCAATAAAGAAGAAAGGGAAAAATAAATCTCATATCTGATTAAGGGGCCAACAATCGGAGGAGGAGGAGGGAGAAATGCGGTTTTCGAAGGAACGAAAGTGGTAACGTTCGGACGTAAACTTAAACTTAAAACATATACGTGTGAATGTATAACATACACGTTCGAACGTAAGTAGTAAATAAATTTAAATGACATACGTTCAGACGTTTATGTTGTACGTTCCCACGTATGTGTTTTACTTGCGAACGTAAAGTAACGTCCGAACATTGAAGCATAAATAAATTTAAAAAGTAGTACGTTCAGACGTTATAATTAAACGTTCAGACGTAAATTTTATGAAAAATAATGTCCGAATTAAAATAATACACGTTCGAACGTAGAAGCCTTAACGGCTATGTAATTGAAACGCCATATGTTCGAACGTTACGACACAAAATCAATATACAAGGTTCTAAATGCCGAAATGCCACCGTAGAAATGAAGTATACACTTTAAGAAACTTTTCTTCGGTGACTATTTGACCAATGGCAAGCCATGGTGGCTGGAAAATGGAGTTGAAAATCCGGCCACCATTTGACCCGTTTTAAATAAAACTGAACTCAAATCTCAAATAAAATACATATTATTTGATTAAAAGATGAATGCCTACCTTTTAGTGACGGTTGTAGTGGAGTTTGACAGCGACAGCGACGGTGGAGTGGTGGTGTGCAAACATGAACGAAGTTAGATAATAGTGAAAATGACGCTTCACCGTTCTGTTTTGTCCTTATATACACGAAACGTTCGAATGTTTTTCGATTTTTTTTTCAGAATATTGACTATAATATATTATATTATTAATATGTTATATATTATATATACTATAGTCTAATATTATATTATATATTATAATATATTATATATATATGATCCATTATAAGCTAATGAAAACAACTTTGGAACCACAAGCTCTTATTACTAGTCCAAAACGATATACTTTATTATTATCATCTAGTACCTAAAATTCTAGTGTAAAAATTCCTAAATAGATTAATTGGAATCAAATTACTCTCTTTAATGAATGACAATTAGTGAATTTGTGAGTTTAATTTTGTGAATAATTTGTGAGTTTATGGTGTTCATTGATGAATTAATATGTGTAGAAATATTGTTGTGAGAAAATTGTTGTTGTTGTGATATGGATTTGAAATATTGTGATTATTATTTTTAAATTTTTATTGAATATGTTTAACAAGAAAATTATAAGTTTAGAATCTTAATTTTAAGTAATGATTAAAGACGGGGCTGGCCATTGGATCAGTAAATAGCAAGGCAGTTTTAGTGGGAGGATCAATCCCTTTTGTTTTCAAAGTAATGTTCAAACTTCCTCCATGATTGTGTTACAAGTAATAAATATATAGAGAACTGACGAGCTAGCTAGCTTGGTGATCACGTTGTAGTTGCGTACCTTTATTTGTTGCATTTGTGGCTATCAAGTGGGCCGAATGTATGTTCAGACATCGATATAGGTGTCGATTAAGTGAGTTACAGCCGTACGGGCCTCTGCTGATAGTCGTTATTATATTAAGTGTTCACGTCGATGGTGTAAAAATTTATGTGCGATAGAGTTGAATAAAGTTGAAAGTTATATATTTATAAACGATATGGATCTGGGTTGGATGAAGTTGAAAGTTATATATTTGGATGAAATTGAAAGTCATACAAATTATGACCCTCAGATGATATGATTCCAGAAAATCATCTGAGGGATAGTATATATATAGTGCATTATATATATAATCCACTATATATATACTATGTAGTGTATTATATATATATAAGTTTTGTTGTTAGTTTTATTAATTATATATTATTGATTCATATATATAGTATAGTGTATATACAATATTTATTATGTTTTTATTTAAAGTATTATGCTATCATACTATAGATATATAAAATATAGTATATATATTATACTATATATACTATATTATATACTATATATAGTCAAGATTACTCACCTTGGCATCCACCTCTCATATTTCTAAAAATGAATATTTTCCTCCAACATATTTACAAGTGATTGGAAATAATGCCCAAATACACACATTGAGTAAATAAGAATTTAATAAGTAACAAAGAATATCTCGAACAAGCAGGTTATATGAAATAAAAAAATTGTGACAAAAAGTTAGAACGTGAAAAATGCGGAAAATTTCCCGCTCGATTTAGGCATCTCTGTGATGATCTGAAACGTTCAGACATACATTTTCACCAGATGTACATTTTCAGTGTAAATGTTCGAACGTACATTTTCTAACGTCCGAACATGAAAATAAAAGTGCGAGAAATTTCTTGCTCGATTTAGGTATCTCTGCGGTGATCTGAAGGTTCGGACGTTGAAATTTTACGTTCGAACGTTAGTCGATGAAAATCATTGGGAAATTGGTAAACATTCGAATGCCAAATTTCTTAACGTTCGAACATGAAAATAAAAGTGCGGAAAATTTTTCGCTCGATTTAGGTATCTCTGTGATGCTCTGAGCGTTTAGACATTATTCAATGGAAATCACTGGGAATTTATAAACGTTCGAACACGAAAAATCAATAACGTTCGAACATGAAAATAAAAGTGAGAGAAATTTTCCACTCGATTTAGGTATTTCTATAATGATCTGAACATTCGAACGTCTTTCGCAGAAAACATGCCCAAGTTATTTAACGTTCGAACGTTCACTAAAAATTAGGAGGGATAATATAACGTTTGAACGTACAACTTAAACGTTCGAACGTTTTATTTACAAATTTTATGATTGAATGAACACACGCACGGAAGGCAGTAAATTCATTTCTGTTGCTTCTCCCGTGTGCACAACAAAGAGAGACGTGAGAGAGAGTCTTCGTGGGTTAGAGAGAGAGAGAGACGGTTAGAGTGAGAGAGGGATGTGGGTTAGAGAGAGAGAGAGCTAGAGTGAGAGAGGGACGTGGGTTAGAGAGAGAGAGAGTTAGAGTGAGAGAGGGACGTGGGTTAGAGAGAGAGAGAGATAGAGTGAGAGTTAAGTTGAGCTTTGGTAAGAAAAAATTGTTTTTGATCTTTTGTATTTTTCTGAATTTTATGATATTTGTCTTGTGTTTTTGTTATATATATTTCTAATAAGTTAGTGTTGTATTTTTTTGAAGGATTGGTTATTTTGGCAAGTTGGAAACTTTTGATTTGTAAGAGGATATTATGAGTGCTAGGTATATTTCTAAACTTTAGCAATGTATTTATACATTTTATGCTTACTCTTGAAATATTGTAACTATTGTTTGTATAGTTTTTGAATAGTTTATGAGTTTATGGTATTCATTGATAAATTATTATGTGTATAAATATTGTTGTGGGAATATTGTGAATATGTTGTGATATGGATTTGAAATATTGTGATTATTATTTGTGAATTTTGTTTGAATATGTTTACATGGTTAGAAATATATTATGCTTAGGTTTTGGATTTATGTGAAAATTTTGATATAATATTTTTTGGTTTTGAAGAATTTGTGAGTGCTAGCTATATTTCTCAAGTTTAGAAATATGTTAATACATGTACATGTGATTTTATACTTACTCTTGAGATAATTGTGATTATTGTTTGTGAATTTTGTGAGTTTATGGTGTTCATTGATGGATTAATATGTGTAGAAATATTGTTGTGAGAATATTGTTGTTGTCGTGTTATGGATTTGAAATATTGTGATTATTGTTTAAATATGTTTACATGCTTAGAAATATATTGTCTTTAGTTTTTAATATTTATGTGAATTTTTTTGTATTTTTTGAATTTGTTCTTTAATAAGAAAATTATAAGTTTAGACTCTTAATTTAAGTAAAGATTAAAACCGTTTAATATACATTTAATACGAGACTTAATATTTAACATTTAATAAGTATATATAATATATTCATACTAATTTAGTTAGAATATGATTATTATTTAAGTTATAACTATAGTATAAAATTTAATTTTAAAAAGAAGAAAAAAGAAGTATAACGAGTGTTCCTCGTTGGAGTCGATTGATGAAGCATGCGGCTCTTGCCTCTAGAATATTTTAATCTAAAACTCAAACTCTCCTCCATTAATTTTGTACTAATGATATATTTATATAGGGTACAAAAGAAACCCTAATGTTTTCATGATTTCCGCCTAAACAATCGTCTAACTTTTAGGACTAGTTTTAAGCAACCTCGTACGCGGTCCAGGAGTCAGAATTTAGAAATTCCTATTAGATACAAAGTTGTAACCCTTTAACTTAGCTTTTCAACCCAACCAAGATCGCATCCATCGGATATATTATTAGAACGTTATGATTGAAATTCTCAATCATGTCTAGGCTGTCTCTCAGTGTATTCCGAACTTAGACTTCTTGTGGATTCCTTCTATGATTTCTTTATCTTTTTCTTGATAAAAATTATTTTCAAGCCCTTTACTAGTTGCTTTCTACGATGTTGTTTAAGTTAGTCTTTTAAGTTGGTTGGTTAGACTGGTCGCCCAATCTAACCGCTCGAAACCTTGTCGCCAAGTCTTCTCTCTCAGGAGGTAAAATATCTCGCTCATCGCGTAACTCTTGTCGCCAATTCTGGTCGCCATTAAGTCTCATTGCCTAAATCTCCTCGGCTATCTTCAGGTCCCATCGCCTCTAGTTGGTCTGAATCCGTAGTCTCTTCTTTTGTACCAAAATGCTATCATTTCGCATTAAATCTTCTAATTCCTACAAATCCAATAAAATAAGGTAAAAATATATACAAATAAAATAAAATTAATAGATTTGAAGAAAAACTGATACTTATCATAAATAAAATAATAATAAAATTCACACTTATCATCGTTACCCCTTTAGCTTTGCACATCGCGACACCTCGCAAGCAGTCGGCGAGCTCAACTGCACCACGCACGTTGCTAAAGGCCTAGAAGCCAAGTGTTTGTGGGTTGGCAATACCACTGCCAGTCACCACCTGAGCTGCCGGAGATTTCTGTCTCCAACAAGGAGGTCACCACCCACAAGGTGCTGCTCACCAACCATCCCTTGCCATGTGCACTACGAGAAGCTTGCTCGACTGTAGCTCGCCGCAAAGGTCCAATCGCTGGCCACCACCTAGCTCATTGGCAAATTCCGTCGCTGGCATGGTGGCTCTCACAGTTCCTCACCACCATCGTCGCTCCTCTCCTCCATCGTCGTTCGCGAGTCATGCAAGTTGCAAGTTTGCAACAGTCAATGAGGTGCAACCACAACGTTTCCACCACACCACCTTGCTCAACTAGGGTCAGGGACAAACTGCCATGAAGCTGCCACCACAAGGCCATTGCCCTTGACACGGTGCCAAAGTGATCCACGACAATCCCCTATTTTATGATACCAAAAGCATAACACTCCACTCTGACAACGTCGCAGCCGCCATCATGTCAAGTCCTACTGCATTGCCCAGAACAAGTTGGTCGCCCACTAAGTTTGCTCGCCATGGAGTTTTCCAGTTCGCCATACACGCCGTCGTAGCGTAGTGAGCTGGAGTCAAGCTCTCCGACGTCGTCTTTCAGCGATAGTGCAAGCTGTGCACTGTGTAAACACTCGGAGTGCGACGGTGACCACCACCCAACTCGCAGGCTTTTTCTGTTACCGGCGTGAAGCCCCTCTACCACAGAAGTCCCGACCACCGCGAAGCTCGCATCTTCGCCCAAGCTCGCGCCACAAAAGATGGTGTGAGACATGACAGTTCGTCATACACACCTTTGTAGTGTCGTAAGCTAGAGGCCAACGTGCTCTGTGCTTGGTCCATTGGCATTTTATGCAGTTGCCATGGCGTCGCCGACCCCCAACAAGCTCTAAGTTGTTGCTCCTAACCTCCACAATCAACCTCCTCCATGATAGCTCTAGATCGAAACTGTGCAGCTCCGCCTCAGCCAACACCTTCACCAATGCTCCTTGCCACCCTCGTTCGAGTAGCCCATATGACCTTTGGCAATCGACCATGGAAACTGAATGCCACAGGTTGATAAACCCATGCCACGAGAGCTCCCTTGTCCACCGAGACAATCCTGAGTAGTTCACATGGTGAGCAAAGTTGCATGGTGGGCTACTACTTACGGCCCTGACCATGACAAGCAACTGACCCACATGCGAGACCATGCAAATGGCAAGAAAAAGGTGGCAAACAAATATGGGGAGACCACTCAAATGAATATGGCAAGCAAAAGGTGGTGAGCAACAACACACGTATAGACACGTGTACATACATATCATCACTAGCGCCACAATGAGCAAAGGTGATGAGCAACTAACCTTGGCGAAAAAGAGCTCAGGCACGAGAATTACTATCTGATGGAGCATGGTGAGCAACAAAACACTGACGAACACACCATCTCCTATGCCAAGCAACATGCAGAACATCGGTTATCTCATTGCCCCAATGGCGAGCAATCAGACCAACACCTTTAGGTGAGCAACAAGAGAAACTCCTCTCGGCGAGTAAAAATTAAGCAGTCTCAACTGTGCAAGATTATTTCTGCAAAAGCACTCAAGGATGAAGAATTTCTCCAAGCAAAAATCATTAAGCAGCGAACAATCCCAATTTTATCCACTAAAACTCCTTGAGGTTCCACAAGAATCCAAGTGGCTACGCGCCTCAGGAATATATTTCGTAGAAATTGCCCCCGGGGCAAGGAACATCGGCTATAAAAGCCCCTCCCAGGTGCCATCTAGGCTTCTTCATTTGTTTGCATCAGAATAGACTGCTCAATATCGGTTGTGGGCATCCCGATCCTCCATCAATGCTAAAGCATGGCCGCCCACAAAAATTGCCCGGGTGTCACCAACCTTCACCACACTCTAGCGGAATGGCTCAGGTTTACAAATCTTAAACTTGTAATTTGTATTATACTAACCTATTTGATTTTTGGTGAAAACCTCTCAGGGCGGTCGAACTCAGCCTCACACCACAACAGTGCGGTCGAGCATCCCCCCATACACCAATGATGAGTTTAAAGACTCGCGGTGCTCAGGAAAAAGGGCGCAAAGGTCAACAGACTATGCCACCCTTAAACACCATTGGCGAGTACAAAGACTCACGGTGCTTAAGAAAAAGGGCGAGGAGGTCAACAGACCATGCCTCCCTTAAACACCAATGACAAGTACAAAGACTCGCGGTGCCCAGGAAAAATGAGCGTGGAGGTTAACAAACCACGCCACCCTTAAACACTAATGACGAGTACAAAAACTCGCGATGCCTAGGAAAAAAGAGCGCTTAGGCCAACAGACCATGCCGCCCTTAAACACCAATGACTAGTAGAAAGACACGTGGTGCCCAAGAAAAAGGGAAAGGTCAAGGACCGCCGGACCCAACTCACTCCTCATCGAGAGTCAATAGGCGGGATAAGTCATCAGACCTCCCGACCTCCTTCGTGACGAGTCAACATGCGGGAAAAGTCAAGAACTGCCCGACCTCCCAGGCAACTAACAGGCAAGCAACTCTTCAAACTGCCCAACCTCTCTCACCTGGACATCAAGACAAGCACAAGATATTCTCCAGCAAACGCCGAGTGTTTATGCTCGCGCCAAAACTGTCACCAACGGGTTACCTTCTGGAACGAGCCATCGAGCTCCACAACTACATCATGCGGGTCTCCTTTAGGAACGAGTCAACAAGCTTGGCAATCGCCTAATGTGGACCCAGGGAGTTGACGAGCTTCCTGACCACTTAAGCGCGGGTTACTACCAACAAACATGAACAACAAAACGAGAACACGAACATAAATATACAATGAGAGGAAGAAAACCACTACTACCAACAAAAGTAAAAAACAATCACTAAAATACACACAAAAACCCAATCATAGAAATATGAACTCTTCGACGACAATAAACAATCTCTCAGGCAAACATCCACAAAAACAAACAAACTCAAAATCGAGCTCCACGCTCACACCTAGTACAGTCGAGTACATCTCCCGCCAAAGTAGAGCTCTGTGCACATACCTAATACAGTCAAGTGCATCTCCCGTCCAAGCAGAGTTCCACGCTCACACCTAATGCGATTGAGTACATCTCCAGCCAAAATCGAGCTCCACACTCACACCTATTCGAGTGCATATCCCGCCAAATTAGAGCTCTACGCACATACTTAATGCAGTCAAGTACATCTCCCGCCCAAGCAGAGCTCCACGCTCACACCTAATGCGGTCGAGTAAATCTCCTGCCAAAATCAAGCACCATGCTTGCCCCTGGCATGGTTGAGTACATCTCCCGCCCAAGTTGAGCTCCTCACTGCTTAGCACAAAACAAACAGAAAACCAAGGAGTGAACAACAAGCTAGGGACCAAATGGGAAACCAGGGATCAATTTTTAAAATTTATTTTGCAGATTATTGACTTGAAGATTCTCAAGGCCTTCTTGTCTAGCAAATTGCCCTTAAGAATTGCGACCATCTGTAGAGGTCAAATAAACAGCCCAAAATTAAGCATCAAACATCAAGAGAAGGCCGAAAATCAAGTTAAGAGATAAGACAAGTTAACTCAGACTCCTAAGAGGAAAGACACACAGACTTCTAAAAGGAAAAAAAAAAAAAACTCAGACTTCTAAAAGGAAAAGACTTTACAAGGCAAGTTGGATCCAATCAAGGAAATAGACCTCTATATATATAAGGAGATCCCTCACAAAATGGACGGACTTTCCACAAACTCTCTACACAGAAGCTTCCCACGCCCAAACTCCACCACACACAGCAACTCTAAAGGATTTACCTTAAATTCCTCCATTTATTGTGCGATATGTGAGATCATGAGAGATTGTAAAAACACCCATTATAATAGATTTCACACCCAAACAACCTGTGGACGTAGGTATTAAGCCGAACCACTTAAATCTTTATGTCTCTTTATTTACTTTTATTCGCTTGTTTATTATTTATCATATAGATATACGCGAAGATCACCGTAGCGAAACCCGAAACTTCTCGTGGGCCGGGATGATTCTTTTCTCCCTTTCAATTTGTTGTGCAAATTAAGACATTAACAAAGACTATTATATATATATTGTTAATTTCAACTCTATATGAAATTAAAATAATGCGTCATAAATATATATTCACATTTATATCTTCGGGTAGTTTAATTGGATCAAAAGGATATTGTTTACTTCATTTTTTTTTTTTTTCTTTTTCGAAACAAGATTATCGAACGTTCAGAATTATCTTCAAAAAAAATTAATGACGATAAATATTCGGTTTTTCTTTACAAGTACTCTCTAGAAATTAATTTATTTATCTCCAAGGCTGGCGCCAAGCAACCAGCTAGGCCTACCTACCAACGTTTTGTCCTCTTCCTTCTTTTCCACTATCTAAACAATTCAATATAAAATTATCTACGACACAAACAAAACGTCAGAAGCATACGTGGGACAGCTTGCATATAATGATGTTTATTTTATGGCTGACGGACACTACCAAATAACAAACAGTACAATGATTACTCTTCGTGAATTACCTTCTTTCTTCTTCTTATTTGTTGTATATGCGATGACCTCATGTGCATGAGGTTTGCATGCTTCTGATCGGTGGTGACGAAATGGAGTCCCAAGTCATGAGACGTAGAATTAAGGTGGATGCAGGAGTACACAAAAGTCATGTTAACCGATCGAGACCTTATTTGGTGTCGATTTTAGAGGAAAAAAATGAACAAATTAGCCACGGCACGTATTACCTACAGATTATTTTCATGATGTCTTTTCTATTTTTGTGCTTGGGCATGGACTCCTGGCTTTTTCTCGTACCAACCTACCTGTTATCCTTCAAAAAAAAAAAAAAATACTACCCCACGTCCGTGAATCCGCTTGTACGTAGAAGAGCTGATCTATCTATAAATAGGTACCTTTCCCTCAACATAATCCCCACAAGCTCAAAGTTAGTACTGCAAGCGAAGAGAGAGTAAGAGAAGCGAGAGGTAGAGAGATGGAAGTTATGAAAGTGCTGCACATGAACGGAGGAATGGGAGACTCAAGTTATGCAAACAACTCCCTAGTTCAGGTGAACTCAGCAACCCTTTGCACGCATGTCACTAACATTTAAGTACAAACTTTGTGCATGCAACTCATTATTATAGATGACTCTCCAATTGTGCCCCCATTAAATTTGTTACGATATATGTACACACACATATATGCATATATGCCAGAGAAGAGGAATTAATTTTACTGTACTTTCATTTGAAGTTAGGCTTCTTGCTCATCATCGCTCATCATCGACTGCAATACTGATTTTACTAGCTAGTAAAAGTTCCCAACGGCCTCCTGGGTTTTTCCACCACAAGTCCCGTGCCATCACAGGTTAATTTACACTAGCTAGCTATCTTTTCCTAAGGACATTGGATTGCGTGCCCTATATTGCTGCATTTCATGTTAAGCAGTTTTGTAAGTGCCTTTTATCCACAAGTGAGGAAGGAAACGAAAACCAAATTATTTATGCACACTGTACGTTCATCATATGTTCTAGATAATTGCAAGTCATGCGATTCTCGCTGCATTTCTTCATGAAAATCATTGATATATATCAGTTAGTTTCACACTTTATGTGCACACTGTAGATTATATTTGAAGAAGAACTCATGATCTAAGTTCATTCTTTTGACTTTGGACAGCAAAAGGTCATAACTATGACCAAGCCCATCACAGAGAATGCCATAACCCAACTCTACTACAGCACGTTGCCAAAGAACCTAGTCATCGCAGACTTGGGTTGTTCTTCCGGACCAAACACTTTGTTTGTAGTTTTTGAACTTATCAAGGTAGTGGATCAGCTTCGCCGAAAATCAGGGCATGATCAATCACCTGAATATCAAGTTTTCTTGAACGACCTTCCCGGAAACGACTTCAATACCATTTTCAAGTCGTTGCCAAGCTTCCAGAAAAAAAAGCGCAATCAATTGGGGGCTGGTGCAGGTCCATGCTTCTTTACAGGAGTTCCTGGTTCTTTCTACGGCAGGCTTTTCCCAAGCAAAACTCCGCATTTTGTCCATTCTTCTTATAGCCTCCAATGGCTATCTAAGGTAATTAACATTTTCTATAAAAGATTAATGGAACATCTAGTACTCCCATACCCAATGATAAAGGATATATGGATGAAAGTGCGCGTGAAACCATGCAATAAAGGAAATATATGCATATATAGTCATATGTATAAGTTCGGTGCATGGAAAATTTAAAGATAAAGTAGACGAATTCAAAAACTTTACATGGGATTCCACTTTTTAATGCTTAAGGATATGTCATAGAGGTCCCCAATTTCGACTGCTTAAGAATAACCTCAGCATTCAGTTAATTGATTATAAGCAAAGAAACAAGTAAAAGAATTAACTTTTTTAAGGAACTAGGGATGGAGAAGTCCACAAAGTCTTTCATCATAGATACTTTTGCAAACACCAAACGAAATTGAATCACAATGAAATAAATTCATTGCAACAAAGTGTGTCTGTCTTACTCACTTCAGAAGTGAATGTTACTGTTAACTAGGTTCCTGAGATGGTGGAGAGCAACAAAGGGAACATTTGCATGGCACAGACAAGCCCGCCAAGCGTACTAAGGGCTTACCATGCACAGTTTCAAGCAGATTTCTCAATATTTCTGAAGTGTCGTGCAGAAGAGTTGGTGCTAGGTGGACGAAGGGTTTTAACATTTTTGGGAAGAAGAAGTGGAGATCCATCAAGCAAAGAGTGTTGTTACATATGGGAACTTTTGGCTATTGTACTCAATGAAATGGTCTCCAAGGAACCTATAATCCTAGTTATTAATTCCACTTAATTGACTAGGATTCATATATATATATATATATATATATATATATATATATAGGCGAATAATGATGTATTAACCAGCTCAAAATAATTGGTTATTATGTCTTAGTTATTGAGTTGATGAAAACCAACAACTTCATTAATTATATTTTTTTAGGAAATATGCTTCATCATCTACAGTAATTGCAAGTTTCATTGCTTAATTTTCTGATATAAAAACTTCTGTGTTTTTTATTTTTTACGTATAAATACTACAGAAAATTTTCATATTGAATTCCCAATTAGTTTGGTTACACAAAACCAAACTATTTCATCTTATTTTATATAATTATTACAACTTTCTCAAATTTTTACACAAAATATAATAAACAATTCAATTTTTTCAAATCTCAAAACAAAAATAATATTAAAAAATAATATTTTATTTAATTTTCAACAAAACATCCCATATCATCTGAATTGCGTAATCAAACGACGTGGCTTCCAAGCTAAGACTTATGTTTTATTCTCCACATTCCTTATTGGGACTCATAGAAGAAGAAAAAATGGATTCTTTCAACATTCCTCAGTACACACCATCTCCATCAGAAATGAAATCCAAAGTTCAGAAAGAATGATCCTTTTTCATTAATGATTACCAAGAGGTATCTAAAGTGAATTGAAGCGTTAATAATATAAACTGTGAAATAAACTCATCTGATAGTCAGTTTTGTGATGGCGGTTATAATGTTGCAAACTGTTTGAGAGCTGTGGCCGAACCATTGCTTGTTAGTCACTTTGGAGATGCAATCATTGAGGAGGTTTTCAAGAGGTATAGGAAAATTCTTTCCGATCGGATTTCTAAAGAGAACACTCGCTTTTTCAATGTAATTGTTTCCTGGATAAAAAAAAAAAAAAAAAGGAATGATCATGAACAAGAGATAAACACTAGCTGGAAGTACTACTGTCATATTTAGTTTGAAAGGTGGTTTCTTCAACTAATTTAGCTAGCTAGGTAGGTGTGTACGCGCGGTACTTATATATCCAAGAATAGTTGATCTGTAGTTCAAGTTATGTATTGTATGTTTCTTTTCTAATTTCGGCGCAGAGGGTTCATTAATATATTATCCAGTAGTAGTACTTGTACTGCATGCTTTGTTTTTAAATGTGTGCTGAGTTATGTGTATGTAGGGGTGAACAAAAAGACCGAATACCCGACCCGTCCGAATTTCCGACCCGACCCGACCCGAATTACCCAACCCGCTATTGTTTTAAATCGGAAACAGAATACCCGTTACCCGATTCATTTTTAAACAGGTAATACCCGTTTACCCGTTGCGTCTAATATCACCGAAAAGTCAAAAACCCGCTCGACATTCTCTCCCTCGCAACCGCTCTCGTCCTCGCAGCCGCTCCGCTCTCGTCCTCGCAAGCCCACTCTCTCCATCGCTACTCTCTCCATCGCAAGGTTAGTGGGTTTGTGGTTTGGTTTATGGGTGTTTGGATGGTTGGAAAACAGACTCAAGCTGTGGGTTTATGGGTTTTAGTGGGTTTGTCGTTTGATCACTTTTATTCATAGCATAATCTGCATGCCTTGAGTCAAGGAATTTTCTTAGTTTGGAATAGAGGAATTTTCTTAGTTTGTGGTTTGGGTTTGTCGTTTGATCACTTTTTTTTTTTTATACTATGAACCAGAGTATTTAGGTGGACTGTATTGGCGTTTATGTAGTGCACTGTTCTTGTTCTTCCACATCCAGAGTATTGGTGTTTTTTATACTATGAACCAGAGTTTTTTTCTTTCTTTCTTCTTTCTTTTTCTTTCTTCCTTCTTCTTCTTCTTGGGTGTGATAATAAAGTATAATTTGCAGAATGTGCCACAAATGAAGTTTATTGTTTCTTTTTCTTTCTTCCTTCTTCTTCTTTCTGCATGTTGTAAAGCTTGCATCTGCGACTCAAATGAAGTTTATTGTTTCATCACTCCCACACATGTTGTAAAGCTGTTTCAAAGTTTTTCTTCTGCAATATTAGGATTGTTTTATTAGTTTTCAAAGTTCTCTTGTTTGCAGTGGCTTTTGGTAACAAGTAGTACTCCAATTTAATGGTATTTATATGATCAAAACCTTTGATTTCTACTAAAGTGTTGACTCCCATGTGTGGCTACAGTGTCTGCCTCACTTACAATGGCTGGTGGCCTCGCTAACTTCACTAATTAGCATTAATATAGATGTGAGTTTTGTTTTTTTTGCTTTGGAAAAGTAACATTTTACCTGTCTTAATTATAACTACCATTTCATTCCCAGTTTCTAACTTCAATTACAACTGTCTGAAATTCACCCATCAATACAAGTTTCTGTTTTGAGTGGCCCTTTTCATTGAAAATTGGCTACAAGTTTCAGCAATATGAAAAACTATTAACTATTTTTGAAGTATGAATGACATGATCTGATACTCTCGTTCTATCGCTGAGAGTTATACTATTAAAATTGCTTATCGAAATATTAAAGGAAAAAGTTTTGGCCCGGATTTTAGAATTCATTAGAAACTTGATTTCATAAGGAAGAAAAAATAACAGAGAAAAAAAGGGATGGAGCCTATGATTCTATGATTGATGGGCATCCTACCATCAAAGATTATGCAATATATTTTTAAAGTAAATTGAACGATTTTTTTGAGTCTAATTTTTTCTATATATAGATGATGGACATAAGCAGTAACACTAACATGATAAGTCTTTATAATAAACATGATTGTAAATTACCCATCTTGCTTTATCTCCTTCAAGGTAAGGATCTAAGTCATATCAGAAAGATGTGGTGATAAGTGCACTGTGCAGCGACAGCCTATTGAATTGTCAACCTAACTCTAGTTTTGGATAATTCACAAAGGGCAAATGGGCAGCATGTCGAGATCATAATTTCCAGTTGATAATGGCTTTTTTTTTTCTTTCCTTTTTTTCCATCCAATTAAATTAATTAAAGAACCATTAATTACTTATGTGCATGGTTGATGTTTCATGCGTATGTCAGCAGGAACTCTTGCTTGCATATATAATTTGCACCTTCTTAGTTCTTCCCTTTAATTTGCAGGTATCTTACTCTATTTTTTTTTTAATTTGCAGGAAATATGCCTTCATCTGGGTCTGAATCAATGCCTAATGTGATTCATTTGGATAGTACTCAGCTTCCAACTTTGGATAGCTCTCTCCCAACAACTAGTCCTCAAGTTCGCCCTCCTATCACAAGAAAACGGGGAAGATCAGATGTATGGCAACACTTTACGAGGATTGAGAATGTCGAGGATCCCAATGAGCCCAAAGCCACGTGCGATTATTGTGGTAAGGTTTTGTTATGTCATCCTAAAAAACAAGGTACTTCATCTTTGAAGTACCATCATCAAACATGTAAAGTCTTTAATGCTAGTGGAGTTGGAAGGGATAACCCCCAATCAAAAATGA
The DNA here is from genome assembly GCF_001411555.2 of Juglans regia. Taxonomy (NCBI): domain Eukaryota; kingdom Viridiplantae; phylum Streptophyta; class Magnoliopsida; order Fagales; family Juglandaceae; genus Juglans; species Juglans regia. The sequence goes on along the minus strand of NC_049901.1, from coordinate 21,586,708 downwards.
CCGGGACTAGGAAGACGGGGGTGGATGGTACAACTAGCAGTCCTAGTGTTGGACTTGCTAAGTACAATGAACAGAAAATACGATCGGCGGTAGCTAAAATGATAATCATGGATGAGCTACCGTTTAGATTTGTAGAAAAACAAGGTTTTAAAGACTTTATGGCCGTAGTTGAGCCTAGATTTCCAATCCCCTCTCGCATTACTATTATGCGAGATTGTATGAAGATGTACATGTTAGAAAAAGATAAGTTGAAAAACATGTTCATGGCATCTGATTATAAGATTTGCATCACTACTGACATGTGGACATCAATTCAAAATCTTAACTATATGTGCATAACAGCCCATTTTATTGATGATGATTGGATCTTGCATAAGAGGATTATAGATTTTAAGAAAGTTCCTGATCACAAAGGAATAACAATAGGAAAAGAGATTGAGTCATCTGTACTTGGATGGGGCATAAAGAAGATATTTACAATCACAGTCGACAATGCATCCTCTAATACTACGGCCATTGATTATTTGAGGAAAATTGCCAAACTTAGGGATTGTATGGTATTAGAGAATGAACTTATGCATATAAGATGTTGTGCACATATTTTGAATATCATTGTTCAAGATGGATTGAAAGAAGTTGATAAATCAATTGTCAAGATTCGAAATGCAGTAAAATATGTGAAATCTTCCCCTGCAAGACTTAATAAGTTCAAGTCATGCGTAGAGAAGCAAAATATTTTGGGTGGTGGGCTTCTTTGTCTTGATGTTCCAACTAGGTGGAACTCAACATATCTAATGTTGAGTGCGGCTCTCAAATATTATGCGGCGTTTGAGGTGATGCAAGATGAAGACAATGAGTTTGGCCCATATTTACGTGAGGTTGGACAAGGAATACCAACTTTACATGATTGGGAAACCATTAAGGTTTTTGTAAAATTTTTGAAGCTTTTTTATGATACGATTTTGCGGGTTTCAGGCTCAATTTATGCAACTTCGAATTTGTTCATTAGAGAAGTATTTACAGTCTATAATTATTTGAACAAATTTTCTATGAGTGAGAGTAATATGCTGAAAACCATGTCGGAGAGGATGTTGTTGAAATATGACAAGTATTGGGGGGATTTTGAGAAATTGAACAAAATGTTGATTATTGCATCTATGCTTGATCCGCGCTTCAAGTTAGAAGTTTTGGAATTTTGTTTTAGAAATTTTCTTGGGAATGAGCGAGCGTCTGAACTTGTTGATTGGTTAAGGAGGATCATTGAGCGGATGTATAAGCAATATTCAAAATCTAGTGTAGGTTCAAGTAGGTGAACTCAATCAGATATCCAATCCTTGCCAATATGGCTCGAGATGTGTTAGCTATTCCCATATCTACTGTTGCTTCTGAGTCGGCATTTAGCGTTGGAGGTCGTGTCTTAGATTCATTTCGTAGCTCATTGGCCCCAACAACAGTTGAATCTCTTATTTGCACACAAAACTGGTTAATGGCTCCCTCCATTAATTATGACTCCCAAGATGTAATGGAAGATGCTGAAAGCTACAAGTTAGAAACCGATAAGATTCACATTTGAACTTTATTTTCATATAGTCTTTTCAATTAATTATATGTTTAACATAATTTTTTTTCATGTAGAGATAACTTTGAAGAATATTTTAAATGAGATCGATTGAAGATTACTTGAAGTACTTTTGGACCAAAACTAGCTAATCCAAGAGTAAGACCATTTTTTCTTTTTCTTTTGTTTTGTTTTTTTTTTTTTTTTTGTGGGCATGTTCTTCAATCTTCACTTTCTTTCTTAGCAATAGAGGATGTCCAATTTTAGTATCATTATCCAATTTTTTGTGGGCATGCAGATTAGTTAGTTTTGAAGACAGGAGGAAGATTCATGAACACGCATGAATAGGATTCATGTGGACATCAATTTTTGTGGGCATGCAGATTACTTGAAGTACTTTTTTGTGGGTCCGGTTTAATTGATATGTATGCCAAGTGTGTTTGTGTTGGAAGTGCTCGCTAAGTGTTTAATAGGATTAAAGTAAGAGATGTTGTGTTATGGAAGTACTTTTTTGTGGGTCCGGTATAATTTTTTTAGTTTTTTTTTTATGTGGATATTTACAAACATATTTTTTGTAATTCTTGGAGTCAGAAGATTAAGAGACTAACATAAAAAATAAAAAAAATAAAAAAAAAAAATCGGGTAATCGGGTATTCCGAAAACACTGTGCGGGTCGGGCAATCGGGTATCTGGTAATCGGGTAACGGAATGGGCTTGGGTTCGGGTCGGGTCGGAACAGTGAATTTCGGGTCGGGCGAACAGTACTATGTGTATGGAAGATTCCCTCGGAATTCTCAATTTTGTGAATTTGATTCCAGAGTTCTACAACATTTAAAAAAATCCGAGACCTGATCCACACATTTCTGCCAATTTGTTTTCAGAAAATGTCGAAGTGGCCTATATATATAATGTCACGAATCTTAATCCACGTACTTAAAATAAAAACGAAAAATAAAAAATTTAGATAAAAAGGAAAGCAAAGAAAAGAATATTATTATTAAAAAAAAAAAAAGTCCGGGAAATGGAAAACCTCGTCCCACTCCTCTGTGATGGCAAAGCTGAGGGGATCGAGAAGATCCTTTCCAAATATGACCCCATCTACTCTTTCACATGCAGAGGGGTCTACATGATAAGACGGGACGATCTTTTCCTGCAATTGAGCAGTACTGGGCATGAGATGGAAGGTTTGGCCGATACTTTTGCTGCACAATTTTCAAAATACTGTATAATCTATATTTTATATTTTTTTAAATTTTTATTATTTTTTTTATCAAATATTTATTATAAAAATAATAAATAGAAAATTTAAAATAATTTAAAAAGAATAACTTTAAAAAAATTAAAAAAAAATGTAAAATTAAAAAATATATAAAATATAAAATATGAAGAAATTATGAAGATTTATTGACAGGTGACATATACTTTAATGAAAGGGAGAAACTTCACAAAATACATCCTTACGTGGGGCTATTGGAGTACTAAAGATATTATATGTACAACGATCATGATATAGTTACAGATTCAATGTACATGAAATAAACTCATGAAAAATGTTTCAATTGTTCCTCTAAACAGTGAAAACACTCAATAAAACAAACTTCACTTTTAGAGAAAAACTCTGAATTTTGTCCGTTCAAACAGTAATAGTTAGGAACAAAATCATTTGTCCCTAAAAGTTATTGTCGGACGATTTACTATAGTTGTTCGAATGATGATATTCATTTGAGTGTTTGAATGGTTTACTAATGCATATAAATTGTAACACCATGTACCAAAAGGGTTAGGAAGTTAGTTTCTGCCACTTAAATTCACATTCTAATAATATAGGTATAAATTTCAAAAGTTCTATAAAACGTAAAATTAAACATATACATTCTTCTATAAGGACATTAGTAAATTCCTACAACATATATATATATATATATATATACAAGAAGAATTGCTGAAGAAGGAAAATGAAGAAGAAAAACAAGAAGAATTGCCGAGAAGAATATGCGAGAAATAGAAAAATATGCGAGAAAGAGAAAAACAAACAGCAGTGAAAAAGTATGGAAAGAAGATGTAGAAGTAGAATTAGAATAATTTTGCATACCAAAGGCGTGAAGAATCCTCAAACAGCACTGCAAAATTTTTGTCTTCTTCCACTTCAGTCCGAAAAGTCTGCAAATGCTTGAAAAGCACGAGATATATATGGACTGCATGCCTTCTATCGACACAACTTAGATATTTCCGACCGCCACAATATATTGCTAACCAGATGTTGGTACTCAACGAAGAATCAACGAAGAAGTAAAATTGTGACTGAAAATAAAGAAAATATCACGTAGAAGAATGAGACGCAGAAGAGAAAGTGTTGGACGCATGACATACTGTTTTAACTATTCATTATTGTAGATGTTATACATGCTTTTAAGTTATAGGCAAGATATAAGAGATCTCCAAAAAATCTCAATAAAATATCCCAAATTCCCAATCCAAAGAAAATAACAAATTTTTTGAATAAGACCCTCTATTAATTTCTTTTACCCTTTGACACTTATCCCAGTTTGTGAATCCACTTGTGCGTATGAGGCACTACTCCACTACTTTCTACTATTTTTGCCCATGATGCTTCTTATTCCTGATTTTAACTAAAACATCAAAATTAACTAAAAAATAATAGAGATAATTGGATAAGTTATCAACAACTCAGTCGGCAGCGAATATATACTAATATGTAAATATAAGTCAATTATAGAATGTAGAAAAACAGAATATCAAAATAACCAAGCGACAGGTCAAAAATATAATCAAATATAATCAACGGGATAGAGACAAAGAAGGTGGAGAAGCTTAACAAAAAAGATAATCAAAGGGCGCGAGAGATAAGGTGAAACATAGGAGATTGAACAACAGAAAGAGAAGAGGTTTTTATAAGTTTGGCAAGTGAGATGAGATACAAAATTCTCATATCATCATTATAATTTTTTTAAATTTTTACACAAAATATAATAAACAATTCAACTTTTTTAAATCTCAAAACAATAATAATATTAAAAAAATAATATTTTAAACTATCCAAACCTATCCTTTTGGAGATCTACAATAGAGACTCAAACACGGAGATCAATTGTGACTGCCCCCAAAATTTTTACCATAATTTTGCTCAAAAACTTGTTTTGATCGGTCAGATCTGGATACACTCAGAATTTTCATATACCTTTGAGCACTCAAGAAAAAAAGATACCCATCTAGGACATGTACTTACTCTACTCTAGGAGGAATTCCCACGGAATCCTTTCCGGTTACCTCTTTCAATGCATTATTTTATGCGATGTGCTGTCCACTTCATTCTCGACCTGTTGTTCATGGTTTAGTTAGTTAGATGAGAGGATCAGTGGGTCTCCAATATTCATGCTGATCAATTATTCTTGAGTTAAGTTCCATATAATTAATTTTCTGTGTTCTATTCAAGGTTCATAAACATATTAAAATAACTATATATCATGAGTACTATCATATATCATAAATGTTTGTAACCCTATATAAAATTTAATTAATGCGTATATATATTTATATAATATTCCCTCCTTCATAGCTTCATGAGGTACGTACTTGAGACAAAGAAGGTTTCAGTTTTTTTTTTTTTTTTTCCTTTTTGCTTATTACATGTCTAGCTAGCTATAACTCTAAATATTTATTTTATTTAGCTTTTTTGATACGTAGAAAAATGATATTCGTAATTATAAAATATATAAAAATTATGTATGTAATCTCTTAAAAAAATAAATAAATATAAAACTTTTTAATAACAGTTTTTACTAATTTTCAAAATTATTAGACAATACTTATGCATTTAATTAATCTCGACTGCATTAACATCGATCCTCACATCCCCTTCACTTCCAAGACAATAGTCATGGCGCGTGGACGAACCTAGCTACCAATGTTTTGTCGTTTTCGTTCTTTTCCCCTCTTTAATCAATCAGTTAAAGGCCATGACAAGCATTTCAGGGGCATATACTCGGCTTAATTCAGGCCACATGTTCGTAGACCTTACATAAGGCTGGTGGCCGACAATCTTAAATCGAGATTCTGTACTTTCCTTTACTTTAGAGTAAAGGACTCTCCAACACCCACGAAAGATTTTTACTGAAAATCTTGTAAGAATTCTCACCGAAAGACAAATTTTTATTTTAATATTTTTTAAAATATTTAAAATATTTTTAAAAAATATAAAAAAATTATAAATTCATTTAAAAATATTTTCTTAATTATTAAATAATAAAAAATAAAAAAAATAAAATACAATTCGATAGAGATTTTCGATAGAAACTTTATGTGGGAATACTATTTTCCTAAACTACAAAAAATGAGAAAAGAATGCTGACATAAAAAAACAGATGTATCACGTGCGAAGAGTACTTGCATTGGCTTTAAGCATGTTTAAAATTTGAAAAAAATGTAGATAAAATAATTTATATTAATTTTTTTTAAAAATAAAAGTTTGAATCATGAGCTATATTAATTTTAAATATATTTTTATATTTGAAGATGTATTATTTATTTTCAAAAGTAATATTTTATTGTAAAAATTACTTCAAATGTTTTGTTTTTCAGTTTTTATTTCACACGATTTTCACTTCTGCCCCTTTCACTTTTAATTTTATGTTTAGTTTTGAAATATGTGAATGAAGAAATATTATTATTAATTAATATATAGTTAGAGTAATTATAAAATATGAAAAAAAATTCAAATATAATTATCAAAAAAATATTATTATATTATTATTTTAACTAATTTAATATAATTTTATAATTAGAGAATTTTTTATTTATAAAAAAAATATATTTTTCATTAAAGATAATTTTGACGAAGAAAATGTTAATGCTATAATTTATTATCATTCAATATTCATGCATGAGACATGAAATGCACCGGCAGACTGTATAGCTTGCATTAAAGTACAATATGACACCATACGAAGGTTTTTTTTATTATTTTATTATTTAATATTGGATTCATTATTTTTATTTTTAAAATTTAATTAAAAAAATATATTTTTTATAAATTAAAAACCTCTCTATCCATAACCCTATATTAAATTAGCTATTAGATTTATCAAAATAATAATATAATATTATTTTATTAACAATAATATTTTTTATTTTTTTATATTTTATAATTACACTAACTATATATTAATTAATAATTTAATTTGATACTTAATTATTATTTCCTAACTTAAATATATTGTAGTTCAAAATTAGGAAACAATAATTTAAATAAATAAAATAATAGTTATAGAATGTGAATAGTAAATCTTCAAATTTAAAGATAAAAGAAAATATACTGTAACTAAAAGTTTGATATTTAAACATATGGTAAATCTAATACTAAAATTTTAAAGTTAAAATTATCAAATTTTAAAAATAAGTCCAATATTAATACTCTAATTAATTAAAGAAAAAGTTATTTTGCTGTCCGAATTGTACCGTTTAAATATATCACTTGCTAAAAAAAATTTTTTTTACTTAATATTAATAAAGTAATTTTATTAATGATTAATAAAGTAATTTTAAATATATTAATATATTTTTTAAAAAAATTATATTTAAATATATTAAAAAATATAAAAAAAAAATTTGACTCGCGGTCAGTAAGAACGATGTTACTCATGCGGCAGAGCGACCCGCTCATTAATTGATAGTATTGTGTGCTGTGAACTTTAAACTATCAACGTTTAACAATATTTTTCACGTTTTATTTATTTTTTATTTTCTTTTATTTTGTTGGAGGAATCTGGCCTCGCTGTCCACGTACCTAACTTACCCTTCGTCGGGCCCCGTTACAGCTATATTATATTCTTTCCCTGAAACTAAGCCAATCGCTAACTTCTGAGAAAAGGGTTGGTATCTTCGACTATAAATAGGGTACCTCTCCCTCAACATAATCACCACAAACTCACATTCGACACTACTGCAAGCTCTGTGTGTGTGAGAGAGAGAGAGAGATGGAAATTGTAAAAGTGCTGCACATGAATGGAGGAATGGGAGACACAAGTTACGCAAATAACTCCCTAGTTCAGGTGCACTACTTAAGCATTAACCTCCGTTTTGTTATGGTCTATATTGTTAAATAAGGTTAATCGAATTATTTCAAAGAGTAAAATTTTTATAAGTTAGGAGGGATATTTGCTCGTCTTATTGTCTACATCATTTTATTATTTGTACTTCTACTTCGCTTACGAGTCTACTAGAGTCTCTTACAAATTTCCGTACTTCAAGATCAATAGATCTAAATTATTTTTCAAAAAAATAATAGTGGGTAGACAGTTTTTTTCTTTTTTGTACGTAGACTTGTTCTACATACACCCATTTAATGTACATATATAAAACTCTTATTTAAAGAGTTTTCACATAGGAAGTTAATTAACTTCCCTCAAGTTAAGTAGTAGTTTTAGAGAGTTAAATAATAACTTCTCCTCCCATGTAGACATATTATGGGTCACGAGGTACCCACTACTACTGTTGCTGGCTTGATTAACGTATGCAAAGAGAATTTTATGGCACTTTCATGTTTTATTTGAAGTACTTAGGCTTCGTACTCTTCATCGACTTCGATTTTACTAGCTAGTAATAAAAGTTTCCAATCCACAAGTATTTTCCCCCATGTCTCGTGCCATCACAAATGTGCCGATGAAACTAGCCTGCTTACACTGGCTATATATCTTTCCTACGCAAGGATAGCTGCATTCAAACGTTTGACTTGGACAAAAGCTGTTTCGTTAAAAGAAATATTGCTGTATTTCATGTTAGGCTGACAGGTTTGCTAGTGTGATTTTAGCACTTTTTTTCATGAAAATCATTGATATAGAGCAGCTATTTGCACACTTTCTGTGTAAACTGTAGAGTATATATACATGGAGAAGAACTCATTCACGTTCTATGTTTTGGATATGCAGCGAAAGGTCATAACCATGACCAAACCCATTACAGAGGATGCCATTACCCAACTCTACTGCAGCACGTTGCCAAAGAGCCTAGTGATCGCAGACTTGGGTTGTTCTTCCGGACCAAATACTTTGTTCGTGGTCTCTGAACTTATCAAGGTAGTGAACCAACTTCGCCAAAAACTAAGGCATCAATCACCCGAATATCAAGTGTTCTTGAACGACCTACCGGGAAATGACTTCAATACAATTTTCAAGTCGTTGCCAAGCTTCCAGAAAAAAATGAGCAGTCAATCGGGAGCTGGTGCTGGTCCATGCTTCTTTGCAGGTGTTCCTGGTTCTTTCTACGGCAGGCTTTTTCCGACCAAAACTCTGCATTTTGTCCACTCTTCTTATAGCCTCCAATGGTTATCTAAGGTAATCAACTTTATAGACCAATCCGACAATTGTATGGGGGATTCCTCTTTTTTATAGTTTTCACTTGAGACAATTTTGCTTTATTAAAAAGAAATATATTTCAACTTCATTGGATCCCAAATTCAGTAATAAATGAATGTTGCTGTTAATAACTAGGTTCCCGAGAAGCTGGAGGGCAACAAAGGGAACATTTATATGGCACGGACAAGCCCGCCAAGCGTACTAAGGGCTTACCATGCACAGTTTCAACAAGATTTCTCAATGTTTTTGAAGTGTCGTGCAGAGGAGTTGGTGCTAAGCGGGCGAATGGTTTTGACACTTTTGGGAAGAAGAAGCGAAGATCCGTCAAGCAAAGAGTGTTGTTACATATGGGAACTTTTGGCTATTGTACTCAATGAAATGGTCTCCAAGGTAACCTATAATTCTATATATCAATAGACTCATCATGATAATTTATTAATCAGCCATAAATAATTGGTTTCATTAAGTATTAGTTATTGAATTTGCACTTGGGTAATGAGGTATTCTCAAGTATTTTATGAATTATAGTGAAAAAGTAATGAATAGTAGTAAAAAGTAGGAAAAAAATACTAATAAAATAATGAATAATAGTACTGAGGTATTCTGAGAATGCCTGAGGTACTCCCAGTACTCTCATTACTAAGAAATTCACCAAAAGAAAAAATTCATTATATTTTCCATTTGTATTTAGAAAATATGTCTAACCATATACGTTACTTAATTTATGTTCTCTACTATCTAAATCCTTGTAGGGACTCATAGAAGAAGAAAAAATGGATTCTTTCAACATTCCTCAGTATACACCATCTCCATCAGAAGTGAAATCCGAAGTTCTGAAAGAAGGATCCTTCTCCATTGATTGCCTAGAGGTATCTGAAGTGAATTGGAGCATTTATAACAACAATGATGGTTATAATGTTGCACAATGCATGAGAGCCGTGGCTGAACCCTTACTTGTTAGTCACTTTGGAGAAGCAATCATTGAGGAGGTTTTTAGTAGGTATAGGGAAATTCTTTCTGATCGGATTTCAAAAGAGAACACTCGCTTTGTCAATGTGATTGTTTCCTTGATAAAAAAGGAATGATGATCATGATCAAGATAAATCATGTTAATGGCTTCTTTGTAGTAGTAGTACTATCATAGATAGATTGAAATAAGGGTTCTTCAGTCTTGCAGCACCATTTCACGACATGAATGAATCATGCACTTAGCTATATACAGTTTGTAATGGTTATCTAAGAATAATTTGGTAGTTCAAAGCTAGCAACTCATGTATGTTTCCCTTTGAATTTCCATCCAGATGATTAGGGTTAAAAAATTATGTATTATCCGCTGGTCATGATGCTTTGTTATTAAATTTACGTACATTGTTAAATTATATTAATGCATGTATGATTGAAAGTTTAATTTCTTTATATTATATACTTTCTTCATGAATTATGAATAGGAGATTCACTAAAACCGAACGAGTAAATTATAAAATATTTATATACCACGGCCAGCTAGCTAGCTAGCATGTTTCTGGAGATTGGACCATTACGCCGAGTGACCCAAAAGATCAATAGGAACAAACAAAACAAAACAAAATGAAAAAATGAATCATCTGAAATACCATGAACAAATTCAGTCTACCCATTGCAACTAATAACTAATTGCCTGCTCCAAGCTGGCCGGACCGAAGACTCAAAAATTGAGCACGACAAACTAGTACAAAACTTGAACATGCACTTGCCCATTTCATGCCCAATATTACTATTAATCATGAGCAAATAAGAAATATTAATTGCAGATTGACTCCGTATGTCCAGCGAAAAATGAATATATATATATATATATATTTATATAACATGAAAATTGATTATTTGCGACCAGTTCATTCCAGCGAAATAACTATTTACAACTAAAATTAGTTGCGAATAGTCTTTTGGTTGTAATAAATTGGTCACAAAAACCAATTTTCTTGTAGCATCCTGCGTCTATCACCTTCATACGGCCTAGATAAGCTACCTTTTGGGCTGCAAACCTGCACTTAGACAATTTAGCCAATAGTTTGTGTTGCTTCAATAACTCTAAGGTTACCTTCAAGTGCTTCTAGTGATCCTCCAAACTAGTGCTGTAGACCAGTATATCTTAAAAAAAACCAGTATGAACTTCCTGAGATAAGGCCTACAGATTTCATTCATCAAACTTTGAAAAGTAGATGGTGCATAAGTAAGTCCAAAGGGCATCACTAGAAACTCATAGTGCCCATCATGAGTCCTAAAAGTTGTTTTATGCACATCCTCATGCTTCATTCTTATTTGGTGGTATCCTGAATGTAGATCCAACTTCGAAAAAAAATTGGACCCACTTAATTCATCTAGCAACTCTTCCACCCCTGGAAGAGAGAACTCGTCCTTCACAGTCACCTTATTTAAAGCCCTATAATCCACACACATCCTCCATGTTCCATCTGCCTTTCTTACTAACAATATGGGAGAGAAATAGGGGTTCTGGCTAGGTCTGATTACTCCTGAACTCAACAACTCATTTACTTTTTTTTCAATCTCTTCTTTTTGGAAGTAGGGATAAAGGTATGGTCTTACTGAAGTTGGTTGAGTGTTTGTTGTAAGGTGATGGCATGGTCATGGGACCTTTCAGAGGGTAGCCCTTTGGGGTCTCCAAAAACCAAGAAGTACTTGTCAAGATTTTTTTTTTTTTTTTTATGGTAGGGGGTAGAGTCTTTCTTTACTTCCACCATTTGTAACAATAAGCCCTTTTGTTCCAGCTTACTGTTCTTATTGACATTCTCCTCTTCAATTCACCTAGCTAGACACAACCCTTGCAATTCCACAAACTGATTATTATAATGAAATTGCACGGAGAGCTCCTTGAAATCCCATACAATTGATCCTAGTTCATGCAACCATTGCACCCCCAGCACCATATCACAACCTGCCAACACCAAAATACATGCATTTGTGGTAAAAACAATCCCCTACAACTTCACTCTCAAACCTGCACACCTTCCTTCACTTTCCACCTGGTCACCATTGGCTACTTTCACCCTCAACTTTTCCTCTTCAATCACTGGGAATTCCCCTTTTTTGAGTACTGAAGGTCCAAAAAATTATGAGTGCTTCCTGAGTTTATTAATACAATGACCTTCTGACTTCTTACCCTTCCTTTCACCCTCATTGTTTTGGGGCTCAAGGATCCAATTAGTGCATGCAAAGATATCTCAGGTTGGTCAGCACTAGTGACAAAATACAAAACTTCTCTACCCTCAATCGCTTCCTCTATTTTTACAGATTTAGTGGGTTCTTCTTCTATTTCCTCAATCAGAAATAACTTGGGTTGTTGGGACCTTTGGCTAGGATTCCACTTGAAATCATAGTAGTAATAGAGACCCTTGTCCCTCCTATCCTTCATTCGTTGTGGTTTTATCTTTTGGACTGGAATAATAGCCTTGGCATGGTGGTGTGAACTATTTGTGAATTTATTGGAGGGTGCTTTAGAATTCTTGGTTCATGAGGGGGGTACTGACCCCTCGTATTCTTCCTACAGACTCCCATATTCTCTTCTTGGATCTTTGTCAAACTATAAGTTTTTTTCTTTTTTTAGAAGGAGGATGGCACCTCCAAAATTTATTGAAAGAAATCATCATTTATGGAGGAGGAAAACCTTATACATCTGATCAACACCAAACCAATAAACCAGCCAATTAAACAATAAAACAAAACGTGTAAATTGCACAATCAAACAAAAAACCAATGAAATAATAACAACCACTAACGTCGAATGTTCGGCAAACCCAATCTATCCATTCGAATCATACCTCTCAAAGTGATGGGAAGCAAAACAAAAACCTCAAACCTCCTTATTAACCCTTCTTCCCCACATCTTGCCAAAAAATCTACAGCCAAGTTCCCCTCTCTATATTGATGAGCTATAGAAATATCAACAAATTATTGCGATTACACATGCCCACGGGTAGCCTTATCTCATCTCTCAGCCCACTTTAAAGCAGCTGAGCTTATACCTTACTGAGAGGCCTCTCAACCTATTAGATAACCACTCAAAACTAGACTTATACTCTTCTACTGAACCAGTTTGTTTCAACCTAGTTAGAGATTTCATGGGATCATCATAAGATGATGGCCCAAATCTCACTAGCAAGGCTCGGCTAAATCTCTCCCAGTCAAGGATGGTTCCAAATTCCTCCAAATCTTGCAACCACACTGACCCTCCATGTAAAATGATGACAACCTCAGCTTGTGCTGGGGCAAAGTGTTGTGATATGCAAAGTAGTGATTGGTCTTATACAACCAACCAATTGGTTCCACACCATGAGAAGTAGGGAAATCAATCCTTGCATGCTGATGATGGGGCTCCAGCCCGTGCTCTCCATGTGCAAACCAATGGCCTTGATTGTCAGATGAAGATTCTCCATGTGAGTTGTTGTTGTTGTTCCTTTTCTGTAGCTCAATCGTGATAGTAGCCAGTTGTTGCATTACTGAATTTGATTGCCTTTTTAAAGTTAACATTTTTGTTTCCTGGATCTTGAGCTGTGAGTTAGTGGACCTCTCTAAGGAAGATAGCCCATCCTAAAGTTGATTGAGACGTGTACCCTCTGCCATGCTACTGAGCTGAAGGTTGAATAAGAAGATTGACAAAGAGATGGTCACTATGGATCACTCTCTCATACCAACTGTTACACACTCAAATTCAAGATGTAATTTAATAGATTTCTTTCCTTATGGATGACTGTAATAGTGAGCTCCTTAGAGGGGAGTACCTCCAAAAAGTATAGAGAAAGAAGAGAGAAAGGATAACAACTTTCATTAAAATTCAGCATAAACCTTGTGCATAGGAATAACAAACTAGCAGGGTCTGACACCATGGAATAACAAACTAGACTCTCTTCTAGAACATTCACCCTCTAACAGAATTACTAAAATAAGAAAACATGACTGAAATAAAAACATTAGGCCTTCAGCCCATTAGACTCTCTAACAATACTGGATGCCTACTTATTATACCAACTAAGGCCCGTGACAGCCCACAAGTCATAACCACACACCAAATACTAAAACCCAGCCCAGCCCACGGCCCGACAATACTTTATCCCCTTCAGTCCTTCAAATCCCTTCGTTCACCCCCATGTTGAACCCTAATTCCATCGGGTGTGTGACACAAGGTCGAGGGTGACAAGGGCTGAGCAGTTGCTTGATCTGGTTTGACTTGGGATGGCGTTGTGGCATGAGTTATCTCGATGCAGAGCTTTTGATTTTGGTGTGATCTCTTGGTGACGCAAAGGCATGTTGATACATTAGTGGTGTCTAGTTTCAATGGTGCAATGGTTGGTTGGTGGTCTCAAGCGGTTGGGCAATGTGTACGGAGAGGAGCTACTCTATTTTTGACATGGGGAAATAGGGGCTAGATCTCATGGTGCAACTGTGAGTGGCTGGCTTCACATAAGGGAGGAAGTTCTATTTGCATGGAGGCTAGCTATGGCTTGAGGGGGTAGTGTGGGGACGCTGAACTGGTGGCTTAGTCTTCCATGGGTCTAGTTCATGGTAGTTTGTGAAAAGGAAGAGACTAGGTGGCTTGGAGAAGAAAGGAGTCTCAACATACCCTAGTTTTGTGATGAAGACGCACATTTCAAGTGCATGGGGCTCAAGGTGTGGGTATATATAATAATATATAGCAGTCACGTAGGGTTTTCTTTACAACTTGATCATGGTCCTTTCCAATGGGTCTCGGGTCTTGGTTTTATCTCGTGGTCTTGAATTCTAAAATGTGTCCAATTCGTCCAATAAACATTTTTGGACTTTTAAATAAATTTCTGGGCCTAATACTAATTAAATTTAGTCCATTTGGTCCATCAATATTCAATGAGATTTAATCCAATTATTGGCCCCAATAAGATTCCATTATTCACCATAACAAATTTTGGGCTTGTGGCCTATTCAAAACCATCCAATAAATCTCAATTGGGCTTCTAAAAAATTTAGCCCATTAATATCATTCCAAAATTATCCACGAAACCTTAACGGGTCTTAGAATATACTTTTGGGCGTACGAGTCTAACTAAAATCTCTAGCCAACCTCAATAAATAATCATTCATGGGCATATCCAATATGACACATTAAACCTAATTTAGGCCCAATAAAATCATCCATTATTGCTTCATTATAATATTGGGTCGGGGTGTTACAACCCTACACATAAGCACAATCGCCAAACCCCCATAATTCATCCTCCTCTAAGCTACATTGTTGGGAACCGCCAACCCCAGCTCCACAAAGGCCTCTCAAGTCACAGCAGCTCAGCCATAAGCTGTCGTACATGGCCCTACATGGCAGGGGGCCACCCACCCTCTTCAACCATGAGTTTCCCATGCCAACCCCGTGCACCTCAAACCACCTGCCCTCCCTCCACTGTTGGTATAGCCTTCTCTCTCTCTCTCTCTCTCTCTCTCTCTATGTGTGTGTATAACCTCTAGCTCCTTGCTTGATACCCTCTCCAACGTAGCTTATCAGTGGGTCACGGGTTAAGCCTAAGTTACCATCATCATGTGTTTTGGGTTTAGAAGGAAATATGTGAGGTTTTATAAGCATGTGATCATGGGCTGAATTAACATGTTACGGGTTTATGTTAAGGAAAAAGTTTGATGTGCATCTTGACTGGATTTGTGAGAGTTTGGGCCCATGAAAGGTTAGACTATTGTGAGGGTACTTGTTAGAAAGTCAAGAAACTGAAGTTGGATTCAAGAACACAAGGTGTACAATTTTAGTGTTGATATTTCAGAGTTAATGTGAATTTAGGGTTATGATAGTTTTAGGTTTTTATGAAACATAGGTCATTAGTATTTCAAGTTTTAATTACAAGTACGTGCTTAAGTAGAAACTTGTGTATGATTGGAAATTGGCCCAAGTTACGTTCTTATTTATAGGTGACGATTGATATTCACTTGGCACTATTGTGAGGAAATTTAAGGAAGCTAAAATGTCCAGGTAAGCGGTACTCCTGTACTAGGCTTTGTTTAAATTTGTCTAGGTTGATTTTGAGAAAAACATGCATACTTTGTTATGAAAAAAACCTCAGTTATTTTATGCACTAGTCTTTGTATCTGACGTTTGAAATCTGACATTTTATCATGACAGGTGTAGACATGAACAATTTTTGTACTATGCTCCTCTACTGCATAAAATGTGAAGTTTGAAATTCTTATTTGATTATATGGTATTAAACTGCTCGGTACTATGTTATGATATGATATTGCATATGAAAACTCTATGACATAAGATTCTGTTCTATATTAGTTACGAGCCCTGGCACGGGTTATAATAGTGGCCTTTGACATTGCCTTGGGTTATAGTATTGGCCTCTATTCTGAGTGCAATAACTTTGGTGAGTAAGTGACTTATGTTCTAATTGACTATCCATAGGATACGCAACCCTGCCATGGAGATAAATATGGCCTTTGTTTTGAGTGTATCACTTCAATGACAAAATAGTGATTCATGTTATGCTTGACTAACTGCAAACATGCATAACCCTACAATAAGGGTAAACATGGCATCTGTTTCTGTTTCTGATATTGTTTCAATTATGCTTGTGGCTAAGGTCTTATATATATTATTAGTGTAATGAATTGTTTCTAAAAATACCACTATCATAATTTTTTACAACTGTCTATTTCTGCATTCTATAACTAATTCATGTTGGCTCATATTTACCTGATGGTGGTGACAAATGGAATTGATGGCACATGACAGGATTATAAAAAGCAATGTGAGATAAGTGTCAGGTGGCATAAATAGATTTGTATGAGTTAAGAGAAAATTTGCCAATGTTTAGTTTATTTTACTTGGAAGAACTTTTGAGACATTTGATTTTTAGAGGACATTTTGTATTAAAGTTCTTATTATTGTAGATTTTAGTTTAAAGGGTTCACCCCCATGTACAGGGCACGAAAAACAATCTCCACCTAATTTCTCAATCAATTATCCCTCATACAGAATATAAAGCGGAGTACTATATTAAGTCACCATCTTACTAACATAGTACATCACTCATAGCTTCCCGTCTATGCCCTAAACTATTTGATCTCATTAGGTAAAGGGTCCTTAATCCCACATGAGTTTATAATTCAAAACAATCATTGACATCACATTATATAATATACTCAAGATTATATCGAGTCAAGATGACATAATCGCCCAAGCTATGTCATAAAATAACAAGAATCCAAATGTTCTTCCCTAAACACACAAGTCAACTCAATTAGACTTGACTTCCTAGACATGCAACGCGAGATTGTATTATTTGTGGCCTTGAGATAATATGCTAAATTAGCGACATCGAGTTTGCATCTTGTGAAATGGTTTCAGGTTCAAGGGCATAGGAATAGATCATCTATTGATCCATTAGGCTCACATAGTGACAAAGCAGGGACCTATCCAATCACTTCCTCATATGGTCATCTATAGTACATACAATATGAAATGTATGTTATGGTGGAACTCCCAGTCATTTGGGCTTGTCACATTCAAAAGCCTTAAGAATCTTAGTCTAGTCATCATAAAGGCACTCTAACTCGAGTTCTTAGCATAGTCACTCATGTAGCACTTGTCTAATATTTCACATTCCGCTTTAATCAAATTTCATAAAGTTGTGCAAATACTTTATGTATGATTCTTGTAAGTCTCATTTTAACCAAGTTAAGGCAACATTTTTTAAGTTTATATTGAATGCTACCGAAGCATCAAGATGTTTAATTGCTCGTTTTTCAAGCGCCAAAGTAAGCAATTTGTATCATCTTGCTTGTTATTCAAGTATCAAGGTGATCATCCATGTGAGTGGACTGATATTTTCCTAGTGATATATTTATAATGTGTGATTTTCATGTAGTATCAATTAACTTATAATATGATATAAAAACAATAATCTCACATATGCAATAGATATTAACACTTTCAAATGTATAATAAAGTCTAAGTTATCCTTAATATAGCATATATCAAATCCGATGAAGCTCAAAACTCCTAACATAAGTTTGAAAAACATTGCTACTAGTAGCTTTAGTAAGAGGATCAGCTACCATCTTGCTCGTAGAAATATGTTTATAGGATCAGCTCACCGTGCTCAACGACATCCCGGATGTAGTTAAATCAAATAGTATTTGATTCTACCATAGTATTTGGAATTCTTGGCATATGCTAAAGCTGTCATACTATCACTATATATCTTAACACCTTCATCTGCAAGAGTCGTAACCGCTAAGCATTAAAAAAATCTTTTTAACCAAATAGTCTCTTGTACAACTGCTGAATAAGCAACGTACTATGACTCCATCATGGACAAAGTAATGCATGATTTTTTGTTCTACATCAAGAAAGAACTCCCCCACTAAGCTTAAATGCATAACCCATCATCGATTTATACTCATCTTTATCACTAGCACAATCAGCATCTCTATAAGTCTTCAGTTTCATGTCTTCACCCTAATAGTAAAAACTAAATTTGTTGTCCACGAAAGTATCAGAAAATCTTCTTAACTACTTGCCATTGAAAAGGTCTTAGGTTACTCTAATAACGACTAACCAATCCAAATGCAAAGCGGATGTTAGGTCGTGCACACAATATAGCGTACATCAGATTTTCAATTGCACTTGCATAAGGAACTCTATTTATCTCTTTCTTTTCCTCATCACCCTTGGAGCAATGTTCTAGGCTTAATGTATAACCCTTCTCAATTTGAGTGTCTACAGGTTTTGAGTTGTGCATACGAAATCATTCTAGGATTTTCTTAATATAAATCTCTTGAGACAAACCAAGAAGTTTCCTAGACCAATCCCATGGAATTTCGACTCCAAGCACATAATTTGTTTCACCAATGTCCTTCATCTCAAAAGTAGAGGACAACCATTCTTTTGTAGCAATAATTATCTTCGTATTATTTCTAACTAATAAGTTGTCATTCACGTAAAAACATAAAATAAAAATACTTCCCTATACGTTTGACATATATACAATGGTTTTTTTCCAATATCTCAAAGTCAAATGAATTGATGGCCTCATGAAATTTTAAGTACTATTGTCTAAACAATTGTTTAAAGCCATAAATGGAGCGTTTCAGCTGGCATACTTTGCACTCTTGTCCCTTAACCTCAAAACTAACAGATTAATCCATATATATCTCTTTATCTACTTCTCCAGTGAGAAATGTAATTGTCACATCCATTTGGAAAAGTTCCAAATCAAAATGTGCATCTATAGCTAGAATGAGGCAAATGGAAAAAATCTCACCACAAGGGAGAATGTTACTTCACAATCTATACCCTTTCCTTGGGTATAGCCTTCTGCCACGAGATAGGCCATGTACTTATCAATTGGTCCATTTGTCTGAGACTTAAATTTAAAACCTATTTGTTTCTAGTAAATCAGTGCCCAGGTGAAAGATCAAATAACTCCCAAACTTGGATCTTGCAATATAACTCATCTCATCTCTCATACCAGCCAATCATTTATCTGAAGCAGGTGCACTTAGTGCTTCCTCATAAGAAGCAGGCTCATCAAGGTCATACAGAGCACACATGAAAGATTCCTTTTCAATCTCAAAACAACGTCGATAAATGATTCCATGTTGGCTTCCACGTAACCAATATTCTTGTAAGTCACTTTCTAGTAGGAAACTCTTACTAGGAGGCAATTTACTTTTACTATCTTTTGCGGTTGTAGGATGTGATAATTTTTCATCCTCGCCAAAAGATGATGTAACTCCCTTGAGTTCTTGCAACTCAAAAAGTCCAAGATCTTTCTTTGCTCCACCAATATTAAGAAAATAATTCTCAATAAATGTGACATCATACGATTATATTTTCGTCATTCATCTGTTAGGATGTTCACCATACATTATGTAGCCCTTTGAACTATTTGAATATCTTATAAAGATATGTTTGCTCTAGGAAAAATTTCTCATATTTGTCGAAAGTGGTGTGAACATAACCACCAGAACCCCAAAGCCACAAATGTTCCAAATTTTGTTTTATGTCATTCCATAAGTTATATGGGGTTGGGGAATAGACTTAGATGGCACAATGTTCAAAATGTAGGCAGTAACTAAAAGATCATCCCTCTAAAATGATATTAGTAGGTTAGCTTGCACTATCATTTATCTAACAATTTCCAATAAGGCACGATTCCTCATTTCTACTACACCATTTTGTTGTGGTGTGCTAGGCAATTGCCTAGATATCTCATTTTCCTCACATAGTTCATGAAACTCTTTCGACAAGTATTTGTGACCCCAACCAATACGTAAAACTTTTAAATTCCTTTATGTTTTTCTCTCAACCTTAGCTATAAAGTGCTTGAAGTAGTCCAATGCTTCAAAACGATGGAAGATCATATAGACATAACTAAAACATGAGTAGCTGCCTGTAAATGTGAGAAATTAAGAGGCGTCATAGTAAGCCTTCATATTCATAGCTCCGCAAATGTCAAACTAGACTAGCTCTAAAAGATAAGATGCCATAGAAGCCTTTCCAAAAGGCTTCAGATAAGCTTTTACAGCTAAACAAGACTAATACGTAGCTAGGCTTATATTAGCGAGATACTACAATAGGTGTTCTCTTGCTAGTCCAGTCATTCTGTCGTTTTCCATGTGGCCTAGTCTAACATATCATTTCAATGAATTAGAAACAACATTCTCATCATTTGAAGCCATAAAAGAAAATAAGGAATCTAAATCCAACATAAACAAATCATTCAAAAGAAAATCATGTCCATATAATACCCTATCCAAATAAAAGTCCAGTTGAGGGCCATCACAGTGAAAAGTAAAACCAAGTTCTAACATAAAAGTAACTGAAAATTGGTTACATTGAACATCAGGTACATAAAGTATATCATGAAGAAGTAACAAGCACCCTAGATGCATCTTAAGTTGGTAAATGTCATCTCCAAGCACTTCTTCTCGAATTTCATTACCCAATATATTGTACTATCTGACAGCTGTTATTCTTCTATAGTCTATGAACCCAACTAAATTTCAAGCTACATATTTGGTTCCTCCTGTGTCTACAACCCATTCAGGGATTGTGTGAACAACAAAAATATATGAACAAACCACAAGTAATGAAAGGGTTGTGTTTAGTGGATACTTTTTTTGCCTCAGGCAACAAAGACTATTTCCCTCTCTAGCATATGTCCCAATTTACTTGCGTTTAGATCTGAATGTCTTGTACTTCCCAACTTGGATAACAAGAAGAGTATTACGATGCACATTCATGCGCTTTGCCTCTAGCTCCAAGTAGTGAAATATATCAGTAAAAGTCTTAATATTTTTACTGTGGATCAAAACCAACTTCATTTGCCCTCTGTTGACTCAGACAAAGATCATATGATAGCGATAATTTGTTGTTCATCAGTGAGATTATTGCCAACAACATTTTGATCATGAATCAAGATAGACATCGACCTTGAATGCTTAGTCATCGCTTGTTTAAAGTCCATAACATATTGCTCAAATCTCAAAGTAAGAGCACAGAGCCTAGTAGTTGATGTCTCCTATTGGCAATTTTCAGCTGGTTTCACATATCCTAGGTAGTTGGGCAATTCTCAAACTTCCTAATAAGATCATTGTGCATGCTACTAAGCATGGTAAAGCGTGCGCTGATCTTTCTTTGCCCAAGCATAATAGGCTTCCATATCGTGACGATGTTGGAAGAATTCCCTTCCTCAGGTTATATCATAAGACGTAACATTTTTTAGGACCTCTTGTTCATTAAGCATATATTATATTTTTCTATGCCATATGTCATAGTTGGTCTCATCTAGTTTCTCTCCTTTAATAAGGTCAGTAACAACGTTATTAGTGGTCATTATCACGATATTCATTGCTCGAGATTAAAGTTAGCACATATTTAGTTTTATTCCAAAATCTAAGTAGATCATGGAATCCCTTCCTTCATAGTGAAATAAAAAATTTTACAAAAAACTACTAATTATCTCCCACTATATAAGTCAAAATACCACATCTAGTTAATTTTGAATAAAATTTATAGAGAAGTCTTAAAAACTCGTAACTCATGCACATTTAGTTCATTCATCTAGCATGAAAAATCCATAATTGCTTGCGCTAAGCACATTGTGCATAGGCTCTACCCAAAGCCTCATTGGTAATTTGGTGCATCATGTTAATGTGACCCTTAACGTATATCAAGAGACGTGAAACACATTTATTTAGGCCTGGGCTCCGACTATGATGGAGTCGGAGTTGTCGTTTCCGACCTCCAACTCCAACAAGAGTCGGAGCCCAATTGTTACTCCGACTCCGACTCCGAACTGGAGTAGGAGTGTGACTCTGATCGGAGGTCTTAGCTCCGACCTCCGATAGGAGCTCCGACTATCGATCAGAGCTCCGAATTCCGATCGGAGCTCCGAATTCCGATCGGAGCTCTGAATTCCATTCGGAGTCGGACTGTTTATTTCTCTGCATTTCTAACAGAGAGGTTCGCTCGATGTGCGCTCGAAGTGGCACTCGAGCAGAACCCATCCAGAGAGGTTCGCTCGACGTGCGCTCGACGTGGCGCTTGAGTAGAACCCATCCAAAGAGGTTCGCTCAACGTGCACTCGACGTAGCGCTCGAGCAGAACTCATACAGAGAGGTTTGCTTGATGTGCGCTCGACGTAGCGCTCGAGCAGAACTCTTCCAGAGAGGTTTGCTTGACTTTCGCTCGACATATCGCTCGAGCCAATGTTCAATACAACGTGCGCTCGACTTGCGCTCGACACCTCGCTCGAGCGCAAGTGTTCAATACAATGTAAAATTCAGGGTTTTGAGCGCCATGATTTGTTGGGACTATATTCAATACAACCAATTCACAAGAATCACAACTGCTGGCTCCAATTCATAAGAGATGTGCTTGAATTAAATTTAGGGCTCAAACCTTACTCTCACCGTAGGTGGAAGCTGAACAGAGGAGCAACGAGGAACGGTGGCACGGAGGAGCAACGACGAATGGCGGCACGCTGGCAAGAAAGACACGAGACGTGAGGCGTGAGACGGCTTCACTGGTTCAGTGGGACGCGAGAGAGAAGGGAGAAGGAAGAAGGAAGCAGAAGAAGGAAGAAGAAGGAAGAAGAACTGAATAAGGAAGAAGAAGGGGGGTGACGCGTTTTGGACCCCCCTTTTTAATATTGAACGACGCCGTTCCATATTAAGTGGAACAGTGTCGTTCAATTTTTTTTTAAAAACCCAGCTGTAAAAAAACGTCATTTTACAGCTGGGTTTTATAAAAAAAATTTCGGAGTCTGAGTCGAAGCTCCGATTCTGACTCCGACTCCGAATAGTTATTCGAAGCTACTCCGAATTCCGACTCTGAATTCCAACAACTTCGACTCCCTCAGAGTCGGCGTCAGAGCGGAAGTCAGACGGAGTCAGAATTTTTGGAATTTTGCACACCCCTACATTTATTTACATGTCCTCAACAATAAGAATGGCATTCCCAATATTACATTTTCAAACAAAATCCTATTACAAATCTTCTAAGAAAATAATAAATATATAGGGATGTCATGTTACCGATATTCCTGTAAGCACCTTACCAATGTAAATAAGGATAGTGTTGTCATTACACCTTGTCAACATCGTGTTTTGCACACCTTTAGGCCAGGCTCTGACAACTTAGGTCTTCCGTAACGGTCTTGCCAAAGATAGGGGAGAAGGTAACTAGGAGAAGGTGGCCTTGGGCTCGGGGAGTCTTCGATGTCAAAGTTAGTAATATTCGTGTCTACCCCATGAAGTTTGCATCCTTCATACTATTCCCTGTGTCAAAGTCCTTTAATATAGCGTGGCTTTGCGACGACATCATTAATGTGACGTGTAGCCCGGGTAGTCGTGTCATTAATGTGGCATGGTTTTTTGATTTCCTTCTCCCAGACAGTATCCTTGGTGGTCCATCGATATCCTTTCTGTCAGAAGATCAAGGGTTCTCCACACATTACGCCCATGATGCGGAGAAGCACTCGAGAGATGGACACTAATCAAGAGGCCTTCAGATCGACGAGTCTCATCCCCTGTAGCTCACTCCCTCCTGCAGATTGTGTCTAGAGGACCGTACCCATGGGCCGAGTTGGAGACTTTGTTCGTTTTGGGCTTGGCCTTTGGTCTTAATTCCTTTAGCTTTCATTGACAGGCATGCTTTAAAAGTGGGGCAGGGGGAAATCCCCTTACAGTTACCCTGCTAATTCTCACCAGATGAGTACGGTGGGAATTTATCATCATTCGAACTTGCCTTACTATTAAAGCTGAGATCCTTTTACTCATGTGTGCACGGCTCCGAAGTTCAGGAAAACTCCCGTCGTTTGGTCATCCTAATAATGCTTCCCCATCGCTCTTGATTGGCTATCCTTTTGATGATTCTAATGACGTCTTTTCAAGCTCATTAATGTTGAGGGTGTTAGGCGGCTCTTCTCATTCGATTCGCTTCGTGGATTACACTTATAAAATTTGAAGTGGCTCATACTTCTCCCTTCTGCCGTGGGGTGTGGGAGACCAACCATCGCCTTTCCCCTATATAAAGTCAGACTTGGAGTTTCATTTATTTTCATTACATTGTAACCTTTTCTCCATTCTCATTTTTTCAAACTTTTATTTCCTCTGCTCAATCTTCTTTCCATCCTTCAGTATCTTACATGTCAGCGGCAATGGCCTCTGAAAATTCCACTCAACCTAATGTTTCCAGTGGAGGTGATGCCGATGTTGGGCAGTCGTTTGGGGGCAGTTAATGGCGTTCAAATGCCTTAGTGTTGATGTTGGCCTCACTGGCACTCACTTTCCAGGTATCAGACTCAGTGTTTCTCGAAGTTCTTGATCCCAATGAGGGTACCATTGATTCTGGGGCCATTCCACACAAGTGGCCCTATTCCCTTCCATGTTTTCGTGCGGTCTGAGGTTGCCTTTCCCCTGCCCTGTTCGTGACCTTTTTGACAGTCTTGGTTTGGCCCCCTCCCAACTGCATCTGAATGCCTGAAGGCTTTTGATTTGTTGCAGCATTATCTAGCGCCGTGCTCTGCTGGGCCTTACCGGCCGTGAGTTCCTCCTTACTCATAAGGTGCTACGGCAAAAGGGGAACATCTATAGTTTCAGGGCGATACACGACTTGATTAACCAAGAGCCGAGGTCTCACATGGTGAAGTGAGTTGCTGTGAGTTTTTTATCTTGATGAACTGGGGAAGGGTCTAGGAGGATAAGGTTGTGTGTCCGTCGGCTACTTCCAATGAGGCACTGCGTATTACGGCTGTCCGAGAATGGGTGCAGAAGAATCCTGATGGCATCTTCTCTGAAGTCATTCTTTTCGAGGAGAGCTTAAGAGATTCACTGCCTCCCCTTGGCCACATTCCTTCTAATGATAGGGTGACCATGGCTCGTCCTCGGGTTGTTCTTGCTCAGAAATGTCCCTTGGACCCTTTTCCTTCGGGTAAGAGGAAGAAGCCTCACCCAGAGGGCACCCTGGTTAACAACAGGCCCCCTTCCGGAGCTTTGATTCCTCCAAGACGGGAGTCAGCTACCCTAGAGGTCTGCCGCCCCGCTGCCTTGGTGAATTTGGTGAAGGTGCTGGCAAAGGACCAGCCGACGATCCCCTCAGCATCTCACTGTTAGCTAGTACTGCTAAGGTATCCACAGACAAGGTTAAGATGGATGCCCTAATCCAGGACATCTTTGTGGCCGAGGTTCTTGGGTGAACTGATGAGGAGCAATGTTCTACTTCATGGATTTCAGCACCTTTTTCACCTCACTCTGCCATCGGTAGCCACTCCTTCGAGGACAAGGTCACTAAGGAGGGGGCAGTAGCTTTTACTTCCAGCAATTGTGCTTATGGGCCACCCACTTCGAATCCATATATTATTAGTGGGTTAGGGACTCAACGGATCCCCATATCAGCGGAGTAAATTCAAACACATCCTTGGTGATCAAATAAGAAATTAGGTTGGTACAAAGACTAGAACAACCCCCCGTGAGTCAAGATGATAAGGCAGAGGCGAAGATGGAATCACAAAGCACGGGCAAAGCCTTCAAGAATGAGGATGAGAAGAAGAAGAAGCATTACGATCTACGGATCCTCAAGAATAAATATGAGGAAATAGCTCTGAAGATAGGTGCCTTTTCATCGATGGATCAACTGCTTACTATCATGAACTTACCATACATCGCAAAAATAATGACAGGTCCAAGGACCCTATTGAATACTTAGAAACATTCATAACTAATATGACGCTCCATGGATTTCACAACAAAATCGTGTGCTGAGCATTTCCTCTAACACTAAAGGGAGCCGCGCGCGAGTGGTTTGGAGCACTGCAACCAGGATCTATAAACACTTTCGAGGAGTTGGAGGCAATTCTTGACCCAATTCATGCCAAGTAAAAGAATAAGAATACCATTTGCATACCTGCTCATTGTGAAATAATGGGAGGATGATAGCTTGAGGGCTTGCCTCACCCGTTTTAACAAAAAATGCATGATGACAAACAATGAAGATGAAAAGATCACGTTGGTAGCCTTATTAGGAGGAATCCGGCCCAAAACTCCCTTTGTGGTTGAGCTGGTGAGAAAACATTCCACCACTCTACGAGAATTTATGGTCAGTGCCAACGATTTAGTTAATGCGAAAGGCACAATGTGGGTACTAACCGCATCGAGAAAATCAAAGATGGGGCAGCTGAAAGATCGATCTAGGAAAAGGGGACAAGGGAAAGATAGAGAAAAGGACTCAAGGATAAAGAAAAACCACATGAGAGCCGTCAAGACATAGGTCCCACAATGAGGATGACAAGCTCCAAGACTCAATATTCTAACAAGAATGTCCAGGAGAAGGCCAGGGAACCTCTCCAAGATGGCGACCGCATACCGTAGTACCAAAATTTCTTCACCTATCACAGTGTAGGGGGACATCAGGGGAGGATTGCCACACCCTAAAAAGAAGAATTGAGGAAATGCAAGGTAGCGGCAAGCTCGAGTGCTTAGTTGCTTGAAATACCACCCCCAAGAGACCAAATGAAAAAAAAAAAGGATCGGGAACAAAGACCTCGAGAAGTAGAAAAACCCCTAGAGAGCACCATGACCAAGTTCCTAGACGAATCATGGATCAGACTAACCCTCCCTTCAGAGAAATCAGCACAATCACTGGAGGATTTGCCAAGGGTGGCCCCATCTCCTCTGGGTGAAAGGCATATGCACGCCAAGCCAGGTACGTGAAAATTTTCAACATTAGGAGACTGGCAAAGCAACCGAAGTCACAACCAATGATGACAATATCCTTCAGTGATGACGAATGCAAGGGGGTAGTCTACCAGCACGATGACCCGTTGGTAGTAACCATGTTGGTGGCTAATTGCACCACGTGAAGGATACTTATCGACAATGGTAGTTCAGTTGACGTCCACTTTTGGTACTTGTTCATGAAGACGGGGATAAGCCAAAGCAGATTATGCTCAGTGTCCACCCTGTTGAAAGGGTTTGCTAATGCAACCTACAGGCTCGATCACCCTACCGGTGTTAGCAGGGTTTGATCCCTACACAACCACCACGATGACAGATTTTTTAATGCTTAGAACCCGATCATCATACAATGCCATCATTGGGCGACCAATATTGAACGCTCTCAGGTCGGTTACCTCTACATACCACCTAAAAATGAAATTTTCCACAGAAGCAAGGATAGGGAAAGTTCACGCCGAGCAAGTGCTTGCCCAAGAATGTTACATATAGGAACTCAGAGACAGAGAGAATGAGGTTAGAATGGTCAAGTCTCCGGTAGTAAACGACCCTTTTCCACCTCTTTCACCAGAGATAATTTTGCACGAAGTAGAAACAAGTGATGAAGAAGCCCTGCAGCGGGGTGAGGTCAATGAGCCTCTCAAGCTAGTCGGCGTGGACTCGATCACCCTGAAGCTACAATAAGGATCAAAACTAGAATGAAAGGCAAAGAAAGGTAACGATTGAGGTAGCTCCTGGCCAAACATCGTGATATCTTTGCCTGGAGCCACGAGGACATGATCGGAATCGATGAAAATTTTATAAGACACCGGTTGACTATCAACCCAGATGTACGGCCAATTAAGCAAAGAAAAGGGAGCTTTAGTACCGATAAGTACGCAACCATTGCAGAAGAGGTTGACCGACTCTTAGCATCCGGTATCATCAGGGAAACCCACAACCTTGAATGGCTCTCGAACTTAGTACTCGTGAAGAAGCCAAACAGGAGGTGGTGAATGTGTGTGGATTTTACTTATCTCAACAAAGCTTGTCTAAAGGATCACTTTCCCCTAACCCGAATAGAGGATCTGAGGGAAGCTTTTAGAGTGTCGCGGCAATACAAAATGAAACTCGGCCCGAAAAAATGCGCATTCAGACTATAATTGGGGCAGTTCCTAGACTTCATGGTATCAGAACGAGGAATTGAAGCCAATCCGGAAAAAGTACAGGCGATTTTTGGGATGGAGCCACAAAGGAACCTAATTTAAGTGTAGAAGCTAACTGGGAAAATAGTTGCGCTCAATAGATTCGTGTCAAGGTTGACTGACAGATGCATGTCGTTCTTTTGAGTCTTAAGGAAGGTATAAAGCTGGGAGGCCAAGTGCGAAAAAGCGCTTGAACAACTTAAGGAATACTTGGCACATCCTCCACAATTAAGCCAAATCAAGTAGGGAGAGCCCCTAGTCATATATTTGCTGGTCACACTTGATGCAGTATCCACCGCCCAAATACATGAGGGGGGAGGCTTACAGAGGCTAGTATACTCTATAAGCTGAGCCCTGAGAGGAGCCAAGACACAGTACCCCAAAGTGGAAATGATGGCATTCGCATTAGTAATAGCCACCCGCCGACTACGACCTTACTTCTAGGCACACCCCATAAAGGTAGTAACAACATAACCCTTGTAGAAGATGCTGCAACGGCCAAACACTTCGGGCCGCCTAGTAAAGTAGTCAATTGAACTAAGCAAGTTCAATATTGACTATATTCCTTGGAAAGGGCAAGTCCTCGCTAATTTTGTAAATGAATTCTCCAATTTCCCTAAAGAAATGTTGCAGCCTCCTGTGGGGAAACCATGGCAAGTGTGCGTCGATGACTTGTCCTGCATAATAGGAGGGGGAGTAGAGGTCTATGTAGTTTCGAAAGATAACATTGAAGCATACTATTCAATAAGGCTGGAATTCAAAGTCAACAATAACAAGGCCTCCCATGAAGCAGTATTGGTAGGACTCGCCATAGTAAGAGCCTCGAGAGCAGCCGAGGTCAGCATGAAAGTTGACTCTCAAGTGGTAGTCGGCCAAATAATAGGAGAATATCTAGCAAAAAGCAAAAAGCCAAAAAAATACCTACAACGAGTCTATGAAGTGCGCGATCACCTCCATTACTTCTGAATCAGCCACATCCCAAGGGAGGATAGATGGAAAGCTGACAAACTAGCGTGAGCAACATCCGGGAAAGATGAAATTGTTTTACAATGGGGGGTGATCACACTTACAATAGAAGTCCCAATTATCAGGCTTGAGGTCTAAAAAATAAACACAGACACCATAATGGATGAGCGACATCATCAAGTTTTTAACTACCGGGGAACTCCCACCTAGTAAGGAAGAAGTAAGGAAAATTAAGAACAAGGCTACCCGGTTTACCATGATTGGTGGCACACTATATCAATGGGGTTTCTCACCCCCCCCCCCCTCCTAAGATGTGTATAAAAAAAAGGCCCAATACGTCATGGAAGAAGTACATAGTGGAATTTGCGAAAATCATTAAGAAGGAAGAGCTCAGGTGGCTAAGGTCATGAGGGTCGGGTACTATTGTCCACACACCCTTAAATAACTCAAGGAATTCACTAGGAAGTGCATCCAATACCAGCGGCATGCACTAATCTTGAGCAACCCGCCTACGAAATTGACATCAGTCACATCCCCTTAGCCATTTGCCTAGTGGGGAGTGGATTTGGTAGGTCCCATGCCACCAAGTAAAGGAGGAATGAAGTTCATCATCGTCATCAACGATTACTTCACAAAAAAAGTTGAGGCCGAGGCAATGGCAACGATAACCTCGCAAAATGTTACCAAGTTTCTGTGGAAAACCATCATATGCCGATTTAGGATACCACAGAGCATCATCTCGGACAACGGCATGCAGTTTGACTCTGGGCACTACTAGAACTGTTATGCCAAACTCGAAATCAAGGTCAAGTATTCCTCCCCCAGATCTTCTCAGGCCAACAGGGAAGTTGAGGCGATAAATAAAATGATAATGGGCATACTAAAGAAGTGGCTTGGAGAAAATAAGGAAAAAACATCAAAGCACTGGAAGAAGGCCTCGACTTGATGAAATAAAAAAGAATCGATGCAGAGAATAAAGCAATTGCTAACAAAAGGAAGACGTGGTTGTATTTCAATAAGAGGGTCAATGCAAGGTCCTTCAACGTAGAAGACATAGTCTTGAAGAAAGTTGGAGTCACCACCACAGAAGAGGGAAAACTAGGACCATGATGGGAAGGTCCCTACGTTGTCGTAGCTAGCCATAGATCGGGTTCGTACAACCTCAAAGATACCCAAAGGAAGGACCTACCCCACCCATGGAATGTTGAACACCTAAGAAATTACTTTGTATAAATTTCCATGTAATCATGTCATTGTAATAAAAGGGTAGTTTGCTTCCATTGTCTCCACTAGCACCTCGTGACCGAAGAAGAAAACAACTCAATGGAGTGTGTCTCTCCTAGCCCTTTAATCACAGTTGAGGCAACGTCCCGCCAAACACAAGTCAAGTGTCTTTTCACACACCTGGCAAACAAAGGAGGAAAAACCTCAATGAAGTATTTCTCTCATCGCCCTTTAAGCACGGTCGAGGCAACTTCCTCCCAAACACAATTTGAGTTTCTCCACTTGCACTTGGTGACCAAAAGAGGAAACAACTCAATGGAATGTTTCTCTCCTCACCCCTTGAGTGAGGTAGAGGCAACGTTTCACGAAATAGAAGCTGAGTGTCTCCACTCTTACCTGGCGATCAAATGAGGAAACAACTCAACAGTGTGTTTCTCTCCTTGCCCCTTATGCGAGGTGAAGGCAACCTCCTGCCAAATACAAGTCGAGTGGCTTCACTCGCACCTCAAGACCAAAGGAGGAAATAACTCAACGGAGTGTTTCTCTCCTCGCCCCTTAAGGGCAGCCTAGGAAACCTCCTACCAAACACAACCCGAGTGTCTCCACTTGCACCTAATGACCAAACGAGGAAACAAATCAACATAGTGTTTCCATCCTCGCCCCTTAAGGGTGGTCGAGGCAACCTCCTGCCAAACACAAGTCAAGCGTTTTCACTTGTACCTAGCAACCGAAAGAGGAAACAACTCAACAGCGCGTTTCTCTCCTCACCCCTTAAGCGTGGTCATGGCAGCCTCCTGCCAAACACAAGTCAAGTATCTACATTCGCACCTGGCAACTAAAAGAGGAAACAACTCAACAAGGTGTTTCTTTCCTTGCCTCTTAAGGGTGAAAGAGGCAACCTCCTACTGAACACAAGCCAAGTGTCTCCACTTGCACTTGGCAACCAAATAAGGAAACAACTCAACAAAGTGTTTCTCTCATCACCCCTTAACCATGGTCGAGGCAGCCTCTCACCAAACACAATCCCATGTGTTTTTTCCTTTTATAGTGGTTAATTAAGGGAAAAAAAAATTTTTCTTTTTTTTTTTTTCAAAATTTTCCTTTTATTTGGAAAATTTCATTTTTTTGAAATTTAAGAATGCTCAAAAACAAAATCCATCAAGATGAACAATATCAGCCATACTTCAAAGATTGTATTGGAGCTATTGATGGAACCCATGCGCAAGTTACGATTTCTCCAACAAACCAAATTTCATTTATTGATAGAAAAGGGATATCTACTTAGAATATCATGGCAATTTGTGATTTTCATATGCTCTTCTTCACCTTTGTTTTGGGTAGATGGAAAACTGTAGCACATGATAAACATATTTTTATGGGAGCTATTCGAAAGGAGGAATTGTGCTTTTCACATCCACCTAGAGATTTGAATTTAATAAGAATGACATTAATGAACTAAATAAGATAATAAATGATTTTTTCATTACTTTTGATTAATTGTCATTTATTGTATATCGATAAATATTACTTGTTAGATTATGGATATTCTCATATGAATGGATACATGGGGCCATACAGAAGGGAACTAAATCATGTATTGGACTTTTGCTGTGTAACTGATCAATGTGAGTGAGTGAAATATTTAATCATGCACATTCGTCGCTTAGATGCACTATTGAGAGAAGATTTGGAGTTTGCAAAAATAGATAGAAGATATTGGATTGTATGCCAAATTTTTGTTTTGATAAACAAGTTAAAATTGTCGTGGCAGATATGGCTATTCATAATTTTATATTAAACCATGCATTGAAGGATCTTAAGTTCAACTTATACAATGATGTCGAGGATTATCTACGTCATGATAGTATAGAGGACAAAGAAGCAGAAGAATACTCACGCCTGAAACAATCAGCGATATCAAGTGAAAATGCTATGAATATTGAGCGTAATTGTATTGCTCCTTTTTTTTTCATTATACTTATGGAAAATTGTATTATACTATTTTCATTGATATTTGATTATAAGATTTTATTTCTATCAAGGATATTGTCATAATTTGTGAAAAATTAAATGACGTTTTATGTCATTTCTGCCTCAAAAAAATATTTTTTTAATTTATTTCCAAACAAATCTAATATTTTTTTTTCTCGGCAAGCAAGCATTTATAGATAAACTAATGGATACAAGACAAAAGTTCAGTGGGGTGGGAGTCCCCTACAGTCTTCCCAATGCCAACACACATTACAACACAAAAGTAAAAACACAAAGGGGTTGATCGGAGCCAGAAAATTGACTCGCACCCAATTCCCACAAAGGGAGACCGCTTGGTGACGGTTTTTATATAGTCTAATGAACAGACTATTAAACTGCAGCTAGAAGCCATAGTACGAAGGGGTGTGCTTCAACGTGTTGGTCTGGATAGGCTGAAAGGAATTGTCACATCCATTTTCACTCGATCTTCGGGTAGGGAAAGTGGGAACATAGTGTAGCAACCAAAAACTCAGACGAATCGTCGGCGAGGGGCCACCACTGGCTGTGGCGGCGTGTGTAGTACATGCGCACACCTGGAGAGGATTGGAAGGATGGAACAGGAAGATCCGACGCTGCTTATCCCGACGGTGCCGCGCATGGCAGTAGGAAGCTTCCGCAGGCGTGGCGGCCTGTGAAACTCGAGCACGACATAGACTGTGCGTGAAATTTATGCACCACTTGAATGGGCAGATTTCTTCTACCATCTTGAAGATCAGCGAAAAACTAACATAAAAATTAGTGAAAGAAAATCCTAAACAGAGACTAAGGTTGGCGAGGGAGGGAGGTGGGTGAAGCCAAAGCTTCAACCCCCCTCCCCCTAGTGAATAGATCAACTCCTGGAGGCGGCGATTTGTTTTCGAAAGCGAGAGAGAAAACGAGAGAAAATGGGCTAAAATGTAATATATTTAAAAGTGCTTTAGACATATTGTTACCAAACAGTAAATAACTTTTTAATAGTAGAGTTTATTACTTTAACCTCTAAGCTATAAGTCTTAAGCAAAAAGTTATATTATTCTCAAAGACTAAGTAACTAGAGAGAGAAACTCCAACTTCTCTTTAAAAACTCTTCCATTTTGAAATTAGTTTGAGGGGGTGGGAGCTTTGGCTCCTCCGCCCTCACTTCCCTTTGTCCATATAATTAGCTTAGAAAACAAAGATTCATCAGCCAACAAGATTTTTCAGTTTGCAATACATACATCTATCATACCTCATATGATTCTATCCCTATTAAAGATTCAATTTTAAAGCAAGTCGAGACGAAATATTACAACATAAATTATCTAGAACTGGAGACTCATATGATTATTCATACTCTTCCTATGCTGCACTCATATATATTTATATGTGAGCGGAGGAAAAGTTCATATGAACCACCATAAAAGCATCAAACTCCCCCTTACAAAAATGTTAACCCCAAGTAAGTCTGCATATTTAATTGCATGAACGTGGCTTCTCTTGACAGATTCCCCCTAAATGTGAACAGGTGCGCACACTACTAATTATATATATATATATATATATATATATAATCAGGTGGAAATTAAAGAAATTTATATTTCTTGTAGAATATACATGGCTTCTGGTGTTTGGTGATTAACTTTCTCGTCGTGATTATAGCCTATAGGTGCATGCTTCTTGTGTGTTATATTGTCACATACTATAAAGATGCAAAGGCAAACCCAATATTGATAAATAAGCAGAAGGTTTCTTATCCTACTTTCTCACGAAACAGAAGATGAATACAAGGAAAAGAAGCATGAAGACACTGCACAAGTACACCACAGCATGCAGAAAATACTATGCAACAAGCACGTTGATGAAAAGCACAATGCAGCAGCTGAAAAGTATAAAGCACTGGCACAGAAAAGGAAAGCAACAAAAGGAAAGCACGGGAAGAAAGGTCAACCTTAAAAGCTGCACTGACTACACACAAAAGCAAATAAAGTGATGAAAAGAAATGTCAAAGAAACAGACTGCAGTAGATTTCTTGTATAGCAGTAGAAAATAAAAAGTTAACTTTAGGACTCTTCCTTTTGATCCTTTCGATTTTCTTCTGTAATGTATATATATATGTGGCAGAACCTTGTATCAACTCAACTTAAGAATATATGAGAATAAGTTTTTCTCTATATTGTAATTTCATCTCAAGTTCTTGTTTCATTTTTAACATGGTATCAGAGACGGCTATTTGTCTTGCTCTGTTTGCTTAAATCTGCAAACAAATTTCATCTGTTAAGCCATGACATCCTCCTCTTCCTCTTTCCATTGCCGAGGACCCAAACAGTCCATTCTTCCTACATCACAATGACAATGCCAACACTGTCATTGTGTCACTCCCATTAACTGTTTCAATTTATATATCTTGGAGCAGATCATTTCTGCTCTCTATTTCAATAAAAAAAAAGATAGGCTTCTTGGATGGCACCATTAATACTCCTGAGTTGTCAGACCCCTCATATGTGTTGTGGCTGAGATGCAACAACATTTTGTTGGCTTGGATCCTGAATTCTGTTTCAAAGGATATTGCTTCTAATGTATTTTTCATGACCTCAGCTAAGCAGGTTTGGGACAAACTCAAAAAACAATTTGCTCAACCTGACAAAGCTCTAATTTATCACCTCCAGCACAAGCTCAGTAGCATTGTTCAAGGGCATCTCTCTATAAGTGATTACTTCACACAACTTAATGCTATTTGGGAAGAACTACACAGTTATAGACCACTCCCTTGTTGTTCTTGTGGAAAGTGCACTTGTGATGCCTTAAAAACTGTCGGTGAAGTTCAACAAGGAGATTATGTTTTTAAGTTTTTGATGGGCTTAAATGATAGCTATGATTCTATGAGGGGGCAAATCATTTTACTAGTCTCTTACCTTCATTAGATAAGACCTTTTCACTGATTTTGCAAGAAGAAAGACAAAGACAGGCAAGAAATACAGCTCTACGCATCTCAGAATCTTTTGCACTTTTAGCCTACCAAAATCTCCCAAAGAAAAGGAAACAATCAGACCTAATTTGTCACCATTGTGGTAAAGTTGGACACACGAAGGATAAGTGCTATAAATTAGTAGGATTCTCACCAAACTTTAAATTTACCAAAACTAAGTTTGGAAGTAAATTTGCTACATCATATTCTGCAAATCAAGTTGTTGCACATGTTGTCTCTTCACCTTAGGAAGCACCTGCTCCAAATGCTTCTCAATTGAATCTCTCTCAGGCACAAGCACAACATCACATGGCTCTCATCAATGCTCAATTCCCTCAGCTGAGCTTGGAACAAACCAAGCCAATTCTGCCTACTCCTACTCCTACTTCTGCTTCTGCTAAACCAGACACTCCTGAAACCAGCTCTTCAATCACACCTTACTCAAACTTAGCAGGCCCTCTCTTCATGGATGACGATTGGACTTGCTAAAGTCCATGTTGGCCTGTATTACCTACTGTCTTGTCCTCATAACAACAACATCAACCTATCTTCAATTCTCTCCAATCAAACTCAAGTCAATCAAGCTACCACAACAAGTTTTTGATCTATGGCACTTTAGATTAGGACATTTATCTTCACAAAGGTTGAGTTTAATTCATTCTCATATTCCTGATGTAAAGTCCAAGGATCATTCTCATTATAAAATCTGTCATTTGACCAAGCAAAGGCATCTTTCTTTTCCTTTAAGTGTATCCTCTGGTTCACTCCCTTTTGACTTAATACACTGTAATATATGAGGACCATATGCTCAAGCGTCACTTCAAGGTTTTCATTACTTTCTAACTATTGTGGATGATTTTTCTACAGTGTGATACCTTATATGATATCGATAAGGGTAGGTGGTGTATGGGATGTCACATTGCTTGGGAATGTGAAATTCTTGCTCTTTATAAGGTTCCAATGAGGCTTCAATTGTATTATTGACTAGTTCTTTTGGAGTATAGGTCATGTGGTTTGGGCCTTCCATTGAGGCATTACAAATGGTATTAGAGCCTATCCCAACCAGAAATGTGGGACTTGAGCCATGCCACCTACAAATGAACAGGCCCGATGAGGATGTTTAGAATTTAAGGGGGGTAGATTGTGATACCCCATATGATATGGATAAGGGTAGGTGGTGTATGAGATCCCACATTCTTTGGGAAGGAGAAGTTCTTGCTCTTTCTAAGGTTCCAATAAGGCTCCAATTGTATCATTGACTAGTCCTTTTGGAGTATAGGTCATGTGGTTTGGGTCTTCCATTGGGGTGTTACATTAGCTCCCTCATCTTTTGCATGGTGGCCTTTGCTTTATCTAAAGATTTATGTTCTGCATAGCAGTTTAACAGAGCACCATATACTTGGATGGTGATTCTTGAAGTGTCAGGGATGCCATCAATATACTTCTCTGCTTCTTCTAGGCCATGAACTTTTGAGATCAAATCTAGCCGAATCGCAATATCTCCAGGGGATAGGTCATGGTTCCTTTGCTCACTCAACCATTCATATATCTAATACAAAACAAGATCAAGGAGCATTAATATGAAGATTATGGTCACATTACCATTGTGACAAACAAGGATGGTTAAGTGAAATACTCTCCTATACAATTTCTCAAAGCAACTTCCCTGTAATCACAACCACAAGGGTGGCCGATGTTTCAACTAAAAGGGAAACCAAGTTTCAACCATAAAAACCAATGCTAGAATTATCTAATTGAGAGGTAATTTTCCCAAACTTATGATTCAAGTAGCAAAAATATGAGAGACAATAATTGGAGAAGGAACAAGAGTTATCAATAGAAACGTAAACTTGATTATGCGTATATTTTTGGCTAACAGGTAATTTTCTCAAACTTATTATTAATGTCATAATAAGACTTGAGAGATATATCCAAGTTGTTCCCTGTGACTTCCTTTATTCAAATTTCTATTTTTATTTTCTAAGTAGGCAAAATTTTATTGAAGGCCCAAAGTGCACAACCCAAGTACATAGGAAGCATAAAGAAGGAAAAATAGGTTTCTTCCTTTGTTCTGTTTTATTATTATTATTATGATAGGTCCCAAATACAGAAAATACAAATACTAAAGAAAAATACTCTCTTTGGGTGAGAATGTACCACATATTTGATTAAACTTGCATAATCCATTAATAATTCTTGGCTGCTTAAATAGCATAGCCACATACACTTCAAACAAAAATAAAAGGAAAACTTATTAACTAATAACTGACCACAATGCACATAAAATAGAGCATGCAAATCTGTAAAAACAGAACAAAACTAATAGAAATAAAATGACGTAAAACTCGCAACCACTAAAGACCCATTCGACTTCTGCATGTTCAGCCACGACCCAGTCCATGCTACGTTGTTCTTCACTTCGCTTAATGGTCCCATCCACTGTCTACGTTGCATGCATACAAGATCTTCACGTAATGACCCAGTCCACGTTGCATGCATACGACGAGATTTGGCTTTGGTTTCTCTTAGACTTAGGTGGCCTATCAGTACTTCCCCCATTAAGTGGATCCTTGT
The DNA here is from genome assembly GCF_001411555.2 of Juglans regia. Lineage (NCBI taxonomy): Eukaryota > Viridiplantae > Streptophyta > Magnoliopsida > Fagales > Juglandaceae > Juglans > Juglans regia. Next base: position 21,548,605 of record NC_049901.1, on the reverse strand, counting down.
CCTCAAGGTCCACACTTGGGAACATTTGCAGCAGCTTTTTCATCTAGCCAATTGCTGGTGGACCTGGACCCATATGAAGGTCGTTCGCTGCTGGTATAGGTGCAGCTTCAAGAGTACCATATCGCCGATTTCGAACGAAACATCCCTCTTCAGTTGGGGGCTCTTCGGTGACATCTTCATAGATAATGTTGCTACTGCCATCGTATCCTTCCAGCATGAGTAGGCGTGACCCTTGACACCGGTTATCTACAGTAAAATGCTCATTACAATTAAAACATAGACCTTGAGCACGCCTCTGCTGCATTTCATCCCAAGTCATTCGCCGAACAGGAGCTGCAGGTGCGGCTGGTGATGCCCTAGTAAATTTTGAAGAGCTAACGGGGCTCTCACTGCTGGTGGACCTGGACCCATATGAAGGTCGTTCGCTGCTGGTATAGGTGCAGCTTCAAGAGTACCATATCGCCGATTTCGAACGAAACATCCCTCTTCAGTTGGTGGCTCTTCGGTGACATCTTCATAGATAATGTTGCTACTGCCATCGTATCCTTCCAGCATGAGTAGGCGTGACCCTTGACACCGGTTATCTACAGTAAAATGCTCATTACAATTAAAACATAGACCTTGAGCACGCCTCTGCTGCATTTCATCCCAAGTCATTCGCCGAACAGGAGCTGCAGGTGCGGCTGGTGATGCCCGAGTAAATTTTGAAGAGCTAACGGGGCTCTCACTAGTGGTCGAGGAGGTACACACGTCCCTTGTCTCGATAGTTGATCATTTTTCATTCGCGAGAAGCTGATAGCATCCTTTAACGTTCGGGGTTTAAACATTCGGATACCATTCGAAATTCCTGACTTTAGACCACCCATAAATGTCCCAACCAGTACCTTCTGAGTCCATCCTCATACCTTGTTGCCCAAATGTTCGAATTCATGCTGGTAATCACGTAGAGAACCTGCTTGTCTGATTCGTGAAAGTGCCTCGTCAAAATCTTCGCACTCCAAAGGCCCAAAGCGAGGCCAGTTCGTCTTCAAAATTTTCCCACGAGAGAATGCGTCCCTCTCGGACTGTCCTGCAGATCCACTGCCACCACTAGTTGGCCTCTCCTTCCAAGTGATAGGAGGCCAACAAAACTTTCTAGGCTTCGGGAATATTCTGGAACTCAAAAAATTGGTTTACACGATTGAACCACTCCATCGGATCATCTTCCGAGAATCGAGGAAATTCAAGCTTCGCTGTTTTGGAGGAGACAACCTGTTGTCCCCCGTCGTTGCCTTCTCAATGATGGTTGCCGTGGTTGGGGTTCTCCTAGTTTGCGAGGAAAACATCAGATAGGTAGTTGAGAGTTTCTTCCAAATGACAAAGCCTGCCAGCCATGCCTAGCTCCATCCTGTGTAGCCCGTCTTGACTCCACCGAGCCTAGCCTCCAATTGCTCAATACGTTCTTTATTGGTTCTCATAAATAACCTATCTCTAAGGCCAATGATAGGTCCCAAATATAGAAAATACGGATACTAAAGAAAAATACTCTCTTCGGGTGAGAATGTACCACATATTGGAATAAACTTGCATAATCCATTAATAATTCTTGGCTGCTTAAATAGCAGAGCCATGTACACTTCAAACCGAAATAAAAGGAAAACTTATTAATTAATAACTGACCACAACGCACGTAAAACATAGCATAAAACAGAGCATGCAAATATGTAAAAATCGAACAAAACTAACAGAAATAAAATGACGTAAAACTAGCAATCACTGAAGACCCATTCAACTTCTGCACGTTCAGCCATGACCCAGTCCATGCTGCGTTGCTCTTCACTTCGCTTAATGGTCCCGTCCGCTGTCTACGTTGCATGCATACAAGAACTTCACGTAATGACTCAGTCCACGCCTCATGCATACGACAAGATTTGGCTTTGGTTTCTCTTAGACAATTAGGTGGCCTATCATATTATTATTATCAAGGGGCTACACATGCTATAAAATCGAAAAACGGAAAGAAAGGTCACACAACAACCACTGCCACAGCCATGCTTACACCTACAACGAAGCTGCATATACATAGAAAAATATGTAAGTGTAACCGACAGAATATATGAGAACAAGGATATCAACCAGAAGTTCATATAAATATCAGCTAAACGGACAAACCAAGCTGAAAAGCATAGCAGTACAGTAGAAAGGCTGAGTGGTACAAGTTGCAAAGTTTAAGCGTTACTCTTTCCAGATGCAGCAGAGATAATGTAGACCAAATTGCTGACAGTTTCATGGAGAATTTGGAACAGAGAAATTCTTGCAACTTACGACATGAGCTCGAACAGAAAGCTTGATCAAATTTACGACATGAGCTCGAACATAAAGCTGGCTTGACCATTGCTTGACCTTCACTCAAGCAATTGCGATAAAAGTCCCCGTGATCTATTTGAAAGTTTGGTTGACATGAGTGAACCTGTGATTTATTCATTTTCATTTTTATTAGAAGTCTGGACTATGGTAGCATTTTGGGCTACTTAAAACATTATTAGGCCATTTTGTTCTCCTTATTGGGCACTTACACTTGGATAGAAGCAATAACTGAGGCATTTTTTTTCCTACACATGCATTCTTATTTTGATCAAAATTCTGTTGGGATTCTTTGTGTGGAGTCTGATTTTGTTTGTGGTGGCCCGTACTTGACAAGGATCCTTTGCAGTTTTTTTTTGTGGATTTTCAAATTTTCCACCCATTTTGGCTCTTGAACCGACCTGGCCCGCTGATTAGAGTTTGCTATATATTGCATTATTCCTTTGAACGGCCACCACACTATACTTTTGATTATCATCTGAAATCAAATCCTTTGTAGCTCCATGGACATATGAACATTGCGGAACCATGTAAATTTTGTGTGATGTATGATTGATTCCACTTTTTGCTTTTTTTGTTTTTGTTTTTTTTTTCTCTTATTGGTCTTAACTAACTCAAATATCGCATGTCACTTAATATCTCTTCTTTAACCCCTAGGGGTTGGCTCATGTGGTAAAGGCCTTGGGCTTGGGGGTATGTTCCCCCTAGGTCTAAGGTAGAAATCCCCTTGGGTGCAAACAATTTTTAGGAGACATCAGACTGGAAGATTTTTCCCTTGAATTACCCAAGGCTTACTTGTGGGAAATTCCATGCCGAGAGCCTGTGCACTCCCGGGATTAGTCGGGAAGCTGTTCCGGACTGCTGGTGCCAATGAAAAAAAAACTATATCTCTTCTTTCGCATATCAAACAATTAATGCATCATGATTCTTGATTTTGCCACAACTTGGGAAGCCGTTTAAAAACTCAATTCATGGAAACATACCTCCAAAAGAGGATTCTACCTTGTGCAACCATCCTGTAAAGTTGAAAACAACAGGTGACAAGAACTCTAAAAGGCCATTAGTTACCTTGTAAGCCTAACAAGCGCTATTTCATCTTAACTTGAAATGGTTGGGGAGAAGAGCAATTCTTTTTTTAGGGTACTCTCAGGAATAGATCAACCTCGCCCACAACTGGCAAAAAATGGAAGGGCTTTTTACCCCTAGGATGGAAAAAGCATGATTGGGATAGCAGATAGGTGGAATCAAATATCTTAGAACCAAAACAGTCTTATGTTCTTGGAGCAGGCTCGAACACATTGAGTGCATCGTATAAAACATCCAATGAATTTATGCACGCTTTTAGGTTCAAATTTACTTCTACCACAAATGTACCATACAATTCAAATGGACTCATTTGTCATCGATCAGACAACCATTAGACCCTTTGCAGCCTAAAAACTTTTAACCAAAGTGTACACCCATATCAAAAGTAAATCACACACGGGCACTCACAAATGCATATAAGTTTGAAGTGACGATATTTGCGAAGCTGCTTGAAAAATTTATGAAGCTTGGAATTCTAGACATCTCGTCCTTCTTTGAGCCACTGGTCGATCACTCAGACAATTGGAACCTTAGGATCACCGGCCCGCGAAATGCGAAGGTAGAGAGAGTCGATTTGGGGCGCAGACCTGGTTATGGTTTTGGTATGATAGATGAAAGCCCTGAAAACCCTCAAAATGGCATAGTTATGCAATGGATTTGAGTGAAACAGATTCATGCATTAGGTTGAGAGCAAGAGATGAAATCGAACCCTAATGATAAATGCGGAATTTCTAAAGGCGTTGGGGTTTTAAGGGTTTAAGAACTTTAATAGGCGATTGTGGTGAAGCCCATTTATTAGGTCCGCCCCAACATTGGCCGTTTGACATTTAGATAGTTAGTTTATTCGCAATATATTTTTAAATAATAGTATACTTGGAGAACTATGGGGAGGTGCTACCGAAATTTCTACTAATATGGAAAGTAGTTGAGTGATGAGATTTGTGCAATATGGATAATATAATCTCGAATGGGATAGGACCAACTACCTTATCAAAAAAGCAATGAGAATTGGAGCATGACATGCATGTGAATTTTCTATGTACGTGTTTTTAATAGATAGATGTTTTTAGAAATGGACAAAAATTGGATGCGTCTGGGCTATAAACTTGGAAAGGATTACGTACCCTATATGCGTGGAGTAAGAACCTTTATTGATTTTGCATAGGCCTCTGCTGATAGTCATGGTTACATTAAGTGTCCATGTCGAGGGTGTAAAAATTTATGTGCGATAGGGTTAGATGAGGTAGAAAGTTATATATTTGTGAATGGTATGGATCTGGGGTATACCTGATGGGTACTGCATGGTGAGCCGTATGAACAGTCAACAGATGTATTGGTTGATCATCACAATTATTTGCGGCACATGGATGATAATTATGAGCAGGATGAGATGGAGGAGATGTTGGGTGACATTGGAGCAGGAATGTTTATGGATGAGGTTGACGATCATGCCTCAAGTGGCGGAGGTACTGATTGTGAAAATTTCGCTTCAATGTGGGAAGATACAAAGTGTGAGATTTATCCAGGTTGTACAAAACATTCCAAAATGTCATTTCTTGTGCGGTTGCTTCACATTAAGTCATTGTGTGGGATGTCGACGAAAGTAATAAACATAGTATTGGACTTATTTGACGAGGTGCTTTCCGAAGGGTCTGCATTGCCCAAGAACTTTTATGAAGCGAAACAGTTAAGAAAGGGATTAGGATTTGAGTACAAGTCCATACATGCATGCAAGAATGATTGTGTTTTATTATAGAAGGAGAATGAGGAGAAACAAGCATGTACTGTATGCGGAGTGTTGAGGTGGAAGGATAAGAAAACTTGTCGGTTAAGATGTTGCGGTATTTTCCCTTGAGACCTAGGTTGCAATGACTATATATGTGTAAGAAAACAGCTCATGATATGAGGTGGCACGAGGAGAAAAGAGTTAAGGATCATATATGAGGCACCCAGCTGACTCACTTGCCTGGTAGTCTTTCGATAATCAATACCCAGAGTTTGGGATAAAAGCTCGGAACGTGCGCCTGTGACTCACAACCGATGGATTCAACCTTTTTGGGAATATGAGTACAAGTTATAGTACTTGGCCGGTAGTGTTGATTCCGTACAATCTTCCACCATGGAGGTGCATAAAGGCGCCCAACTTTTTGTTAACTTTACTTATCCTCGGTCCGAGATCACCTGGGAATGACATTGACGTATTCAGGCAGCCGTTGATTGAAGAGCTGAATGAGTTATGGGAAACAGGCGTTAGAGCTTATGATGCATCCACGTTGACATCTTTTCATGCTATGGTAATGTGGACCATAAATGACTTCTCGACATATGGGAATCTTTCCTATTAGAGTATGAAAGGGAAGGCTAGTGAGTGGTTAAAATATTCTTAGAAGTTGTGTTTCATGGGTCATCGACATTATCTACTAGCAAATCATGCAAGGAAAAGAGAATGTGTTAAGTTTGATGGGAGAGTAGATGATAGAATTGCACCAAATGAGTTGTCTAGGGAAGAGATAGTGGAACAACTGGTACATGTTAGAGCGAACAATTTTGGCAAAGTTAGGGAAAGAACAAGAGAAAATGAGGCGCATCAGAATTGAATTGGACAATGTGTTGTATTTTTTTTTACTTCCATATTGGTCGTCTTGCATGTTGCGAAATAGTTTAGATGTAATGTACATAGGGAATAATATATGTGATAATATACTGGGTACGTTGATGTGCATTAACAAAAAAAAATGAAGGACACGATCAAGATGAGGAAAGATCTTGAGAGAATGAGAATTAAACATAATCTACATTTGCGGGTGGAAGGCAATAGGGTGGTCATGCCGCATGCATGTTTTATGATGACGAGGGAGGAGACGATGGACTTCTACAAATGGTTTCAAGGTGTGAAGTTGTCAGATGGTTATGCTTCAAATATTGGTAGATGCTTGAGTCTTGATGACTAGAAAATTAGTGGATTGAAAAGTCATGACTGTTACGTAGTTTTGCAAAAGTTATTACCTGTGGAAATTCATGGGAAGCTGACATCTAATGTATGTGTAGCCATATCCGATCCCTATATGTTTTTTAAGGATTTGTACGCTCGGGTAGTAAATCAAGATGTATTGCAGAAATTGAAAGAAGACATTGCAACTATACTATGTAAATTCGAGTAGATCTTCTCACCATCATTTTTTGATGTCATGGTCCATTTAGCAATACATTTACCGCGAGAGGTACTGTTGGGTCGACTGGTGCAGTTCCGTAGGATGTATCCAGTTGAAAGATATTTGGGTTGACTGAAGCGCACTATTGGGATAAAGCCAAAGCCAAGGGTTCAATAGCAGAGGCCTATATACACGATGAATGGTTAACATTTTGCTCTCTATATCTTCATGGTATTGAGACACGATTTAATCATCAAGAGCGAAATGCTGATCTTGCTACTCCTCCTCCTCGTGAGCTATCAGTGTTTTCCCAAAATGTACGACCCTTGGGTGCACAAAAGGGTTACGATTTAATTAATGAAAGTTGGGTAAAGTTCGGTGGTATGTGCTAAATAATTGCCGAGAGATTGATGATTATCTCAGGTATGTCGTTCCATGTTTCGAATAATTCTAGTTTTCTTGAAGTTTAACTATAACTATTGTGCTCAAAATATACTTCTTTTGCATTTATCTATAACAGTGATCACATGGACAAACTTAAGACGAAAGGCGTAGAAAATATAGAGGCAAGACACGAGGAAGAATTTTCCGGTTGGTTTGAAGAACGTGTATGAACTAAATTTATATATACGTTATATTTTTAAACTTTTAACTGTAGGTAACTTTTAATAAATATATACTATTTCAATTGTTAAATTTTGGAACAACGTGCTCATGATCTCGGATCAATTTCTTTTGAATTGTATGCATTGGCCAGTGGTCCCTCAAATAGAGTACTTCGATACACTACATGCATGGTTTGAGGTTATAGATTCCATACTCTGGATGTGAACGTAATAGAAAGACTTAAAACTCTGGTGTGTTGGTCAAGGGGAGTTATGGAACAGATGATATTGACTATTATGGTGTCATACGTGATATTATCGGATTGAATTATCTGGGTGGGTTTGTAACATATGTCTTTAAATGTGATTGGTGGGATCTAGGTGGTGGTCAAGTTTCGATACATAGGGATAATCACTTTACGAGTGTCAATACTGCATCTAAATGGTACGAAGATGATCCATTCCTATTGGTTTGTCAAGTTACCCAAGTCTATTACTTGATTGATCCAATGAAAAGTGTTGATGAAGATAATGGAGAGATAACTTGGCCAGTCGTACAAAAATTTGTCCCTCGAAATATATATGAAGTAGGAACGAGTGCAGATTACAAGAATAGTGGAGATGAAGATGACACTCCGATTGTAGAGGCATACTAGGAAGATGGAGAGGGTATTAATTTGTTTGTTGACCTCGATGCACTTGAGTTACTCCCCTTATGTAGAGATGATGTCCCACCCGTCCATCTCGACCCGTCTCTACTAAATGATCATTTAATTTAAGTAAGTAAGGAGGAAGAAGATGAAGAAGAGTTAGAAGATGAAGATTAATCAGAATCCGGGCAGGAGGTGGATAAGGAGTACAAAGAAGAGGTGCATGATGATGATGAAGATGTTATTGAGGGAGATTTTGAAACAAGCATGGAAAATACATCCAAAGATGAATAATAAAAGTACTAAATATTTTATTCATATAGGTGACCAGAAAATATCTTGAATTTTCATAATTTATTCTAATTAATTTTGTTTGATATAATTAATTCTTTTCAAGGATGCCGCCAAAATGACAACGAAGAAATGTGCCTCTACCAAGTCCAAGTCCCGAACCCATTGAGGACTCCCCACTCGAGGAACCCACTCTTGAAGATCAAGTTAATACGCAAGAGAACAACAATTAGTCGACACCTACCAGTAAGGAAATATTGTCGTTGATAATTAATTATATAGTTAATACTTTTGTCTCAATAACTATATAACTATAATTATACTATTATCATGCAGTTGATGCGTCTGCACGTCGTGATCGTGACTATACACGTGACATTTCTCTTGAGAAAAATAAATGGCACGGAAAACTCAAGATCACCATTCCTGATAATTCCACTAGAGGAGTGGATGATAGTGCAGCAGTGCTTTCTTCCTATATTGACATAGTAGTTCGAGTTTATGCTCCATTTTATGTGCGCTCATGGCGAGAAATGAGATTAAAAAGCACATTCGAAGTCGTGTGCTGGTGAGTTTACTTTGAGAGTACATTTTTTTACTTGGATTAGTATATCATATTTTTGACCTGATTGACTTGTTAGGATAAATTCGACCTCGATTTTGGCCATAACGAGGATTTAAGAACCATGAATGAGTTGATGGCTACACTATTCTGACATCACAAGGGACGATGTTATGACTACTTCAAGAAGTTTGAGACGTTAGAAGAGGCTGCACAGTCAACTTTCCAGCAGATGAAGTTAGATGATTGGAGAAAGTGTTGTGATCTTTTCGCATCTCCAGATTATCAAGTATTTTACATTTATATCTTTTAATTATTTACATTCATATTCATTTTATATATTATATGTCTACATATTACAATTAACATTCTTAATATATTTTGTAGCACTTGAGTTCTACAAATGCACAGAATAGATCTGCCCTGACTGTCCACCATCGTGCCGGTTCAAGATCATTCCACCGTCTTGTTGAAAAAATAGTAATTAAAAAATTATAGAATTGATTTATTTTTTTGATATTCTTTTATTTAAGTACTAACATTATCTTTTTAAAATTGCTAATGTTGCTTTGTTAGAAACGTGATGATCCTGAAAACTTTTCTCTCATTCATGTCTATGATGCTGCTCACACTAATGAGCGTAGTGAGTGGATGGATCCTGTCGCTGCAGATAATTATGTAAGCAGTCTTAATTTTATTAAATAAATTATGCAACATATGAACAATTTATTTTTTATTTCTATTTATTTTAATACGTTACTTATTAACGATCATTACCTTTCAAATTGCAGGAAAAAATGATGGAGATGCAGTCGGCTTCTGGAGAATCCTCTTCTACTGACATAAACTTATTCATGCAAGGGCTCGGGCAGCAGTCTAGTATGGCAAGAGGTTTGGGACGATCTATCAAGCATAGATGTTCATCCTTCCCAACCTCATCAACTTCACAAATTAATAATCTTACCAAAGATTTAGAAGTTATACGGCGTGAGAATGATATGAGGTCGAGACAGCAAGAGTTAGAGTTTCTCTTAGAACGACAGTCTCAAGACAAGTTTGCAGGACCAACAGAGAGACCAAGAGGAAAGAATACGTAGTGAAGTCCAAGAGCAAGTGCAATGGGAAATGATGGTACAAATGCAACGTGTTATGTCGTTGCAACAGAATTGCGGTGGGCGAGGAAAAAAAAGAAATAAATTTTATTAGGGTATATAACTAGTTTTAATATCTAATTTTAGAATTTTATAAGACATTTTTAGTTAATTGATGGTATGTAATATGATACAATTGGTATGTTTTTGAATTTTATGAAATTAGTATTTCAGATCTGTACGTCTGAACGTTGCTTCACATTCGAGCCAACGTTCGAACGTGAATACATAAAATTGTATAGTAACGTACTCACCCACAAACGAACAAAACGTTCGAATGATTAAACAATTAACATTCGAACAAACCTCCAAACGTACCACTTGCATTCCAACGCTTCTTCGTTAACATTTAAAATAACGTCCAAAGGTTATTCATTACGTTTGAACATTGGTCCGTTAATGTTAGAATGTAAATTCGAATGTTGATTGTAATTAATGTTCGAATGTAAATATTATACGTTCGAACTACAATAAAAAACCGTCCACTATTGTCATTCAAACGCCAATCGGTTGGGTTGTTGTTCGAACGTTTAATTGGATTTCCGAATGTTACTTTCTGTGACAGATCTCAACTGTCACCAAAAAAGGAACGTTCGAATGTAAAACCTAAAGGAACACCTCCAACCCTCACTAAAAATATTTTTAGTGATGGTTCAACAGTAAACCGTCACCAATTGTTTTTTGTGATGCACATTAGGTGAAGGTTTCAAACCGTCACCAAATATCTTTAGTGACGTTTTGGTAATTTTTGGTGACGGTTTCCTCTATCATAAAAGACAAATTGTGTTGTAGTGTTTCTATCAATAAATGACATTTTTTTTTTTGGAGAAATCGTAACTTGCACATGGGTTCCATCAATAGCTCCAATACAATCTTTGAAGTATGGCTAATATTGTTCATCTTGATGGATTTTGTTTTGAGCATTCTTAAATTTCAAAAAAAAAAAAATTTACCAAATAAAAGGAAAATTTGGGAAAAAACAAATTTGTTTTTGAGCATGCTCATTTGGTCGCCAGGTGCAAGTGGAGACACTTGGCTTGTGTTCGGTAGGAGGTTGCCTCTTTCACCCTTAGGGGGCGAGGAGAAAAATACTTACAGGTGCGAGTGTAGATACTTGACTTGTGTTTGGCAGGAGGTTGCCATGACCAAGCTTAAGGGGTGAGGAGAGAAACACGTTGTTGAGTTGTTTCCTCCTTCGGTCGCCAGGTATGAGTGAGGACACTCGACTTGTGTTTGGCAGGAGGTTGCCTCGATTGCCCTTAAGGGGCGATGATAGAAACACTTCGTTGAGTTGTTTCCTCCATTGGTCATTTGGTGCAAGTGGAGACACTCGGGTTGTATTTGGTTGGAGGTTGCCTCGACCGCTCTTAAGTGGCGATGAGAGAAATACTCCATTGAGTTGTTTCCTCCTTGGTCACAAAGTGCAAGTGGAGACACTAAGGTTGTGTTTGGCAGGAGGTTGCCTCGACCACACTTAAGGGGCAACGAGAGAAACTGTAACGCCCCGACCCCAAGGGTCCGAAGAGTTAACTCATATAACCTGATAATCAACTCCAACAAAGCTAATGTACTTCCAAATTCAAGAATATATACTTCCAAAACTTCAAATCAAATGTAAATACTTCAAATTAATAAACCATAAAAACTCATTTATCCAATCTTCAATCCAACAACCCAAATAAAATATCAACTCTTCTTCATGTCTCAAATAACAAACTAGAATAAGATAAAATTGACATAAGTCTCCATAAACCAACTAAATCCATTGAAGTCAACTTAATAAATAAATAACATCCAACATTAGCACTAATACTGCGAGATACCCAACAACAATTCACTGCTAATCTTGTCCATAAACTCTAATATCGACCCTCAGCTGAACCATCAATGTCATCTGAAATATTGTGAAGATTAAGGGGTGAGTTATCAACAATTCAGCAAGCAGAGAGCATGTACTAGCATGAAAACATGAGCATTTATAACATTTGGTAAGCAGAACAAAACATTTTCTTCAGACTATAGCAACAACATATTTTACTTTCGAAATGCAATAACAAAACGTGGTACAAAAACATTAGAGCGAAATTTCCAGAAAGATAAACTTATTCCCAAAAAGAAAATCCATTGGCATATCCAAACTGAAAACATTATAATCATATCATCTCATAGCATCACATCGGGACATATACCATGTTTAACCCCTGTGGTAGGGTTATAAACCACCATTATACCCGTGGTTGGGCCGTATACCATGTTTCACCCCCGTGGTAGGGTTATAAACCACCATTTTACCCGTGGCTGGGCCGTATACCATGTTTCACTCCCGTGGTAGTGTTATAAACCACCATTATACCCGTGGCTGGGCCGTATTCCATGTTTCACCCCCGTGGTAGGGTTATAAACCACCATTATACCCGTGGCTGGGCCGTATACCATGTTTCACCCTCGTGGTAGTGTTATAAACCACCATTATACCCGTGGCTGGGCCGTAACAGAAACAGAATGAAACATCATCGAAAACAGATTACATTCAGATACAAATTTAGAACTTCATGCCAAGGTTTTTCAGATGCCACATCATATCAAAACAAAATACTGAATAGCTTCAGATTATTTCACATGTTTGAAATAAACAGAATCAAAACATCTTCATTTATTCATAGCAAAACTTTTAGATTTTCATATTCGCTCTTTTTGCATAATTCAGAAACAAGATGCGCAAAATTAGCTCATGTCTACACCAATCATGTCAGAAAATACTCTCTTATATAGAATTTATGCATATACAGAATAAACATTTGAGGTCGCTTCATATTTCTTTCAAACATACATGCATATTTTCAAAGTCAACCTCATTTCATTTCTTTTATGCAAAACTAGTATATGAACCCTGTTTACCTGACTTCCGTGTACAAGATATGCCTTGGATCTGTCCTCTAACAGTATCACAACCTAAAACAATAAACGTATACCACATAATTAATAATCCAAACAGGTATACCACTAAGCTCAATTTATAAAACTTAAACCAACCCCTTTTTAATCTAAAATTCTCCATAAGATAAAATCTAGACAGCCCACTTTAAACCGTCAATCTTTTCACTCTAGCACCACCAAGTAATTTCCACCCAACAGCCACTTAACCAAACCCGAACAGCCTAATAATAACCCAAGAATTAACACTAAACAGTCCCAATTACTAGCCCATAACAGTCTCACAAAACATCCAAATAGTCATACTTCTCAACTTCAAGACTTCAAACATAGGCAACTGCAACCCAACAGATAAAACACCTATATACCATATATTACATAGGTAATAAATTATCAAAAGCTTACTATAGTAGTGCAATTCTGACCAACGCTACAACCATATCAATAACACTTTACCACATTCCACAACCCAATCATATAATATCCCAATACTGCCAAAAGCTTTGGAAGAGACTTACCAAGAAGAGTCACCAAAGTTTCGAAACTCCTCGATTTCAAGCAAACCTTGAAGTCTACACCCAAAATGTCACAGAATTCTCTAATGACAAAGCTAGTGGTCTGCGCAAAGAAGGATTAAGGTCTGAGTCCGTGGACGGCAAGCCAAGATAGAGTGGTGTGTGCGATTGACAAACCGAAGGAAAAATAAAATAAAAGAGGATCTACGAAATGTGTAACAGCAAGGTATAGGAACATTGCCGAAATAGTTACTGGAAATAAATTAAAAACACTCTAGAGAAGAGTTCCAACGAAGGCACTAAGGTTTTTGAGACCCACGAAGACGCTGCACATTGCCGAAACGCAAAGGAAGAAAATTCACCAAATTATCTAAGAGGCACAGAGAAAACAGCGGAAGGGAAGAGGGATGACTCACTGTCATGGTATCCAAGTCAACGACGATGAGGCTTGAGGACCCACGGAGAAGGCAGCGCCAGCCAGGGGTTAGACTAGAAATCTGTGTAAAGGAAAATCTGGGTGTTTCAAATGTGGTGCGTGAAGAAATTTCCATGAGAGAAACTGCACATAACCATAATGACGTGGGGACGAGGTACACGAGATGGAGGAGTTTTAGGAAAGTAGAGCAGCTGGCCGGAAGGAAAAGAGAAAAAGAAAAGAAGGAAGGAGAAAAACCGACGGGAAAAAGGAATTCAAAAGGGAAGCAAACACTTACCAAAACGACGTCTTCCGAGTCTCTCATCAAGTGCTCGTGGGCCAGGCTTCATGCAACTGGGATGACTTCAAAAGGATTGGGCCTAGAGCCCGAGTATTACAGAAACACTCTGTTGAGTTGTTTCCTTCTTGGTCACCAGGTGCCAGTGGAGACACTCGGCTTGTGCTTGGCGTGAGGTTGCCTAGATCTCGCTTAAAGGGTGGGGAGAGAAACACTCCATTGAGTTTTTCCCTCCTTTGGTCGCTAGGTGCGAGTGGAGACACTCGGCTTGTGTTTGGCCAGAGGTTCCCTCGACCGCGCTTAAGGGGCGAGTAGAGAAATGCTCCATTGAGTTGTTTCCTCCTTTGGTCGCCAAGTGCAAGTGGAGACACTCGACTTGTGTTTGGTAGGAGGTTTCCTCGACTGCCCTTAAGGGGCGAGGAGAGAAACACTCCGTTGAGTTATTTCCTCCTTTGATCGTGAGGTGCGAGTGAAGCCACTCGACTTGTATTTGATGGGAGGTTGCCTTGACCGCGCTTAAGAGGTAAGGAGAGAAACACTCTGTTGAGTTGTTTCCTCGTTTGGTCACCAGGTATGAGTGGAGACACGCAACTTCTATTTCGTAAAAGGTTGTCTCGACCTCACTCAAGGGTGAAACACTCCACTGAGTTGTTTCCTCCTTTCGTCGCCAGGTGCAAGTGGAGACACTCAACTTGTGTTTGGAGGGAAGTTGCCTCGACCGTGCTTAAGGGGCAATGAGAGACACTCCATTGAGTTATTTTCTTCTTTGGTCACGAGGAGCTAATGCAGACAATGGAAGCGAACAACCCTTTTATTACAATGACATGATGACATGGAAATTTATACAAAGTAATTTCTTAGGTGTTCGACATTCCATGGGTGGGGTAGGGCCTTCCTTTGGGTATCGTTGAGGTGGTACAAACCCAATCTGTGGCTAGCTACCACAACGTAGGGACCTTCCCATCATGGTCTGACTTTTCCCTCTTCCGTGGTGGTGACTCCAATTTTCTTCAAGACCATGTCTCCTATCTTGAAGGACCTTGCATTGACCCTCTTATTGAAATACAGCCCAGTCTTCCTTTTGTTAGCAATTGCTTTATTTTTTGCATCGATTCTTTTTTCTTTCAGCAAGTCGAGGCCTTCTACCAGTGCTTCTATATTTTTTCATTATTTTCTCCTAGCCTCTTCTTCAGTATGCCCATTATCATTTCATCTGTCGCCTCAACTTCCCCGTTGGCTTGAGGATGTCTGGGGGAGGAATACTTGACCTTGATTTCGAGTTCGGCATAACAGTTCCAGTAGTGCTTAGAGTCAAACTGCATGCCGTTGTCCAAGATGATGTTCTGTGGTATCCTAAATCGGCATATGATGGTTTTCCACATAAACCTGGTAACATTTTACAAGGTTATCATCACCATTGCCTCAGCCTCTATTTTTTTTTTGTGAGGTAATCGTTGATGACGATGATGAACTTCGTTCCTCCTTTACCTAGCGACATGGGACCTACCAAATCCACTCCCCACTTGGCAAATGGCTAGGGGGATGTGACCGATGTCAGTTCCGTAGGCGGGTTGCTCAAGATTAGCGCATGCAGCTAGCATTGGACACACTTCTTGGTGAATTCCTTGATTTCTTTAAGGGTGTGTGGACAATAGCACCACGCCCTCATGACCTTAGCCTCCAGAGCTCTTGCTTCTTAGTGATTTTCACATAGTCCCTTTGGGGAAGAAACCCCATTTATATAGTGTGCCACCAATCATGGTAAATCGGGCGGCCTTATTCTTAAGTTTCCGTACTTCTTACTTACTAGGTGGGAGTTCCTTGGAAGTTAAAAACTTGATTATGGCGCTCATCCATTTTGGTGTCTGTGTTTATTTTTGAGACCTGAGCTCGATAATTGGGACTTCTATTGTTTGTGTGATCACCCTCCTTGGTAAGACCATTTCATCTTTCTCGGATGCTGCTCACGCTAGTTTGTCAGCTTTCCATCTATCCTCCCTTGGGATGTGGCTGATTCAAAAGTAATGGAGGTGATCGCGCCCTTCATAGACTCGGTGTAGGTATTTTTTTTAGCTTTTCACTTTTTGCTAGATATTCCCCTGTTATTTGGCCGACTACCACTTGAGAGTCTACTGTCATGTCAACCTCGGCTGCTCCCGAGGCTCTTACTATGGTAAGTCCTACCAATACTACTTCATACCCAGCCTTGTTGTTGGTGACTTTGAATTCTAGCCTTATTGCATGGTATGCTTCAATGTTATCTTTTGAAACTACATACACCCCTACTCCCCCTCCGATTCAGCAGGACAAGCCATAGAAGCACACTTGCCCTGGCTTCCCCACAAGAGGCCCCGACATTTCTTTAGGGAAATTGGAGAATTCATCTACAAAATTAGCGAGGACTTGACCTTTCCGAGGAATATAGTCAATATAGAACTTGCATAGTTCAATTGACTACTTTACTAGTCAGCCCGAAGTGTTTGGCCGCTACATCATCTTCTACAGGGGTTATGCTATTACTACCTTTATGGGGTGTGCCAGGAAGTAAGGTCGTAGTCGGTGGGTGGCTATTACTAATGTGAATGCCATCATTTCCACTTTGGGGTACTATGTCTCGGCTCCTCTCAAGGCTTAGCTTATAGAGAATACTAGCCTCTGTAAGCCTCCCTCCTCATGTATTAGGGCGGTGGATACGACATCCAGTGTGACCGACAAATATATGAGTAGGAGCTCTCCTTACTTGATTTGGCTTAATAATGGAGGATGTGCCAAGTATTCCTTAAGTTGTGCAAGTGCTTTTTCACACTTGGCCTCCCAGCTTTGTACTTCCTTACGACTAGGAAGAACGACATGCATTTGTCAGTCAACCTTGACACGAATCTATTGAGCGCCACTATTTTCCCAGTTAGCTTCTACACTTAAATTAGGTTCCTTTGTGGATCCATCCCAATAATCACCTGTACTTTTTCCGAATTGGCTTCAATTCCTCATTCTAATACCATGAAGTCCAGGAACTTCCCCAATTATAGTCTGAATGTGCATTTTTTCGGGCTGAGTTTCATTTGTTATTCCTGTAACAATCTAAAAGCTTCCCTCAGAGTCTCTATTTGGGGTAGGGGAAAGCGATCCTTTAGACGGGCTTTGTTGAGATTAGTAAAATCCATACACATTCGCCACCTCTCGTTTGGCTTCTTCACGAGTACTAAGTTTTGAGAGCCATTCAGGGTAGTGGGTTTCTCTGATGAATTCAGATGCTAATAGTCGGTCAACCTCTTCTGAAATGGTTGCGTACTTCGTGGTACTAAAGCTCCCTTTTCTTTGCTTAATTGGCCGTACATCCAGGTTGAAAGTCAACCGGTTTCTTATAAATTTTTCATCGATTCCTAGCATGTCCTCGTTGCTCCAGGCGAAGATATCCTGGTGTTCGGTGAGGAGCTACCTCAATCATTGCCTTTCTTTGCCTTTCATTCTAGGTTTGATCCTTATTGTGGCTTTAGGGTGAGTCAAGTCCATGCCGACTTGCTCGAGAGGCTCATTAACCTCACCATGCTACAAGGTTTTTTCATCACCTGTTTCTACTTTGTGCACCATTATCTTCGGTGGAAGAGGTGGAAAAGGGTCGTTTACTGCCGGAGACTTGCCCATTCTAACCTCATTCTCTCTGTGTATGAGTTCCTATATGTAACGTTCCTA
This sequence comes from Juglans regia, assembly GCF_001411555.2. Lineage (NCBI taxonomy): Eukaryota > Viridiplantae > Streptophyta > Magnoliopsida > Fagales > Juglandaceae > Juglans > Juglans regia. Next base: position 21,530,910 of record NC_049901.1, on the reverse strand, counting down.
GGCGAGCACTTGCTCGGTGTGAACTTTTCCTATCATTGCTTCTATGGAAAATTTTATTTTTAGGTGGTACGTAGAGGTAACCGACCTAAGAGCGTTCAATGTTGGTCGCCCAATGATGGCGTTGTGTTATGATCAGGTTCTAACCATTAAAAAATCTGTCATCGTGGTCGTTGTGTAGGGATCAGACCGGACTAACAACGGTAGGGTGATCGAGCCTGTAGGTTGCACTGGCTCTCCTGAAAGCCCTTTCAACGGCCCGGGGGGGGGGGGGACAGTGAGCAAAATTTGCTTTGGCTTATCCTCATCTTCATGAACAAGTACCAAAAGTGGACGTCAACCGAACTACCATTGTCGATAAGTATCCTTTGCGTGGTGCAATTTTCCACCAACATGGTTACTTCCAACTCATCATCGTGCTGGTAGACTACCCCCTTGCATTCGTCATCACTGAAGGATATTGTCATCGTTGGTTGTGACTTTGATTGCTTTGCCAATCTCCTGGTGTTGAAAATTTTCACATACCTGGCTTGGCGTGCATAAGCCTTTCACCCAGAGGAGGTGGGGCCGCCCTCGGCAAATCCTCCAGCGATTGCGCCGATTTCTCCAAGGGAAGGGTTAGTCCAATCCACGATTCATCTAGGAACTAGGTCGTGGTGCTCTCTCGGAGTTTTTCTACTTCTCGGGGTCTTTGTTCCCGATCCTCTTTTTCTTTTTCTTTTTTCATTTGGTCTCTTAGGGGTGGTATTTCAGGCGACTAAGCGCTCAAGCTCGCCATTGCCTTGCATTTCCTCAATTCTTCTTTTTAGGGTGTGGCAATCCTCTGTCCGATGTCCCCTACACTGTGATAGGAGCAGAAATTTTGGTACTGCAGTACACGGTCGCCATCTTGGAGAGGTTCCCTGGCCTTCTCCTGGACATTCATGTTAGAATATTGAGTCTTGGAGCTCGTCATCCTCATTGTGGGACCTGTTTCTTGACAGCTCTCATGTGGTTTTTCTTTATCCTTGAGTCCTTTGCTTGGTCTTTCCCATGACCCCTTTTCCTAGATCGATCTTCTAACTACCCCATCTTTGGTTATCTAGAAGCGGTTAGTACCCACATTGTGCCTTTCGCATTGACTAAATCGTTGGCCTTGTCTATGAATTCTTGTAGAGTGGGGGAATGTTTTCTCTCCAGCTCAGCTATAAAGCGATTTCTGGGCCAAAGTCCTCCTAATAAGGCTGCCAACGTGATCTTTTCATCTTGATTGTTTGTCATCATGCATTTTTTGTTAAAACGGATGAGGCAAGCCCTCGAGTTATCATCCTCCCATTCTTTCACAATGAGCACGTATACAAATGGTATTCTCATTCTTTTACTTGCCATGAATTGGGTCAAGAATTGCCTCCAACTCCTTGAAAGTGTCTTTAGATCCTGGCTTCAGTGCTCCAAACGACTCGAGCGCGGCTCCCTTTAGTGTAAGAGGAAATGCTCGGAACATGATTTTGCTAGGAAATTCGTGGAGCGTTGTATGAGTTATGAGTGTTTCTAAGTATTCAACGGGGTCCTTGGACCCGTAATACATTTTAACCAATGGGACTTTGAATTTTTGGAAGAGGGGTACTGCCATTATTTCCGCGCTTTATGGTAAGTCCATGTTGGTAAGCAGTTGATCCACCGATGAAGAGGCACCTATCTTCCGAGCCATTTCCTCATATTTATCAGTGAGGCTCCATAGATCGTAATGCTTCATCTTCTTCTTCTTCTCATCCTCATTGTCAAGGGCTTTGCTTGTGCTTCATGATTCCGCCTTCGCCTCTACTTTATCAGCTTGACTTCGCTTAGCGTCTTCCCCTGACATGACGTTCCTCCGCTTCAGGGCCTCAGTCTCACGTTGGACTGCTTCCAACTTTGTTGTCACACTTTTAGTTTGTCCTCCATCTTGGCTAATTTGCCCTCCATGTTCACGAAAGTGGCTTCCTAGACTCTGGTTGCTTGGGAGCACATGGTTGCAAGCATGCAAAAAGCACATTGAGATATGAAATATCCCACAGATGGCGCCAAGTATTACAGACGTGTTTTGCACTCCTGCGCACACCTTATACGAACCTAATTTCTTATTTGATCACCAAGGAAGTGTTTGAATTTACTCCACTGATACGGGGATCCGTTGTGTCCCTTACCCACAAATAATGTATGGATTCGGAGTGGGTGGCCCATACTACATTTGGGGCTTATCATGGGTTCGCTCTCTTGGGCCTTGAGTTTGACTGGAGATTTTGGCCTCTCCAGTATACATGTAAAAAATTACGAGCATACAGAATGCTTGATATGCTTAATTGGCTAGATGTACTCGATCATGTTAGGGATAACATTGCACTTGCAGAGCTGCAATTATATGTAATTGAGTCTTTTTTTAGTTTCATAACATATATCTCTTCAGTGTGTTAAAATGGAACCAAGTCTTTGAATCCTAATTGGGTGTGTGTATTTTTGCACAAGTTCATGACTCGTGGTAGCTGAGATTTAATAATGTGCATCCTATGAAATGTCCCTCTGTTGAAATTTCTCCATCCCAACTGATTCTCTATGTGAAAGTTCACATTCATTATATTCCTCTTGTTCACACTGCCCCCTCTCTGTTCCCTTTAAGGGTGGGCTTCGACTCCGACGAAGTCGAAATGGCCTCCTCCGACCTCCAAATCCGACTAGGATCAGAGGCCAAAACATGCTTCGACTCTGACTCTGATTCCAATTAGAGTCAGAGTTAAACTTAGATCGAAGTTCGGAGCTCTAATCGGAGTAGAAGTGGGCCTCCCAGCAACTGGGCCCCAGTTGCCCTACTCATATTGGTCCTTGGTCCTTGGCCCACGACCCAATATCCAAGGCTCAATCTGAAATTTAGATTGGCCCAACCCTGTTTAAAAATATTTTAAAATAAAATAAAGAAATGTAAAAATATCAAGAATTCTGTAAAATAAATAAGTTAAAAAGCTAAAAGTTAAATACAGTGACTAAATCAAACTAAAAATCGGAAACAATAAATTTAAATTTAAAACAACAAATCGTAATAAATTTAAATTTACAGCACTAAAATATTAATAATGTCATAGATTTCATTCAAATATGAAATAGCAACAATCCACTGCATCAGTCTTGACAATCCATGCATTTGACTCGATGACTCGATAGTGATTTTCAATTTTCCTTCATGAAGTTTTAGATCAGATGCACTATAATTTCTTTAGTCATTTAACTATAGACTTTTAGACCATCAACCAAGTGATATATGACGTAAAATAAGACACATTATGAACTCACCTCCACTTCTAACTCTGACGAGTTTTGCATGATGGTAATTTCCAAAATTGAGTTTCTCACCAATAAAGAGGTCACACGTCCATCTCAGTCATCCACAATTAGTCTGGGTTCACAGCTAAGTCTACATAATCATATAAATTATAAATTAAATAATAAAATTATTAGAATTATGTAAAAGATCATTTAAAATCATAAAGTTACCTAATTCAAACCTATAGCTATCGGCATCAACGGTATCTACTCCAATGGGCGCTGAACTTAACCAGTTTTGTGTGCAAATGAGGGCCTCGAAGGTGGTCGAAGATAATGAACTCCGATAAGCATCCAAGACACAATCTCCAGTGCTAAATGCCGACTCAGAGGTAGTCGTACTGATAGGAATTATTAGTACATCCCTGGCTATTCGGGAAAGTATTGGAAACTTGCCAAAATTCACCTTCGACCAAGTTAATATCTGGAATGTATCACTAGGTGCCTCAACATCGTCCATAAGGTAATGCTCAACCTCAGACTTACACTGCATATTATTCCTTGATGCACGGTTTTGATGATACCATCGTAGCCACAATAAATTTGAACTTTGTGCATGTGTGTCATCCCAGGGAGATGTCGAACCAGTTGGACATGAAGAGCTAGCACATTCGATTCAAGACTGACCACTGCTGTTGTAATGACTATAAAAATGATCAATATCATATTTAAGCAATCAAATAAACTAATCAGCGTCCTCATCACCGAGGACGTCCCTAATCCAATCTTCCACAATCGCCAACTTATATCGAGGGTCAAGGATCGTAGCCACAAATAATAATGTATTTATCTTCCACACATCCCCTTGATATTTATTATATTTGTATTTCATCCTCATAGCTATTGCATTCAACAAACCCACATTGGCAGCACAACTCTGTTGCAAATGGTCATAAAGCCCCGAGAGCTCCTCGAAGTACTTGTACATAGTAGGATATTTTGTCCCAGATATCCACATAGTTATGTCATAAAATAACTTCAAAAATTAAACAAAAGATATGATATTGGTCCAATCAATTGTGTCCGGTGTACCGAGCCCCCTTCTCCCCCCAACTGACTCCAGCAAAGCATACCTCATGCCCTCATCCTCAACCTCCATGCACTCAAACGTTGTTTGGTAATTCTGCGCTACATCCAACATCATGTAGAGTTCCATCGAATCCAGTTGCAACATACTGGAAGATGGGATCTCATGTTGTTCAGCTATGCACAAATTTGCAGAAGCCTGCCTTGTCAACCATGGTAAAAGTCATCTTATCAGTGACTCTCACTGTATTGAAGGATTGATAGCTTCTTAATATGCATGTCATCAGTGGTCATAGAAGTCTCATAACTTAGCTACATCTGATCAGTTGCCACCAGCCCTTTGTGAATCTTATACCGCTGGTAGCCCATAAGATGTGCTATTAATACTGTCATGCCTTGATTTTTCGAATGACAACCACATAGTTGCCCACAGTAGTGGCATTGAGCCTGCGGATTCTCACGATCACTACGGATTTTGGTGAAAGGTTCACATGTCCACAAATTTTTTTTTCGAGGTTGTGCTGGTAGATCGGCCTCAACATTCATCAACTCCTCCTCCTCATTAAGCATATCAGCGTCTTCTAGATCTATTGAGACTCAAATACTTGTACATGAGGTAGCTACTCTAGATGGGGGTCTACAACCCAAAGTACCTATCGGTGACGCCAACGGCTATGCGTCATCTTCTTGTGGAGAATCGTGGCAAATGATGTAGCATCCACAATTTGAGCAAATAATCGGAAACAATTAACAAACGACCGTAATTTAACATGTTATGAAAATTACCTACAAATTGGAAACACATTGAAAAGGAAAAACATATGTGTCTATTCGTGTTTGTGATTTTAAAAATAAACAAAACAAAAAAATTGAATGTCTACCAGAGCCATACTTGAGAGAACAATCTGTGTGATGGCTCGAGCGAAGGCTCGATCGAGCAATCTGTGTGATGTTCGCTCGAGCCACACTCAAGCAAAGGCTCGATCAAACAATTTGTGTGATTTGTGCTCGAGCCACACTTGAGCGAAGACTTGATTAAACAATATGTTTGTCATTCTCTCAAGTGACACTCCAACGAACGTCACCTAGAATAGAAACACCTGATTTTTCCAAAACCTAAATCCCTCAATTCCTAAATTTAACAACCTAAAAAGCGAAATCATTCAAATGCAAACAACAAATCATTGAGATGAACAACAAATCAAACACATTTCAAAAATTTGAAACCACAATGTTTAAATACAAGGATTTTGGAACCCTAAAAGTCTACAAAAAAATTGAGTGGTTGAGTGGCTTACAATTTATGGTAAACTCCAGAAGGTGGCTCGCAGCGGCCTCAGGTGAAGGTAGACAGTGGGGAACTGGGGAGGTGAAGCACAGTGTGAAGACAAAGGGAACTAGGGAACTGTTGTGCAAAAGTGACGGGAGAAGAAGGGGGTCCTGCGTTTTGGAACCCCTTCTCCACGAAATGATGTTGCCGAAACGACTTCTTTAGTTTCTCCTTGCGTTTTGGACGTACTTGAGCGAAACGATGTTGTTCCTCTTAAAGTGGAATGACGTCGTTTAGATGCATTATTTTTTAAAAAATAAATATCGGAGTTCGGAGCCTTGTCGGAATTCAGCCGGAGTTGGAAAACAGAAATTTTGCCCACCTCTAGTTCCGTTTTAACTCCTTGAAGCATCCAAGACACCTTTTTTGTAAAAATATTGTTTATGACAACTTTGTTTTTGTTCCCTACCTTTTCTTTTAAGCTTGTGTTGGGATATTTAAACATGGTTCAATTGAACAAAAGAAGCATCAGATATCCTTTGACATCATCACTAGTAACTATGTTAGATAAACTCAAATTAGATTCACAACTTAATCAACTTTGTCAGCATGAGTGCCCTAAGATGGTTAACATTGTAATTGAGTCGAGTTGAATCGAGTAATGCATGTTCGAGTCTAGCTTGATTAACACTTATATAGTGATTTCAGTTCAGCTTGAGCTTGATTTGAGTTCAAGGTCTTTGGTTAGAATTTGACTTGATTCATATTTAACTAAGCTTGAGTTTGGCCTACTTCGTGCTTGAGTCAATTTATTTCTTAGGAAAAATTAATATACTTATATGGACAGAAATTAGTAATTGAAACATCTTTACCCAAAAAGGAATTAAATATTCATTACGGAACTAGAACTTGAGTATTTTAGAAGCTCGGACCCTTAGCATTAGATATACGTAAGTTATAAATTACACACCAAAATTTAGATATTCAAAACATTTAAGTTTTGATAATAACTGCCTTAATAAATTTAGACAAGAAAACGATAAAAAGAAAATAGTCTAGAGAAGAAGTTTTTGATCAAATGAAAAATAAAGAATAAAGAAAATGAATCTTTTGTAACGAATTTCGTCATATCTATTGTGTATATCCTTCACGAAGCAACATTATCTTTATGTTTTATTGAGCCACGTTGTCATTTTAATTTATTTTTCATTTTACTTTATTGACCGGTCTCAACAGTTTACATGCTAAAATGCCTTGTATTTTTTTTATTAACATAATAAACTCATTCATTTTTTTACAATAAAATTGAAAACAAAATTGAAGATGAAAGTTTTCTTCCATTTATGGTTACTAATTAAATAGAGAGGAAAAAAATATTTTCATCTTAATAGTAAGTGATTTTTTATTACTTTTTTCTTCGACTTTCCTATACTTAACTCTTAGACTCCATAAGAGCCCATAAAAACCCTAAATTATTTAAAATATAAGTTTGAAATGAACGATATTAGAAAAATAAAATTTTATCTTGATCTACAAATTTAGTTTTCAATTGCGCTTCTTGTCCATTAGTCAACATATACAAAAAACGTTTTGAAGCAAGAATAAGCTTGTCCATTGAGTATCCAATAGTTGTCGGATCACTTAGTGTGAAAAATGACCTTTTTGTCCTCAAAATGATGACAAAGAAATTCTTGATCCTAAATATCATAACTAAGTGCAATTAGTGTTGTCATGTACCTTGGAAACTACACAAGACTAGATATTTCATTTTTAGTTAACTTACTAATAAGATACAGTTCTGTACCAACTCGTAGGGATTGGAATTGACTCTACGCTACATTCGTGCAACAACCAACGTGGGATTATTCTATCCAAAACGACCGAATCTTCAATTAATTGATTATGTAGACTCAGGTTATCTTTTTGATATGTATAAAGAAATATCACAAACATTTGTGGTGGTACTGTTATTTCATAGAAATCTGTCAAGCAAACATTAGTTGTAACTTCTTCCATCCACTCAGAGATTATTGATAATCATAAAGCAAGCCGGACACATTTGGTTAAGATCAACAATACAAAGCATTTAAGAAAAGTGTGGTTTATCCACAATCAAAGATAGTCCAACAACATTATATAAAGGGAGATGCTTGGGGCTGGTCGGGTGTCATATACCCATTTTTACATCGGTGAATGAGGTGCTTCCATGTATGGGTTTCAACAAAGTAGAGAATAGGCCTGCATGCACCTACTCATGTTTTTTGTATTCTCATTTCTATGTGCACAATGCTTCCTCCCCCCCCCTCTCTCTCTCTCTCTGTAAAATAAAGCACCGTCTTCTCCTCCCCCACCTCGTTGACCTGCTCCCCCCGTCGGTTTGCGGTATTACCACTTCCATCCCTTCGAAAACCCCATTTCTCCCTCCCTCTCCTCCAATTGTTGGACCCTCAACCAAATATGAGATTTATTTTTCCCTTTTTTCTTTGTTGGACAATGTATTTTCTTTGCATAAACAGTCTCAATCATTTTTTGAGTTGATTTCTCTGTGATGTATATTTAATTTGAAATTCAAACATTTTGAACAAACCTACCTTTGTTTCGTATTGGTAGATGGAAATGGTGAATCTCAAACAAGGGCCATTATTTATAGCATCTCAATTGGTATATCCAAGGGATTGGAACATCTCCATACTGGATTTCAAATGCCCAGAATCCATGGAAACCTCAAGTCAAAAAACATACTTTTGGATCGCAATTACCATCCTTACATCTCTGACTTCGGCCTTCATCTTCTGTTGAATGCTACTGCTAGCCAAGAAATGTTTGAAGCTTCAGCAGCTGAGGGTTACAAGGCTTAGAGCTGATCAAAATGAAAGATGGGAGCAAAGTGACTAATATATACAGCCTTGGGGTGATCTTACTTGAGCAAAGAGACTAATCTTTTGTCACAATACTGATGTGATAATTTGGCGGATCTATTCACTAACCCAACACACCTTCAAGTAACCACAACCCAACCGCTGCCCAGACCACGCAAACGTAAGCCTCAACCATCCGCATTGTCATAGCCTACATCCTTGTACGTTCGCAGCAAACTCCTTCGCACCGCCACCTCCATCTCCAAGTAAAACCGACGCAACCTGTGCACACTGCATCTCCACGGATCGCAACTCGACCTCGCTGTGCGTCACCTCCACTTGACCATCACGGGAAGTCTAGCTCCTCCGCTGCACCACCACCAAAGTGCCGAGAACAACCACCTACATAGTAAACCGAAAAACTCCCCTATTTTAGAGAACTGAAACAGAGCAGCCATGGCTCAACCAAACCACTGCCCTTAAGCCACTACCCACCCAGCCACATAAGACACCGTTGGCAGCAGAAGACGCTGGAGGACAAGGCCCAACCATTGGACGCTACCCTGGTCGACGCCCAACCCCAGACCATCGCACGCCTCGTTGCATCACTGTGAGTATTCATTCTCTCTTTCTCCGTCTCTCCCTCACTCTCTGTCTCCCTCACCGTGTTACTCTCTCTCGCTTCCAGTGCTCCTCTAAGATCACCACCGCTAAGTCGCTAAGCTTCTAGCCCCTCACTACGTCGCACGCTGCCGCGTGATTCCTCCGTGAGTAAGCCCCTGCCATGCAAATTATTTGTTTTCCGTAGGTTTTATTGGTTTTCAAAGAAATGAAGGAAATTACATTGGTGCCCTTTTACTACGTGTTATATTAATGTGCTTTAAAATTTGTATTATGTATTGGTACACTCTTATATAATTATGATTACAGAAAATCACTTAAATATTTTAACATGTTATTTAAGTAAAGATTTATTTTAAGAGTAAATAATATTGGAGTAATGTTGTTTTTACACTTTAGATATGATTTCGTCTATTTAAAAATAGTTATGTTTTACTTTAAAATATTTTGGGATAATTATATTATCTAGTATTAAACTTTATAAGTTGTTTTCATTAATAAATAAGTTAGACTTTTAAATGTTTTTAGTCAAAGTTATCAAATAGACATTGGCGATTTTAGAAAGGGATGATATATTTTGGGGTTATGAGGATTTTAGATTTTGAGGAATTAAAACAGGTTATTTTATAAGCTTAGATTTAAATATCGAAATACGAGATTGATTGGAAATTTACAAGAATTATGTGATTATTTTATAGGTGACGATTAATTATTGTTTGGCATTTTTGAAGAAAATTCAAAAAAACTTAAAAAGTTCAGGTAAGCGGGGTTCCTATGCTAGATTTTGCATTAAAATAAAATGAGCTGAGGTTGATTTTTGAAAAATATACATATTTGGTTATGAAAATAAATTTGAACTACCTCAGTTATTTATTCGGCATTACACATGAGATTCTGTTTAAGAAGAAAGTATTTTCGGTCATGACTGGTGTAGACATGAGCTTATTTTCTACATTATGTTTCTGAAGTTTGAAAAAGAGAGCGAATATGAAATTTGTGCATAAATTATGTTGTGATATGATTTTGTTCTGTTCTGAACATTTTGTTCAGTACTTTGTTTGGATAAGACGTGATTTCTGAAAACCTTTGGCATGACTCTCTGATTCTGAATTTGATTTTGTTTCCGTTCTGTTCAGTTACGGCCCTACCACGGGTGATAATAGTGGCATACGTCCCAACCATAGGTTACAATAGTAGATATGGACCAACCACGGGTTATAATAGTGGATACGACCTACCACGGATAATAATAGTGGATACGGCCCTGCCACGGTTTATAGTAGTGGTCTTTGTTTTGAGTGCACACCTTGGTGACAGAGTGATTTATGTTATGCTTGGCTATCCGCAGATGCACAACTCTACCACAGGGGTTATACATCGCTTCTGTTCTGATATGATGTTATGATGATGATGATGATGATCATTTATGCCATGCCAAAGGATATTTTTGAATGAATTTATTTCTGAATCTTCACTCTAATATTTTGATAACATGTTCTGCTTCCGCACTCTGAAAATGAAAATGTTTTGTTCTGCATTATGATCTCTGTAAATGCTCATGTTTACACACTAGTATATGTTCTCTGCTTACTGAGTTGTTGATAACTCACCTCTTATCTCCAAATATTTTTTAGATGATTTTGAATAGTCCAGCTAAGGATCAAGACTATGAAGCATTAGGTGAGATGTCTTAAAAATAGTGGATTAATATCAAAAAGTTTCAATGAGTATTGGCGATGTTGGTTAAGAAATTTCATTGTGTTATGATTACGTGGCATTTTGAAGAATTGATTATATCGAGGATTTTGATAAATGAGTTTGTGTGATTATTTAAGTTGGAAGTGTTTACGCTTGATTTGGAGTTTTTGGAAGTTTATTAGTAGTGTTAGGGTCGATTATCAGGTAACATGAGTTAACTCTCCGGACCCTCGAGGACGAGACGTTACAGTCCAACAACATTATATAAAGGGAGATGTTTGGGGTTACTCGGGTGTCATACCCATTTTTACATCGGTGAATGAGGTGCTGCCATGTATGGGTTTCAACAAAGTAGAGAATAGGCCTGCATGCACCACTCACGTTTTTTGTGTTCTCATTTCTGTGTGCCCGATGCTTCCCCCCCGCTCTCTGTGTGTAAAATAAAGCAATTTCTTCTCCTCCCCCACCACGTCGACCTGCTCCACCTTCCGGTTCGCGATATTACCACTTCCGTCCCTTCAAAAACCCCTTTTCTCCCTCCCTCTCTTTCGATTGCTAGCACCCCAACCAGATATGAGATTTATTTTTCCCTTTCTTCTTTGTTGGACAATGTATTTTCCTTGCATAAAAAGTCTCAATAACTTTTTGTGTTAATTTCTATGTGATGTTTATTTTAATTTGAAATTCAAACATTTTGAATAGACCCACCTCCATTACGTATTGGCAAATGGAAATGGTGAATCTCAAACATGGGTCATTAATTTGAAATTCAAACATTTCCTAGCCAAGAAATGCTTGAAGCTTCAGCAGTTGAGGGTTACAAGGCTCTAGAGCTTATCAAAATGAAAGATGCGAGCAAAGAGACTGATATATACAGCCTTGGGGTGATCTTACTTGAACTAATTTTAGGGACAGAGCCTATCAATGAGAACCCAAATCCTAATGACGATTTTTATCTGCCCAACTTCATAAGGAATGTTGTCCTTGGACATAGGGCCAGAGAATTATTTCGTCCTAAAATACTTCTCAATGAACAACATGATTTTGTATGTGGAACATTTCGAGAGGAGTGCTGGGGGAAGAAGAGAAACGGGAAAAATGAGAGCAAAAGAAGAGGGGAGATGGCTCGGGGGGAGTAGAGAGAAGGGAATAAAACTGATTCTATAAACTAGGACCCACAATAAGACAAATAAATCTCAGATTTGTTGAGATTCTATTGGCTAGTGTAAATATGTTTAGGACACCCGACCAGTTCTGAGCTTTAACCTTATATAAAGATAATGTTGCTTGGTCACTAAAATTAGGGGTGGCTATATCAAATGTAATAGAACCAAGCATATTTCACCAAAGGTCTTTTATACATATGAGTTCCAAAAGAACGATGATATTGATGTTAAGCAAATACGATAATGTGATAATTTGGCGAATCTATTCAAGGGGGTACGCATGCTATAACATCTGAAAACGGAAAGAAAGGTCACACAACTACCACTGCCATGCTTACACCTACAACCAAGCAGCATATACATAGAATAAAATCTAAGTGCAACTCACAGAATCTATGAGAACTGAGGCATTTTTCTGGGCCTACCCATGCATTCTTATTTGATGAAAATTATGTTGGTCTACTTTTTTTTTCTTTCCTTTTTTTTTTTTTTGGATAGAAGTAATAACTAAGGCATTTTTTTTTGCCTACCCATGCATTCTTATTTTGATAAAAATTTTGTTGGGCTTCTTTGTGTGGAGTCTGATTCTATTTGTGGTGGGCTGTACCTAACAAGGAACCTTTGCGGTTTGTTTGGTGGATTTTCAAATTTTTGACACATTTTGGCTCTTCAACCAACTGGGACCGCTGATTAGGGTTTGCTATATATTGCATAATTCCTTTGAACGGCTACTGCACTATACCTTTGATTACCATCTGAAATCAAATACTCAATAGCTCCATGGACATTGGAACATAGCGGAACCACGTAAATTTTGTGTCATGTATGATTGATTCCACTATTTGTTTTTTTTTTTCTCTTATCGGTCCTAACAAACTCAAGTATTGCATGTCACTTGATATCTCTTCTTTAACCCCTAGGTGGTTGGCCCAAGTAGTAAAGGCCTTGGGCTTGGAGAATGTTCCCCCTAAGTCTAATGTTCAATTCCCCTTGAGTGCAAACAATCTTTAGAGGTCATCAGACTGGGGGATTTTTCCATTAAATTATCCAATGTGCACTTCTGGGAAACTCCTTGCTGAGGGCCTGTGCACTCACAGGATTAGTCGGGACACTGTTCTGGACACTCAGTGCCAATGAAAAAAAAAAACTTGATATCTCTTCTTTCTCATATCAAACAATTACTGCATCGTGATTCCTGATTTTGCCACACTTGGGAAACTGTTTAAAAACTCAACACATGGAAACATACCTCCAAAAGAGGATTCTACCTCGTGCAACCATCCTCCAAAGTTGAAAACAACAGGCAACAAGAACTCTAAAAGGCCATTAGTTACCTTGTAAGCCTATTGAGCGCTATTAAATCTTAACCCGAAATGGTTGGGGAGAAGAGCAATTCTTTTTTTAGGGTACTCCCGGGAATAGATATAGAAGAGATAGGTAGGGACAGTAGCTCAAAGGATTAAAGAGCGTGTATTGGGGAGGGGGGGGATAGTGGGGGATTTGAATAACCTCGCCCACAACTGGCAAGAAATGGAAGGGCTTTTTACCCTAGGGATAGAAACATCATGATTGGGATAGCAGACAGGTGGAATCAAATCTCATAGAACCAAAATAGTCTTTTGTTCTTGGAGCAGGCATGGACGCATTGAGTGCACCGTATAAAATATCCAATAAATTTATGCGCGCTTTTAGGTTCCAATTTACTTCAACCACAAATATACCATACAATTCAGATGGACTCATTCGTCATCTATCAGACAATCATTAGACCCTTCACAGCCTAAAAAATTATGACCAAAGTGTACACCCATATCAAAAGTACATAACACATGGGCACTCACAAATGCATATAAGTTTGAAGGCAAATTATACCTATAAAGCTTGTTTCAAGCGATGATATTTGCGAAGCTGCTGGATAAATTTATGAAGCTCGGAATTCTGAACATCTCGTCCTTCTTCAAGCCACTAGTCGATCACTTGGACAATCGAAACCCTAGGATCACCGTCCCACTAAATGCGAAGGTAGAGAGAGTCGATTTGGGGCGCAGAACTAGGTATGGTTTCGGTATGATAGAAGAAAGCACCGAAAACCCTCAAAATGGCATAGCCACGCCATGGATTTGAGCAAAACGACTTCATGCATTAGGTTGAGAACGAGAGATGAAATCGAACCCTAACGATAAATGCGGTATTTCTAAAGGCGTTGGGGTTTAAGAAATTTAATAGGCCATTGCGGTGAAGCCCATTTATTAGTTTCGGCCCAACATTGGCCGTTTTAGGGCCGTTAGAATTTAGATACTTTTAAAATATTCACAATATATTTTGGAATAATAGTAAAATGATTTTAGTTAACATGTTTTATTAAGTTTCAAAAAATAAGAGAAAAAAATAAAATAATATTAAAAAATAGTTTAAATATAATTTTTTTAATCTTATTTTTATTTTAAAATTTAAAAAGTTGTATTATTTTTTGTGTTTTTTTTTGGAGTTTGGAAAAATTGTAATGACTAGTTAATGATTAGATGAAAAAGTTAAAGATTTGAAATTGAAAGTGTTTTGTGTTTGAGTAATGTTTGAGAAGAAAATATCCTAGAGACTAAGAATACTATAGAAAAATTGTGTTACCAAACATACCCTTAGGGGATGATTGGAAACAATTTACATATCATCTAATTCCATCTCATTTCACTTCCAAACATCATTTAAATATAAATAATTTCAAATTAATCATTGCAACATTTTCAAACTAATCATTAAAATTTTCTCAAACTTTCAAGAAAAATAAAAAAAATAAAAAACAACTCAACATTTTCAAATTCTAAAATAAAAATTATATAAAAAAATTATAGTCTAACAATATTTTAACTTTATAATATTTTTACTCAATTTTTTATCTCTTCTTTCCCAAAACCTAATAAATACTTAACTTAAATTATGTCAATACTATTCACAAACTATTTTATTATTATTCACAAAATTTCCATCTTATCTTATTTCTCAGACATTCCCTTAATGTAGCACGAGTAGATGCTATGAAACTAAAGTGAAATTTACGGGGACGAATGAAACTTGTTCTTGAATTTTCATATGGATAACATGTTATTCATGTAATATCAAATAATGAAAGGATAACGATAACATTGTTATTCTAATATTCTAATCATACCGCAACAAAATAATTTATTTTTGAAATTTTATAAGATTGGGCTCATCGAGTTAGGATAGTCAGATGAGACGAGATAATAAATATATGAATAATAATGAGATAGTTTATGAATAGTAGTGAAATAGTTTGAATTAAGGTTTTTATTGAATTTTGAGAAAGAAAAGAAAAAAATTGAATATAAATATTATAAAATTAAAATATTGTTAGAAAATAACTTTTTTAATATAATTTTTACTTTAAGATGCGAAACCCCCGCCCCCAAATGTATTAAAAAAACTTGAGAAAAAATGGAATAAAATAAGTTGAGATGTGAGACTAACTACATATCAAAAACAGGTCTTAATTTGGTTTTTTCGATAAACATGTGCCGCCAATTATTTTTCCCAAACAAAATATATTCCACCATATCATCATTTGTCCAAATTTTAGTTAGTCATTTTTGCAGATGAAATGAGTTGAGATTAAAGTTAAAAGTTAAATAAAAAATTGTTAGAATATATTTTGTTAATACTATTTTTATTTTGAAATTTGAAAAATTTAAATTATTTCTTTTAATTTGTGTAGAGATTTAATAAAATTGTAATGATTAAATAAAATGAGATGAAATGAATTGAGATGAGTTGTGAAAACAAACGAAACGTACCTTACATCGAGAGAGCTAGGCCAAAAACTTATATTTAGAAAACTATATTCTTTATCATCTAGGTGATGTCATACTCCCATGAAAATAATGTCATTGTTAAACAAACATGAATAATGATACATTGAGTCATTGAGAAGTTACGCATTTAAATCTATGACTAGATCGTCCTGAGGACGAACTAGTATTTGGAAAGAAAATTATTTTACTAAGTGATTATTTATTTATTGTGGCTGTCTATTTCTAAAGATACGTCAATTTGTAAATTTATTTTAATAAAATCTCTTTGTTGACAACAAAAATATCTCTTTTAATATATATGTTAACAAGGTGGTCGTATGTACACTCATTTCTATTAATAATGTTGCATATTTTTAACCTTCGCTTGTAATTTGAATATTTGCACATTCTTGATTATCATATTATAAGATGCATTTATCATATTAAAAGATGCATTTGGATGATGCAAATGATTTATATTTTAAGGACTTGGTGACTATTGTATGTCTATCAAGATTAACGTTGAATAACTTTTTGCCTATGCATACATTTAGAATGGTTTAACTGTATCATTTGTTAAAAGACGTCAATTTATTGCTTGATCTTTCCTTCTAGAAATAAAGAGTAGTGCCTAGGCTGCCACCCAGCAATGACAGTTAATCATAATTAAAATAAATAAATACATGAGCGATCAAAGTTAAGGGGCAGACTCAGGCGGCGTACTAGCCTTTCTTAGAAATAAAACAACATGTTGGATCATTAGCTTCGACTTGCCCATCCCATTAGTTAAAATTTGCATAATATCACAATATTTGGTCTCTTGCCTACTCCTCTTAAAACCTAATGCCCACATTTGATAATCAATCTAGACTCTACATAACAATAAAATATTATTAATTTTAAATTTTAAATTAGTTTTGTTTAACTTATCATCATCATATTTTGTAGTTCTACTGGTCATATGTTAATTTTTAGTCAAATAAAATATATGGTGTTATATTTCATAATTTATAACTTGCACTTTTTCGATGATTTTATATTTAATAGCATAACAGTCATTTCGTTCATTCTAATTAAATTATAGTTTTTACTTCTATTTTCAATGGTCAGTAATATCCAAAAGCCGAAGATTAAACTCATCCAAAATTTCATATATATATATATATATATATTTATAGGTATGTATGTATGTATATGTCTTAACTTACCAACCGAATATCTACATTTTCCATTCAACTATGTTCTTTTGTCAACATTTATTCTATCCAACAATTATATCTATAATTCCATTTTCACCTCTTCTTATGCCAAACTTTCTTTTATCCTGCTAATCATATTTTTTGTTGTAACTAATAGTCTCATTGAAATTTTATAAATAGATCAGGTACTAAAACTACTTCCCACTCATATGAAACCAAGTCTCTTGAGATTTCCAATCCTTCTTTTTTCAATTCTTGAATTTACACCATTCTTAGTTCTCTATTGATACATATTGAAGTATTGATTATATTATGTATATGAAGATTATTTTATGCATCCATTATGCAGTAGAAGCTTATGATGGAGTAATGACAAGTCTTATGAGCAAATATTTGAGGATCAACGAAAGTACCGCACGATTGAGTATAAGAAATTTTGTTATAATCATCATGTCAATTTTTACTGATGAGTACTTGAGTTCTCTGAACAACAACAATATAGCAAGAATACAAGATGTTGGATAACGACGTGGATTTCCAGAAATGTTGGAAAGTAGGGGTGTAAGAAAAAATGGGAAAACTGGTTGAATCGAACCAAACCCAACCGGAGGGTACGGTCCAGTTTGTAACCAGTCTGGTGCAGTACCAGTTTTCATATTTTCATATTTTAAATCAAACTAGACTGGTACATATATATTGTTAATTTTTTATATTATATATAATTTTAAATTATTATATATATTATCCTACATTTCTAATTAATATAACATGAAATTATAATCTTATTATTCATATCTATTAATCTTAAAATATAAAATTAATATACTAGTATAGTTAGACACTAATTATACTATTTTAATCTTATTATTCAAGTTTATTAATTTCACAAATAAGTTAGACACTACTTATATTATATTACTATAATTGAACATTAAAGAATTAGTAATTGTTAATAATAAATACTAAATTCTCACAATTAAGTTTAGTATTAAAAAAAAATATAATATTAAACATATATAGTGTCACACGTGTAAATGGTAAACCGGAAAACCAAACCGGACCGGATTGAAACTGGAAAAACAAAAAGTTTCGATTTTGGTGATAAATCGGTCATTATCGGTTCTTAAATTTTTAAAACCGTTATATACCAATTCGGTTTTAAAATTTCTCCAAAACCGAACTGGTTACACTCATATTGGACAACATTGATTACATGAATTGGAAATGAAAATCTGCCTTAGTGCTTGGAAAGGTATGTACATGATTTGTTTTTTAGTCTCCCAAATAGTATCCATGTTAATGTTGAGCCAAGCCAATATGAGAAGATTATCCTCATCTACGGTGAAAGATACACCCCATTGAGATTTCTTAGTAGGAGGCATTTTCTCACCATTAAGTTGTGTTGCTTGAAGTACAACATTATCATGTATGCTAGCTATTGAGGTGTTATTAATACTATATTTACCACTTTATACTATAGTGGTGAAGAAGGGATCCTCATCAAATGGTATGTTCATCCTTGAAGAGAATACAATTTTAAAAAACCAAACAAATAAACATACAATTAAATGATATTAAATTAATAGAGCATTTTCAGCAAACTATATTAGAGTGCACAATCTTAGCATATGATAAAAGCATTTCTAGAAAATTGCTTTTCATTTTAGCTTTACAACAGAAAATTCTAAACAAAGCTACTAAAATTCTAGCAGTAATTTCATATAGTCTACTTCCCTCTAATTATCTTTTCCTAGCACTTTAAAGTTTGCATTCTTGCTAGATCTCTTTTAAAGTCTACATTCATGTAAGCGCATGCTTATAATACCAGTGTCATGTACAACATAAAAAAAATTAGGAGTAACTAAATAAAAGACCTAGTATAGTTAAAGTTGCTTTGACTCAGCTTCATAAAGGACCAAAGATTTTCAAGGCCATTAAATCTAGAAATGAGTACTAATTTCCATATCTTGGAAAACACAAAGCTTACCTTTTGGACAGGAGAAGGAGTGTCCATTATATAACTGCAAGTAGTACTTGTCAAATTATTCTCAAAATATATTCAAGACTCAATGTAACAAACAAAAAAAAAGATAATCAAACCTTAAAGATGAACTCCAACTGAGGGCTGAAAGTAAATCCAACTTCTCAAGAGAGAGTATACATGAATCAATTATTGGGTAGAAAAGCCATAACTCATGACCTCACCAACCAACACCATGTGTCAGGTAGTCGAAGGAAACTCTTAACACGTAATCAAACCAAAGATGTATGAGTCTACAGTTGATTCTAAGCATATCATTGACCACTAGATTTGAAAAATCTTGAATGTGGTTCATTGTTAATTGTATATATAAATGAAGTCAACCTTAAAGATAAATCCAAAGTTCCTGCATTTCATTTCTCATTAAGTTCATAAATCTAACATATCATTATAGTAGTCAAGATTTTCTAGGATGCCTAATAAACTTAGAGAAATTCTGGTCTTTGAAACTAAAAAGGATATCGGAAAAAGTTTCAAACTTCCATGTTCTTCCCAAATTCTCCCATGAGCCAAGCAAGGGCAAGAGAAAAAACACAACAACTCTATATAATGGAAACGGCTTTGGAGTTGGGTCTCGTAGCTAACTTTCCCAAGCTTATTTCACTACTAAACAAAGGTTAATAATAATTCATTCTAATTCCATAAGAAATAATTAATTTTTCCATATAGTTGTTACTCACGTTTATGAGAATCAACAAGTCCTATAAGAGAGAATAAGATATTAAATAAATCCAAAATCAAACAAAACATCAATCTTCTCAGAAAATATCAATAATATCAAAACCATTAGTTCGGCTACGGAAGGAATCATAAATTTTTAGGATGAAGGGAGGCATTACCTAAGCTATGATAGTTATTGCAATCAGGATGAAGTTTGGCACTGTGAAAGCCGAATATGTGAGAGATGTAAGAAAGAAAAGATAGAAAATGTTAGAGCACGAAAATTTGAGAAAGAGAGGGAGAGAACACGCAAAAAGCTAAATATTTATCATTTGTGAAGAGAAAATACCAGTTGGTTGGCATCATCAAAGGGGCTTAATTTCTAAATTTAATTTACAACCAATGGAGGACATGCTATTGACAAAGCATTGTCAACGGTAAAGGAGCTTGCGGTAGAGGAAGTGGAACCTTTCTTGTCTACGGTCGTGAAGGCAAAGAGGGATGGAGAGAAAAAAGACGAAGAAGATGGTGAGAGCTTTTTCCTCTGTGATAGAACGATATAGGTTTTTGGTTGGAGAAGGCTGATTGTAGAAAAGAAACCAAAAAGTTAGAGACATAATATGTAGGGTTCAATTGGATGACATAATAACAAAAAGGAGGATGCTACATCCACCGCTCCTAGCTCCCGCTGGGAGCTACCATTAGGCCTAATTAATTTTTTTGTTTTGTTATTTTTTTTTACACATTAACACTTTAAACTATTTTAAAAAAATTACAATATTATTAAAAAAATATTTTCTTAATCATTAAATAAAAAGAAAAATTAAAAATTAAAAGAAAAAAATTCCAGCGATAAAAGTCAGTAGTGAGAGTATCATTTTCTATAAAAGATTACAAAAAAAAAGGCACTATAGCCACCGCTGGTAGCTTTTGGTGTGTTTTTCTTTTTGGTTTTTTTTTTTTTTATAGAGAAAAGATATTTGCAATCGTGAATTGTGCAACTGTCGTGTAATCGTTTTGAAAAAAGTGAATAAACATGGGACCTGCATGAAAAAATCAATTTTATAATAGTGAACCTAACTCTTTTTCAAAGCGATTACACGATATTTACACATTTTATGGTTGTATGTAGAATTACTCTTTTTTATATGTATTTTTTAATACTTATAAATATTTTTTTAAAAAAATCCACAACATTATTAAAAAACACTTCCTTAATCATGAAGTAAAAATAAAATAAAAAAGCTAGCGGTAGGTGGGAGATGTGAGACTAGCATTATTCTAACAAAAAATGAAATGGTCTTGCTACAGTGAAGGTCATATTTGTTTATCCCAAATCTATTATTGTAGCTCAAAGGTTGGTTAGGTTTATCTTGTCTTGTCCAATGTAGTCCGAACTTAAGTCATATTAGCTATTTTAGGGACTCTACTAGCATTTGGCTAAGCCACTACCAGTGCTCTTAATATTTTATAGCATGTTATAGTGCATTCCCCATCCTTTATTTGTGGACCTATGGTAGACCATTAACTTATAATTAATACTTTTCCTTGTAACTTGCATTTAGTTAACCATCTAATATTTTTACATTCACACTTTTGGTTTTGTTGTATATATTCAAATTTAACTTTTCCAATGTGCCAAGATGAGTCCTCAATATAACTACATTGATTTTGATGACCTTCTATCATTAGATACATTGAGTCCTTAAGTAATAACTTTTTTCGACATGTTTTAAATATTTTATTTTGATGAGACGGTCTTCCTCCAATTGGATGCAAATAAGTCACCACTAGAAGTGAGATGAGAAATCACATGAAATAGTTTAGATGTTATGTCATCTTAGTGTATGTTTGAGATTGTGGTGGGTAATATAACTTTTAGCTTAAGACTTATACCTTGGAGGTTAAAGTAATAAGCTCTACTATTAAAAAGTTATTTAATGTTCAGTAAACATATGTCTAAAGCACTTTTAAACAAATTACATTTATTTGGAAACAAATTAAAAAAAATACCTTTAGAGGTAGAAATGACATAAAACGTCATTTACTTTTTCATAGATTATGACAATATCTTTGAGAGAAATAAAATCTTATAATCAAATACCAATCAAAATGGTATAATACGATTTTCTATAAGTATAATGAAAAAAATGAGCAATACAATTACGCTCAATATTCATAGCATTTTCATTCGATATCACTGATTGTTTCAGGTGTGAGTATTCATCAGCTTCTTTGTCCTCTATACTTTCAAGACGTAGATAATCCTCGCCATCATTGTATAACTTGAACTTAAGATCCTTCAATGCATGGTTTAATATAAAATTATGAATAGCCATATCTGCAATACAATTTTAACTTGTTTATCAAAAGAAACTTTTGGTACATAATCCAATATCTTCTATCTATTTTTCCAAACTCCAAATCTTCTCCCAATAGTGCATCTAAGCGACGAATGTGCATGATTAAATATTTCACGCACTCCCATTGGTCAATTACCACAACAAAAGTCCAATAGATGATATCGTTCCCTTTGGTATGGCACTGATGGCGGACCTACGTGTATCTAAAGGGGGGCCATCCCCCCCCCCCAAAAAAAATTTTTTTTTGAAAAAATCAAACTATATCCTAGTTTTTAATCATAATTTTATAAATATAGAAAATGCCCCCAACCCCTCCCAAAAAAAATTATAATCCCCTTATGCTCTGTAAAATTTTATAAAATTTCAAACTTATTAATATGGATCCCAAAGTTTTTTATTATACAATATGAGACTTCTTAATATGGAGTTCAAAGTAAAAATACAAGAAAAATCATTTAAGGTTGGTGATCTATATAGAAAATAGTTGAGAGGTTTTATCCTCTAGACTTCATTGAGCAAGAAAAAATTTATTTAAGGTTTCTATTATAATATTATATGCTTAATGTGACACGAAAATATCTAGAGTTTAGATGAAACTTAATAAACTAGTTTAGATAGTAGAATGAAAGATAACATTTTAAAAGATCACTTGATAGTTTCTATGATGCAAATAAATTCTAAATTTTTCATTACAAAAATAATAATGGATGAACATTATTTGATGAAACATTATCATCAAAAATTTGAAACATATATTAAGATGTTGCATTTTTAGAATTTTTTTTCTTCATGTATATTGCAAATTATCTAGATCTAATTTTACATATAGTTATGTTTTTATGATTTTTGAAATTCAATGTGTCACACTCTAGAAAATTTAGGCCCCTTCATAAAAATTGCTGGTTCCGCCACTATATGGCCCCATGTATCCATTCATATGAGAATATCCAGAATCTACCAAGTAATATTTACCTAAATACATTATATGATAATTAATCAAAAGTAATGAAAAAATCTTTTATTATCTTATTTAGTTCATTGATGTCATTCTTATTAAATTCAAATCTCTAGGTGGACGTAGAAAGCACAATTCCTCCTTCCGAGTAGCTTCAATAAAAATACTTTTATCCTCTGCTGCACTTTTTCATCTACCCAAAACAATGGTGAAGAAGTGCATATGAAAATCACAAACTGCCATGATATTCTAAGTAGATATCCCTATTCTATCAATAAATGAAATTTTTTTTGTTGGAGAAATCGTAACTAGCACATGGGTTCCATCAATAGCTCCAATACAATCTTTGAAGTATGGCTAATATTGTTCATCTTGATGGAATTTGTTTTTGAGAATTCTTAAATTTCAAAAAACGTAGATTTTCCAAATAAAAGGAAAATTTGGAAAAACAAAAGAAGAAAAATAATAATTTTTTCCCTTAATTAACCACAATAAAAGGCAAAAACACATGGATTTTGTTTGGTAGGAGGTTGCCTCAATCGTGCTTCATGGGCGATGAGAGAAACACTCTGTTGAGTTGTTTCTTCATTTGGTCGCTAGGTGCAAGTGGAGACATTCGGTAAGAGGTTGCCTCTTTCGCCCTTAAGGGGCGAGGAGAGAAACACTTTGTTGAGTTGTTTCTTCATTTGGTCACCAGGTGCGAGTGTAGATACTTGACTTGTGTTTGGCAGGAGGTTCCCACGACCGCACTTAAGGGGAGAGGAGAGAAACGCACAGTTGAGTTGTTTCCTCCTTCGGTCGCCAGTACGAGTGAAGACACTCAACTTGTGTTTGGCAAGAGGTTACCTCGACCGCCCTTAAGGGGCCAGGATAGAAACACTCCATTGAGTTATTTCCTCATTTAGTCATTAGGTGCAAGTGGATACACTCAGGTTGTGTTTGGAGGAAGGTTGCCTCGACCGGTCTTAAAGGGCGAGGAGAGAAACACTTCGTTGAGTTGTTTCCTCCTCGGTCACCAAGTGCAAGTGGAGACACTCAGGTTGTGTTTGGCGGGAGGTTGTCTCGACCGCACTTAACGGGTAACAAGAGAAACACTTTGTTGAGTTGTTTCCTTCTTGGTCACCAGGTGCGAGTGGAGACACTCGGCTTGTGCTTGGTGAGAGGTAGCCTCGATCTCACTTAAAGGGGTGAGGAGACACTCAGCTTGTGTTTGGCAAGAGGTTGCCTCGACCGCACTTAAGGGGCGATGAGAGAAATGTTCCGTTGAATTGTTTTCTCCTTTGGTCGCCAAGTGCAAGTGGAGACACTCGGCTTGTGTTTGGTAGGAGGTTTCCTCGACCGCCCTTAAGGGGCGAGGTGAGAAACACTCCGTTGAGTTATTTCCTCCTTTGGTCGTGAGGTGCGAGTGAAGCCACTCTCGAATTTGGCAGGAGGTTGCCTTGACTGCGCTTAAGGGGCAAGGAGAGAAACACACTATTGAGTTGTTTCCTCGTTTGGTCGCTAGGTAAGAGTGGAGACACTCAGCTTCTGTTTCGTGGGAGGTTGCTCAACCTTGCTCAAGGGGCAAGGAGAGAAACACTCCGTTGAGTTGTTTCCTCCTTTGGTCGCCAGGTGCGAGTGGAGACACTCAATTTGTGCTTGGAGGGAAGTTGCCTCGACCGTGCTTACGAGGCGAGGAGAGAAACACTCCTTTAAGTTGTTTCCTCCTTCAGTTTCCAAGTGTGTGTGAAGATACTCAACTTGTGTTTGGCGGGAGGTTGCCTTGATCATAATTAAGGGGCGAGGAAAGGAACACTCGATTGAGTTGTTTTCTTCTTTGGTCGCGAGGTGCTAGTGGAGACAATGGAAGTGAACAACCTTTTATTACAATGACATGATTACATGGAAATTTATACAAAGTAATTTCTTTGGTGTTCAACATTCCATGAGTGTGGTAGGTCCTTCCTTTGGGTATCTTTGAAGTGGTACGAACCCGATCTGTGGTTAGCTACGACAACGTAGGGGCCTTCCCATCGTGGTCCAAGATTCCCCTCTTCCGCAGTGGTGACTCCAACTTTCTTCAAGACCAAGTGTCCTATCTTGAAAGACCTTGCATTGACCCTCTTAATGAAATACAACTTTGTCCTCCTTTTGTTAGCAATTGCTTTATTCTCCGCATTGGTTCTTTTTTCTTTAAGCAAGTCGAGGCCTTCTTCCAGTACTTCGATATTTTTTCCTTCTTTTTCTCCTAGCCTCTTCTTCAGTATGCCCATTATCGTTTTATCTATCGCCTCAACTTCCCCGTTGGCCTGAGGATGTCCGGGGGAGGAATACTTGGCCTTGATTTCGAGTTCGGCATAACAGTTCCAGTAGTGCTCAGAGTCAAACTGCATGCCGTTGTTCGAGATGATGCTCTGTGGTAACCTAAATTGGCATATGATGGTTTTCCAAATAAACTTGGTAACATATTGTGAGGTTATCGTCGCCATTGCCTCAGCCTTTGATCTTTTTTTGAAGTAATCATTGATGACGATGATGAACTCCGTTCCTCCTTTACCTGGCGACATGGACTAAATCTTCTCATTCTTTCAAATCCAAGAAAAAAAATAAAAATATATAGAAATAAAATAAAATCAATAGTCTTGAAGGGAAAATGACAATTTTCATAAATAAAAGAGTGATAAAAATCATATAAAAATAACACTTATCAAATACCCCCAAACTTAAGTTTTGCTCGCCCTCGAGTAAAGAAGAAAAGAAAAGACAATTAAAACAAACATTGGTTTGATTTATAAAATTATTGTCTCAAAGATTGTCTAAAGTCTATAATTCAAATAAATCATTCAAGATCAATCAAGTCGAAAAGTTAATTTAAAACTCAATCCCACCGCATTATCCATCCCCATATTCATGCATACCCATCATTCTTACTTCATCATTAGCTCTCTGGATAGTTTTATGCAAACAACTAAATAAATAATGGATCTCTAAAACTTCATAAGCTTGCTTTTCAAATCTCCACTACTGTAGAATAGAAACTATCACCAGGGATCAATAGGTCTTTATTAAGTTTGTAATGTAAGGTTAGAGTGAGGGCTATAAAGAAAAGGTAGGATTCAAACAAAGCAAGAGAACTTAAGTTTGAATATCAACAGAATAAATAGAGTATTCTCACTTCTAACACAAACATCTCTTCTCAATCATTGTAAATCTCTCAACATACCTCTCTTTATTGCACTTTCAAGTATCTCTCTCTTCACCCCTCTATTCGGCTGATTTGATTATTTTTTTTAAATATTCCATACATTTTCAACTGCCTTTGTGGATGACTCTCGTTGACATTTTCTTGTTGGCCACAAGTAGACAAGTTGACTTTTCACACCTCCAAACTTATGATTTTGATAATATTGTTATAATTACTTTACTTGTAAACCTTCTACCTCTCTTACCTTTCATGCTCTTGTGAATCTATGACTTTATGTAAACATAGTTTTCATGAAAGGTAAGGATATCAATGTTTAAGCTCAAATAAGGTAGGGAAAATGAGGTTTACAAGAATGAAAAATACAAGGCCAAAATATATTTCAATAAAGCTCAAAGGGGCGACTAGAGATAAAGATAATAAACAGGTAAGTTTGAAAGGCTCAATCAGTCCAAAGAATGCTTTAATCATTTCTCAAGTAATATTCTGTCTAGGATTTCACCTCGAGTGTAATCAAACAAGTTCTAGAGTAAGTTGAGACCATATAAATTCATAAAATTCACATAAAATTTCTCTAGGTACTCAAAACAATTAATGATCATAAAAAACATTCATTGAACATAGAAAATATCAATTTTCTCGCCGGCCCTCAAAATGAGTTTCCCTTTCTAGACATCAATTAAAGTTCTCCCTGTCACAAGGAAAGGTCAGCCCAGTATCAAATGGATATCATCGTCCTCCTCTATATCGAGTATAATGAAGTCAGTCGGGAAGATGAACTTATCAACTTTCACCAGTACATTCTCAATGAGTCCTCAGGAATTGCTTCTCCAAGACCTAGTTCCTTAGGTGACAGCTTCTTTTGTAAAATTGCATTACTCTCCTTGGTCACCAAATGTAGAAAGAACTGATTATCAATCTTATTTTTTCTTAATCTCTGCAAAAAAATGAATTGGTGGATCATAAATTGAAGGATAATAAGTTTTAGATATAAACTCTTTGGATTTCTTGGGTTTTGCAGCCCCTTTATTCTCCCTAGTTATTTCAACTTGCTGGTTGGTCACATCCCAAGTGGTTTCTTTCACCTCGTACTCAGTTTCCTTATTCTCAGATTCCACATTTTCGGTAGCTTTTGCATCTCACTTGGTATTTATCGACTGGTAATATGGCCGCCCACTTCTTAATGTTATGGCTTTGACATGTTCCTTCGGATTAGTCATAGTGCTGCTCCATAACAAGTTAGGGTGATTTCTCCATATGGGATTGAACGTGTTTGAATAAGGATTATTTTGATGTTCGAAACTGAACATGTAATGGGCTTGTTCATAACTCAGTTGGGCAAAAGGATTCCTCACTTGGCAATCTACACTTTAATGATTTCATGCGCAATGATTATAAACAACATTAGTTTGAACAATATTAACGTTCATCTTACCTATTTGTTGTGATAGATTTGTCATATGCACCCCCAATGTGGTAATAGCATAGTCTCTGAATGCCTTGTAGTCCTGTTCGGCCATATTAAATTTGGAGGCGGTGACCTTTTTCTTGTTCTCTTTATTGATTTGACGTAAGGTTCTTTCAATCTCAGCGACCTCTTTCTTCTTCTCTTTATTGTACACCTTGTTCTTATTTTTTAAAAAATAAAATAAAATAAAATCCAAAATAGTAAAAATCTAGCTGGTATCAATGTCAATAATAAATAACTAATCCCCAGCAACGACGACACAAACTAGCGTGAAGGTCACAAATGAACAGGCGTGGAGGTCACAAAGACCACACGGCTCTCCCCTCGCCTATCGAGTGGAAAGACTCTCAACCATGATGAAAGACTCCTCTTGCCTATTCTAGTTGTTGCCGACTATATCGTTTAGGTTGGTTTTTTAAGTTAGTCGTTTAGACTAGTCCCCCAATCTAACCGCCTAAAGCCTTGTCGCCAAGTCTTCGCACATTCTGGTCGCGAGTTTTCTCGCCTACCGAGAGGTAAGTCTTCTTGCCTTTGGGAGAGAGAAATCTCTTTACTGCCCACAGGACAAGGCTCCTCGCCCAAATCTCATCAGCTCTCTTCAGATCTCATTGCCTCTCATCGGTCTGGATCTTTAATCTCTTCTTTTGTATCAAAATACTTTCATTTCGCATTAAATCTTCTCATTCCTTCAAATCCAAGAAAATAAATAAAAATATGTAGAAATAAAATAAAATCAACAGTATTGAAGGGAAAATGACAATTTTCATAAATAAAAGAATAATAAAAATCAACTAAAAATAACACTTATCAAGTCCTACCAATACTACTTCATATCCAGCCTTGTTGTTGGTGACTTTGAATTCCAATCTTATTGCATAGTTTGCTTCAATGTTATCTTCCGAAACTACATACACCCCTACTCCCCCTCCTATTCTGCAGGACAAGCCATCGAAGCACACATGCCATGCTTTCCCCACAGGAGGCTCCGACATTTCTTTAGGGAAATTGGAGAATTTATCTACAAAATTAGCGAGGACTTGCCCTTTCTCCGCAGTCCAAGGAATATAGTCATATCGAACTCACTTAGTTCAATTGACTACTTTACTAGTTGGCCCAAAGTGTTTGGCCGATGCAGCATCTTCTATAGGGGTTTTTGCTGTTACTACCTTTATGGGGTGTGCCTAGAAATAAGGTTGTAGTCGGAAGGTGGCTATCACTAATGCGAATGCCATCATTTCCACTTTGGGGTACCGCATCTCAGCTCCTTTCAAGGCTCAGATTATAGAGTATACTAGCCTCTGTAAGCCTCCCTCCTCACGTATTAGGGCGGTGGATACGACATCCAATGTGACCAACAAATATATGAGCAAGGGCTCTCCCTACTTGATTTGGCTTAATAGTGGAGTGGAAGATGTGCCAAGTATTCCTTAAGTTGTGCAAGCGCCTTTTCGCACTTGGCCTCCCAGTTTGTACCTTCCTTAAGACTCAGAAGAACGACGGGCATCTATCAATCAACCTTGACACGAATCTATTGAGCACCACTATTTTCCTGGTTAGCTTCTACACTTAAATTAGGTTCCTTTGTGGCTCCATCCCAATAATTGCCCATACTTTTTCTGGATTGGCTTCAATTCCTCTTTCTGATACCATGAAGTCCATGAACTTCCCCAATTATACCTCGAATGCGCATTTCTACGGGCTAAGTTTCATTTTGTATTGCTGCAACACTCTAAAAGATTCCCTCAAATCCTCTATTCGGGGTAGGGAAAGTGATCCTTTGGACAAGCTTTGTTGAGATTAGTAAAATCCACACACATTTGCCACTTCCCGTTTGGCTTCTTCACGAGTACTAAGTTCGAAAGCCATTCAGGGTAGTGGGTTTCTCTGATGAATCCAAATGCTAAGAGTTGGTTAACCTCTTCTGCAATGGTTGCGTACTTCTCGGTACTAAAGCTCCCTTTTCTTTGCTTAATGGTCGTACATCCGGGTTGACAGTCAATCGGCGTCTTATAAATTTCTCATCGATTCCTAGCATGTCCTCCTGGCTCCAGGTGAAGATATCCTGGTGTTCGGTGATGAGTTACCTCAATCGTTGCCTTTCATTATAGTTTTAATCCTTATTGTGGCTTCAGGGTGAGTCGAGTCCACGCCGACTAGCTCGAAAGGCTTATTGACCTCTCCCTGCTGTAGGGCTTCTTCATCACTTGTTTCTACTTCGTGCACCTTTATCTTGGGTGGAAGAGGTGGAAAAGGACTGCTTACTGCCGAAGACTTGACCATTCTAACCTCCTTCTCTCCGTCTCTAAGTCCCCATATGTAACATTCTTGGGCGAGCACATGCTCGCCGTGAACTTCCCCTATCCTTGCTTCTATGGAAAGTTACATTTTTAGGTGGTATGTAGAGGTAACCGCCCTGAGAGTGTTCAATGTTGGTCACCCAATGATGGCATTGTATGATGATCGGGTTCTAACCATTAAAAAATCCATCATCATGGTGGTTGTGTAGGGATCAAACCTGACTAACACCGATAGGGTGACCGAGCATGTAGGTTGCACTGGCTACCCTAAAAACCCTTTCAACAGGGTGGATGCTGAGCATAATCTGCTTTGGCTAATCCCCATCTTCATGAACAAGTAATAAAAGAGGACGTCAGCTGAACTACCATTATCCATAAATATCCTTCGCGTGGTGCAATTAGCCACCAACATGGTTACCACAAACGTGTCATCATACTGTAGACTACCCCCTTGCTTTTGTCGTCAATGAAGGATATTGTCTTCGTTTGTTGTGACTTTGGTTGATTTGCCATTCTCCTGATGTTGAAAATTTTCACGTACCTGGCTTGGTGTGCAAAAGCCTTTCGCCTAGAGGAGTTGGAGCCGCCCCTGACAAATCCTCTAGCGATTGTGCCAGTTTCTCCGAGGGGAGGGTTAGTCTGATCCATGATTCGTCTAGGAACTCGGTCGTGGTGCTCTCTAGGGGACTTCTCGAGGTCTTTGTTCCGATCCTCTCTTTTTTTCATTTGGTCTCTTAGGGGTGGTATTTCAGGCGACTAAGCACTCGAGCTTGTCGCTGCCTTGCATTTCCTCAATTCTTGTTTTTAGGCTGTGGCAATCCTATGCCCGATGTCCCCTACACTGTGATAGGTGCATAAATTTTGGTACTGTGGTACGCAGTCGCCATCTTGGAGAGATTCCATGGCCTTTTCCTGGACATTCTTGTTAGAATATTGAGTCCTGGAGCTCGTCATCCTCATTGTGGGACCTGTTTCTTAATGGCTCTCATGTCGGTTTTTCTTTATCCTTGAGTCCTTTTCTCAGTCCTTTCCTTGACCCCCACGTCTAGATTGATCTTTCGGCTGCCCCATCTTTGATTTTCCCAATGCGATTAGAACCCACAGCGTGCCTTCCGCATTGACTAAATCATTGGGCCTGTCCATGAATTCTCGTAGAGTGGTAGAATTTTTTCTCGCCAACTCAGCCATAAAGGGATTTATGGGCCAAATTCCTCCTAATAAGGCTGCCAACGTGATCTTTTCATCTTGATCCTAAGTCATCATGCATTTTTTGTTAAAACGGGTGAGGCAAGCCCTCAAGCTACAATCCTCCCATTGTTTCACAATGAGCAACTATACAAATGGTATTCTCCTTCTTCTACTCGCCATGAATTGGGTTAAGAATTGCCTCCAACTCCTCGAAAGTGTCTATAGATCCTGGTTGCAGTGGTCTAAACCACCCTCGTACTGCTCCCTTTAGTGTCAGAGGAAATGCTCGGCACACGATTTTGCTGGAAAATCCATGGAGCGTCATATGAGTTATGAATGTTTCTAAGTCTTCAACAGGGTCCATGGACTCGTCATACATTTTAAACAACGAGACTTTGAATTTTTTCGAGAATGGTACTGCCATTATTTCCGCACTGTATGGTAAGTCGTGTTGGTAGGCAGTTGATCCACCGATGAAGAGCCACCTATCTTTCGAGCCATTTCCTCATATTTATCCATAAGGCTCTGCAGATCGTAATGCATCTTCTTCTTCTCATCCTCACTATTGAGGGCTTTGCCCGTGCTTTGTGATTCTGCCTTTGCCTTTACCTTATCAACTTGACTCGGCACAACGTCTTCCCCTGATATGACGTTCCTCCTCTTCAGGGCCTCATTCTCACGTTGGAGTGCTTCCAACTTTCTTGTCACTCCTTTTAGTTTGTCCTCCATCTTGGATAATCTGCCCTCCATGTTCTCAGAAGGGGCTTCCTGGTCTCTGGTTGCTAGGGAGCACATGGTTGCAAGCATGCAAAAAGCACGTTGAGATACGAAATATCCTACACATGGCGCCAACTATTTCAAACATATTTCACACTCCTGCGTGTGCCTTATACAAACCTACAACACCAGAACCGAGAAAGGCTCGAAGGGTATTGGATCACCTCAAATGTCTAAGTCAGATGTATCATTCGACTTATTTAAAGTACAGAAGTCAAATTCACTTACTTAATTGGCCTCTCTAGTATACATGTCAAAAATTACGAGCATACAAAATGCTCGATATGGTTAATTGGCTAGATGTACTCGATCATGTTAGGGATAATATTGCACTTGCAGAACTGCAATTATATGTAATTTAGTCTCTTTTTTTTAAGCTTCATAGTATATATCTCTTCGGTGTGTGTCAAAATGGAACCAAGTCCTTGAATTCTAACTGGGTGTGTGTATTTTTGCACAAGTTCATGACTCATGGTAGCCGAGATTAATAATATGCATCCTGTGAAATGTCACTCTGTTGAAATTCCTCATTCCCATCTGATTCTCTATGTGAAAGTTCACATTCATCATATTCCACTTGTTCACACTGCCCCCTTCTTTGTTCCCTTTAGGGGTGGGCTCCGACTCTGACGGAGTCGGAATGCCGACCACCGACCTCTGACCTCTGAATCCAACCAGGGTCGGAGGCCAAAAGCTACTCAGATTCCAACTCCGACTGGAGTCA
Source organism: Juglans regia (assembly GCF_001411555.2). Taxonomy (NCBI): domain Eukaryota; kingdom Viridiplantae; phylum Streptophyta; class Magnoliopsida; order Fagales; family Juglandaceae; genus Juglans; species Juglans regia. The sequence continues at coordinate 21,498,282 of NC_049901.1, read as the reverse complement.
GAGTTTGACTCAGATCGGAGCTCGAGGCTCCGATCAGAGTAGAAGTGCTACCCAGCAACTGGGCCCCAATTGCCCTACAAATCGTAACAAATTTAAATTTACAACACTAAAATATTAATAATGTTATAGATTTCATTCAATATGAAATAGCAACAATCCCCCGCATCAGTTTTGACAATCCATGCATTTGAGTCTATGACTCGATAGTTATTTCCAATTTTTCTACATGAAGTTTTAGATCAGATGCACTATCTTTTCTTTACTCATTTAACTATAGACTTCTAACCCATCAGCCAAGTGATATATGACATAAAATAGGACACAATATGAACTCACCTCCAACTCTAACTCTAACGAGTTTTACATTATAGTAATTTTTTGAATTAAGTTTCTCACCAATAGAAGGGTCACACGGTGCATCCACCTCAGTCATCCACAATTAGTCTGGGTTCACAGCTCGGTCTATAAAATCATATAAATTATATATTAAATAATGAAAATATTAAAATTATGTAAAAAAATCATTTAAAATCATAAAGTTACCTGAGTCAAGCCTATAGCTCTCGGCATCAACGGTATCTACTCCAATGGGTGTTGAACTTAACCAGTTCTGTGTGCAAACGAGAGTCTCGACGGTGGTCAGAGACAATGAACTTCAATAAGCATCCAAGACACGACCTCCGGTGCTAAACGGCGACTCAGAGGCAACCGTAGTGATAGAAATGACAAGTACATCCCTAACTATTCGAGAAAGGATTGGAAAATTACCAAAATTCAACTTCGACCAAGTTAATATTTGGAATCTATCACTACGTGCCTCTTCATCTTTCATAAAGTAACGCTTAACCTCAAACTTACACTGCATAATATGTACAAATTTGCAGAAACATGCCTTGTCAACCATGGTAAAAGGCATCTCATAAGTGATGATTATCTCCACAAGAACATCCCACAACATCTTCTCACTGTATTTAGGGATTGATAGCCTCTTAATCTGCATGTCATCAGTGGTCATAGAAGTCTCTTAACTTACTTATGAATACTGACGTGCCTTGCTTCTTCGAATGGCACCCGCATAGTTGCCCACAGTAATGGCATCGAGCCTCAGGGTTCTCACAATCACCGGGAATTTTGGTGAAAGGTTCACATGTCAACGACTTTTTTTTACTAGGTCGTGCTCGTAGATCGGCCTCAACATTTATCAACTCCTCCTCCTCATTAAGCATATGAACTTCTTCTAGATCTATTGGGACTCAACTACTTGCATAGGAGGTAGCTGCTTTAGATGGGGGTTTACGGCCTGAAGTACCTATCGGTGACACCAACAGCTGTGCGTTATCCTCTTGTGGAGAATCGCAACAAATTGTGTAGCATCCATAATTTGAGCAAATAATCTGAAACAATTAACAAACAACCGTTATTTAACATGTTATGAAAATTATCTACAAATTGGAAACACCTTGGAAAGGAAACACATATGTGTCTATTCGTGTTTGTGATTTTAAAAATAAATAAAACAAAAAAATGAACGTCTACCCGAGCAATACTCAAGAGAACAATCTGTGTGATGGCTCGAGTGAAGGCTCGATCGAACAATCTGTGTGATGTTCACTCGAGCGACACTTCAGCAAACCCACTTGGAATAAAAACACCCTATTTTTTCAAAACCTAAATCCCTCAATTCCTAAATTTAACAGCCTAATAAGCGAAATCATTAAAATGCAAACAAAAAATCATTGGGATGAATAACAAATCAAACAAATTTCAGAAATTTGAAACCACAATGTTTAAATACAATGATTTTGGAACCCTAAAGTTCTACAAAAAAAAAAAAAAAAACTGAGGGGTCAAGTGGCTTACAATTTATGATGAACTCCAGAAGGTGGCTCGCAATGGCCTCAGGTGACGGCAGACGTTGGAGAACTTGGGGAGGTGAAGCATAGTGTGAAGACAAAGGGAATTGGGGATCTGTTGTGCAAAAGTTGGGGGGGAGGAGGGGGTCCTGCATTTTGGACCCGTTTGAGTGAAACGACTTCATTTTGATGCATTATTTTTTTAAAAATAAATATCGGAGTTTGGAGTTTGGACTTCAGAGCCCACATGGGCTCCAACTCTAACTAGGTGAGTCAGAGTTACTCCGAATTCTGCAAACTAAGACTCCGTCGGAGTCGAAGCCTTGTCAAAAGTCGGCTGGAGTTGGAAAAACATAAATTTTACCCACCTCTAGTTCCGTTTTAACTCATTGAAGCGTCCAAGACACCTTTTTTGTACCTTTTATGAAAGCTTTGTTTTGTTCCCTAATTTTTCTTTTAAGCTTGTGTCCGGATATTTAAACATAGTTAAATTGAACAAAAGAAGCATCAGACATCCTCCGACATCATCACTAGTAACCATGTTAGATAAACTCAAATTAGATTCACAACTTAATCAACTTTGTAGGCATGAGTGCCCTGAGATGATTAACACTGTAATTGAGTCGAGCTAAATCAAGTAATGCATGTTCGAGCTTAGCTTGATTAACATTTACAGTGATTTTAGTTCAGCTTGAGCTTGATTTGAGTTCAAAGTCTTCTGTTGGAATTTGGCTTGGTTGATATTTAACTAAGCTTTGATATGGACTAAACTAAGTAATTGAAACATCTTTACCCAAAAAGGAATTAAATATTCATTATGGAACTAGAACTTGAGTATTTTAGAAGCTCGGACCATTATTATTAGGTATACGTAAGTTACAAATTACACACCAAAATTTAGAAATTCAAAACATTCAAAACATTTAAGTTTTGATAATAAATACTACTTAATAAATTTAGACAAGAAAACTATAAAAAGAAAATAGCCTATAGAAGAAGTTTTTGGTTTCTAGTCTTCTAGAGATTTAGAGAATTATTTAAATACCAAGAAAGCCATTTTCCTCAATTAAAATATTGTTATGGGTTGTTAGGCATACAAACTTTACTTCAGATCAAATGTAAAATAAAGAATATGAATCAGGTCAAATATGAATCTTTTGTAACAAATTTCTTCGTATCTGTTGTGTATATCCTTCACGAAGCATCATTATCTTTATGTTTTATTGAGCCACCACGTCAGTTTAATTTATTTTTCATTTTACTTTATTGACCGATCTCAACAGTTTACATGCTAAAATACCTTTTCATGTATTGTCTTTAGTATCATAATAAACTCATTCATTTTTTTTACATTAAAATTGAAAAAAATTGAAGATGAAAATTTTCTTCCATTTATGGTTACTAATTAAATAGAGGAAAAAAAGATTTTCATCTTAATAGTAAGTGGTTTTTTTATTACTTTTTTCTTCGACTTTCATATACTTAACTCTTAGCTCCTATTTAAAATATGAGTTTAAAATGAACGATATTGAAAAATAAAATTTTGTCTTGGTCTACAAATTGAGAACTTTTCAAATGGACTTCTTGTCCATTACTCAACATAAACAAAAAATAAAAAATAAATAAATAAAGCAAGATAAAGCTTATCCACTGAGTATCCAATGGTTGTCCGATCACTTAATTGTGAAAAATAACCTCTTTTGCCCTCAAAATGATGAAAAAGAAATTCTTGATCCTGAATATCATATCTAAGTGCAATTAGTGTTTTCATGTATCATGAAAATTGCACAATACTAGATATTGCATTTTCAGTTAATTTACTAATAAGATACAGTTCTACACCAACTCGAAGGGATTGGAATTGGGTCAAGCATACTCTATGCTACATTCGTCGTGCAACAACCAACATGAGATTATTCTATCCAAAATGATCGAATCCTCAATTAATTGATTATACAGACTCGGGTTATCTTTTCGATATGTATAAAGGAATATCACAAACATTTGTGGTGGTACTGTTATTCCATATAAATCTATCAAGCAAACATTAGTTGTAACTTCTTCCAACCACTCAGAGATTATTGATAATCATAAAGCAAGTTGGGAATACATTTTGTTAAGATCAACAATTCAACCCATTCAAGAAAAGTGTGATTTATCCACAATCAAAGATAGTTCAACAACATTATATAAAGGGAGACGCTTGGGGTTGGTCGGGTATCATACACATTTTTACATCGGCGAATGAGATGCTGCCATGTATGGATTTCAACAAAGTAGAGAATAGGTCTGGATGCACCTGCTCACATTTTTTGTATTCTCATTTCTGTATGCCCGACATTTGCCCCCTCCCCCCGCCCAGCCCGCCCACCCTCCTGCCTGCCCCCCCTTTGTGTGTGTGTGTGTGTGAAATAAAGTACTGTCTTCTCCTCCCCCACCACGTCGACCTGCTTCACCCTTTAGTTCGTGGTATTACCACTTTCGTCACTTTGAAAACCCCTTTCTCCCTCCCTCTCCTCTGATTGTTGGCCCCTCAATCAAATATGAGATTTATTTTTCCCTTTCTTCATTGTTGGACAATGTATTTTCCTTGCATAAACAGTCTCAATAATTTTTTGAGTTAATTTCTCTGTGATGTATATTTTAATTTGAAATTCAAACATTTTGAACAGACCCACCTCTATTCGGTATTGGCAAATGGACATGGTGAATCTCAAACATGGACCATTATTTATAGTATCTCAATTGGTATACCCAAGGGATTGGAACATCTCCATATAAGATTTTAGAAGCACGCAATCCATGGTAACCTCAAGTCAAAAAAATACTTTTGGATCGTAATTACCATCCTTACATCTCTGACTTTAGCCCTCATCTTCTGTTGAATGCTACTACTAGCCAAGAAATGCTTGAAGCTTCAATAGCTGAGAGTTACAAGGCTCTAGAGCTGATCAAAATGAAAGATGCGAGCAAAGAGACTAATATATATAGCCTTGGGGTGATCTTACTTGAATTAATTTTAGGGACAGAGCCTATCAATGAGAACTCAACTCCTAATGACAATTTTTATCTGCCCAATTTCATACGGAATGTTGTCCTTGGACATAGGGTCAGAGACTTATTTCATCCTGAAATACTTATCAATGAACAATGATGGAACCAATGAAAAACATGATTCCGAGGGAAGGGGGGGAGTAGAGAGAAGGGAATAGAACTGATTCTATAAACTAGGACCCACTGTAAGACAAATAAATCTCATTTGTTGAGATTCTATTGGCTAGTGTAAATATGTTTACAACAACCGACCAGTTCTGAGCTTTTCCCTTATATAAAGATAATGTTGCTTGGATCACTAAAATTAGGGGTGACTATATCAAATGTACTAGAACCAAGCACATTTCGCCAAAGGTCTTTTATACATATGAGTTAAGAACGACGATCTTGATATTAAATAAATACAATGATGTGATAATTTGGCGGATCTATTTACTAAGCATTACCAACTGCAACATTTGAAAAGTTGGTACACAATATTAGAATGCGTCAAATGAGGATGATTTAAGTGAAATACTCTGCAATACAATTTCTCAAAACAACCTCCTTGTAATCACAACCACAATGGTGCCCAATGTTTCAACCACAAGGGAAATCAAGTTCCAACCATCAAAACCAATGCTAGAATTATCTAATTGAGAGGTAATTTTCCCAACCTTAAGTTTCAAGTAGCAAAAATATGAGAGACAATAATTGGAGTAGGAACAAGAGTTGTCATGCATGCATTCATTAAGACATTGGTAGAAATTAATCAATAGAAACGGAAACTTGATTGTGTATATTTTCTGGTATGGGCTTAGACATTGAAAACTTGGGGTCAAGGTCATGATAAGACTTGAGAGTATATATCCAAGTTGTTCCATGTGACTCTATTTTTCTTTTCTAAGGAGGCAAAATTTTATTGAAGGCGCAACCCAAGCACATAGGAAATATAAAGAAGGAAAAACAGGTGACTTCCTGTAGTGTTTTTATTATAATTATTATTCCTTATTATTATTATTATTATTATTAGCTAAAGAATACCCATGTTCAATATCAATGGGCCGCGCATGCTATAAAATCCGAAAACGGAAATAAATGTCACGACTAGAACTGCCATAGCTATGCTTACACCTACAAGTAAGCTGCATATACATGGAACAAGATCTAAGTGCAACTAACAGAATCTATGAGAACAAGGATATTAACCAGACGTTCAACTTTATATCTGCTAAATGGACAAACCAGGCTGAAAAGCGTAGCAGAACAGTAGCAAGGCTTCGTATGACTTCATTCGAGTCTAGCTTGAGCAAATTTATGGCATGAGCTCAAACAGGAAAGCTGGCTTGACCATTGCTAGACCTTTGCTCATGCAATTGCGATAGAAAATCCCCTTGCACTTGAGTGAAACTGTGATTTATTCATTTATTTATTAAGCCATTTTGTTCTCCTTATTTGTTATTATTAATCAGTTTTCATTATAGAAACTGACCCGAAAAGAATCCTTTGCAGTTTTTGTTTTTGGTGGATTTTCAAATTTTTGATCCGTTTGGGCTCTTGAACTGACCCGACCCATTGATTAGGGTTTGCTATATATTGCATTATTTCTTTGAATGGTCGCTGCACTATATTTCAGATTATCATCTTAAATTCAAATCCTATCAGCTCTGTTGACGTAGGAACATTACCAAACCATGTAAATTGTGTCATGTATGATTGATTACACTTTTTGTTTTGTTTTTTTTTTTTTTTCTCTTATCGTTCCTAACAAACTCAAGTATTGCATGCATTTGATATCTCTCCTTTCTGATAGCAAACAATTACCACATTGCGATTCTTGATTTTGCCACAACTTGGGAAACTGTCTAAAAACTCAACATATGAAAACATATATAACACCAAAATAGTATTCTACCTCGTGCAACCATATCAAAAGTTGAAAACAACAGGTGACAAGAACTCTAAGTGCATGTTTGGGATTGCGGTGGGAAATAAAGCTTATAACTTATAGCTTAAGTAATAAGTTCTACTATTAAAAAATTATTTACTTTTTAGTAACCATATGTTTAAAGAACTTTCAAACATGTTACATTTGTTTGAAAACAAATTAAAAGATGCTTTCTAAGGTAAAATGACAATCATTTGATATTTTTTTAAATTATTTCCATATCATTAAAAGTTTGAAAGTAGTATGGATATTTTCACCTATCGAAAGTCTTTTTAAAATTTGAATTACATTCTGGATTATCCGAAAAAGCATGTTTGAGGAAAAACATTCTCAAATGTAATTTTTAGCTTATTTGAGATTAAAAAGTACTTTAATGTCCATGTTTGGGGTGGAAAATATAGCTTATATTGTTAGGGCTTATAGCTTATAACTTAAATAATAAGTTCTACTATTAAAAATTTATTTACTATTTGTTACATTTGCTTGGAAACAAATTATAAAAAAGTGTTTTTTGATGTAGAAATTACAATTATTTAAATTTTTAAAGATTATGACCATATCTTTAAAAGTTTGAAAGTTGTAATTATTTTAAAATTGAATGAGTATTTTCATCCATTAACAATTTTTTTAAAATTTGAATTACGTTCCGCATTATTCGAAAAAAAAAACGTTTGAGGAAAAGCATCAAAATAATGATTTTTCTCAAACGTACCTTTTAACTTATTTGAGATTAAAATTGCTTTAATATGTGACACCAAAACAAACTAACTTTCACATTAAAGAGCTTTTAAGACTATTTAAGCACTTTTTAAGACTCATATCACAACCCCAAACAGACCTGTAATAAACAACCTAATTTTTTCATTAAAGAGTTTTAAAAGTTATTTAAATATTTTTTAAGGCTCCTAATGCGACCTCAAACAAGCCCTAAGAGGCCAGTAGTTACCATGTAAGCCTACTGAGCACTAAGTGTTTTCACATCTTAACTTGAAATGGATGGGGAGAGATAGGTAGGGCTGTAGCTCAGACGATAAAAGCACGTGTTGGGGTGATTTGGGAGGGAGTTCAAATAACTTCGCTCACAACTACAACAAAAAGGGAAGGGCATTTTCCCCCGAGGATAGGAAAATCATGATTAGGATAGCAGCCAGGCGAAATCAAATCTCTTAGAACTGAAACGGCTTATGTTCTTGGAGCAGGCTCGGACACATTGAGTGCACTGTATAAAACAACCAATAAATTTATGCATGCTTGTAGGTTCAATTGGCCTCAGGCGGCCAAGTTGGCCGGATTCTAGCTACCACCGGTGATCTAGATGGGGCCACCCATGCAATGGCCAGGTCGGGCCTCAGCCACCACGTATCCAGGTTATAATTTAATTTATCTCTTTGGATGTAAAGGAACGCGTTGCGTAATGGTTGAAAAACATCAATGGGCTTTGTAACGACCAAAAGGAGAAGGGAGATACTTGCAAGATGGGCGGAGGGTCTGCTAATTCAACAATATTTGAGGAATGAAATCACATCCAGCCGCTAAGAGGAAGGCAAAAGTCTTATAAATAAAGAAAAACATGTGAAATGCAGAAGATTGGCGCCTCTATGGGTTTTGGAAATACAATTCAATGCTTCTTGAAGCTTTACATATAATTCAGCTGCCACGGTCAGATTTGAGGTCCATTACTCCGGGAGTCTCACCATCCACAACCTGATTATCCCCTTCCATCTGATCATCTTCTTTCAAATGATCAAATGCCTTTTTACAAGATGGACTTTCAACATGAATATAACTTCGTAATTTTTCACAAATACCAGTTGAAAAATGACAATTTTCTCCAAGTAACCTCAAAATCTCCTCTGCCGCTTCTACATCTCCCTTCTCTTTCAAGTACTCGAGACATTCAGCCAATATAAAACGGTTGGGCTTGTATCCTGGTAGATTTCCCAACAGTGCCTGCTTCATTGTCTCCACTGCCTTCTCCACCTGACCATGTGCATGATATCCACTTGCCAGTCGATCCCATGTGATCGAGTCTACCTCCGTCCCACTCTCTCTAAGCCTGTCTATATATGCTTCAGCCTTTTCCAAAAGACCCTTATTGCAATAAGCAGTGATCAGCACGCGTGGAATCCGAAAGTCAACAAATGTAGTTACAGATTCCCACTCCTCCAGGATCTTTTCAGCACTATCCAAGTCATCCAGCTTTACTAACGAGCTTATCATACAAAGATAGCCCGAGTTCCAGACTTTCCCCATCCCTCCATACAAAGTCCAAATACGATACACCTCCGCTTTATTCTGAATAGCCGTGTATAAAGTGAGGAATGTTTCATAAGCAAACTTCCTGGTTTTACCGCTAACGAGTTGCTCTGCTTTCTTCAGCATTTCTATCGTCTTTTCATGTAAACCAGCTTTCAAGTATCCATTTGCTGCAACAGCATAAGCATTCCAGTCCATGGTGATTTCAGGATCAGCTTCCATCTTCATTAAAAGCTTCTCTATTCCCTCAATGTCAGAGGTGGCTGCATAAGCATTCAACCTAATGTTAAATGTGAACATATTCCAATCAATGCCCTTCTTTTCCATCTCTTGCATTACACTGTCTAGTTTCTCAGTTTTACCCAACCGAGAATAGAGTTTTAACATAACGTTATAAGACAGAGATGTTTTCAGAAAACCTCGCTCCCTCATCTTCTGCATGGTGGCCTCTGCTTTATCTAAAGATTTATGTTCTGCATAGCAGTTTAATAGAGCACCATATACGTGGATGGTGATTCTTGAAGTGTCAGGGATGCCATCAAAATACTTCTCTGCTTCTTCTAGACCATGGACTTTTGAGATCAAATCTAGCCGAATCGCAAAGTCTCCAGGGGATAGGTCATGGTTCCTTTGCTCACTCAACCATTCAGATATCTGCTACAAAACAAGATCCGGAAGCATTAATATGAAGATTATGGTCACATTACCATTGCGCCAAACAAGGATGGTTAAGTGAAATACTCTCCTATACAATTTCTCAAAACAACTTCCCTGTAATCACAGCCACAAGGGTGGCCGATGTTTCAACCAAAATGGAAACCAAGTTTTAACCATAAAAACCAATGCTAGAATTATCTAATTGAGAAGTGATTTTCCCAAACTTAAGATTCAAGTAGCAGAAATATGAGAGACAATAATTGGAGAAGGAACAAGAGTTATTATGCATGCATTCATTAAGACATTGGTACAAATTAATCAATAGAAACGTAAACTTGATTATGTGTATATTTTTGGTATGGGCTTAGACATGAAGTAACTTGGGGATTACCGTCATCATAAGACTTGAGAGCATATATCCAAGTTGTTCCATGTGACTTCCTTTGTTCAGATTTCTATTTTTCTTTTCTAAGTAGGCAAAATTTTATTGAAGGTGCAAAGGGCTCAACCCAAGTACATAAGAAGTATAAAGAAGGAAAAACAGGTTTCTTCCTTTGTTCTGTTTATTATTATTATTATTAGCTAAAGAATACCCATGTTCAATATCAAGGGGGTGCGCATGCTATAAAATCCGAAAATGGAAAGAAAGGTCACACAACTACCACTGCCACAGCCATGCTTACACCTACAACCAAGCTGCATATACATAGAACAAAATCTAAGTGCAACTGACAGAATCTATGAGAACAAGGATATCAATCAGAAGTTCAACTAAATATCAGCTAAACGGACAAACCAAGCTGAAAAGCATAGCAGTACAGTCGCAAGGCCGAGCGTTCCCAAGGAACAAGTTGCCAAGTTTAAGCGTTACTCTTTCCAGATGCAGCAGAGATGATGTAGACCCAATTGCTGACAGTTTCTTGGAGAATTTGGAACAGAGAAATTCTTGCAACTTACTGAGTTGTATCGATCCTGAGATTTCGTATGACTCGTTTGAGTCTAGCTTGATCAAATTTACAACATGAGCTCAAAAAGAAAGCTGGCTTGACCATTGGTAGACCTTCACTCAAGCAATTGCGATAAAAGTCGCCATGATCTATTTGAAAGTTTGGTTGACATGAGTGAACCTGTGATTTTGGTTGACATGAGTGAACCTGTGATTTATTCATTTTCATTTTTATTAGAAGTCTGGACTATGGTAGCATTTTGGGCAACTTAAAAAACACTATTAGGCCATTTTGTTCTCCTTATTTGCCATTATTAATCAGTTTTCATAATACAAACATTATATTAGAGTTCTCACAAGTAGTGAGAACTGAGGATGTAATTGGGTTGGGCGGGTGACAACTACACTTGGATAGAGGTAACTGAGGCATTTTTCTGGGCCTACCCATGCATTCTTATTTTGATAAAAAAATTTGTTGGGCTTCTTTGTGTGGAGTCTGATTCTGTTTGTGGCGGCTGTACCTGACAAGGATTCTTTGGTGGATTTTCAAATTTTTGACACATTTTGGCTCTTGAACCGACCTGGCCCACTGATTAGGGTTTGCTATATATTGCATTATTCCTTCGATTACCATTTTGAATCAAATCCTCTGTAGCTCTGTGGACGTAGGAACATTGCAGAACCACGTAAATTTTGTGTCATGTATGATTGATTCCACTATTTGTTTTTTTTTTTTTTTTCTCTTATCGGTCTTAACAAACTCAATTATCGCATGTCACTTGGTATCTCTTTTTTAACCCCAAGGGGTGGGCACAAGTAGTAAAGGCCTTGGGCTTGGGGCTATGTTCCCCCTTGGTCTAAGGTTCAATTCCCCTTGGGTGCAGACAATCTTTAGAGGCCAATGGACTAGGAGATTTTCCCTTTGAATTACCTAAGGTGCACTTGTGAAAAATTCCTTGCTAAGAGTCTGTGCACTCCCGGGATTAGTCGGGACGCTGTTCCAAACACCCGGTGCCAATGAAGAAAAAAACTTGATATCGCTTCTTTCTCATATCAAACAATTACCACATTGTGATTCTTGATTTTGCCACAACTTGGGAAACTATTTAAAAACTCAACACATGGAAACATACCTCCAAAAGAGTATTCTACCTCGTGCAACCATCCTCCAAAGTTGAAAACAACAGGCGACAAGAACTCTAAGAGGCCCTTTGTTACCTTGTAAGCCTAATGAGCGCTATTTCATCTTAACCCGAAATGGTTGGGGAGAAGAGCAATTCTTTTTTTAGGGTACTCCCGGGAACAGATATAGAAGAGATGGGTAGGGACAGTAGCTCAAAGGATTAAAGAGCGTGTATTTTTTTTTTTGTTGGGGGGGGGGGGTTGAATAACCTCGCCCACAACTGGCAAAAAATGGAAGGGCTTTTTACCCTGGGGATAGAAAAATCATGATTGGGATAGCAGACGGGTGGAATCAAATCTCTTAGAACCAAAACGGTCTTCTGTTCTTGGAGCAGACTCGGACACATTGAGTGCACCGTATAAAACATCCAATAAATTTATGCACGCTTTTAGGTTCAAATTTACTTCTACCACAAGTATACCATACAATTCAGATGGACTCATTCGTCATCTATCAGACAATCATTACACCCTTCGCAGCCTAAAAAGTTTTAACCAAAGTGTACACCCATATCAAAAGTACATAACACGGGCACTCACAAATGCATATAAGTTTGAAGGGAATTGATACCTGTAAAGCGTGTTTGAAGCGACGATATTTGCGGAGCTGCTTGATAAATTTATGAAGCTCGGAATTCTGGACGTCTCGTCCTTCTTCGAGCCACTGGTCGATCACTCGGACGATCGGAACCCTAGGATCACCGGCCCGCGAAATGCGAAGGTAGAGAGAGTCGATTTGGGGCGCAGACCTGGGTATGATTTCGGTATGATAGAAGAAAGCACCGAAAACCCTCGAAATGGCATAGCCGCGCCATGGATTTGAGCGAAACAGCTTCATGCATTAGGTTGAGAGCGTGAGATGAAATCGAACCCTAACGAATCACGATAAATGCCGTAATTCTGAAGGCGTTGGGGTTTAAGGGTTTAAGAATTTTAATAGGCCATTGTGGTGAAGCCCATTTATTACTTTCGGCCCAACATTGGCCGTTTTAGGGCCGTTTAGATATTTAGAAAATTCACAATATAATTTGAGTAATAGTAAAATAATTTGAGTTAATAAATTTTATTAAGTTTTGAAAAATAAGAAGAAGAAATTGAATAAAAATAATATAAAGTTAAAAAAATAATTTAAATATAATTTTCTTAATTTTGATTTTATTTTAAAATTTAAAAAGTTGTATTATTTTTTGTATTTTGTTTAGGAGTTTGAAACAATTGTAATGATTAGGTAAAGATTAGATGAAAAAGTTAAAGATTTGAAATTAAAAATGTTTTGTGTTTGAGTAATGCTTGAGAAGAAAATATCCTAGAGATTAAGAATATTTCATTACTATTCACTAACCATTTTATTTTTATTCACAAAATTTTGATCTTATCTTATTTCTCAAACATTCCCTTAATGTAGGACGAGTAGATGCTATGAAACTAAAGTGAAATTTAAGGTGAAACTTGTTCTTGAATTTTCATATGGATAACTTGTCATACATGTAATATCAAATAATGAAATGATAACGATGATATTGTTATTCTAAGATTCTAATCATACCACAATAAAATAATTTATTTTTGAAATTATACAAGATTGGGCTTATCGAGTTAGGTCATATTTGGACAGTCAAATGAAATGAGATAATAAATATATGAATAATAATAAGATAGTTTATGAATAGCAGTGAAATAATTTGAGTTAAGATTTTTATTCAATTTTGAGAAAGAAAAGAGAAAAATTGAATAAAAATATTATAAAATTAAAATATTATTTAAATTTTTAAATATAATTTTTATTTTAAGATGCGAAACCCCCCTCTCCCAAATGTATATATATAAAAAAAGAAAAAAAAAGAATGTCGAGATAAAATGGAATAAAATAAGTTGAGATTTGAGTCTAACTTCATATCGAAAAAGGGTCTTAATTTGGTCTTTTCGATAAACTTAATTTAGTTTTTTCGATAAACCTGTGCCGCCAATTATTTTTCCCAAGCAAAATATATCCCACCATATCATTATTTGTCCAATTTTTAGTTAGTCATTTTCGCAGATGAGATGAGATGAGTTGAAATTAAAGTTAAAAGTTGAATAAAATATTGTTAGAATATATTTTTTTTAATATTATTTTTATTTCTGAATTTAAAAAAATTGAATTATTTATTTTATTTTATGTATAAATTTGATAAAATTGTAATGATTAGATAAGATGAAATGAAATAAATTGTAAAGAATTGTGAAAACAATCAAGACGTACCTTCCATCGCTAGAGCTAGTGGGCCAAAAACTTATATTTGGAAAACTATTTTCTGTATCATCTAAGTGATGTCATATGCCCATGAAAATAATGCCATCGATAGACAAACATGAATAATGATTGATTAAGTCATTGAGAAGTTACGCATTTGAACCTATGTCTAGATCGTTCTGAACATGGACAGGCATTTGGAAGGAAAACTATTTTACTAAGTGAATATTTATTTATTGTGGCCATCTATTCCTAAAGATACGTCAATTTGTAAGTTTATTTTTATAAAATCACTTTGTAAAAAAAATATCTCTTTTAATATATATGTTAACAAGGTGGTCATATGTACACTCATTTCTATTAACAATGTTGCATATTTTTAACCTTCGCTTGTAATTTGAATATGTGCACATTCTTGATTATCATATTATAAGATGATTTTTTTTTTCAAAGAGCCGGTAGCCACAAATTAGTGATCCCATCTCAAGTTTATTAAAAAATCATCACTTGTGGGTTGGAAAACCATGGTTACAAGCCAAGCATCTAGGAGAACACAAGAATCCTCCCAAATACAAAACCAACACAAAACATAACAGAAATCTAAACAGGCCTACATAATAAAGCAATAAAAATCTAAACAAGCCTATTTGACGAGCACCGAGGGATAAAAATTCTAAACAAGCCTAGTAGAAGTAAAAATCTAAATATGGAAAACGGAAGAAAAATCTAAACAAGCCTAAAAACCAAACAAAACTATAACTACTGAAGCAACATCTCATTGACGAAGGTAAGGAAGACCCATCTTATCAACAAAAATAATACCTCGTAGACATCTTGGAAGATCACGATGCCCTTCATAAATCTCATTCTTTCCACTTTCGCCTTCTCTAGCTCGAAAATCGGCCGCACCATTTCCTTCCCTATATTGATGACCACCAAAAAGTTTATTCCTTCAAGCTCCACCTTTAAATCATCCCAGAAGTCCCAAAGGTACCATAAGGTACATCTCCCTTTCCGGAGCCAGTCTACAAAAATACGAGAGTCACTTTCAATGACATTAAAAAAGTGAAATAGCTTACAAAGACAAATACCCACCACGATCGCCTTAAGCTCGGCCCCGTTATTAGTCCCATTCTCAAAGTGAGTTGAGAACACTGCTTTAACCACACCATTAGAATCACGGATAATTCCACCACCTCCCGAGTTCCCCGAATTTCCACAACAGCTCCCATCACAGTTAAGTCTCACCCAACCCAAGGGGGGTTTGGTCCAAGTCACTATTTTTACCCCTTTCGCCCCAGTTCTCGGACGTTCAACCTAAAATTCTTCAAGAATTTTAATATCTTGCATAGATAATTTTCGGGTAGCTCTAAGATTATCAGCCAATTACTTCATCCAAAACCGAACATCCCTCCAGATTTTCTCTGCATTATCCTGCACGCCTTCCATTATTGCCTTACACCTTTTTTTCCCATAAGCTCCAAGTAATTAGGCAAGGAATGAACCAACTAATGTGCATTTTATGGAGGATTTTTTTGCGTAATGCAACCAGATCATAACTCTGGTTTTCCAAGGCATTTGATGCGTAAATGGGACTCCCATCACAGCACTTGTGTGAGACCAAACACCCAAAGCTACCTCCCCAAAAGATAGACCATGGGCAATAGTTTCTGTGACTTTTCATGCGGAGCAATCACATGAAGAAGCTAGATAGATGCCCTTGCTCTGCACTCTGTCATCCACGGCTAAGTAGTTTGACCATGCTTTCCATTCACAAACAGAAATTCGTTTCAGCAACACGCTGTGCTAGAACCAATCGTGGTACAATGTATTCGGGCTTTTACATCTTACCACCTCCCACGTCATGCCAGTAGAGAAAACACCATCCAGAGAAGGTTTCCAGATGAAGATGTCCTATCCACTTTTTTCAGCTGTCACATTTTGTAAAATCTCCTTTGTTAGTTCCAAACCAACTAACTCCAGTAAACAATCAGAGTTCCAATAATTTTTAATCCAGCAATCCTTAATGCATAGCTTAGAATTTCGCACAGCCTCAACTCTAACTGATAGTGTGCCTGAAGCAAGCCATTTGTCAAATTAGAATGAAGCATTTCCTCCTCTCACCAGCACTTTTATATTCTCCATAACTTCCGGAAGATAAGACATAACCGACTTCCAAAAGCGAGATGCAGTAGGCCTCACAATAAAAGACAAAATATGCTCATTACGGAAGTATTTTGCCCAAAAAAATTCAGACCACAAAGTCTTGGTAGTTAGTAGCCGGTAAGCTAACTTCATGTGAAGAGATTTCTGTACATCTTTAAGATCTCTCAAACCCATAGCCCATTCTGAAATAGGCTTACAAACTTTCCCCCAGATCTCTAATGAAACTTTCTTTTGTCGTTTGCCTCACCCCAAAGAAAATTGGCCAAAAGTGATTTTATACGTGACACAGTCACCATGGGGTATTCATCACAGACATTAAGTGAATCGATATGCTTGATAAAAAGTGTCTCGATAAAATTAGTCTTCCTCTATGCGAAAGAAGCTTAATTTTCTAGCCTACGATTTTCTTCCTTATCTTCTCAATTATCGGCTCCATAATTCTAGACGTCATTCTTCCTAATACCAATGGCGCCCCCAGATACGTAACAGGAAATATGCCTTCCTTAAAACCCGTAACTCTCAACAACCCACGCTTATGGATTAAGGAGATATGCTTCGACATAAACAGAGTAGATTTATCTTTACTAATAATTTGGCCCGACCACTTCTCATAAGTCTCCAGAGTGTGAACAAGGTTTTTCATAGACCTCTTATTCCCATTCACAAAAATAAGAATATCATCTGCATAGAGTAAATGAGATACTAAAGGAGCATCAACTAGATGGTAGAATTTTTTAATACACCCTGAATTAAAATTTTTTCTGAGTAATCTTGTCAGAACTTCCTCCATGATAATGAATAAAAGAGGAGAAAGAGGGTCCCCTTGGCGCAGACTCCTGGCTGATTTAAAATAATCAGTAAAAGTCACATTCATCATAAGAGAAAACCACGGGGATTCCACACAATGCCATATTAATTTGCAAAAATTATCGGAGAAGCCAAAGGCCCTAAAGACCTCCAACAAAAAACCCCAATTCACCCTGTCATAGGCCTTAGCCATGTCAAGTTTCATCATCACATTACCACTGACATTTTTCTTATGTAAAGAATGAACCATTTCCTGAGCGAGAGTGATATTTTCAAAAATGCTTCGCCCAGGAATGAACTCCCCTTATTCACGGGAGACAAACTTTTCTACAACCACAGTTAGTCTAGCGACAATAATCTTAGAGAAAATCTTATAAGACACGAAACACAAACTAATCGGTCTAAATTTGTCAAAACTGGAGGGATCAGGCACTTTCAAAATTAAGATAATAAAAGAGGAAGAATAAAACCTAGTAAGGGGCGCACCCCTGAAGAAATCTCTAGCCGCCTCAATGACATCATGTTTAACAATATCCCAGCAAGACATATCAAATTCTAATCCGAAACCGTTAGGACCCGGATTGCTATATTTGGGAGTAGAAAAACTGCTTGTTTCACCTCGTCCTCTGAAGGTTCTGATCAAAGGAATAAATTCTCTTCCTCAGATATTTGTTTCTAAATCAAATTAGAGAGGTCACACTCCTCAACACTAGAGTTCTTAGAGAGAAAATTTTGAAAGAAATCTGCAGCTTCTTTATGAACAATATCGGCCTCCTCAAGAATTCTTCCATTATCGAGCACCATCCTTGATATTAGACCTTGTTCTACTTTTGATTAATAACTGGATGAAAAAATCTCATGTTCTGATCCCCCTCTGTCAGCCATCTTTTTTTAGCTATCTGACCCAAGCAGCTAGCTTCCCTATTTTAGTAACTAGGAAATCAGCCTCAACTTCCTCAGATAAACCACCATACAATTGATTTTCCAGAAATTCTATACTTTCCTCAAGAACTCTTATATTATCATCCACTCTCCTAAAAACATTTTTGTTCCAAGTGTGTAAAGCCACCTTGGTATGCTTAAGTCTGATAGCAAGTTTCAGAAGACCCAAGGTCGAGTCATGCTGATTCCACGCATCTTGAACACATGACAGGAAAGCGTCATGAGTACACCACATGTTGAGAAAACAAAATGGAGAAGGACCATAAGAGAAAAGCGGCACCTCTGGAAAGACCACCATCGGAAAATGGTCAGATGATTTCCGCAAAAGGTATTTAAATTTAGCCGACGCAAATTTCCTCAAGAATTCATCATTAATAAGCACTCTATCCAGCTTCGCCTAGCTCCTAGATACCCCTTCATGGCCATTACACCATGATATACAATGGCCAGCATTTGATAAATCAAATAAACCACAATGATCTAAACAATCATTAAATTTCGACATCGAAATGAGAGGTCTTGGGTTTCCACCAATCCTTTCCGAACCCATGCGAATCACATTGAAGTCACCCAGCACCATCCATGGTACGTCAGCCACTTACGTCGCTTCTAACAGGTTCCATAACTCTCTTCTTTCAACATAAGTACATTTGGCATAGACAAAAGGAATCAAAATTCTATGGCCGGCCATAACCAGCCATCCAAAAACCATTTGAGAGGTATAAGAAATTACCTCAAAATCATTCGTATCCTGCCAAAACAGCCATAGCTTACCACCTTGTCTTTCATTAGAAACAAAGTGATCATACTACAAAGAATTCCCCAACATAGACATACGATTCTCAGAAACAAAAGGTTCTGAAATGGCACACAGTTTTACACAAAATTTATTGAGAAGCTTCTTTAGCCTACCTCTAGACTTTCTCAAACCTCTAATATTCCAGAAAAAAATTGTGTCCGTCATAGATTTAATTTTTGTGATCGGGTATGAACCCTTTGAGATTTCCTCACCGATAATTTCTCCGTCATTTTTTATTTTCCAGAAATAGAATGATGTTCCACATTTGACTCGTATAGTTTTTCTTTTCCCATCAGTGTTGTTATTTCGCCTTCTTCTCTATCAGATGCATTTTCTAGTGCCAAAGCCCCTTGACAAACACCATTATGCATCTCTTCGACGTTCTCAGATTTTTCATTTTGTATTTGAGACGTTATTTCTCAAGGGGGTCTATTGTCGTCACACCACACTTCTTCATATTCCTCATCACTACACTCTGATATATCAGTCCTCACATTTTGTCTAATATTTAATTGCAGTTCCATGACAGCTTCCTCTGTTTTTTCCTTAGTTTCTTGAATTTTCACCACAGGATTTATCATAATCACCGTATTATTCACGTCATTTGTGACCTGCATATTATTCTCCACTATTCACTTCATTCGTAACATGTATATTATTTTTTGTAACCTGTGTATTATTCTGACCTGCCTTATTATCCACTTCCGCAGCCTGCCTATTGAGATCTATAGATTCGTCTAATAAACCTTTGTTATTTCTTGGCTACCATACCTTTTTATCCTTCTATTTACCTTCATCTTTTCATTTTTCGCCCACCCTGCAAACCACCGATGTATGCCCTTGTCGATAACATTTGGAACAATAAAACCCAACTTTTTCATACTTTGCTTCCTGCCAGATACATGTATTGGGTGCCAAAACAATAGGAAAACCGTTTTCTGGTTCCATGGTTAGATCTACTTCCAAACAAATACGCACCCCCAGGCTCTCGTACGATTAAGAGTAGCATTATCTATGCCCAGGTATCGACCGAAACGGGTAGCCAAAATTTGTAAAAAATTTGTTCTATATAAATGCATCGATAGGCCTAGAAAATAAATCCATTGTGGTGCCAACGGTGACTCTTTATTCACATCAAAGTCTTTGGACCATTTGAAAAGCTGAAAGTTGATCCCTGCCAGTGTTCGTCCTTTGCGTGCCCAACCATGAACAAAGTCACCTTCATTTTTCATCTGGATAAGAACATGGTAATCATCAATAAAACTTTTCGTTGGTATATCCTGCAGACCCCAAGTTTTGACCATAGACAATCGGATTTTGTCGATGGATGGTTGAACCCTCATGAATTTCAAAACCAGTGCAAAGCAAAATTCTTCCGCTTCCTTTGTCATCTCATTTTCAGAGAATATAAAACCCAATTCACCATTAATCTCAACTGGAAAATGCATGGGGATTTTAAACGATGGAGCCTCCATCTTCTTGTTAACCACTTGGACGTAAGACAGAACCACATGACCTAATGAAACTTCAGGCTCCGTGGACTAAGAAGCCATCGGAGGGAAAAAAAAAGGTGTCGTCAAAGGCATCACCGAAAGTCCACCAACCTAAACCAAAAAATGGAAAGGCCGGAAAAATATGACCTTCCAAAATAAGAAAAAGATCACCTTCGTGATCGCCAAAACGAAGCCTATTATATGATGCATTTATCATATTAAAATATGCATTTGGATGATGCAGGTGATTTATATTTTAAGGATTTGGTGACTATTGTATGTCTATCAAGATTAACGTTGAATATCTTTTTGCCCATGCATACATTAAGAATGGTTTAACTGGATCATTTGTTTAATCAATTTATTGCTTGATCTTTCCGTGTAGAAATAAAGAGTAGTGCTAGGCTGCCGTCGAGCAATGACAACTGGGCATGCCACCTAGCACAAATTTGTCTTTTTATTTTTTCATTCTTTTTTTTCATATTTTTTAACATATTTAAATATTTTTAAAAAACAAAAAAGATACACTAATACACTAAAAATCACTTTCATAATCATTAATTAAAAATAAATAAATACATGAGTGGTCAAAGTGAAGGGGCAAACTCAGACGGCATACTAGCATTTCTCAGAAATAAAACGTATTAGATCATTAGCATCGGCTTGCCCATCCCATTAGTTAAAATTTGCATAATATCACAATATTTGATTAAAACCTAATGCCCACATTTGATTATAAATCTAGACTCTGTATAATAATAAAATATTATTAATTTTAAATTTTAAATTATTTTTTTCTAACTTATTATTATCATATTTTGTAGTTCTACTGGTCATATGTTAGTTTTTAGTCAAATAAAATATATGGTGTTATATTTCATAATTTATAACCTGCACTTTTTCGATGATTTTATATTTAATAACATAACAGTTATTTCGTTCATTGTAATTAAATTATAGTTTTTACTTCTATTTTCAATGGTCGATAATATCCAAAACTCGATGATTACACTCATCTAAAATTTCATATATATATATATATGTATGTATGTATGTATGTATATATATGTCTTAACTTACCAACCGACTATCTACACTTTTCATTCAACTATCTTCTTTTGTCAACTTTTCTTCTATCCAACAATTATATCTACAATTTCATTTTCGCTTCTTCTTATGCCAAACTTTCTTTTACCCTGCTACTCATATGTTTTGTTGTAACTAATAGTCTCATTGAGATTTTATAAATAGATAAGGTACTATAAGTACTTCCCACTCATATGAAACCAACTCTCTTGAGATTTCCAATCTTTCTTTTTTCAATTCTTGAATTTACACCATTCTCAGTTCTCTATGGATATATATTGAAGTATTAATCATATTAATGTATATAAAGATTATTTTACGCATCCATTATGTAGTATAAGCTTATGATGAAGTAATGGCAGGTCTTATTGGCAAAAAAGTGAGGATTAGAGAAACTACCACACGATTGAGCATGAGAAATTTTGTTATTGTGATTGTGTCAATTTTTACTGATGAGTACTTGAGGTCTCTGAACAACAACAATATAGCAAGATTACAAGATGTCGGATAACGACGTGGATTTCTAGAAATGTTGGAAAGTATGGGTGTAAGAAAAAATTGAAAAACAGGTTGAAACGGACCAAACCGGACAAAACCGGTGGGTACGGTCCAGTATGTAACCAGTGCGGTGCGATACCGGTTCTTAAAAACAAAAACCGATCCTAAAGGAACCGGCTTTCATATTTTCATATTTTAAACCAAACCAGACTGGTACATATATATTTTTAATTTTTTATATTATATATAATTTTATATTATTATTATATATTATCCTATATTTCTAATTAATATAGCATGAAATTCTAATCTTATTATTCAAATCTATTAATCTTATAATATAAAATTAATATACTAGTATAATTAGACATTAATTATACTATTTTAATCTAATTATTCAAGTTTATTAATTTCACTAATAAGTTAGACACTATTTATATTATATTACTATAATTGAACATTAAAGAATTAATAATTGTAATAATAAATACTAAATTCTCACATTTAAATTTAGTATTAAAAAAATTCTAATATTAATTGTGAAGCGGAAAACCAAATCAGACCGGATTGAAACTGCAAAACCGAAATGGTTTTGGTGATGAATCCGTCCGTATCATTCCTTAAATTTTTAAAACTGTAATATACCGATTCGGTTGTAAAATTTCTCCAAAACCGGACCGATCACGCTCGTATTGGACAACATTGAATGCATGAATTAGAAATGAAAATCTACCCTAGTGCTTGGAAAGGTATGTATATGATTTTTTTTTTCAGTCAACAAAATAGTATCCATGCCAATGTTGAGCAAAGCCAACATGCGGATATTATCCTCCTTTTGGGTGAAAGATACTCCACATTGAGATTTCTTAGTAGGTGGCATTTTTACACCTTTGAGTTGTGTTCCTTGAAGTACAACATTATCATGTATGCCAGCCATTTTGTGAAGAAGGGATCTTCACGAAATGGTATGTCCATCTTTGAAGGGAATACAATTTTACAAAACCAAACAAATAAACATACAATTAAATGTATAAAATTAATAGAGCATTTTCAGCAAACTATATTAGAATGCACAATCTTAGCATATGATAAAAAGCATTTCTAGAAAAGTGCTATTAATTTTAGCTTTACAACAGAAAATTCTAAACAAAGACTAAAATTCTAGCAGTAATTTCATAAAGTATGCTTCCCTGTAAGTATATTTTCCTAGCACTCTTTTAAAGTCTGCATTCATGTAAGCACATGTTTATAATACCAGTGTCATGTACAACATAAAAAAAAAATTAAGAGTAACTAAAAAAAAGACCTAGTATAGTTAAAGTTGCTCTGACTCAGCTTCATAAAGGACCAAAGATTTTCAAGGCCATTAAAATGAGTCATATACATTGCTAGAACTAGATATGAGTACTAATTTCCATATCTTGGAAAACACAAAGCTTACATTTTGGACAACAGGAGGAGTGTCCATTATTTTGGACAACTTCTAGTGCATTACTTGACAACCATATTTAACAGGATATCATAATTGTACAAGGACTTTGATGCAGTAAACTGTGGGCTAAAGATAACTACAAGGAGTACTTGACAACTTGAATACCAATTTAATAAACTAAAATCGATATATATATATATATAACATAAGCTCTTTTAAAAAAATAGGAACAAAATTATTCTCAAAATATATTCAAGACTCAATGTAACCAAAAAAAAAAAAAGATCATGAAGAAAAAGTTACAACAATATCTGAGATCTGAAAGTAAATCCAACTTCTCAAAAGAGAGTATATTTGAATCGGTTATTGGATAGAAAAGCCATGACTCGTGACCTTACCAACCAACACCATGTATCAGGTAGTCTAAGGAAACTCTTCACACGAAATCAAGCCCAAGATGTCTGAGTCTACAGTTGCTTCTAAGCATATCATTGACCACTGGATTTGAAAAATCGTGAATATGGCTCGTTGTTAATTGTATATATAAATGAACCCAACCTTAAGATAAATCCAAAGTTCCTCCATTTCCTTTCTCATTAAGTTCATAAATCAAACATATCATTATAGTAGTCAAGATTTTCTAGGATGCCTAATAAACTTAGAGAAATTCTAGTCTTCTGAAACTAAAAAGGATATCGGAAAAAGTTTCAAACTTCCGTGTTCTTTCCAAATTTTCTCATGAACCAAGCGAGGGCAAGAGAAAAAATACAACAACTCTATATAATGGAAACGGCTTGGGAGTTGGGTCTTGTTGCTAACTTTCCCAAGCTTACTTCACTACTAAACAAATGTTAACAGTAATTCATTCTAATTCCATAAGAAATAATTAATTTTTCCATATAGTTGTTACTCATATTTATGAGAATCAACAAGTCATATAGGAGAGAATAAGATATCAAATAAATCCAAAATCAAACAAAACATCAATCATCTTGGAAAATATCGATAATATCAAAACCTTTAGTTCAGCTATGGAAGCAATCAGAAATGTTTAGGATGAAGGGAGGCATTACCTAGGCTATGATATTTATTGCAATCAGGAAGAAGTTTGGCACTGTGGAAGTCGAATATGTGAGAGATGTGAGAAAGAAAAGAGAGAAAATGTTAGAGCACGAAAATTTGAGAAAGAGAGGGAGAGAACACGCAGAAGGCTAAATATATATGAGTGAAGAGAAAATACAAGTTGGTTGGCATCATCGAAGTGGCTTAATTTCATAATTTACTTTGCAACCAATGGAGGACATGCTATTGACAAAGCATTGTCAACAGTAAAGGAGCTAGCGGTGGAGGAAGTAGAACCTTTCTTGTATGCGGTCGTGAAGGCAAAGAGGGATGGAGAGGAAAAAAAAAAAAAAAAGAAGAAGATGGTAAGCCCTTTTCCTCTGTGAAAGAACGATGTGGGTTTTTGCTTGGAGAAGGCTAATTGCATAAAAGAAACCGAAAAAGTTAGAGACGAAAAAATAGGGTCCAATTGGATGACATAATAACAAAAATGAGGATGCTACCTCCACGGCTCCCAGCTCCCCTGGAAGCTACTGTTAAGTATAATTAATTTTTTTGTTTTGTTATTTTTTTAACATGTATTTCTTAACACTTTAAACTATTTAAAAAAAATAAAATATTACAATACTATTAAAAAATATTTTCTTAATCATTAAATAAAAATAAAAATAAATAAAATAAAATAAAAAATTCCAACGATAATACCGAACAGTAAAAATTAGTGGTGAGAGTATAATTTTCCTTAAAAGATTACACAAAAACAACGTACTAAAGCCATCGCTGGTAGCTTTTGGTGTGGTGTTTTTTTTTTTTTGGCTTTTTTTATAGAGAAAAGATATTTGCAATCATGAATTGTGCAACCACCTCGTAATTATTTTGAAAAAAGTGAATAAGACATAGGACCCACATGAAAAAAATTAAATTTTTAATAGTGAACCACACTCTTTTTCAAAGCGATTACACGATATTTACACTCTTCATGATTGTATATAGAATTACTCTTTTTTATTTGTATTTTTTTAATACTTTTAAATCTTTTTTAAAAAAAAAAAATCCACAATATTATTAAAAAATACTTCCTTAATCATGAAGTAAAAAAAAAAAAAAAAGCAAGCAATAGATGGGAGATGTGAAACTAGCATTATTCTAACAAAAAATTAAATGGTCTTGCTACAATGAAGGTCATATTTTTTTATCCCAAATCTATTATTGTAGCTCAAAGGTTGGTTAGGTTTATCTTGCCTTATCCAATGTAGTCCGAATTTAAGTCATATTAGCTATTTTTGGGACTCCACTAGCATTTGGCTAAGCCACTATCAGTGCTCTTAATGTTTTACAGCATGTTATAGTGCATTCCACATCCTTTATTTGTGGACCTGTGGCAAACCATTAACTTATAACTAATACTTTTCATTGTAACTTGCATTTAGTTAACCATATAATATTTTTACATTCACACTTTTGGTTTTGTTGTATATATTTAAATTTAACTTTTCCAATGTGCCAAGATGAGTCTTCAATATAACTACGTTGATTTTGATTATCTTCTATCATTAGATACCTTGAGTCCTTAAGTAGTAACTTTTTTCGATATGTTTTAATTATTTTATTTTGATGAGACGGTCTTCCTCCAATTGGATGCAAATAAGTAGGGGTGAACAAAAAGACCGAATACCCAACCCGACCGAATTACCGACCCGAATTACCCGACCCGGTTGTGGTTTAAAGCGGAAATGGAATACCCGTTATCCGATTCGTTTTTTAAACGGGTATTACCCGTTTACCCGATTTCATCTAAAATCTTACGGAATACCTTTCCGCTCGAGTCTCAGCTCTCTCCATCGCAACTCTCCCTCGCAGCTGCTCTCCTCCATCAGCAGCTCTCTCCATCGCAGCTGACTCGTAGATCTCACTCTCTCCATCGCAACTCGAGCGGAAAGGTTAGTGGGTTAAACCCATTCTCATCTTTGTTCTATTATGCTCGTTGGTAAAATTTGGTATCTGGTTTAGGGTTGAAATCGTGTGGGTTGAAATCGTGCCATGTATTAGGGATTTTTGAATTTCTGTGCTGGCCGATTGTTGTGCGGTAGTTTCTAGACTGATTTCTCAAATTTTTCCTCTCATGATTGTTCTAGTTGGTGGTAACCGAATAGAGGAAGGATAATATTTTTATGTTGTGCTCTGTTTTACTCCCAGCCGTGTGCTTTGTAAGGCATTTTTTATGTATCCCTTCCTTGTGTTTTATTGAGTTTAAATTATGTTCTTAGTTATGTTTAAGCCTTTGTTTTATGTGTTAAATTAATAGAGATGAGAATGGGTATTTTTAATATTTTCCCTAAGTTAATAGTCTTACTAAGCAACCAAGTATTTTATTAAAACTAGTGATTTTTATGTTGTAATTTTCTAGTTTATAAGGGATTCACCCTTGCTGTTTTTTGCTATGTTTAAACAAAAAAAAAAAATGATGTTTCTTGCTAGTTTTCTTCAATACTAGTGTCCTTAGTCTAGGTAGTTGGGATTGTGATTGAATGGAGGGATGCTTAAAGGCATGAATGCACTAAAGCTACTAGCTGTCTATGGAGGTGCAGAAAATTCTGCTATGCACTCTGTTTTGAGGCTTAAAACAGTTCACTTCATTCCCATTATTCCCTTGCATCCTTTCCTCAACCAAAGTTAATTGTTTGTATGAAACACCATTGCAAACAAGTGACAAAGAGTATCATGGTATTAATTTCGTGGATGATCAAGAGTCTACACTTGCATGGCTTCTAATTTTAAGCTTGCCAAATAGATGGGTGTTGCTGCTGTGGTGCACTTGCATGTCTTCCCAACAGTACTATGAAAGCATTTCTATGGAATTAACCCTATCTATCATACATATTAAAGGAGTTATGCAATGATATGTTACCATTTGATTTTAACTTACTTTTCCATGTTACTAAATTATAAGGTCTTCGGAAATTTCATTTGTACAGTATTATTTTATGTGCCTTTCAAGTTACCATTTCAAACAAATTGTTCATGTATTGTGATTGACTTTGAGATAGTTTTTTAGTACATTCTTAATGACAGCTTGATGTATAATCCCTGGGTCACTGCAATGCTGGAATGGGGTTAATATTGAGCAACCTTGCCTCCCGAGTTTCTCCACCAGTTTAGTCAAATTCTCCTATCATCCTCCTTTTGGTTTGCCTGTTAACATCATTTAGTAAAGAATTTACAGGCTTAGACAGATTGTATTGTAAGATTAAATTAGAATACAATGTGAGTTGTAACTTACAACTTGTAAGCATGGCATGAGCTAGCTAGCTAGTGATGTATACCATGCATATATCTACCAATGATTCTGATATCTGCCAAATAGGTATTTTTTAGACTTCTTCACCATAGCACATCTAGGTTCCTCCACGACCTGCAGCAAAAACAAAATTTTTATTATGCAACAGCAAAGACATAAATACAAGAAATCCTACAACAAAAAACCTTTCGTATTTTATTATTCTTCTCTTTTTCTGTCTTCTTGTTCTTATTCTTCTTCTTCTTCTTCTTTTTCTTATATTTCTTTAACTCAGAACTTTCCACTTTTCCTCCGTCTGTAGAATCCTGCCAAAAAAAAGCACCCATCTGAGAAGTAATATATAGCCCATTCAGGGATCATCCTATCTATATTTTAATTCAGTTCTTTATATTTTTTCACCACCAATTTTCCTTATTAACTTACATCACAATAACTCTATACTGGGATAATAAAAATATGAACCATTTTAATCAGAAATAATGATTTCATGGATTACACAGTGGAGGAGTTACATGATTGTAGGATCAAATCACCTCAGAGTCACCAAAAGAGTCTACATGTTGAATCTTACTTCCTGAATTTGATGTACCACCTGATATAAACAAATAAAACAAAATTAGGAACTTCTTTACATTCATTGTTGAAGCTTAAGTCTCTCTTTGCATCCTTTTAAGGGAATATGTTTTATTTAATTTGCAGGTATCATACTCTATTTTTTTTTTTAATTTGCAGGGAATATGCCTTCATCTGGGTCTGAATCAATGCCCAATGTGATTCATTTGGATAGTACTCAGCCTCCAACTTTGGATAGCTCTCTCCCAACAACTAGTCCTCAAGTTCGCCCTCCTATCACAAGAAAACGGGGAAGATCAGATGTATGGCAACACTTTACGAGGATTGAGAATGTCGAGGATCCCGATGAGCCCAAAGCCACATGCGATTATTGTGGTAAGGTTTTGTTATGTCATCCTAAAAAACAAGGTACTTCATCTTTGAAGTACCATCATCAGACATGTAAAGTCTTTAATGCTAGTGGAGTTGGAAGGGATAACCCCCAATCAAAAATGACCGGGACTAGGAAGACGGGGGTGGATGGTACAACTAGCAGTCCTAGTGTTGGACTTGCTAAGTACAATGAACAGAAAATACGATCGGCGGTAGCTAAAATGATAATCATGGATGAGCTACCGTTTAGATTTGTAGAAAAACAAGGTTTTAAAGACTTTATGGCCATAGTTGAGCCTAGATTTCCAATCCCCTCTCGCATTACTATTATGCGAGATTGTATGAAGATGTACATGTTAGAAAAAGATAAGTTGAAGAACATGTTCATGGCATCTGATTATAAGATTTGCATCACTACTGACATGTGGACATCAATTCAAAATCTTAACTATATGTGCATAACAGCCCATTTTATTGATGATGATTGGATCTTGCATAAGAGGATTATAGATTTTAAGAAAGTTCCTGATCACAAAGGAATAACAATAGGAAAAGAGATTGAGTCATCTGTACTTGGATGGGGCATAAAGAAGATATTTACAATCACAATCGACAATGCATCCTCTAATACTACGGCCATTGATTATTTGAGGAAAATTGCCAAACTTAGGGATTGTATGGTATTAGAGAATAAACTTATGCATATAAGATGTTGTGCACATATTTTGAATCTCATTGTTCAAGATGGATTGAAAGAAGTTGATAAATCAATTGTCAAGATTGTGCAGTAAAATATGTGAAATCTTCCCCTGCAAGACTTAATAAGTTCAAGTCATGCGTAGAGAAGCAAAATATTTTGGGTGGTGGGCTTCTTTGTCTTGATGTTCCAACTAGGTGGAACTCAACATATCTGTTGAGTGCGGCTCTCAAATATTATGCCGCATTTGAGGTGATGCAAGATGAAGACAATGAGTTTGGCCCATATTTACATGAGGTTGGACAAGGAATACCAACTTTACATGATTGGGAAACCATTAAGGTTTTTGTAAAATTTTTGAAGCTTTTTTATGATACGACTTTGCGGGTTTCAGGCTCAATTTATGCAACTTCAAATTTGTTCATTAGAGAAGTATTTACAGTCTATAATTATTTGAACAAATTTTCTATGAGTGAGAGTAATATGCTGAAAACCATGTCGGAGAGGATGTTGTTGAAATATGACAAGTATTGGGGGGATTTTGAGAAATTGAACAAAATGTTGTTTATTGCATCTATGCTTGATCCGCGCTTCAAGTTAGAAGTTTTGGAATTTTGTTTTAGAAATTTTCTTGGGAATGAGCGAGCATCTGAACTTGTTGATTGGTTAAGGAGGATCATTGAGCGGATGTATAAGCAATATTCAAAATCTAGTGTAGGTTCAAGTAGGAGCCAATCAAGTGTTGGTGAGACCCAAAGCAATACTTCTTATGATAATGTGGATGATATATTAAGTATGTTTGAACAATATCAAGCATCAAAGGGTGTGGTAGAGTCTAAATCAGAATTGGATAAGTATTTCATGGAAAGTGTTGAAGGATCGACACCCGACTTTGATATTCTACTATGGTGGAAGGTGAACTCAATCAGATATCCAATCCTTGCCAATATGGCTTGAGATGTGTTAGCTATTCTGATATCTACTGTTGCTTCTGAGTGGCATTTAGCGTTGGAGGTCGTGTCTTAGATTCATTTCGTAGCTCATTGGCCCCAACAACAGTTGAATCTCTTAT
The DNA here is from genome assembly GCF_001411555.2 of Juglans regia. Lineage (NCBI taxonomy): Eukaryota > Viridiplantae > Streptophyta > Magnoliopsida > Fagales > Juglandaceae > Juglans > Juglans regia. The sequence goes on along the minus strand of NC_049901.1, from coordinate 21,467,877 downwards.
TTGCACACAAAATTGGTTAATGGCTCCCTCCATTAATTATGACTCCCAAGATGTAATGGAAGATGCTGAAAGCTACAAGTTAGAAATCGGTAAGATTCACATTTGAACTTTATTTTCATATAGTCTTTTCAATTAATTATATGTTTAACATAATTTTTTTTCATGTAGAGATAACTTTGAAGAATATTTTAAATGAGATCGATTGAAGATTACTTGAAGTATTTTTGGACCAAAACTAGCTAATCCAAGAGTAAGACCATTTTTTCTTTTTCTTTTGTTTTTTTTTTGTGGGCATGTTCTTCAATCTTCACTTTCTTTCTTAGCAATAGAGGATGTCCAATTTTAGTATCATTATCCAATTTTTTGTCGGCATGCAGATTAGCTAGTTTTGAAGACAGGAGGAAGATTCATGAACACGCATGGATAGGATTCATGTGGACATCAATATTTTGTGGGCATGCAGATTACTTGAAGTACTTTTTTGTGGGTCCGTTTTAATTGATATGTATGCCAAGTGTGTTTGTGTTGGAAGTGCTCGCTAAGTGTTTGATAGGATTAAAGTAAGGAATGCTGTTATGGAACTTTATGGATCAATACCCATATTTTTTAGTTTTTTTTTTTATGTGGATATTTACAAACATATTTTTTGTAAATTCTTGGAGTTAGAAGATTAAGAGACTAACATATATCTATTTTTCAGGAAAAAAAAAAAATCGAGTAATCGGGTATTCCGAAAACAGTGTACGGGTCGGCCAATCGGGTATCGAGTAAATCGGGTAATCGGGTAACGGAATAGTCTTGGGGTCGGGACAGGTCGGAACAGTAAATTTCGGGCCGGGTCGGGCCGAGTGAACAGTCCTACAAATAAGTCACCACTAGATGTGAGATGAGAGATCACATGAAATAGTTTAGATGTTCTGTCATCTTAGCGTATGTTTAAGATTGTAGTTGGTAATATAACTTTTAGCTTAAGACTTAGAGGTTAAAGTAATAAGCTCTACTATTAAAAAGCTACTTACTGTTTGGTAACCATATGTCCAAAGAACTTTTAAACATATTACATTTGTTTGGAAACAAATTAAAAAAATAATTTTTGAGGTAGAAATGACATAAAACATCATTTAATTTTTCACAGATTATGACAATATCCTTGATAGAAAATAAATCTTATAATCAAATACCAACAAAAATAGTATAATACAATTTTCCATAAGTATAATGAAAAGAGGGAGCAATACAATTACGCTCAATATTCATAAGATTTTCACTCGATATCTCTGATTGTTTCAGGCGTGAGTATTCTTCAGCTTCTTTGTCCTATATACTTTCAAGACGTAGATAATTCTCACCATCATTGTTTAACTTGAACTTAAGATCTTTCAATGCATGGTCTAATATAAAATTATGAATAGCCAAATCTACCACGACAATTTTAACTTGTTTATCCATAGAACATTTTGGTATATAATCCAATATCTTCTATCTATTTTTCCAAACTCCAAATCTTCTCTCAATAGTGCATCTAAGCGAGGAATGTGCATGATTAAATATTTCACACACTCCCATTGATCAATTACCACAACAAAAGTCCAATAGATGATATCGTTCCCTTCGGTATGGCCCCAGCGGCGGACCTATGTGTATCTAAAGGGGGGCCATGGCGCCCCCTCCCCCAACAAATTTTTTTTTTAAAAAAAAATCAAAATATACCCCCCCCCAAAAAAAAATTTGAAAAATCAAAATATACCCTAGTTTTTAATCATAATTTTATAAATATAGAAAATGCCCCCCCCCCACCAAAAAAAAAATTATAATCCCCATATGCTCTGCAAAATTTTATAAAATTTCAAACTTATTAATATGGATCCCAAAGTTTTTTATTATACAATATGAGACTTCTTAATATGGAGTCCACAGTAAAAATACAATAAAAATCATTTAAGGTTGGTGATCTATACAGAAAATAGTTGAGAGGTTTTATCCTCTAGACTTCATTGAGCAAGAAAAAATTTATTTAAGGTCTCTATTATAGTATTATATGCTTAATGTGACACGAAAATATCTAGAGTTTAGATGAAACTTAATAAACTAGCTTAGATAGTAAAATGAAAGATGGCATTCTAAATGATCACTTGATAGTTTCTATGAAGCAAATAAATTCTAAATATTTCATTACAAAAATAATAATGGATGAATATTATTTCATGAAACATTATCATAAAAAATCTGAAACATATATTAAGACATTGCATTTTTAGAATTTTTTTTCTTCGTGTATATTGCAAATTATCGAGATCTAATTTTATATATAGTTATGTTTTTATGATTTTTGAAATTCAATGTGTCACACACTAGAAAATTTGGGCCCCTCAGAAAAATTGCTGGTTCCGCCACTATATCCCCCCATGTATCCATTCATATGAGAATATCTAGAATATTTACCTATATACAATAAATGATAATTAATCAAAAGCAATGAAAAAATCTTTTATTATCTTATTTAGTTCATTAATGTCATTCTTATTAAATTCAAATCTCTAGGTGGACGCAAAAAGCACAATTCCACCTTCCGAATAGCTTCCATAAAAATAAGTTTATCGTGTGCTGCACTTTTTCATCTACCCAAAACAAAGGTAAAGAAGTGCATATGAAAATCACAAACTACCATCATATTCTAAGTAGATATCCCTATTCTATCAATAAATGAAATTTCTTTTGTTGGAGAAATTGTAACTAGCACATGGGTTCCATCAATAGCTCAAATACAATCTTTGAAGTATGGCTAATATTGTTCATCTTGGTGGATTTTGTTTTTGAGAATTCTTAAATTTCAAAAAACATAAATTTTCCAAATAAAAGGAAAATTTGGAAAAAAAAAAAGAAGAAAAATAATAATTTTTTTCCATTAATTAACCACAATAAAAGGAAAAAACACATAGATTTTGTGTGGCGGGAGTTTGCCTCAACCATGCTTCATGGGAGATGAGAGAAACACTATGTTGAGTTCTTTCCTCATTTGGTCACCAGGTGTAAGTGGAGACATTCGGTAGGAGGTTGCCTCTTTCGCCCTTAAGGGGCGAGGAGATAAACATTTTGTTAAGTTGTTTCTTCATTTGGTCGCGAGGTGCAAGTGTAGATACTTGACTTGTGTTTGGAGGGAGCTTGCCACGACGTCCCTTAAGGGGCGAGGAGAGAAACGCGTTGTTGAGTTGTTTCCTCCTTCGGTCGCCAAGTACGAGTGAAGACATTCGACTTGTGTTTGGCAAGAGGTTGCCTTGACCGCCCTTAAGGGGCAAGGATAGAAACACTCTGTTGAGTTGTTTCCTCCTTTGGTCATTAGGTGCAAGTGGAGACACTCGGGTTGTGTTTGGCGGGAGGTTGCCTCGACTGCGCTTAAAGGGCGAGGAGAGAAACACTCCGTTGAATTGCTTCCTCCTTGGTCACCAAGTGCAAGTGGAGACACTCAGGTTGTGTTCAGTGGGAGGTTGTCTCAAGCGCACTTAAGGGGCATCAAGAGAAACACTTTGTTGAGTTGTTTCCTCCTTGGTCACCAGGTGCGAGTGGAGACACTCGGCTTGTCTTTCGCGAGAGGTTGCCTCAACAGCACTTAAGGGGCAAGGAGATAAATGCTCCGTTGGGTTGTTTCCTCCTTTGGTCACCAAGTGCAAGTGGAGACACTCGGCTTGTGTTTGGTAGGAGGTTTTCTCGACTGCCCTTAAAGGGCTAGGAGAGAAACACTCTGTTGAGTTATTTTCTCCTTTCGTCGTGAGGTGCGAGTGAAGCCACTCTCGACTTGTATTTGGTGGGGGTTGCCTTGACCGCGCTTAAAGGGCAAGGAGAGAAACACACTATTGAGTTGTTTCCTCGTTTGGTCGCCAGGTATGAGTGTAGACACTCAGCTTCTGTTTCACAGGAGGTTGCCTCAACCTCGCTCAAGGGGCAAGGAGAGAAACACTCCGTTGAGTTGTTTCCTCCTTTGGTCGCCAAGTGCGAGTGGAGACACTCAACTTGTGTTTGGCGGGAAGTTAACTCGACTATGCTTACGGGGCGAGGAGAGAAACACTCCGTTGAGTTGTTTCCTCCTTCGGTTGCTAGGTGTGTGTGAAGATACTCAGCTTGTGTTTGGTGGGAGGTTTCCTCGATCATAATTAAGGGGCGAGGAGAGAAACACTCCATTGAGTTGTTTTCTTATTTGGTCGCGAGGTGCTAGCGGAGACAAAGGAAGCAAACAACCCTTTTATTACAATGGCATGATTACATGGAAATTTGTACAAAGTAATTTCTTAGGTGTTCAACATTCCATGGATGTGGTAGGTCCTTCCATTGGATATCTTTGAAGCGGTATGAACCCGATCTGTGGCTAGCTATGACAACATAGGGGCCTTCCCATCATGGTCCGAGATTCCCCTCTTCCGCAGTGGTGACTCCAACTTTCTTCAAGACCAAGTCTTCTATCTTGAAAGACCTTGCATTGACCCTCTTAATGAAATACAGCTTCGTCCTCCTTTTGTTAGCAATTGCTTTATTCTCTGCATTGGTTCTTTTTTCTTTCAGCAAGTCGAGGCCTTCTTCCAGTGCTTCGATATTTTTTCCTTCCTTTCTCGTAGCCTCTTCTTCAGTATGCCCATTATCATTTTATCTATAGCCTCAACTTCCCCGTTGGCCTGAAGATGTCCAGGGGAGGAATACTTGACCTTGATTTCAAGTTTGGCATAATAGTTCCAGTAGTGCTCAGAGTCAAACTGCATGCCATTGACCAAGATGATGCTCTGTGGTATCTTAAATCGGCATACAATAGTTTTCCACAGAAACTTGGTAACATTTTGCGAGGTTATCGTCGCCATTGCCTCGGCCTCTTCACTTTTTGTGAACTAATCATTGATGACAATGATGAACTTCGTTCCTCCTTTGTTGGCAGCATGGGACCTACTAGTTCCACTCCCCTCATGACCTGAGCTGCCAGAGCTCATCATTCTTAGTGATTTCTGCATATTCCATTGTGTACTTCTTCCATAACGTATTGGGCCTCTTTTTTTTATACACATCTTAGGGGCCTAGAAACCCCCCATTTATATAATGTGCCACCAATCATTGTAAGACGGGCAGCCTTGTTCTTAAGTTTGTTTACTTCTTCCTTACTAGGTGGGAGTTTCCCTGTAGTCAAAAACTTGATTATGTCGCTCATCCATTTTACGGTTTCTGCATTTATTTTCGAGACCTCGAGACCAATAATTGGGACTTCTATTGTTCGTGTGATCACCCTCCATGATAAGACAGTTTCATCTTTCCAGAATGCTACTCATGCTAGTTTGTCAGTTTTCCAACTATCCTCCCTTGGGATGCGGCTGATTCAGAAGTAATGGAGGTGATCGCGCCCTTCATAGACTCGTTGTAGGTATTTTTTTAGCTTCTCAATTTTTCTAGATATTATCCTGTTATTTGGCCGACTACCACTTGAGAGTCTACTTTCATGTCAACCTTGCTTGCTCCCAAGGCTCTTACTATGGCAGGTCAAGCTACATCAAAACTCTAGAAAATAGAATTAGTTCATAATGAAATTAAAAAGAAAAATAATAAAACTGGTGTTCTTAGTTCAAGTCGGTTGATGAGACATGCGGCTCTTGCCTCTGCCCTATAGTTCTGTCTTCTCGAAAGAACACTTTAAGAATAAATTCTGGAACTCTAAACTCATACTCAGACTCTAAAACATAAAAGCTCTTGACCCCCAATTCAGAACTCCTCTCTATTCATCCTACAAGTCGAGATTAAATAGATGCCAAAATTCAAATCTAGAAACAAGATAAACGTGGCTACAATCTAGCCTAAAGATCTTGAAAATAGTTTTCAAAGATAAATGTTAACATAAAAGAAATTATCCCAAGAATTACGAGATTATCTAAAATGGAAGATTTAGTGATATGCAGCTTGAATTGTGGAGCTCAGAATGATTTGGTCTCCAACAGATTGATGACGGAACTCATATTTGGTGGTCAACAGCCGGTCGGGAGGAATTATCCCACCGAGTAGATGCCGTGTACGCTAAATATAACTGGTGTGGAGGTCACAAATGAATGGACATGGGGGTCACAAAGCCCACATGGCCCTCTCCTCGCCTACCGAGTGGAAAGACTCTCGACTGGGATGAAAGACTCCTCTCGCCTCTTTTAGTTGTTACCCACAATGTCGTTTAGGTTGGTCTTTTAAGTTGGTCATTTAGACTAGTCATCCAATCTAACCGCCTAGAGCCTTGTTGCCAAGTTTCCGCGCCTTCTGGTCTCAAGGGTCCTCTCTTGCCGAGTGGCAAGTCTTCTAATCTTTGGGCAAGATAAATCTATTTCCTACCCACGGGACAAGGCTCCTCACCCAAATCTCATCGGCTCTCTTCAGATCTCGCTGCCTCTCAACGGTTTGGATCCGTAGTCTCTTTTTTTGTACCAAAATGCTCTCCTTTTGCACTAAATCTTCTCATTCCTTCAAATCCAAAAAAATAAAATAAAATATATAGAAATAAAATAAAATCAATAGTCTTGAAGGGAAAATGACACTTTTCAGAAAAAAAAGAGTGATAAAAATCACATAAAAATAACACTTATCAAATACCTTCAAACTTAAGCTTTGCTCGCCCTCGAGCAAAAAAGAAAAGAGAAAACAAATAAAACAAGCATTGGTTTGATTCATAAAATTATTATCTCAAAGATTGTCTAAAGTCTATAATTCAAAAGAATCATTCAAGATCAATCAAGTCCAAAAGTTAATTCAAAACTCAATTCCACCGCATTATCCATCCTCATATTCATGCATACCCATCATTCTCACTTCATCATTAGCTCCCCGGATAGCTTTACGCAAACAAGTAAATAAATAATAGATCTCTCAAAACTCCATAGGCTTGCTTTTCACATCACTCTCCACTACTATAGAACAGAAACTATCACCAGGGATCAATAGGTATTTATTAAGCTTGTAATGTAAGGCTAGGGTGAGGGCTACAAAGAAAATGTAGGATTCAAACAAAGAAAGAGAACTTAAGTTTGAACATCAACATAATAAATAGAGCATTCTCCCTTCTAACACAAACATCTCTTCTCAATCATTGTAAATATCTCAACATACCTCTCTTTATTGCACTTTCAAGTATCTCTCTCTTTACCCCTCTATTCAGCTGATCGGATTTTATTTTTTTCTAAATATTCCATACCTTTTCGATTGTCTTTGTGGATGACTCTCGTCAACCTTTTCTTGTTGGCCACACAGTAGACGAGTTGACTTTTCACACCCCCAAACTTAATGATTTTGATAATATTGCTATAACTACTTTACTTGTAGACCTTCAACCTCTCTTGACTTTCATGCTCTTGTGAATCTGTGACTTTATGTAAACTTAGTTTTCTTGAAAGGTAAGGATATCAATGTTTAAGCTCAAATAGGGTAAGGAATATGAGGTTTACAAGAAAGACAAATATAAGGCCAAAATATATTTCAATATAGCTCAAAGGGGTGACCAATCCAAAGAATGCCTTAATAATTTCTCCAGTAATATTTTGTCTAGAATTTCACCTCGAGTGTAATCAAACAAGTTCTAGAGATCAAGTAAAGAATTAACAACTAAACTTAAGCAATGAGAATTTTTCCTAAAAATTATAATCAATTTCAATCATATTCTTATAATAGGTTTTTTCTTCATCAAACCATATTGTTTTTATCATCATTATTATTATTCTTATTATTATTATTTTTAAAAATAAATAAAATAATATATTTTCCCACCAAACTTAAATATCACTTTGTCCTCAATGGAAAAAAAGAAAAAAAATTAAAGCAAAGAATGAGAGAAGGTAAGACATGCTCACCTGATTTTTTTTTTTTGATCTTCCAATTGAATATTTTCCTTGAAGGTGCAGCCGTGTACCCCTTGGACATCTCCCCGGCCTCTTCATTCCTTAAATTTGATGGAAGTGGTTTAATTTCAAGTTTGGGTGGTTCCTTACGAGGTAGCTTTGGAAATTCAGTTACATAAGTCTCGTCGGCCATGACCACGTCTCGGTCGCTTATTTGAAAACAACAAAAACAACAATGTACCTCAAAAAGGAATTACATCGATTTAAATATGTAATAAGTGATCTGCTCCTCGCCAACCCTCAAAATGAGTTTCCCTTTCTGGACATCAATTAAAGTTCTCCCCGTCGCAAGGAAAGGTCGGCCCTGTATCAAATGGATCTCATCGTCCTCCTCCATATCGAGTACAATGAAGTCAGTCGGGAAGATGAACTCTTCAACTTTCACCAGTACATCCTGAATGAGTCCTCTTGGGGATTTAATGGATCTGTCCGCCAACTATAGAGAGATGGTGGTCAGTTTTGCTTCTCCAAGACCTAGTTCCTTAGGCAGCAGCTGCCAACTGAAGAGAGAACTGATTTCAATCTTATTTTTTCTTAATCTCTGTAGAAAATAAATTGGTGGATCATAAATTGAAGGAGAATAAGTTTCAAAAATAAACTCTCTAGATTTCTTGGGTTTTGCAGCCCATTTATTCTTCTTAGTTATTAATCACATCCCAAGCGGTTTCTTTCACCTCATACTCGGTTTCCTTCTCGGATTCCACATTTTCGGCAGCTTTTGCATCTCACTCAGTATTTACCGACTGGTCATATGGCCGCCCACTTCTCAATGTTATGGCTTTTACATGTTCATTCGGATTGGTCACAGTGTTGCTCCATGAAAAGTTAGGGTGATTTCTCCATCCGAGATTGAACATGTTTGAATAAGGATTATTTTGACGTTCGAAACTGGACATGTAATGGGCTTGTTCATAACTCGGTTGGGCAAAAGGATTCCTCACTTGGCAATCTACACTTGAATGATTTCATGCGCAATGATCATAAACAGCATTAGTTTGAATAGCATTAACGTCCATCTTACCTATTTGTTGTGATAGATATACAATCTGCACCCCAAATGTGGTAATAGCATAATCTCTGAACGCCTTGTACTCCTAGTCGGCTATATTAAATTCGGAGGCGGTGACCTCTTTCTTCTTCTCTTTAGTATACGCCTTGTTCTTTTTTCTTTAAATAAAATAAAATCAAATCAAAAGTAGTAAAAATCTAGCTAGTATCAATATCAATAACAAATAATGAATCCCCGACAACGGCGTCAAAAACTATCGTAGAGGTCACAAATGAACAGGCGTGGAGGTCACAAAGACCACACAGCCCTCTCCTCGCCTACCGAGTGGAAAGACTCCCAATCATGCTGAAAGACTCCTCTTGCCTTTTCTAGTTGTTACCCACGATATCGTTTAGGTTGGTCTTTTAAGTTGGCCGTTTAGACAAGTTGCTCAATCTAACCTTCTAAAACCTTGATGCCAAGTCTTCGCTTCTGGTCGGGAGTTTCCTCACTTTTCGAGAGGTACATCTTCTCGCCTTTGGGAGAAAGAAATCTCTTTACTACCCACGGGACAAGGCTCCTCGCCCAAATCTCATCGGCTCTCTTCAGATCTCGTTGCCTCTCATCAGTCTGGATCTGTTGTCTCTTCTTTTGTACCAAAATGCTCTCATTTCGCACTAAATCTTTTCATTCCTTCAAATCCAAGAAAATAAAGTAAAATATGTAGAAATAAAATAAAATCCGCAGTATTGAAGGGAAAATGACACTTTTCATAAATAAAAGAGTGATAAAAATCACATAAAAATAACAATTATCAAGTCCTACCAATACTACTTCATACCCAGCCTTGTTGTTGGTGACTTTGAATTCCAGCCTTATTGCATAGTATGCTTCAATGTTATCTTCCAAAACTACATACACCCTTACTCCCCCTCCTATTTTGCAGGACAAGCCATCAAAGCACACTTGCCATGGTTTCCCCATAAGAGGCTCGACATTTCTTTAGGAAAATTGGAGAATTTATCTACAAAATCAGCGAGGACTTGACCTTTCTCCGCAGTCTGAGGAATATAGTCATATCGAACTCGATTAGTTCAATTGACTACTTTACTAGTAAGGCCGAAGTGTTTGGCCGCTGCTGTATCTTCTATCGCGGTTTTGTTGCTACTACCTTTACGGGGTGTGCCTAGAATAAGGTCATAGTCAGCGGGTGGCTACTACTAATGCAAATGCCATCATTTTCGCTTTGGGGTACCGCGTCTCGTCTCCTTTCAAGGCTCAGTTTATAAAGTATACTAGCCTCTGTAAGCCTCCCTCCTCACGTATTAGGGCAGTGGATACGACATCCAATGTGACCGACAATTATATGAGCAGGGGCTCTCCCTACTTGATTTGGCTTAATAGTGGAGGTTGTGCCAAGTATTCCTTAAGTTGTGCAAGCACCTTTTTGCACTTGGCCTCCCAGCTTTGTACCTTCCTTAAGAGTCGAAAGAACGACAGGCATCTGTCAGTCAACCTTGACATGAATCTATTGAGCGCCACTATTTTCCCAGTTAGCTTCTACACTTAAATTAGGTTCCTTTGTGGATCCATCCCAATAATCGCCCATACTTTTTCTGATTGGCTCCAATTCCTCGTTCTAATACCATGAAGTCCAGGAACTTCCCCAATTATACTTTGAATGCACATTTCTTCGAGCTGAGTTTCATTTTGTGTTGCCGCAACACTCTAAAAGCTTCCCCAGGTCCTCTATTCGGGGTAGGGAAAGTGATCCTTTGGACAAGCTTTGTTGAGATCAATAAAATCCACGCACATTCGCCACTTCCAGTTTGGCATCTTCACAAGTACTAAGTTCGAGAGCCATTTAGGGTAGTGGGTTTCTCTGATGAATTCGGATGCTAAGAGTCGGTTAACCTCTTCTGCAATGGTTGCGTACTTCTCGGTACTAAAGCTCCCTTTTCTTTGCTTAATTGGCCGAACATCCTGGTTGACAGTCAACTGGTGTCTTATAAATTTTTCATCGATTCCTAGAATGTCCTTGTGGCTCCAGGCGAAGATATCCTAGTGTTCGGCGAGGAGCTACCTCAATCGTTGCCTTTCATTCTAGTTTTGATCCTTATTGTGGCTTCAGGGTGAGTCAAGTCCACGCCGACTAGCTCGAGAGGCTCATTGACCTCGCCCTGCCGCAGGGCTTCTTCATCACTTGTTTCTACTTTGTGCACCATTATCTTGGGTGGAAGAGGTGGAAGAGGTGGAAAAGGGCCGCTTACTACCGGAGACTTAACCATTCTAACCTCCTTCTCTGCACCTTTGAGTCCCTATATGTAACATTCTTGGGCGAGCACTTGCTTCCCGTGAACTTCTCCTATCCTTCGTCCTAAGAGCGTTCAATGTTGGTCGCCCAATGATGGCATTGTATGATGATCGGGTTCTAACCATTAAAAAATCCATCATCGTGGTGGTTGTGTAGGGATCAGACCCAACTAACACCGATAGGGTGATCAAGCCTGTAAGTTGCAGTGGCTCTCTTGAAAACCCTTTCAACGAGGTGGATGCTGACCATAATCTGCTTTGATTGATCCCCATCTTCATGAACAAGTACCAAAAGAGGACATCAGCTGAACTACCATTGTCCATAAGTATCCTTCGCGTGGTGCAATTAGCCACCAACATGGTTACTACCAAAGCCTCATGATACTAGTAGACTACCCCCTTGCATTCGTCGTCTCTGAAGGATATTGTCATTGTTGGTTGTGACTTCGGTTGCTTTGCCAGTCTCCTGTTGTTGAAAATTTTCACATACCTGGCTTGGCGTGCATAAGCCTTTCACCTAGAGGAGGTGGGGCCGCCCCCGGCAAATCCTCCAGCAATTGTGCCAATTTCTCCGAGGGGAGGGTTAGTCCGATCCACGATTCGTCTAGGAACTCGATCGTGGTGCTCTCTAGGGGTTTTTCTACTTCTTGGGGTCTTTGTTCCTGATCCTCTCTTTTTTTCATTTGGTCTCTTGGGGGTGGTATTTCAGGCGACTAAGCACTCAAGCTCATCGTTGCCTTGCATTTCCTCAATTCTTCCTTTCAGGGTGTGGCAATCCTCCGCCTGATGTCCCCTACACTGTGATAGGTGCAGAAATTTTGGTATTGCGGTACACAGTCGCCATCTTGGAGAGATTCCATGGCCTTCTCCTGGACATTCATGTTAGAATATTGAGTCCTGGAGCTCATCATCCTCATTGTGGGACCTGTTTCTTGACGGCTCTCGTGTTGGTTTTTCTTTATCATTGAGTCCTTTTCTCAGTCCTTCCCTTGACCCCCATGGCTAGATCAATCTTTCGGTTACCCCATCTTTGATTTTCTCGATGCAGTTAGAGCCCACAGCATGCCTTCCGCATTGACTAAATTGTTGGCTCTGTCTGAGTTTTTTCTCGCCAGCTCGGCCATAAAGAGATTTCTGGGCCAAATTCCTCCTAATAAGGCTGCCAATGTGATATTTTCATCCTAATCGTAAGTCATCATGCATTTTTGTTAAAATGGGTGAGGCAAGCCCTCAAGCTATCATCCTCCCATTGTTTCACAATGAGTAGGTACACAAATGGTATTCTCCTTCTTCTACTCACCATGAATTGGGTCAAGAATTGCCTCCAACTCCTGAAAGAGTCTATAGATCCTAGTTGCAGTGGTCCAAACCACCCGCGTAGGCCTCCCTTTAGTGTCAGAGGAAATGCTCGGCACATGATTTTGCTGGGAAATCCGTGGAGCGTCATATGAGTTATGAATGTTTCTAAGTATTCAACAGGGTCCATGGACCCGTCATACATTTTAACCAAAGGGACTTTGAATTTTTGTGAGAGTGGTACTGCCATTATTTCCACACTATATGGTAAGTCCGTGCTGGTAAGCAGTTGATCCACCGATGAAGAGGAACCTATCTTCCGAGTCATTTCCTCATATTTATCCATGAGGCTCCCTAGATAGTAATGCATCTTCTTCTTCTCATCCTCATTGTTGAGGGCTTTGCCAGTGCTTTGTGATTCCGCCTTTGCCTCGACCTTATCAGCTTGACTCGGCACAACGTCTTCCCCTAACATACTTTCCTCCTCTTCAAGGCCTCATTCTCACGTTGGAGTGCTTCCAACTTTGCTGTCACTCTTTTTAGTTTGTCCTCCATCTTGGCTAATCTGCCCTCCATGTTCATGGAAGAGGCTTCTTAGTCTTTGGTTACTTGGGAGCACGTGGTTGCAAGCATGCAAAAAGCACGTTGAAATACGAAATATCCCATAGATGGTGCCAACCTACAACACAGGTGTGTTTCGCACTTCTGCGCACGCCTTATACAAACCTACAACACCAGAACCGAGAAAGGCTCGAAGGGTATTGGATCACCTCAAATGTTTAAGTCAGATGTATCGTTCGACTTATTTAAAGTATAAAAGTCAAATTCACTTACTTAACTAGTGCACATCCTCCCATGTATAGAGGTCGAGGGGGTGGTTGTTCTAGTCTTTGTACGAACTGAATTTCTTATTTGATCACCAATGATGTGTTTGAACTTACTTTGCTGATATGAGGATCCGTTGAGTCCCTTACTCACAGATAATGTATGGATTAGAAGTGGGTGGCCCATTCGACATTCGGGGCTTATCATGGGTTCGCTCTCTTGGGCCTATGCGCCTTTAAGTCATGTAGGTAGGCCTTGAGTTTCACTCCAGTGTACATGTAAAAAATTACAAGCATACAGAATGCTCGATATGCTTAATCGGCTAGATGTACTCGATCATGTTAAGGATAACATTGCACTTGCAGAGCTGCAATTATATGTAACTTAGTCTTTTTTTAGGCTTCATAATATATATCTATTCGGTGTGTGTCAAAATGGAACCAAGTCCTTGAATTCTAACTGGGTGTGTGTATTTTTGCACAAGTTCATGACTCGTGGTGGCCGAGATTTCATAATATGCATCCTGTGAAATGTCACTGTTGAAATTCCTTGTTCCCAACTGATTCTCTATGTGAAAATTCACATTCATCATGTTCCTCTTTTTCACACTACCCTATTCTTTGTTCCCTTTAGGGGTGGGCTGCGACTCCAACGGTGTCGAATGCCCACCTTTGACCTCCGAATCCAACTAGGGTCGGAGGCCAAAAGTTGCTTAGATTCCGACTCTGATTGGAATCAGAGTTCGACTCAGATTGGAGCTCCAATCAGAGTAGCTCCAATCTGAGTAGAAGTGGGCTTCCCAACAACTGGGCCCCAATTGCTCTACTCAAATTGGGCCTAGGCCCACAACCCAATATCCAAGGCCCAATATGAAATTCAGATTGGCCCATCCCTGTTTAAAAATATTCTTAATAAAATAAAATAATTTAAAAAATCTAAAATACTATGAAAAAAATTAAAAAACTAAAATTTAAATACAATGGCTAAATCAAACTAAAAATCAGAAACGAGAAATTTAAATTTAAATTTACAGCACCAAAATATTAATAATGTTATAGATTTAATTCAAATATGAAATAGCAACAATCCCCCGCATCAATCTTGATAGTCCATGCAATTGATCGATGACTCGATAGTGATTTTCAATTTTCCTACATGAAGTTTTAGATCAGATGCACTATCTTTTCTTTAGTCATTTAACTATAGACTTCTAAAGCATCAGCCAAGTGATATATGATATAAAATAGGACACAATATGAACTCACATTCACCTCTAACCTTGACGAGTTTTGCATTTTGGTAATTTTCAGAATTAAGTTTCTCACCAATAAAAGGGTCACATGGTGCGTCCATCTCAGTCATCCACAATTAGTTTGGGTTCACAACTCAGTCTATAAAATCATTTAAATAATAAATTAAATAATAAAATTATTAAAATTATGTAAAAAAAAATCATTTAAAATCATAAAGTTACTTCATTCAAGCCTATAGCTCTCGGCATCAACGGTATCTACTCCAATGGGTGTTGAACTTAATTAGTTATGTGTGCAAACGAGGGTCTCAACGGTGGTCAGAGACAATGACCTTCGATAAGCATCCAAGACACGACCTTCGGTGCTAAACGCCGACTTAGAGGCGTTCGTAGTGATAGGAATGGCTAGTACATCCCTAACTATTTGAGAAAGGATTGAAAAATTGCCAAAATTCACCTTCGACCAAGTTAATATCTGGAATATATCACTAGGTGTCTCAACATCTTTCATAAAGTAACACTCAACCTCAGACTTACACTGCATAATATTCCTCGATGATCGATTTTGATGATACCATCGTAGTCACAATAAATCTGGACTTTGTGCATGTGTGTCATCCCAAGAAGATGTCGAACCAGTTAGGCGTGAGGAGCTACCACATTCAATTGAAGACTGACCACTGTTGTTGTAATAACTATATAAATCATCAATATCACATTTAAGCAATTTAATAAACTGATCAACGTCCTTATCACTGAGGACGTCCCTAATCTAATTTTCTATAATCACCAACTTATATCGAAGGTCAAGGATCGCAATCACAAATAATAATCTATTTATTTCTGGCTAGTGGCGACAAACATTTCCCTCATCACTACCTTCTCCTTGGCATGGGAAATCGTGGCTCTAAAGTATGCACAAATTTGTAGAAGCATGCCTTGTCAACCGTGGTAAAAGGCATCTCATTAGTGATGATTATCTCTGCAAGAACATCCCTTAACATCTTCTTACTGTACTGAGGGATTGATAGTTTCTTAATCTGCATGTCATCAGTGGTCATAGAAGTCTCGTAATCAGTGATTAATACTGACATGCCTTGCTTCTTCGAATGACACCCACATGGTTGCCCACAATAATGGCATCGAGCCTAAGGGTTCTCACAATCACCGCAAATTTTGGTGAAAGGTTCACATGTCCACGACCTTTTTTTACTAGGTCGTGCTGGTAGATCGGCCTCAACATTCATCAACTCCTCCTCCTCATTAAGCATATGAACGTCTTCTAGATCTATTGGGACTCGACTACTTGCACAGGAGGTAGCTGCTCTAGATGGGGGTCTACGGCCCGAAGTACCTATCGGTGACGCCAACAGCTATGCGTCATCCTCTTGTGGAGAATCGTAGCAAATCGTGTAGCATCCATAGTTTGAACAAATAATCTGAAATATTTAACAAACAACCGTTATTTAACATGTTATGAAAATTATCTACAAATTGGAAACACATTGGAAAGGAAAAGCATATGTGTCTATTCGTGTTTGTGATTTTAAAATTAAATCAAACAAAAAAAAATGAACATTTGTCCGAGCCATACTTGAGAGAACAATCTGTGTGATGTTCGCTCAAGCCACACTCGGGCGAAAGCTCGATCAAACAATCTGTGTGACATTTACTCGAGCGACACTTCAACGAACGTCACCTGGAATACAAATATCCTATTTTTTCAAAACCTAAATCCCTCGATTCCTAAATTTAACAGCCCAACAAGCGAAATCATTAAAATGCAAACAACAAATCATTGAGAAGAATAACAAATCAAACACATTTCAAAAATTTGAAACCACAATGTTTAAATACAATGATTTTGGAACCCTAAAATTGTACAAAAAAAACTGAGTGGCCGAGTGGCTTACAATTTATGATGAACTTCAGAAGTGGCTCGCAGTGGCCTCAGGTGACGGCAGACGGTGGGGAACTAGGGGAGGTGAAGCACAGTGTGAAGACAAAGGGAACTGGGGAACTATTGTGCAAAAGTGGGGGGAGGGGGGGCGGAGGAGGGGGTCCTGCATTTTGGACCCGTTTGAGCAAAACGATGTTGTTCCTCTTAAAGTGGAATGACATCGTTTTGATGCATTGTTTTTTAAAAAATAAATATCGGAGTTTGGAGTTCGGACTTCAGAGCCCACGTGGGCTCTGACTCCGACTAGGGGAGTCGGAGTCACTCCGAATTTTGCAAACTCATCCGTAAGAGTCGGAGCCTTGTCAAAAGTCGGCCGAAGTTGGAAAAACAGAAATTTTGCCCACCTCTTGCTCCGTTTTAACTCATTGAAGCATCCAAGACACTTTTTTTGTACTTTTTATGACAACTTTGTTTCGCTCCCAACCTTTTCTTTTAAGCTTGTATTGGGATATTTAAACATGGTTCAACTGAACAAAAGAAGCATCAGACATCCTCCGACATCATCACTAGTAACCATGTTAGATAAACTCAAATTAGATTCACAACTTAATCAGCTTTGTCGACATGAGTGCCCTAAGATGATTAACATTGAAATTCAGTCGAGCTGAATCAAGTAATGCATGTTCGAGCTTAGCTTGATTAACATTTATAGTGATTTCAGTTCAGCTTGAGCTTGATTTGAGTTCAAAGTCTTCTGTTGGAATTTGGCTTGATTGATATTTAACTAATATACTTGAGTCAATTTATTTCTTAGGAAAAATTAATAGACTTATATGGACTAAAATTAGTAATTAAAACATCTTTACCCAAAAAGGAATTAAATATTCATCATGGAACTAGAACTTGAGTATTTAGAATTATTATTAGGTATAAATTACACACCAAAATTTAAATATTCAAAACATTCAAAACATTTAAGTTTTGATAATAAATACTGCCTTAATAAATTTTGACAATAAAACTATAAAAAGAAAATAGCCTAGAGAAGAATTATTTAAATACCAAGAAAACCATTTTCCTCAATTAAAATATTGTTATGGGTTACTAGTCGTACAAACTTTACTTCAGATCAAATGAAAAATAAAGAGGCGTCAGGTCAAATATGAATCTTTTGTAACGAATTTCGTCGTATCAATTGTGCATATCCTTCACGAAGCATCATTATCTTTATGTTTTATTGAGCCACGTCGTCATTTTAATTTATTTTTCATTTTACTTTATTGACAGATCTCAACAGTTTACATGCTAAAATACCTTTTCATGTATTGTCTTTAGTATCATAATAAACTAATTTATTTTTTTACATTAAAATTGAAGATGAAAACTTTCTTCCATTTATGGTTAATAATTAAATAGAGGAAAAAAAGATTTTCATCTTAATAGTAAGTGATTTTTTGATTACTTGTTTCTTCGACTTTCCTATACTCAGTGGCGGAACCAGAAATTTGTTATAGGGGGGGCCGAGCAAAGCTAAAATTATAATAAAATATTTTTTATTCTATTTTTGAGTCAAAATAATTTATAAGATCAAAATAATTTTGTAGAGGAGGTTAAGATAACATTTTAGAGAAAAAACCAACACAATATGAGATAATATAATCCTATTAAATCATAAAAAGACTAATATAAATTATTTTTTTTTCAAACTTTGGGAGGGGCCTGCCCTGCCACTGCCTATACTTCACTCTTAGACTCCATAAGAGCCCACTAAAACCTTAACTTATTTAAAATATAAGTTTGAAATGAACTATATTGAAAAAATAAAAATTTTTCTTGGCCTACAAATTGAGTGGTTTCCAAATGGACTTCTCGTCCATTAGTCAAAAAAAAAAAAAAATTAAAGCAAGACAAAGCTTATCCATTGAGTATCCAATGGTTGTCCGATCACTTAGTATGAAAAATGACCTCTTTTACCCTCAAATTGATGACAAATAAGTTCTTGATCCTAAATATCATATCTAAGTGAAATTAGTGTTTTCGTGTATCTTGAAAATTGCATAAGACAAGATCATATTCCATTTTCAGTTAACTTACTAATAAGATACAATTCTGCACCAATTTGAAGGGATTGGAATTGGGTCAAGCATACTCTATGCTACATTCGTGCAACAACCAACATGGGATTATTCTATCCAAAATGATCGAATCCTGAATTAATTGATTATGCAGACTCTGGTTATCTTTTCGATATATATATATAAAGGAATATCACAAACATTTGTGGTGGTACTATTATTTCATAGAAATCTGTAAAGCAAACATTAGTTGCAACTTCTTTCAACCACTCAGAGATTATTGATAATCATAAAGCAAGCTGGGAATACATTTGGTTAAGATCAATAATTCAACGCATTCGAGAAAAATGGGATTTATCCACAATCAAAGATAGTCCAACAACATTATATAAAGGGAGACGCTTGGGGCTGGTTGGGTATCATACCCATTTTTACATTGGCGAATGAGGTGCCGCCATGTATGGGTTTCAACAAAGTAGAGAATAGACCTGCATGCACCTGCTCACGTTTTTTGTATTCTCATTTTTTTGTGCCCGACGCTTCCACCCTTCTGTGTGTGTGAGAGAGAGAAATAAAGCACTGTCTTCCCCTCCCCCACCCCGTCGACCTGCTCCACCCTTCGGTTCACGGTATTATCACTTTCGTCCCTTCAAAAACACCTTTTCTCCCTCCCTCTCCTCCGATTGTTGGCCCCTCAACCAAATATGAGATTTATTTTTTCCTTTCTTCTTTGTTGGAAAATGTATTTTCCTTGCATAAACAGTCTCAATAATTTTTTGACTTAATTTCTCTATGATGAATATTTTAATTTAAAATTCAAACATTTTGAACAGACCCACCTCTGGAGTTGGGTTCTCATTGATAGGCTCTATCCCTGAAATTAGTTCAAGTAAGATCACCCCAAGGCTGTATATATCAGTCTCTTTGCTCGCATCTTTCACTTTGATAAGCTCTAGAGCCTTGTAACTCTCAGCTGCTTCAAGCATTTCTTGGCTAGCAGTAGCATACAACAGAAGATGAGGGCTGAAGTCAGAGATGTAAGGATGGTAATTACGATCCAAAAGTATGTTTTTTGACTTGAGGTTACCATGGATTGTGTGCTTCTGAAATCCTATATGGAGATTTTCATGAAATAGAGATATTAAATGCTTTAAGTGTTTGGGTTTAGGGCACATCGCATCTCAATGCCCAAATATGCGGGTGATGATTATGCATGACAAGGGAGAGGTGATGACTGAGAGTGAGGGCGATAGTGAGGAGATGCCCCGGTTGGTTGATACTAGTGATGATGATGAAATGGAGTACCCCGTGACAGGTGAATCTCTTGTTGCCAGACGTGCTCTGAATACACAAATGTGGATAGCACTATTTTAATTGAGAAATTGAATTTGCCTACCTTGAAACACTCTAGACCATACAAGTTGCAATGGTTGAATGATTGTGGGGAGGTTAGGGTAAATAGGCAAGTTTTAATTTCTTTTTTAATTGGGAAATACATGGATGAAGTGCTTTGTGATGTAGTGCCTATGCGTGCTGGCCATATTTTGTTGGGAAGACCATGGCAGTATGATAGGAAAGTGATTCTTGACAGGTTCAAGAATAAGTATACTTTGGTAAAATACAATAAGACCATTACTCTTGTTCCATTGACTCGAAGACAAGTGCATGAAGATCAAGTGAAATTGAAAAGAGAGAATGAGTTGAAAAACAATTGTGAGGCCAAGAGTTCAAAAAAAGAAGATGAAAAAGAGAGTGAAAGAAAAAAAAAGAGTGAAAAGAAAAAGGGAGTGAAAGAAGAAAAGAGGATGAAAAGAAAAAAGAGAGTGAAAAGAAAAGAGAGAGTGAAAAAAATGAGAGAAAAACTAAGAGAAAATTGAGTTTTTATACTAAGGCAAATTTTACTACTAACGAACTTGACAAACCATTGCCTAGTGTTGTTGTCTCTTTGTTGCATGGATATGAGGTCATGATTCCTAGTGGTGTATTTAGTGGATTGCCACCTATTAGAGAGATATAGAGCATTACATTGATTTTGTGCCGGGTGCGACAATTCCTACTCGATCTTTTTTTGACGAACATGAGTCCTTGAAATACTTGAAGGGACAACATAAGTTGAATAGAATGCATGCCAAGTGGGAGGAATTCATTGACACCTTTCCTCCTGTAATCAAATACACACAAGGTAAGGGAAATTTTGTTGTTAATGCTTTAGCAAAAAGGTTTGTCCTTGTCTTCATTTTAGATGCAAAGTTATTGAGATTTGCATATGATAAGGAATTGCATGCTAATGATGATAACTCTTCTAGTGTGTATGGAGCGTGTGAGAATGCATCGTTTTGTAAGTGCTATAGACTAGATTGGTATTTGTTTAAAGATAATAAACTTTGTGAGCCTACTAGTTTTATGCGTGAGATGCTAGTGCATGGATGTGGTTTGTTGGGTCATTATGGTGTAAAAAGGATTTTAAATGTGTGGCGTGACCATGGGTGGGAGTATTGCTTGCCATTCATTGAGTTTGCATATAATTGGAGTGGTCATTTTGGTGCAAGGAAGACTTTAAATGTGTTTCATAAACATTTGTGGGAGTATCATTTGTCATTCATTGACTTGTTGCATGAACGTTTGCGGAAGTATCATTTGCCTTTATTAGAGTTTGTATATAATAGGACCATGCATATTACTATTTCTTATTCTTCTTTTGAACTTGTTTATGATTTTAATCCACTTACTCATTTAGCTTTGATGCTTTTGCTTGTTGATGACAGAAGTAACTTGGACGGACTTTTCCAAATTCTTGAAAAAATTAATGAAAATTCATATCAAATAGATCTTCCATGTAAGTATCATATTTCTGCTACTTTCAATGTCTCTGATATTTTTTCCATTGATCCAGGTGGAGATTCGAGATCGAATCCTTTTGAGGAGAGGGGGAATGATGGACACCAAGGTGGACCAAGTTTAAAAGATCCTTTGCAAGTTTTAGATGGGGCAATCATAAGATCAAGAGTTAAGAACTGCAAGGACGCAATGCAAGGATTGGCACAATCCACTTGGGACGAGTCTAGCAAGAGCCGAATATTCAAGATGGGATTGAGAGAAGGAGATCCAGTGATTATCCACGTGATACAAGCTATGGAAGAGTGCAACATAAACTAGGGCCTATTATTATGTTTATGTGATTGATGGCCATGGACTTGTTTATTTCATTAAATGGGTTTATTTTATTAGTTATAGGAATTAGTCTAGAATAATTGGGCTTGAGGATGCTTGGCCCACATATGTTTTATTTTGGAAGAAAGAGTTTTATTTTGGCTAGGGTTTTAATTAAGTTTTGGTTTAAATACTCTTTGTAGCCTCATTTTATGAAATTTTATGAATTTGATAAATTTATTCGTTGTGAGTTGAGTTTATCTCCTCTTGATTTTGAATGAACTTTTGAACTTATCAAAGGCAAATCACAACTTTTGTGGCGTTCTTCCTTATAATTTAGGTTGATGAGATAGGTTCTTCAACGAGTATAGATTTTCATATAATCTAGGTTCTTGAAACGAGTTCTTCAACGGATCTAAATTTTTTATTGGCTTGATTTTGGCTTTCTTGGGTGAGTTTTCAAATTGATTGTGGGTTCAAGGAATTTCATTCCCACGGATTCATATCAGTACTAGTCATTCATATCGCTACGGTTGCCTCTGAGTTGGCGTTTAGCACTAAAGGTCGTGTCTTGGATGTGTATTGGAGTTCATTGTCTCCAACCACCGTCAAGATCCTCGTTTGCACACAGAACTAGTTAAGTTCAACGCCCATTGGAGTAGATATCGTTGATATCAATATCTATAGGCTTGAATCAGGTAACTTTATGATTTTAAATGAATTTTTACATAATTTTAATAATTTTATTATTTAATATATAATTTATATGATTTTGTAGACCTAACTGTGAACTCAGACTAATTATGGATGACTGAGATGAATGCACAGTGTGACCCCTTTATTGGTGAGAAACTCAATTTTGAAAGTTACCATCATGCAAAACTCGTCAGAGTTAGAGGTAGAGGTGATGGTTTAGAAGTCTGAAGTTAAATGATTAATGAAAATATAGTGCATCTGATCTAAAACTTCATGCAGGAAAATTGGTAATCACTATCGAGTCATCGACTCAAATACATGGACTGTCAAGACTGATGTGGGGGATTGTTGCTATTTCATATTTGAATGAAATCTATGACATTATTAATATTTGGTGTTGTAAATTTAAATTTATTGCAATTTGTAGTTTTAAATTTAAATTTATCACTTCAGATTTTTAGTTTGATTTAGTCACTATATTTAATTTTAGCTTTTTAACTTCTTTTTTTTAATAGTATTTTTAATTTTTTACATTATTTTATTTGTAAAAAAATATTTTTAAACATGGGTGGGTCAATCTGAGTCGAACTCTGACTCCAATTGGAGTCGGAGTCTGAGCAGCTTTTGGCCCTTGACCGAAGTAGAATTCAGAGGTTGGAGATGGGCATTCTGACTTCGTTGGAGTCAGAGCCCCCCTAAAGGGAACAAAGAAGGGGCAGTGTAAACAAGAGGAATATGATGAATTTGAACTTTCGCATAGAGAATCCGTTGGGATGGAGGAATGTCAACTGAGTGACATTTTGCAGGATGCATATTATTAAATCTCAGCTACCACGAGTCATGAACTTGTGCAAAAATACACACAACCAGTTAAGATTCAAGGACTTGGTTCCATTTTGACACACACTGAAGATATATATATATATATATATATATATATATTATGAAGCTAAAAAAAAACTCAATTACATATAATTGCAGCTCTGCAAGTGCAATGTTATCCCTAACACGATCGAGTACATCTTGCCGATTAAGCATATCGAGCATTTTGTATGCTCGTATTTTTTTACTTGTATATTGGAGAGGCCAAAATCTCCAGTCAAACTCAAGGCCCACAAGCCCAAGAGAGCAAACCCATGATAAGCCTCGAACCTCGTATGGGCCACCCACTCCGAATCCATATATTATTTGCAGGTAAGGGACTCAACGGATCCTCATATCAGTGGAGTAAATTCAAACACATCCTTGGTGATCAAATAAGAAATTAGGTTGGTGCAAACACTAGAACAACCGCCCCCCCCCCCACCCTGGGGGGGATCTCTATATATGGGAAGATGAGCACCAGTTAAGTAAGTGAATTTGACTTCTGTACTTTATATAAGTTGAACGATACATTTGACTTAGTTATTTGAGGTGTTCCAATACCCTTCAAGCCTTTCTCGGCTCTAGTGTTGTAGGTTTGTATAAGGTGTGCGCAGGAGTGCGAAACATGTCTGTAATAGTTGGCGCCATCTGTTGGATATTTTGTATCTCAACGTGCTTTTTGCATGCTTGCAACCACATGCTCCCAAGCAACCAGAGACTAGGAAGTTACTTCCTTGAACATGGAGGGCAGATTAGCCAAGATGGAGGAGAAACTAAAAAGAGTGACAGCAAAGTTGGAAGCACTCCAACTTGAGAATAAGGCCCTGAAGTGGAGGAACGTCATGTCAGGGGAAGACGCTATGCTGAGTCAAGCTGATAAGGTAGAGGTGAAGGTGGAATCACAAAGCACGGGCAAAGCCCTCAACAATGAGGATGAGAAGAAGAAGAAGCATTACGACCTACGAAGCCTCATGGATAAATATGAGGAAATGGTTCGGAAGATAGGTGCCTCTTCATCGATGGATCAACTGCTTAGCAGCACGGACTTACCATACAGCGCAGAAATAATGGCAGTACCCCTCTTGCAAAAATTCGAAGTCTAATTGGTTAAAATGTATGATGGGTCCAAGGACCCTGTTGAATACTTAGAAACATTCATAACTCATATGACGCTCCATGGATTTCCCTGCAAAATCGTGTGCCGAGCATTTCCTCTAACACTAAGGGAGTCGCGCACGAGTGGTTTGGAGCACTGCAACCAGGATCTATAGACATTTTCGAGGAGTTGGAGGCAATTCTTGACCCAATTCATGGCAAGTAAAAGAGTGAGAATACCATTTGCGTACCTGCTCATTGTGAAATAATGAGAGGATGATAGCTTGAGGGCTTGCCTCACCCTTTTTAACAAAAAAGGCATGATGACTTACAATCAAAATGAAAAGATTACGTTGGCAACCTTATTACGAGGAATCTAGCCCAAAAATCCCTTTATGGCCAAGCAGGCGACAAAAAATTCCACCACTCTACAAGAATTCATGGACAGGGCCAACGATTTAGTCAATGCGAAAGTTACACTATGGGTATTAACTGCATCGAAAAAATCAAAGATGGGGCAGCCGGAAGATCGATCTAGGAAAGGGGGTCAAGAGACTGAGAAAAGGACTCAAGGATAAAGAAAAACCACATGAGAGCCGTCAAGAAATAGGTCCCACAATGAGGATGACGAGCTCCAATTCTAAATATTCTAACATGAATGTCAAGGAGAAGGTGAGTGAACCTCTCCAGGATGGCGACCGCGTACCGTAGTACCAAAATTTCTGCACCTATCACAGTGTAGGGGGACATCAGGTGGAGGATTGCTACACCCTAAAAAGAAGAATTGAGGAAATGCAAGGCAACAACGAGCTCGAGCACTTAGTCACCTTAAATACCACCCCCAAGAGACCCAAATGAAGAAAAGAGAGGATCGGGAACTAAGACCCCGAGAAGTAGAAAAACCCCTAGAGAGCACCACGACCTAGTTCCTAGAAGAATTGTGGATCGGACTATACATGCCAAGCCAAGTATGTGAAAATTTTCAACATCAGGAGACTGGAAAAGCAGCCGAAGTCACAACCAACGATGACAATATCCTTCAGTGATGACGAATGCAAAGGGGTAGTCTACCAGCACGATGACGCGTTGGTAGTAACCATGTTGGTGGCTAATTGCAGCATGTGAAGGATACTTACCGACAACGGCAGTTCAGATGACGTCCACTTTTGGTATTTGTTCATAAAGATGGGGATAAGCCAAAGCAGATTATGCTCAGCGTCCACCCCTTTTCAGGAGAGCCAGTGCAACCTACAGGCTCGATCACCTTACTGGTGTTAACCGGGTTTGATCCCTACACAATCACAACGATGATAGATTTTTTAATGGTTAAAACCCGATCATCATACAACGCCATCATTGGGCGACAAATATTGAACGTTCTTAGGTCGATTACCTCTACTTACCACCTAAAAGTGAAATTTTCCATAGAAGCAAGGATAGGGAAAGTTCACACAGAGCAAGTGCTCGCCCAAGAATGTTACATATAGGAACTCAAAGACGGAGAGAATCAGGTTAGAATGGTCAAGTCTTTGGCAGTAAACGGCCCTTTTCCACCTCCTCCACCCAAGATAATGGTGCACGAAGTAATAAAAAGTGATGAAAAAGCCACAACAAGGATCAAAACTAGAATGAAAGGCAAAGAAAGGCGACGATTGAGGTAGCTCCTCGCCGAACACCGGGATATCTTCACCTGGAGCCACGAGGACATGCTAGGAATAGATGAAAAATTTATAAGACACTGGTTGACTGTCAACCCGAATGTACGGCCAATTAAGCAAAGAAAAGGGAGCTTTAGTACCGAGAAGTACGCAACTATTCTAGAGGAGGTTGACCGACGCTTAGCATCTGGATTCATAAGAGAAACCCACTACCCTGAATGGCTCTTGAACATAGTACTCTTGAAGAAGCCAAATGGGAGGTGGAGAATGGGTCGATTTTACCCATCTCAACAAAACCTATCCAAAGGATCGCTTTCCCCTACCCCGAATAGAGTATCTGAGGGAAGCTTTTAGAGTGTTGCGACAATACAAAATGAAACTCAGCCTGACGAAATGCGCATTCGGATTATAATTGGGAAAGTTCTTGGACCTCATGGTATCAGAACGAGGTATTGAAG
Source organism: Juglans regia (assembly GCF_001411555.2). NCBI lineage: Eukaryota > Viridiplantae > Streptophyta > Magnoliopsida > Fagales > Juglandaceae > Juglans > Juglans regia. The sequence continues at coordinate 21,441,409 of NC_049901.1, read as the reverse complement.
CCAATCCTAAGAAAGTGTAGGTGATTATTGGGATGGAGCCACAAAGGAACCTAATTTAAGTGAAGAAGCTAACCGGGAAAATAGTGGCGCTCAATGGATTTGACTGCCAGATGCCTATCGTTCTTTCGAGTTGTAAGGAAGGTACAAAGCTGGGAGGACAAGTGCGAAAAAAATGCTTGCACAACTTAAGGAATATTTGAAACATTCCACTATTAAGCCAAATCAAGTAGGGAGAGGCCCTGCTCATATATTTGTCGGTCACACTGGATGTCGTATCCACCGCCCTAATACATGAGGAGGGAGGCTTACAGAGGCTAGTATACTCTATAAGCTGAGCTTTGGGAGGAGTTGAGACACAATACCCCAAAGTGGAAATGATAGCATTCGCATTAGTAATAGCCACCCGCTGACTACAACCTTACTTCTAGGCACACCCCATAAAGGTAGTGACAACATAACTCCTATAGAAGATTCTGGAGTGGCCAAACACTTCGGGCCAACTAGTAAAGTAGTCAATTGAACTAAGCGAGTTCAATATTGACTATATTCCTCGGAAACCATGGCAAGTGTGCTTCGATATTGACTATATTCCTTGGAAACCTTGCTAATTTTGTAGATGAATTCTCCAATTTTCCTAAAGAAATGTCGGAGTCTCCTGTGGGGAAACCATGGTAAGTGTGCTTCGATGGCTTGTCATGTAGAATAGGAGGGGGAGTAGGGGTGTATGTAGTTTCGGAATATAATATTGAAGCATACTATGCAATAAGGCTAGAATTCAAAGTCACCAACAACAAGGCCGGGTATGAAGCAGTATTGGTAGGACTCGCCATAGTAAGAGCAACGTTAGCAACCAGGGTCAACATGAAAGTAGACTCTCAAGTGGTAGTCGGCCAAATAACAGGAGAATATCTAGCAAAAAGCGAAAAGCTAAAAAAATACCTACAACAAGTCTATGAAGGGTGCGATCACCTCCATTACTTTTGAATCAGCCACATCCCAAGGGAGGATAGTTGGAAAGCTAACAAACTAGAGTGAGCAGCATCCGAGAAAGATGAAACTGTCTTACCATGAAGGGTGATCACATGAACAATAGAAGTCCCAATTATAGGGCTCGAGATCTAAAAAATAAACACAGAAACCCCATAATGGATTAGTGTCATAATCAAGTTTTTAACTACCAGTGAACTCCCACCTAGTAAGGAAGAAGTAAGGAAAGTTAAGAACAAGGCTGCTCGATTTACCATGATTAGTGGCACGCTATATAAAAAGAGGCTTCTCACCCCCCCCAAACCTCCTAAGATGTGTATCATAAAAAGAGGCCTAATACGTCATGGAAGAAGTACATAAGGGAATATGTGGAAATCACAATGAAGGAGGAGCTCTGGCGGATAAGGTCATGAGGGTCGGGTACTATTGTCCACACGCCCTTAAGACAACAAGGAATTGACCAAGAAGTGTGTCCAATGCCAGATGCATGCGCTAATCTTGAGCAACCTGCCTACGGAACTGACATCAGTCACATCCCCCTAGCCACTTGCCTTGTGGAAGTGGATTTGGTATGTCCCATGCCGCCAGGTAAAGAAGGCACGAAGTTCATCATTGTCATCAATGATTACTTCAAAAAAAAAAAAAAAAAAGCAAAGGCCGAGGCAATGGCGACAATAACCTCACAAAATGTTACCAAGTTTCTGTGGAAAACCATCATAAGCCGATTTAGGATATCACAAGGCATCATCTTGGACAACGGCATGCAGTTTGACTCTGAGCACTACTAGAACTGTTATGCCGAAGTCGAAATCAAGGTCAAGTATTCCTCCCCTGAATATCCTCAAGCCAATGGGCAAGTTAAGGCGACAAATAAGATGATAGGGCATATTGAAGAAGAGGCTAGGAGAAAATAAGGCAATTGCTAACAAAAGGAAGACAGGGTTGTATTTCAATAAGAGGGTCAATGCAAGGTTCTTGAAGATAGGACACATGGTCTTGAAGAAAGTTGGAGTCACCATCGTGGAAGAGGGAAAACTCAGACCACAATGGGAAGGTCCCTACGTTGTTATAGCTAGCCACAGATCAGGTTTGTACCACCTCAAAGATACCCAAAGGAAGGACCTACCCCACCCATGGAATGTCAAACACCTAAGAAATTACTTTGTATAAATTTCCATGTAATCATGTCATTGTAATTAAAGGGTTGTTCGCTTCCATTGTCTCCACTAGCACCTCACGACCAAAGAAGAAAATAACTCAATGGAGTGTGTCTCTCCTTACCCCTTAATCACGGTCGAATAAACCTCCCACCAAACACAAGCCAAGTGTCTTTACACACACCTGACAACCAAAGGAGGAAACAACTCAACGGAGTATTTCTCTCCTAGCCCCTTAAGCACAATCGAGGCAACTTCCCGCCTAATACAAGTTGAGAGTGTCTTCACTCACACTTGGCGACCAAAGGAGGAAACAAATCGATGGAGTGTTTCTCTCCCCGTCCTTTAAGCGAGATCGAGGGAACCTCACGCCAAGCACAAGCCGAGTGTCTCCACTCGCACCTGGTGACCAAGGAGGAAATAACTCAATAGAGTGTTTCTCTTGTTGCCCGTTAAGTGTTGTCGAGGCGAGATGTCGAGGCAACCTCTCGCCAAACACAACCTGAGTGTCTCCACTTGCACTTGGTGACTAAGGAGGAAACAACTCAACGAAGTGCTTCTCTCCTCACCCCTTAAGCGTGGTTGAGGCAACCTCCCACCAAACACAACCCGAGTGTCTCCACTTGCACCTAACGACCAAAGGGGGAAACAAGTCAACGAAGTGTTTCTATCCTTGCCCCTTAAGGGCGGTCAAGGCAACCTCCTGCCAAATACAAGTTGAGTGTCTTCACTCGTACTTGGCGACCGAATGAGGAAATAACTCAACGTTGCATTTCTCTCCTCACCCCTTAAGCACGGTCGTGGCAACCTCCTGTAAAACACACGTCAAGTATCTACACTCGCACTTGGTGACCAAAGGAGGAAACGACTCAGTAAAGTGTTTCTCTCCTCATCCCTTAAGGGTGAAAGAGGCAATCTCCTACCGAACACAAGCCGAATGTCTCCACTTGCACTTGGTGACCAAATGAGAAAACAAATCAACTAAGTATTTCTCTCATCGTCCCTTAAGCACGGTCGAGGCTGATTGAGCTGCATTATTGCATATTTTATATATTTAAAACCAATATATTTTTAATTGATTTATTATTTTATTATTGGTTTTAGATAGAAAAATGGTTAAAAGGCATAAATCCAAGTTGTGATTTAAATTGATTAATAGTATAGTTTATGCTTAATTTTGATTTAATTGAGTAATATTTACTCGCATGCACAACACACTTTGAATATTTTATTTTTCATTTTTTTTGTCTAATTTTATTTTATTTATTTATTTTATTTTCTGTCTAGTTTTAATTTTGTTTCTTTAATTATTTATTATTTGTTTTGCTTGTCTAAGTTTTATTTTATTTTTTTTATTTTTCTGTTTTACAGCTTCGTCTAAAGAAATCAAATCTGGCCTTTTCTAAACGACGTGCCGTTTTTTCCTTAGAAACAAACGACAAGTCGTTTATCCTGCAAATGAATTCTGGCTCTGATAAACGACATGTCGTTTGTATTCATCGTCATCCTCCAGCACCACGCACACTGCCGCACGTCCAACTGCACAACCACCGTCCACCGTGCTCCATCTCCATGGCACACGTTCAGCAGGGCCACCATTCACTTCCACCCGCAATCATCTGCTGCAGCTCACATGCAATCTTCATGGAAGAAACAACCACGACTGTGCTTCCGTGAAACTGCCATCAAAGCACCGAAACTCCTCTGTTTTTCTTCCATAAAACAGAGCACTGTTTCAGTCTCCACCTTGCCTGCGGAACCACGTAAAAGCTCAACCACCATGCGCAGCACCACCGCACTGCCCCAGCCTCCAGCTCCTCCGCAGCCCATTACCTCCGTCCCTACCTCTCGGCTTGTTCTCTCTAACTCACTTCCATTACACAGCAAGGCTGCAAACGGAGACGCAACTCACGGAAGATGGAAACAAGAAATAAAAAAAAATAGTTGGCTTTTCCTCTTCGGTCTGGACGCACGGCTAAAAGCAAGATTAAGAACAAGAAACTTTCGGCTGGGGGCACACACTTACGATGCACGCACGCGGAGAACTGGGCAAAAGGAATGAAGAAGAAAAGGAAAGAAAGCACACTGAGAAAGGGAAATAAAAAATAAAGGCAACACTCACGCGTGAGTCCGTAACAACGGGAAGTGGACGCCGAAAAGCAAGAACATGCAGCTGTCCATTTCGTCCGGACTAGCTCAGTGAATTTCATTTGCGGAAGTAATTTTCATCTTGAGTTTGTTTAGTGAGTGAATTTTCAGTTCTCTTTGAAGAATGTTTTAAGTTTATTTTATTTCAGTTGAGAGTTCATTTTATTTTATTTGAAAGATCATTTTAATTGGAAGTTCAGATTTTTGGATTGGAGAACGCAATCCCCATTTCCAAACATCAAGTTTATTCTTTACAATTCTTATTCTTATTTAATTTCAGTTTAATTAATGTCATTTATTCTTATTGCACTTTAATTTCCTGCAATTTAAATTTATATCATTTAATTTCCTCTCACTTTTAATTTCCTGCAAATTAATTTACTGTCATTTAACTTTCTTGCACCTTTAATTTCCTGCAATTTAAATTACTGTTATTTAATTTCCTTGCACCTTTAATTCATGTTTATTTTAATGTCATTTATTTTCTTGTTTCTTTAAATTTCGGTTAATTAATTTCAACAATTTTAATTCATTACTTTGCATTTCATTTTGTTATAACTATATTCAAAAAATCTAACAACATGAATATTACTACACATTTAGTAAGAGAATAAAATTAAAAAAATTATAAAAATAATGGTGTGTGGTGTATGAGGCTTAGGAATAGAATTTTTCTTATTGAAAAAACTAAATTAAGTCCGTTTTTCGATATGCAGTTAGTCTCACATCTCAACTTATTTTATTTCATTTTATCTCAACATTCTTTTGTTTTTATACATTTGGGGGGCCAAGGGGGCGGCAGGGGTTTTGCATCTTAAAAGAAAATTTATATTAAAAAAGTTACATTCTAAGAATATTTTAATTTTATAATATTTTTATTCTATTTTTCTCTTTTCTTTCTTAAAATTCAATAAAAATCTTAACTCAAATTATTTCACTGGTATTCATAAACTATTTCATTATTATTCATATATTTATTATCTCGTCTCATTTGACTATCCAAACGTGACCTTACTCAATGAGCCCAATCTTATAAAATTTCAAAAATAAATTATTTTGTTGTGGTATGATTAGAATCTTAGAATAACAATATTATCATTATCCTTTCATTAGTCTAGGATATTATCTTCTCAAACATTACTCAAAAATAAAATACTTTTAATTTTAAATCTTTAAAATTTTCATCTAATCATTATCTAATCATTACAATTTCTCAAAACTCTCAAATACCACACAAAAAATAATATAACTTTTTAAATTTTAAAATAAAAATAAGATTAAAAAAATTATATTTAAACTATTTTTGAGCTTTATATCATTTTTATTAAATTTTTTCTCTTAATTTTCAAAACTTAATAAAACATGTCAACTCAAATAATTTTACTATTATTTAAAAATATATTATGAATATTTTAAAAGTATCTAAATCCTTAACGGCCCTAAAACGGCCAATGTTGGGCCGGAACTGATAAATGGGCTTCACCACAATGGCCTATTAAAATTCTTAAACCCTTAAATCCCAACTCCTTAAGAAATACCGCATTCATCGTTAGGGTTCGATTTCATCTCTCGCTCTCAACTCATTAATGCATGAAGCTGTTTCGCTCAAATCCATGGCGCGGCTATGCCATTTCGAGGGTTTTCGGTGCTTTCTTCTTTCATACCGAAACCATACCCAGGTCTCCGCCCCAAGTCGACCTCTCAACATTCGCATTTCGCGGGCCGGTCATCCTAGGGTTCCGATCGTCCAAGTGATCAACCAGTGGCTTGAAGAAGGACGAGACGTTCAGGTTTCCCTTCATAAATTTATCAGGCAGCTTCGCAAACATCGTCGCTTCAAACACGCTTTACAGGTATCAATTCCCTTCAAACTTATATGCATTTGTGAGTGCCCGTGTGTTATGTACTTTTGATATGGGTGTACACATTGGTTATAATTTTTTAGGCTGCGAAGGGTCTAATGATTGTCTGATAGATGACGAATGAGTCCATCTGAGTTGTATGGTATATTTGTGGTAGAAGTAAATTTGAACCTAAAAGCGTGCATAAATTTATTGGATGTTTTATACGGTGCACTCAATGTGTCCGTGCCTGCTCCAAAAACAGAAGACTGTTTTGGTTCTAAGAGATTTGATTCCACCTGTCTGCTATCCCAATCATGATTTTTCTATCCCCAAGGCAAAATGCCCTTCCATTTTTTGCCAGGTTTGGGCGAGGTTATTCAACCCCCCCCCCCCAACAAAAAAAAAAATACACGCTCTTTAATCCTTTGAGCTACTGTCCCTACCCATCTCTTCTATATCTGTTCCCGGGAGTACCCTAAAAAAAGAATTGCTCTTCTCCCCAACCATTTCGGGTTAAGATGTAATAGCGCTCATTAGGCTTACAAGGTAACTAATGGCCTCTTAGAGTTCTTGTCACCTGTTGTTTTCTACTTTGGAGGATGGTTGCACGAGGTATGTTTCCATGTGTTGAGTTTTTGAACAGTTTCCCAAGTTGTAGCAAAATTAAGAAACACGATGCGGTAATTGTTTAATATGAGAAAGAAGAGATATTAAGTTTTTTTTTTCATTTGCACCAGGTGTCCGGAACAGCATCCCGACTAATCCCGGGAGTGCACAGGCCCTTGGCAAAGAGTTTCCCATAAGTGCACCTTGAGTAATTCAAGGAGAAAATCTCTCAGTCCGATAACCCCTAAAGATTGTTTGCACCCAAGAAGAATTGAACCTTAGACCTAGGGGGAATATACCCCCAAGCCCAAGGCCTTTACCACTCGAGCCAACCCCTAGGGGTTAAAGAAGACATATCAAGTGACATGTGATACTTGAGTTTGTTAAGACCGATAAGAGAAAAAAAAAAAACTAATAGTGGAATCAATCAAACATGACACAAAATTTACGTGGTTCCGCAATATTCCTACTTCCATGGAGCTATAGAGGATTTCATTTCAGATGGTAATCAAAGGTATAGTGCAGCGGCCGTTCAAAGGAATAATGCAATATATAGCAAACCCTAATCAGCGGGCCAGGTCGGTTCAAGAGCCAAAATGTGTCAAAATTTTGAAAATCCACCAAAAAAACCGCAAAGGATCCTTGTGTGGTACAGTCCGCCACACAAAAAAAAGTAGCCCAACAGAATTTTCATCAAAATGAGAATGCATGGGTAGGCCCAGAAAAATGCCTCAGTTATTACTTGAGAGAACTCTAATTGTCTATCCAAGTGTAGTTGTCGTCCTCCCCCCCCCCCAACCCAATTACATCCTCGGTTCTCACTACTTGAGAGAACTCTAATAGAATGTTTCTATGTTTCTATTATGAAAACTGATTAATAATGGCAAATAAGGAAAACAAAATGGCCTAATAGTGTTTTTTAAGTAGCCCAAAATGCTACCATAGTCCAGACTTCTAATAAAAATGAAATGAATAAATCACAGGTTCACTCATGTCAACCAAACTTTCAAATAGATCACGGGGACTTTATCGCAATTGCTTGAGTGAAGGTCTAGCAATGGTCAAGCCAGCTTTCTGTTTGAGCTCATGTCGTAAATTTGATCAAGCTAGACTCAAACGAGTCATACGAAATCTCTGGATCGATAAAACTCAGTAAGTTGCAAGAATTTCTCTGTTCCAAATTCTCCATGAAACTGTCAGCAATTGGGTCTACATCATCTCTGCCGCATCTGGAAAGAGTAACGCTTAAACTTGGCAACTTGTATCTTGGGAACGCTCAGCCTTGCTACTGTACTGCTATGCTTTTCAGCTTGGTTTGTCCGTTTAGCTGATATTTAGTTGAACTTCTGGTTGATATCCTTTTTCTCATAGATTCTTTCAGTTGCACTTGGATTTTGTTCTATGTATATGCAGCTTGGTTGTAGATGTAAGCATGGCTGTGGCAGTGGTAGTTGTGTGACCTTTCTTTCCGTTTTCGGATTTTATAGCATGCGCACCCCCTTGATGTTGAACATGGGTATTCTTTAGCTAATAAAAAAAACAGAACAAATGAAGAAACCTGTTTTTCCTTCTTTATACTTCTTATGTACTTGGGTTGAGCCCTTTGCGCCTTCAATAAAATTTTGCCTACTTAGAAAAGAAAAATAGACATCTGAACAAAGGAAGTCACATGGAACAACTTGGATATATACTCTCAAGTCTTTTTATGACGTAATCAAGTTATTTCATGTCTAAGCCCATACCAAAAATATACACATAATCAAGTTTACGTTTCTATTGATTAATTTGTACCAATGTCTTAATGAATGCATGCATGATAACTCTTGTTCCTTCTCCGATTATTGTCTCTCATATTTCTGCTACTTGAATCTTAAGTTTGGGAAAATTACCTCTCAATTAGATAATACTAGCATTGGTTTTTATGGTTGAAACTTGGTTTCCATTTTGGTTGAAACATTGGCCACCCTTGTGGCTGTGAATACAGGGAAGTTGTTTTGAGAAATTGTATAGGAGAGTATTTCACTTAACCATTCTTGTTTGGCGCAATGGTAATGTGACGATAATCTTCATATTAATGCTCCTGGATCTTGTTTTGTATCAGATATCTGAATGGTTGAGTGAGCAAAGGAACCATGACCTATCCCCTGGAGACATTGCGATTCGGCTAGATTTGATCTCAAAAGTTCATGGTCTAGAAGAAGCAGAGAAGTATTTTGATGGCATCCCTGACACTTCAAGAATCACCATGCACGTATATGGTGCTCTTTTAAACTGCTATGCAGAACATAAATCTTTAGATAAAGCAGAGGCCACCATGCAGAAGATGAGGGAGCTAGGTTTTCTGGAATCATCTGTCTTATAACGTTATGTTAAAACTCTATTCTCGGTTGGGTAAAACTGAGAAACTAGACAGTGTAATGCAAGAGATGGAAAAGAAGGGCATTGGTCGGAAGATGATCACATTTAACATTAGGTTGAATGCTTATGCAGCCACCTCTGACATTGAGGGAATGGAGAAGCTTTTAATGAAGATGGAAGCTGATCCTAAAATCGCCATCGACTGGAATGCTTATGCTGTTGCAGCAAAGGGATACTTGAAAGCTGGCTTACATGAAAAGACGAAAGAAATGCTGAAGACAGGAGAGGTGTTTCGTATGCGCGGAAGGAAGTTTGCTTATGAAACATTCCTCACTTTATACGCGGCTATTCAGAATAAAGCGGAGGTGTATCGTATTTGGACTTGTTATGGAGGGATGGAGGAAGTCTGGAACTCGGACGGCTATCTTTGTATGATAAGCTCGTTAGTAAAGCTGGATGACTTGGATGGTGCTGAAAAGATCCTGGAGGAGTGGGAATCTGTAACTACATTTGTTGACTTCCGGATTCCACGCGTGCTGATCACTGCTTATTGCAACAAGGGTCTTTTGGAAAAGGCTGAAGCATATATAGACAGGCTTAAAGAGAGTGGGACGGAGGTAGACTCGATCACATGGGATCGCCTGGCAAGTGGATATCATGCACATGGTCAGATGCTGAAGGCAGTGGAGACAATGAAGCAAGCACTGTTGGGAAATCTACCAGGATACAAGCCCAACCGTTTTATATTGGCTGAATGTCTCAAGTACTTGAAAGAGAAGGGAGATGTAGAAGCGGCAGAGGAGATTTTGAGGTTACTTGGAGAAAATTGTCATTTTTCAAATGGTAATTGTGAAAAATTCCGAGGTTATTTCTGCAATGGAGGCGAGCCACGCTCTTGAAACCAAATCTAAGGAATTGTTTGAATTCAGAGATGGGTTGAGATGATTTATGAATAGTAGAATAAAAGTTAAATTATTTATTATATTTTGTATGAGAATTTGAAAAAGTTATTTTAAAATTTAAAAAAGTTGAATTATTTATTATATTTTGTATGAAAATTTGATAAAGTTGTAATAATGAGATGAGATCAGTTGATATGAGTAGGGGTGGGTTTTGAATGTAAACGAGGCCTAAATTTAAGAAAAACAGGGAGTTAAAGAATCTTTCTTGGGCAATCAACTGCGATCCTAATGGATCTAGCTCAAGTCGAGGGAAGGTTAAAGGGAGAGCTTTGTGAAGACGTTCTTGTAGTGGGATGTTTGGATAGAGGATTAGTTTCACGGAATCTAGGGAATGAGGTCTGGAAGGTGTATCGATAGTTTTCCAATTCGGGCTTGGTGTATTTTGGATAGGTTTTCATGGGTTTTTGGGTCATTAGGGACTTTCTTGTATGGGTTAGGTGTTTTTTTTTATAAGTGTACTTGATTACTCCTATTGATATATATATATATATAATATTATTACTTATAAAAAAAAAATTACGAAGTTATTATATTCATGTTGAAAGTCCATCTTGTAAAAAGGCATTTGATCATTTGAAAGAAGATGATCAGATGGAAGGGGGAGTAGTGGACCTCAAATCTGACTGTGGCAGCTGAATTATATGTAAAGCTTCAAGAAGCATTGAAATGTATTTCCAAAAATTGGTGCATTATCTTATCTAAAAACCCATAGAGGCGCCAATCTTCTACATTGAATGTGATTTCATTCCTCAAATATTGTTGAATTAGCGGACCCTACGCCCATCTTGCAAGTATCTCCCTTCTCCTTTTGGTCGTTACAAATCCCATTCATTGTTTTCAACCATTACGCAACGCGTTCCTTTACATCCAAAGTGTTGAGGAAATATTTTCCACACTTTGCAGAGTTGTGGATTGTCTTATTTATAGAGAAATACAAGTATACTCGTAGTAGGAAACATAACAAACAGATAAGAGGAATTTCAAAAATAGAATACAACTGGATGACTAAGTCTACTGCATTTGAAACTCTAGTTTCCTACGGCTTCTCCATAACTGCCTTTGACTAAGTCTGCTGCATTTGAAACTCATTTGAACTCTAGTTTTCCTACGGCTTCTCCATAACTGCCTTATCCTTAATATGCCCCTGCAAGTCCAATGAAGTGGAAACTACATTGAGCTTGGATCGAAGTGCCGCAAATCTGAAGGAAGAAAGTGGTTTGGTAAAAATATCGGCTAGCTGTTCCTTTGAGGATAAGAACTTGACTTCAATAAGTTTCTTGGCTACCATATCCCTCACAAAATGAAAATAAATTTCGATGTGCTTCGTGCGAGCATGAAAAATGGGATTGGATGATAGATATGTGGCGCCGATATTATCACACCATAAGATGGGAGGAGCTGAAGTTCGAAGACCAAGCTCCTGCAGCAAAGATTGAAGCCATTGGAGTTCAGCAGCTGTATTGGCAAGTGCTTTATACTCGGCTTCAGTACTTGATCGCGCAACTGTTGCTTGCTTTTTACAACTCCATGAGATAAGGTTTGGCCCGAGAAACACACAAAAACCTCCAGTCGAGCGTCGATCATCGCAAGATCCAGCCCAGTCAGCATCTGAAAATGCTTGAAGAATGTTGTTGCTTGACTTGCTAAATACAAGACCATGGTTAATGGTCTGTTTTAGATACCGAAGTAGTCGTTTAGCTGACTGCCAGTGTGCAAGTTTCGGTTTATGCATGAACTGAGATAATTTGTTAACAGTGAAAGCTATATCAGGCCTAGTGACTGACAAGTACTGAAAAGCACCAACTGTGCTACGAAAAAGTGTTGGGTCACTGAAATCTTCACTGTCAAAAGCACTGAGATTAGTAGAGGTAGCCATAGGGGTACTAATGGGTTTAGCTTCATGCATTTTTGTCTTCTGAAGTATATCCATGATATACCGATGTTAAGATAGTATAAGCTGCCCATCAGATTTAATGGCTTCAATACCCAAAAAAAAATTCAAACTTCCCAAATCTTTAATTGCAAAGTCACTCTGTAGTGAGTTCAACAACTCATCAATAGCATGCTTGTCTGAGCAGGTGATCAAAATGTCATCCACATAAATAAGAATGCACATAGTGAACATAGATGTGGTATGAATAAATAGAGAAGTATCTGAACGAGAGCCATGAAAACCAAGGGCTAGAAGCCGATTGCTGAGGCGCGAAAACCACGCCCGTGGGGCTTGTTTTAGGCCATACAAGGCCTTTTTCAATTTACAAACATGATTTGGAAATTGAGGATGTGTATATCCTTGCGGTTGTGTCATGAAAACTTCCTCTGTGAGTGTACCGTGTAAGAAAGCATTATGTACATCAATTTGTCTAATTTCCCAGCCTGAAGAAATAGCAATAGATAGAACGGTTCTTACTGTGGTGGGTTTAATCACCGGGCTGTAGGTTTCTGAGAAATCCACTCCAGCTTGTTGAAGATAACCCTTGGCTACTAGACGTGCTTTGTAGCGTTCTACCTCACCATTTGCTTTCCTTTTTATCCGATAGACCCATTTGGACCCAATTAGATTTCGGGCATCAGTGGGAGGTACAAGAATCCAGGTACCATTTCGGAGTAATGCATCAAACTCCTGGTTCATAGCATGTCGCCAATGAGGATGCTTAGCCGCGTTGGTGTAGCACGATGGTTCGACCATTAGAGACTCGGTTTCGGCAATGAGGGCTTTTGGAAGAGGGTATCTGATGGTGCCATCGGAACGGGTTTTGGGTTTGGTGATATTATGCTTTGATCGGGTGGTCATAGGATGGTGGGATGGAAGGAAATTTGAGGTGGATTGGGTGCAGGAGTTTTCAGAGATATTCGGTGCAGAGGAATAGGGTGGTGAGGACGAAGAAGGGTTAGAGGAGATGGGTTGGGAAAGTAAAGGACTCGGGTGGGCTGGAGCGGTTGGAGGTTGGAAGCGGGTCGGAGAAGCTTGGGCTTGATTGGAAGGGTCCGAGACCAACGAGGCCTGCTCTGCTGCACGGGATAAGTAATTAGAAGACATTAAATTTGGAATCATGAAAGGTGGTGAGTGAGATTGATGATAACTCAGAGGGGAGGCCTGCACTTGACACGGGAAAATTGACTCTTCAAAAATAACATCACGAGAAATAATTATTTTTCCAGTGAGTTGATTGAGACATTTGTAACCTTTGTGATGAGGACTGTACCCAAGGAAGATACAACGAGTGGACCGAGGTTGTAACTTGTGGCGATTATATGGTCGAATGTTAGGCCAACAAGCACAACCAAAAACACGAAGAAAAGAATAATCTGGATCACTGTGAAAAAGGCGAGTGAAAGGTGATTGATTTTGAGAGACAGGTGATGGCATCCGATTAATTAAATAACATGCTGTATCAAATGCATCATCCCAATATTTGAGAGGAACTTGACTATGAGTTAAGAGAGCCAAGCCAGTTTCAACAATGTGACGGTGTTTACGTTCAATAGCACCGTTTTGTTGATGAGTGTGGGGACAAGACCTGCGATGAGAGATGCCAAGGGAGTCCAATAATGCAAACAGTGAACGAAATTCACCACCCCAGTCAGATTGAACAGATTTAATTTTGCAATTAAATTGTCTCTCTACATGAGGCTGAAATTTGCGAAAAATAGTAATGACATCACTTTTGCATGTTATTGGGTAGAACCACGTGTATCGACTATATGAGTCTAAAAAGGTAACATAATATTTGAAACCATTATGAGAAAGGATAGGAGACGGGCCCCAAACATCACTATAAATTAATTCAAGTGGTGCCGAGGCACGAGTACATGACTCAAAAAATGGTAACTGATGACTCTTAGAACTTAAACATGCAGAACAAGATAGACTAGACTTAGACGCGGTGACTGGTAAAGAAAATTTTGACAAAACATGACGAATAATTTTAAAAGCTGGATGACCCATGCGAGAATGCCATTGAGGAAGAGAGACTCGTTCACCAATAAGTGCAGATGGAGGAGAAGTTTTATTTGACATGGAGATAGGATAAAGTCCGTTCTTACTCGGCCCGTGCAGTAGAGTTTGCCCCGTTACTCGATCCTTCACAAAAAAATAAGATGGATGAAATTCAAAGAAAGTATTAGTAGCTGCAGTGAATTTTTGAACGGAAATTAAATTTTTTGTAATTTGTGGCACATGAAATACATTATGAAGTAAAAATGAAAGGGTAGGAGTGGATAGTTTAGAAGTGCCGAGATGTGTAATGTTCAAACCAGTGCCATTGCCAACCCGGACTGTATCTTGGCCAGTGTATGCTTCAGCATTAATGTTGAGATTAGAAAGATCTGAAGTCAAGTGATGAGTAGCACCCGTGTCTGGGTACCAGTTCAAATCATTGTCTGAAGATGAATTAGTATAATATGCTTGCATAGAGGATTGATCACGGTCGTAAGCTTCATCATAGCGATGATAACATCGTAAGGCAGTGTGTCCCGGTTTATTGCATACTTGACACACAAGGCGAGATTCATTTGAACTCGAGCTTCGACCACGTCCTCTGCTACGATTAAACCGACCAAAATTACGTGCACCGGAAGTGAAGCCAGGAGAACGCCCAGGGCTGCGTCCGCCACGAGACCCACGCGAACGAGAGACAAAATTCGCACTGCCCAGCGTGAGATCAAGGGAAGATTGATGATGGTCCAGCCGGATTTCATGAGCTATCAGATGCCCATATAAATCCTCCAAAGACAGTGGGTCAACTCGTGTTGTTACAGAGGTAACAAAGGAATCGTATTCCGATCCTAGACCCGCAAGTAAGAACGAGACCAACTCAAATTCATTGAGTGGTTGATCAGCAGCGGCTAATGTATCAGCAATGGTAGTAAATTTGTGAAAATAGTCTGAGATAGAGGAACCACCCTTCTTGAGTGTAGCCAATTGATAATGAAGGTTCATGGATCGAGCACGGGATGTGGAGGTAAACATTCTTTCCAGTGTCGACCAGACTTGATAGGAGGTTTGGCATTTGATCACGTGAGTAAGAACAGTTTCGGAGAGGGATGAATTTAGAGCTGAAAGGATTAACTGGTCTTGCATGATCCATTGCATGAAAGCAGGGTTGGGTATGGTTTGATTGGTAGGAGTTGTGATCATGGGAGAAGGGCAAACCGAGGATCCATCAACGAAGGAAAATAGATGCTGACCTTTGAGGTAGGGGACGACCTGCGCTTTCCATAGCAGGTAATTATCTCTCGTAAGCTTGATGGGTGTAAAGTTGGGGAGGGATGTGGTGGGTGCAGAGAAGGTGTTTGTAAAAATGGGTGGGTGAACAAAAGGGGAAGAGACATGGGTCTCGGAAACAGGTGGAGTTGAATCTGCCATAGGTGACGTGAGTCTTAGGCTCTTGATACCACGTTGAGGAAATATTTTCCACACTTTGCAGAGTTGTGGATTGTCTTATTTATAGAGAAATACAAGTATACTCGTAGTAGGAAACATAACAAACAGATAAGAGGAATTTCAAAAATAGAATACAACTGGATGACTAAGTCTACTGCATTTGAAACTCTAGTTTCCTACGGCTTCTCCATAACTGCCTTTGACTAAGTCTGCTGCATTTGAAACTCATTTGAACTCTAGTTTTCCTACGGCTTCTCCATAACTGCCTTATCCTTAATACAAAGAGATAAATGAAATTATAACTCGGATACTTGGTGGCTAGAGGCCCGACCTGGCCACCGCATGGGTGGCCCCCATCTTGGTCACTGGTGGTAGCTAGAATCTGGCCAACTTGGCACCTGAGGCCGATAGCTGTAGCTCCCATGGGTGGCTGTTATTTGTTTAAAATTATTTTTAAGTTTAAAAATCAGTTTTTCGTTAGTTAAACATCTTTATTATTTTTATAACAATCATTAATTTTTTAAAAAACATAACTTGTCATGTGGCACTCTATGACTGATCTATTACCTCATGGTGATTTCTTTCAAGCTAAATTGGGAAGTAAACATTCTTTTATTTTTAGAAGTATATTGAATTCAAGAGATCTATCGAATAATGGCATGAGATGGAGGGTAGAGAATGGTGAATGTATTAAAATATGAAAGGATAAGTGGATTTCAAGGCTGTCTTCTTATAAAGTTCAGAGTCCAATGAGTAATTTGGCTCTTGAGGGTACTGTTAGTATCTTAATTAATCCAACCACAAGACAGTGGAAGACTAGTATGGTGGAGGAAATGTTCTCACTTGAAGAGGCAAGGTTGATCAAGCACCATTAGTTACAATAATAGTGCAAATAAGTTAATTTGGATAGGATCAGCTCAAGAGTCATTCTTTGTGAGAAGTACCTATCACTTGCAAGGAGCTTATAGATGCTGAGAGAGGTCAGGCTTCAAGTAGCACAAATCTAGGAAGGTCTTGGTCAAGAATGTGGCAATTACAAATTCCATCTTCAAACATGATGTTCCTTTGGAGAGCCTGTCATGACAGTTTGCCAACTAACTAGAATGTTTACAAGAAGAAGGTAGTAGATAAGCCCCTATACCCTATATGCTTGAAGGAAGAAGAGTTTGTGATTCAAGCTACATGGAATTGTCCTGCCTCTCAAGATGTGTGGCACCAGTGCTTAAGATAACTCCAGAATTGTTCTTCTTTCAAAACTGCTATTAGGAACTTCATGGTAGAATTGGATGCAGCAGGTGGTAAGGAGCTCGTTGAGAAATTTGCAATGGTTGTAAATAGAGTTTGGATGAGGAGGAACCAACTTTTATTCCAACAAAAGTTCAGGTGCCCCAATCAGTAGCTAAATTTGCTAAGGATACTTTGCAAGAGCTGAGGGTCTCTTTGACAGTTGCATCAAATCAACAAAGTTTACTGTAGAATGTGATCATTACATGGAATCCACCCTGTGAATGTCTATAAACTCAATTGGGATGCAGCAGTTGACAAGGTACAGTGCATGATTGGCCTAAGGCTTAATTCTTAGAGATTGGCATGGGAGGACTTTGGCAACATCAAGGATACTTAGGTCTCTTTTCCCTGATCTATTACTGGTTGAGGCACTTAGGGCAATGGAAGCTTCATGTTTTGGCTTGCATATGGGGATTAAAAGGATCATACTAGAAGAGGATTCAAAATAAGTCATAACAACTATTAGTAGGAGGAGTGAAAACTCGTCAACTATAGGTATGATTATTGAAGATGTCAGGAACTAGTTGAGCGTTTTTGAGGATTGGTTAGTTTCACACGTTAGAAGAGAAAGCAACAAAGCTACTCATGCACTTGCTAGGGATGCTTTGTTAAATTCCATTTCTTCTGTTGATGTGGGGAATGTTTCCACTTGTATTCTTGACCTTTGTTGATTTATGATTATGGAAATGTTTTCCTTTTTTTTAAAAAAAAAAAAAGACAGGGAACAAAAACAAAGTTGTCATATAAGGTGCAAAAGAGGTGTCTTGGATACTTCATGAGTTAAAAATTAAAGGAAAAAAGAAGAGGCCAGTGTGAACAATAGCAATATGATGAATGTGAACTTTCACATAGAGAATTAGTTGGGACAATATACTTTGTGGACTGCACCCTTTTCACTAAACTCCAAAGGAAAATGCGTGCTAAACGTGAGAATTTATTTATTTTTTTGGTTTTACCCACTTTTCCTTTTCTCCACCAAAAGTTGTTGTCACCAATCATTTTTTTTCCCTTGCACTCAATTATCTATATGCTCTTAAAAAAGAGAAGTGATAAATATACAACCAATTCACAACTTTGTAATAAAATAATTATTTTTGAATTCAATCACATCAAAGTCGAAGAAATTTTAAAAAATAAAAAATATTTTATTAGGTAGTTGTGTAATAGTTGGATGTTTATATTTATGTTAGGAGGAAAGAGATGTTATTTTCCAATATCAAGAATTAAATTAGACTTTATAATGTGAAATCCTTTACACTGTTTAAAATAAATAAAAGAGAAAAAACTAAATTAATGAACGTGGAATCCAAACCGTGAGACATAAAATGGAATTTTGGGAAAAAGAAACTACAATTTTCCAAGCGTGGGTTGGTCCAGACAGTCTTTTATTATTTAGTCTTATCTATGTAAGATTTGGGAGAAAATCTAATAATAAAGAATTGTTAGAATACTAACCTCTGGCCATCGTTGATCAAGTATTTGCAAGAACCGATTGTTTCTAAATTATGAACCCTCACAATTTCTATATGAAAAGTATTGGGTAGGGATTTTCAGCCCTATCTTTTTTCGTTAATGAATGTGACTGATGGAGAATCACAAGCCTTTATATATAGATAGACCAAGACCTTTATCCACTGTTTTCCAAGTGTTGCTTATTTCCATCTAGGAATGTAACTCTTGGTTTTTAATGAGTAGTATCATTATTTTTAATTACCCAGAGCTTTTAATATAAATATAAAACTATTAAAATAAATATATATATATATAATATATTTGAAAGGGTGTGGCACGTAAGCCACCTTTAAGTCTTCCACAAGGAGACATGTTCTTTCATTCTCCCACTTAGCTTACATGACAGTCATTTAAAATCATCAGGGTAACCAAAACCGAATATGGCTACAAATAAAACTACTCAAACCATAACCTTTAGAAGAAAGATATAATACATGAATCATGGTGGTTATGTTATTATATTAACATTTCCTTCCATGTATTACAGTGTATTAGTCTCTCTAAATAAATTTCCATATGTGATATATCTCTTTATAAATAACTTACGATAAGTCATTCTGGACCTATACATCATACACTAGGAGCAAATACTTTATGTGCACAAATAAAAATATTATTCTTGACAACAACAAGTATTGTATACAATGAACAAATCAAATATAAAATGAGCTCATTAACCGCATGCTCTCTACATGTTTCAAAGCGTTTTTATTGAGAGCCCTTTTGTCATGGGATTTGCAATCATAAAGGATGTACTTGTATGCTCTATTGAGACTTCTTATTCCTTGACTCTCTCTCTGACAGCAAGATACTTTATGTTAATATGTTTACTTTTGCTCACACTCTTGTTATTCTTAGAAAAGAAAACTATTGTCAAATTATCACAATAAATTCTTAAAGGTTTAGATATTGAATCCACAACTTGAAGTCTTGTGATAAAACTCCTCAACCATTTTGCCTGTGAAGTTGCTTCAAAGCATGCTATAAGCTCTGCCTCCATAGTAGATGATGCTCTTCCATGATATGACACCTCCTGCTAACATGAAGACATACCCTGAAGTGGACTGTTTGGAATCTTGAAAACCCACAAAATCTGAGTCTGAATATCCAATCACATCTAGACAATCAACATGCTAATAAGTAAGCATATGATTCTTAGTTCCTTGTAAATATCTCATAACCTTTTTAGCAGCCTTCCAATGTTCTATTCCAGGATTGCTTTGGTATCTTCCCAACATTCCCACAACATATTCAATATCAAGCCTTATACAAACATGTGCATGCATTGAACTATCAACAGCAGATGCATATGGAATGTTTTCTACTTCTTTATTTTCCAAAGCATTTTTCAGAAATTGACTTAAACTAAATTTATCACCCTTTAATATGGGTGCTGCATTGGATGTACATTCATTCATTATAATTTTTTCCAACAACTTTTCAATGTAGGCTTTATGAGAAAGTCCTAAAATTCTTTTAGACCTATCTCGATGAATCTCTATGCCCAAAACATAAAAGGATTCATCTAAATCCTTCATTTCAAAGCTTTGGAATAGAAATTTTTTCGTGTCATGTCGTAGACCCAAATCATTAGTTGCAAGCAAAATATCATCAACATATAGGATTAAGAAAATAAACCTACTCCCACTAAATTTATGGTATATGTAGTTATCTATGATGTTCTCTATAAAACCAAATGAAGTAATAACATCGTGAAATTTCAAATATCATTGACGAGATCCTTGTTTTATCCATAAATTGATTTCTTTAACTTGCAAACTAAATTATCACCTTTATCAGAATGAAACCCTTTAGGTTGCTTCATGTATACCTCTTCTTCAAGTGTCCCATTCAAAAAAGTTATTTTCACATCCATTTGATTTAGCTCTAAATCAAAGTGAGTTACTAATGCCATGATTACTATAAAAGAATCCTTTTTAGAAACTGGAGAGAAAGTATTGTGGTAGTCAATACCTTCTCTTTGTGTAAATCCTTTAGCTACAAGTCTGACTTTATATCTATCAATATTACCATTTGAGTCTCTCTTGGTTTTATAAACTCATTTACAGCCAATGACCTTAACTTCCATTAGGTAACTCAACAATTTCCCAAACTTTATTTTTAGCCATGGATTCCATTTCTTCTATCATAGCATCATGCCAAAATTTTGAATTTTCTCCACTCATGGCATGCGAAAATGAGATGGGATCATCTTTAGGTCCCACATCAAAGTCGAACTCTAGTAGGTACACATAGTAATCATCAGGAATAACAGGCTTCCTTATTCTAGAGGATCTTCTTAATTCTACAATTTCATTCATATTATGTGGATGTTGAACTATAGAGTCAAAGTTGGTATGCTCCTTATGAGATGGTAGTGGTTCTTGAATTGACTGAGTTTCAAGGGTATCCGATTGATTTCCTTGAATGACAATCAGTTCATTTTCATTCACGAATGTAATATCTAAATTCCGTGTTTCATCCCACTTTATCTTTCGAGGAACATTACTCCCACTTATTCCAAAACCCTCAATAAATTTTGCATTTCTGGCTTCCACAATTCTGGGTGTATGTGAGGGACAATAAAATCTGTAGCCCTTAGAATTTTCTGCATAGCCAATGAAATAACCACTAACTGTCCTCGGATTCAATTTCTTTAATTGTGGATTATAGACCCTAACTTGAACTTGACAGCCTCATATATGCATATGCCTTAAACTAGGTTTCCATCCTTTCCATAATTCAAATGGTGTTTTGGAAATAACCTTAGATGGAACCCTATTTAAGATATACACTGCAGTGTGTAAGGCCTCACTCCACAAAGATAAACGAAGAGTACAATTACTTAGTATACTTCTTACCATAACCATAAGGGTATGGTTTCGTTGTTCAGCAACATCATTTTAGTGAGGTGAACTTGGCATTGTATACTGAGCAATAATGCATTCTTCCTTGAGAAAATTTACAAATGGACCTAGTCGTTGCCTTGAATTTGTATATCTACCATAATATTCTTCACCCCTATCAGATCTTACGATCTTTATTTTCTTTTCTAATTGTCTCTCTTCTTCATTTTTATATATTTTGAAAGCATCTAGTGCTTCAGATTTATCAAAAAGAAGGTAAGGATACATAAATAGTGAATAGTCATCAATAAATGAGATAAAATATCTCTGACCATTCAAAAAATCATACCAAATAACAACATTTTAAAATTAAAAAAAACAATTCTCGTTTTCTTGCGAAAAAGATTTCTAAAATAAAATAATATAAAAAAATCATATTCTAACAACATTTTAATTCTATAATATTTTTATTCAACATTTTCTCTTTAGATATCTTCATTCAAAATATTTTATTACTATTCATAAACTATCTCATTACTATTTATAAATTTCTCTATTACTATTTACAAATTTCTCGTCTCGTTTGTGTAAAGTAGCCTTCAATCCTTAAACCCAAAGCCTTGAGAATACCTCAATTATCGTTAGGGTTCGATTTCATCTCTCGCTCTCAACCTAATGCATGAAGCTATTTAAGCTCAAATCCACGGCACTACTATGCCATTTCGAGGGTTTTCTGTGCTTTCTTCTATCCTACCCAGGTTTGTGCCCAAAATCGACTCTCTCTACCGTCGCATTTCGTGGGCCCGTGATCCTAGGGTTCCGATCGTCCGAGTGATCATCCTGTGGCTCGAAGAAGGAGGAGATGTCCATAATTTTGAGCTTCATAGATTGATCAAGCTGCTTCGTAAATATTGTCGCTCCGAACACACTTTACAAGTATCAATTCCCTTCAAAACTTGTATGCATTTGTGAGTGCTCGTGTGTCTATTATGTACTATTGATATTGGTGTATACTTTGGTTAAAATTTTTTAGGCTGCGAATGTGTTACGATCCCACATCGACTAAGTATGGGATTAGTTGATGGTTTATAAGTCCCTAGGCACCTTTCCCTTATAAACCGGTTTTCAAGGGTGAGTTCTACCTAGTGGGTTCATATTGATATCGGTGTATACTTTGGTTAAAAGTTTTTAGGCTACAAATGTGTTATGATCCTACATCGACTAAGTATGGGATTAGTTGGTGGTTTATAAGTCCCTAGGCACCCTTCCCTTGTAAGCTGATTTTTAAGAATGAGTTCTACCTAGTGGGTTCATAACAAATGGTATCAGAGACATCCCATGTATGCATTCCATGTTGGTGCGGCTGCAATCGTGCGACACGGGGGGTGATGCCGGCATGGCAGTGTTCGTTCGGAGCTAGGAAAAACCTAGTGCACATCCAGCCCGTGTGAGTGCCGAGACCGCCTTGGACGTCAATTACGGAGCGTGGTGGTTGTTACGATCCCACATCGACTCTAAGTATGGGATTAGTTTGTGGTTTATATGCCTCTAGGCTCCCTCCCCTTGTATGCCGGTTTTCAAGGGTGAGTTCTACCTAGTGGGTTTATAACATAATGGTCTAATGATTGTCTGATAGATGACGAATAAGCCCATCTGAATTGTTTGGTATATTTGTGGTAGAAGTAAATTTGAACCTACAAGCATGCATAAATTTATTGGATGTTTTATACGGTGCACTCAATGATTTTCTAAGAGATTTTATTTCGCCTGTCTACTATCCTAATCATGATTTTCCTATCCTCAGGGGAAAAAGCTCTTCCCCTTTTTTCCAGTTGTGGGCAAGGTTATTCAAAATCCCCCCCCCCCCAACACACGATTTTATCGTCTGAGCTACAGCCCTACCTATCTCTTCTATGTTCCTTGGAGTACCCTAAAAAAAGAATGTATCTTCTCCCCAATCATTTCAAGTTAAGATATGAAAACGCTTAGCGCTCAGTAGGCTTACAAGATAACTAATGGCCTCTTAGGGCCTGTTTGAGGTCGCGTTAGGAGTCTTAAAAAATATTTAAATAACCTTTAAAACTCTTTAATGAAAAAATTAAATTGTTTATTATGGGTTTGTTTGGGGTTGCGGCATGAGTCTTAAAAAGTGCTTAAATAGTCTTAAAAGCTCTTTAATGTAAAAATTAGTTTGTTTGGGTGTCACATATTAAAGCACTTTTAATCTAAAATAAGCTAAAAAATACGTTTGAGGAAAATATGAGAAAAAACATATTTTCCTCAAACGTGTTTTTTTGGATAATGCGGAATGTAATTCAAATTTTAAAAAGATTGTTAATGGACAAAAGAACCCATTTAATTTTAAAATAATTACAACTTTTAAAATTTTAAAGATATGCTCATAATCTTTAAAAATTCAAATAATTGTAATTTCTACATTAGAAAGCACTTTTTTAATTTGTTTCCAAACAAATGTAACATGTTTGAAAGTGTTTTAAACAAATAGTTACCAAATAATAAATAACTTTTTAATAGTAGAACTTATTACTTAAGTTATAAGCTATAAGCCCTAACACTATGAGCTACAACATAAAAGCCCATAAAAACCTTAACTTATTTAAAATAAAAGTTTAAATGAACGATATTGAAAAAATAAAATTTTTTCTTGGCCTACAAATTGAGTGGTTTTCAAATGGACTTCTTATCCATTAGTCAACATATACAAAAAATAATAATAATAATAATAATAATTTAAAGCAAGACAAAGCTTATCCATTGAGTATCCAATGGTTGTCCGATCACTTAGTATGAAAAATTACCTCTTTTGCCCTCAAAATGATGACAAAGAAATTCTTGATCCAGAATATCATATCTAAGTGCAATTAGTGTTTTCATGTATCTTGAAAATTGCACAAGACAAGATCATATTGCATTTTCAGTTAACTTACTAATAAGATACAATTCTGCACTAACTCGAAGGGATTGGAATTGGGTCAAGCATACTCTATGCTACATTCGTGCAACAACCAACATGGGATTATTCTATCCAAAATGATCGAATCCTCAATTAACTGATTATGCAGACTCAGGTTATCTTTTTGATATATATAAAGGAATATCACAAACATTTGTGGTGGTACTGTTATTTCATAGAAATTTGTCAAGCAAACATTAGTTGCAACTTCTTCCAACTACTCAGAGATTATTGATAATCATAAAGCAAGCTGGGAATACATTTGGTTAAGATCAACAATTCAACGCATTTGAGAAAAGTGTGATTTATCCACAATCAAAGATAGTCCAACAACATTATATAAAGGGAGACGCTTGGGGTTGGTCGGGTATCATACCCATTTTTACATCGGCGAATGAGGTGTTGCCTTGTATGGGTTTCAACAAAGTAGAGAATAGGCCTGCATGCACCTGCTCACGTTTTTTGTATTCTCATTTTTGTGTGCCCGACGCTTCCACCCTTCTTTGTGTGTGTGTGTGTGTGTGTGTGTGTGAGGAATAAAGCATTGTCTTCCCCTCCCCCACCCCGTTGACCTGCTCCACCCTTCGGTTCACGGTATTACCACTTTCGACCTTCGAAAACACCCTTTCTCCCTCCCTCTCCTCCGATTGTTGGCCCCTCAACCAAATATGAGATTTATTTTCCCTTTCTTCTTTGTTGGACAATGTATTTTCCTTGCATAAACAGTCTCAATAATTTTTTGACTTATTTTCTCTATGCTGTATATTTTAATTTAAAATTCAAACATTTTGAACAGACCCACCTCTGTTTTGTATTGGAAGATGGAAATGGTGAATCTCAAACATGGACCATTATTTATAGCATCTCAATTGGTATACCCAAGGGATTGGAAAATCTCCATATAGGATTTCAGAAGCACGCAATCCATGGTAACCTCAAGTCAAAAAACATACTTTTGGATCGTAATTACCATCCTTACATCTCTGACTTCAGCCCTCATCTTCTGTTGTATGCTAATGCTAGCCAAGAAATGCTTGAAGCTTTAGCAGCTTAGAGTTACAAGGCTCTAGAGCTTATCAAAATGAAAGATGCGAGCAAAGAGACTTATATATACAACCTTGGGTGATCTTACTTGAACTAATTTTAGCGATAGAGCCTATCAATGAGAACCCAAATCCTTATGAGGATTTTTATCTGCCCAACTTCATAAGGAATGTTGTCCTTGGACATAGGGTCAGAGACTTATTCCTCCTGAAATACTTCTCAATGAATAGTGACATAACCAATGAACAACATGATTTCGGGGGAAGGGGGGAGTAAAGACAAGGGAATAGAATTGATTCTATAAACTAGTACCCACTACAAGACAAATAAATCTCATATTTGTTGAGATTCTATTGGCCAATGTAAATATGTTTACGACACCCGACCAGTTCTGAGCTTTTCCCTTATATAAAGATAATGTTGCTTGGATCACTAAAATTAGGGGTGGCAATATCAAATGTGATAGAACAAAGTATATTTCGACAAAGGTCTTTTATACATATGAGTTAAGAACGATGTTATTGATGTTAAGCAAATACGATGATGTGATAATTTGACAGATCTATTCACTAAGCATTACCAACAGCAACATTTGAGAAGTTGGTACACAACAGTAGAATGCGTCAACTCAAGAATATCATGTCATCACAAATGATTGAAACTCCACATACTTTTGAAGGGGGGGTTCCTTTGCTCACTCGACCATTCAGATATTTGATGCAAAACAAGATACATGAGCATTAATACGAAGATTATGGTCACATTACCACTGCGCCAAACGAGGATGATTTAAGTGAAATACTCTCCAATACAATTTCTCAAAACAACTTCCTTGTAATCACAACCACAATGGTGCCCAATGTTTCAACCGTAAGGGAAACAAGTTCCAACCATCAAAACCAATGCTAGAATTATCTAATTGAGAGGTAATTTTCCCAACCTTAAGTTTCAAGTAGCAAAAATATGAGAACAATAATTGGAGTAGGAACAAGAGTTATCATGATGCATTCATTAAGACATTGGTAGAAATTAATCAATAGAAACGGAAACTTGATTGTGTATATTTTTTGGTATGGGTTTAGACAATGAAAACTTGGGGTAAAAAGTCATGATAAGACTTGAGAGTATATATCCAAGTTGTTCCATGTGACTATTTTTCTTTTCTCAGTAGGCAAAATTTTATTGAAGGCGCAAATGGCACAACCCAAGTACATAAGAAATATAAAGAAGGAAAAACAAGTGACTTCTTGTTCTGTTTTTATTATAATTATTATTCCTTATTATTATTATTATTATTAGCTAAAGAATACCCATGTTCAATATCAATGGGCCGCGCATGCTATAAAATTCGAAAACGGAAAGAAATGTCACATGATTAGAACTGCCACAGCTATGCTTACACCTACAAGTAAGCTGCATATACATGGATCCAGGGCTCCATGTTGAACCTGGTTTTTTTTTTTTTTTTACATAAAAGCCTATATTTTTTATATACATTATGTAGAGCATTAGAATGATTTTATAAAATCAAATCAAATCAAAATGCATGCAACATACATGATGCCATCCACTACATATTACATTGTTTAAATTAATTTGCTAAGAATATTACAAAACACATACATTGCTTTAATCATACTCCAATACACAACAATAAACTATAGAGCTTGGTCTTCTGTTTTATCATTCTCCTTATTCCATTATTCCCTGAAAGGTTTTTTCATCCTCATTAATTTTTGTCTTTGTACAGCGTGAATTCATTGTCTCATCATTGATGCTACTAGAACTCCTGAAAGAAACCATCACATGGAAGTATTATTAGACTATTGTCAAACTAACAAATTATGCTAGCATTCATAAGTAGCATTTCACTCACAAATCCTCCTGCAGTTCATCAAAAGAGAAACAGAAACAAAACACAACTTTTATATGATTAGCAGAAAGATTTAAGGTTTGAAAAGTTATAACCAAAGGTTTAAATAAAAACTCAGAAGCCTAAAAAATCGTGAACTCACTTTCAAAAAAAAAAGCAACAAAGTATTCCTACACATGTTACCCAATTAAGAAATGGAAATGGCAATGGTTTGAGTTTGGCTAAACTTCAATCATCAAGATTACAGTCCACGCAAGAGCTGATTGTCATTGTTACCCAATTTAATGTTGATTGTTGAAGCACTCATGTGCAGAATAAATGTTACTCTTTGATGCATAAGCCACAAAGTACAATACTATTGCCCTTTATTTTTTCCAAAAGAAGATTGATCGTCTAAACACATCACATGTCAGGAGGCCCTTTCTTTCTCTTTCGTTTCTTCTATTTTCTTTGCAAGTAGCGCATGGCAGCTTAAAATAAACAACTCCTATAACAACTGAGACTAAGACAAGATACCCAAAAAAAGAGTCTAAAGTTCATAACTTTCTAACAAAATAAACCCAAACTCAAAGGAAAAAATTTGGTACCCATTTTATTTACTCGAAGCTTGAAAAATCCCCATCACGGGGAGGAAGAGAAAAGAAAAAAAATTTCAGAAAAATCCAAAGATCTACCCATATGTACATTCATTGTTCACCGAATCACCAAATCTACCCATATTTACATTCATTTTTTTATGGAAGAGAAAAGGAAACGGCAAAACAGAGCAAAAATCCCATTCGACAAGTTCCAAACACAAAGAAGAGACCCAGTTCACCGAATCACCAAATCTACCAACATTTACATTCATTGTTCACAGATCGGGAGAGAGAGTTACCGAAAGGTCACCGGTGAGATAGACACGACAGCGAGAGAGAGATCAACCTCAACTGCCACTTGACCTGAACCACTATGGATCTCGATAATGTAGAACAACAGCCTTAGAAACTCGAAGATAAGAGATACAGAGAGAGAGAGATGAAGTTGCGGCTTTGGGATTTGACATAGAGCCATGAATGAGATAGAAGAGGCCCTCTTCAAGAGGGGGGCGAAAACCCTAGCCTTCAGAAAGAGTATCGAGTGGGGAATGAAGAATGAAGAATTTTTTTTTAAATATATATAAATCAGAGTACCGGATTTTCAATCCGGATTTAACCGGTTTCATAGCCGAACCGAACCGTATAGGTCCGGGTTTTGTAATGCGGGTTCTGGCCCAAATTTGATCCTGGCCGAAAACCAGAACCGGAACCCGAGTATCCGGGTGCCGGACCGGGCCGGAAAAAAGTCCAGCACGGATGAATAGTCTTAATTTTAGGCTACTTAAAACACTTTTAAGCCATTTTATTCTCCTTATTTGTCATTATTAATCAGTTTTCATAATAAAAACATTCTGTGAGAGTTCTCACAAGTAGCGAGAACTGAGGATGTAATTGGTGTGGGGGGGAACAACTGCACTTGGATAGAGTAATAACTGAGGCATGCTTTTGGGCCTACCCATCCATTCTTATCTTGATGAAAATTATGCTGGCTTCTTTGTGTGGTTCTGTTTGTGGCAGCCTAGTGATAAACTGACCCGAATAACCTCGCCCACAATTGGAAAGAAGGGAAAGGGCCTTTTCCCCAGGGGATGGGAAAATCATGATTGGGATAGCAGCCAGGCGAAATCAAATCTCTTAGAACCAAAATGGTCTTCTGTTCCTCGAGCAGGCTCGGACACATTGAGTGCACCGTATAAAACATCGAATCATTAGACCATTCGAAGCCTAAAAAACTTTAACCAAAGTGTACACCCATATCAATGGTATATAATACACACACGGGCACTCACAAATGCATACAAGTTCGAAGGGAATCGATACCTGTAAAGCGTGTTCGAAGCGATGATATTTGCGAAGCAGCTTGATCAATCCATAAAGCTCAGAATTCTTGACGTCTCGTCCTTCTTCGAGCCATTGGTTGATCACTCGGACGATTGGGACCCTAGGATCACCGGCCCGCGAAATGCGATCGTAGAGAGAATTGATTTTTGGCGCAGACCTGGGTAGGGTTTCGGTATGACAGAAGAAAGCACAAAAAACCCTCGAAATGGCATAGCAGTGCCATGGATTTGAGCGAAACAGCTTCATGCATTAGGTTGAGAGCGAGAGATGAAATTGAACCCTAACGATAATTGCAGTATTCTGAAGGCCTTGGGATTTAAGAATTTAAGAATTTTAATAGGCAATTGAGGTGAAGTCCATGTATTATTTCCAGCAAGCGTGCTACTTTACATAGATAAATGAGAAATTTATAAATAATAACGAGAGAAATTTATAAATAGTAATGGGATAGTTAATGAATAGTAATAAAATATTTTGAGTCAAGATATTTAGAGAGAAAATGTTGAATAAAAATATTATAAAATTATAATATTATTATAATATTACTTTTTAATATTATTTTGTTTTGAGACTTGAAAAAATTAATTTATTTTTTATATTTCCTTTAGAAGTTTGAGAAAGTTATAATAATTAGATAATGATTAGATGAAAAAGCTAAAAATTAAAAATTAAAAAATATTTATATATGAATGGTGTTTGGATAATAATATGAGATGATATGGGTTCTTAACATTTGTGAAACCAAACGAGGCCCTAAAAGTAGGCAAGAGTATCCTACCAATAGTCTAATTGACAAACCGAAAACTTGTGTCCAAATTTTGGCCAGCATATTTGTAAATTCTACAAGAATAAATATAGGAAGTACATGGAGAGAGGTAGTAGGCCAAAAACTTATATTTGAAAAACTCTCTTCTTTATCATCTAGGTCACATATCATATGACCATGAAAATAATTGAAACATGTTGTGAGTGGCATAAATTTTTTTTTATCCAAAAATCTTCATGTTTTGACATTTTCATTTTTTACGAACATGAATAATGATCCATTGAGTCTTTGAGAATTTGTTCAAAATTGAAAAATTCTTTTACCAAGTGATTACTCATTTATTGTGTCTTCTATTCTTAAGATAAACTAATTGCTAAATCATTCCCTTCAAAGGTAGTTGTTAAATTTTCATCATTTTCCCAAGCAAATAACAAGGATTGCCGGCGTTTGATAAGCGCTGGCACCTGTCCCAAAAAATGCCACTAAATAATTAGCTGCAGTTTTTCGCCGGCATAACCATTTGTCGATACTGGGTGGTCGCTATTTTCACATACCGGCGTTTTGTCAAACGCCGGTACTTGAAAATCTCATTAGTGGCGTTTGTATACAATTTAGCAGCATTTCTTCAAACGCCGCCAGCTTTCCTAATTTAACAAAGTTTATCGAAACGCCACCATTAATTCGTTGTCATCCCATTGCATGCAATAGCAGCGTTACAATAAAAGTTGTTGCTAGTACATTGCTGGCACATCATATAAATTGGTGGCATTTTTTTAAATGCCACTAATAGTACGTTTGCGACACATTGAATAAATTAACGACATTTTGCTAAACGCCGCCACTAATTAAAATAGATGCATTACCATAAATGCCGTTGTTAGTATGTTACCAGCGCATCATATAAATTGGCGGCATTTATTTAAATGCCACCAATATTACGTTGGCGACGCATTGAATATTTTAACGGCATTTATCTAAACGCCGCCACTAATTAAAATAACAGTATTACCATAAATGCCACTGTTAGTACATTGCCAGCGCATCATATAAATTAAGGACATTTATTTAAACGCCACTAATAATACGTTGGCGACACATTCGATAAATTAACGGTATTTATCTAAACGTTGCCACTAATTAAAATAGCAACGCTATCATCAACACCGCTTCTAGTACTTTGGCGACACATTGAATATATTAACGACATTTATCTAAACACCACCACTAATTAAAATAGTGGCATTACCAAAAACGCCACTGCTAGTATATTGTCGACACATCATATAAATTGACAACATTTATTTAAATGTCACTAATAGTATGTGGTGACACATTGAATAAATTAACGGCGTTTATCTAAACGCCGCCACGAGTACGTTGACACCGCATTGCATAAATTTAACGGTGTAATGTAAACACTGCCAATAGTTCGTTGCCGGCGCATTGCATTAATTAACGGCGTTTAGAATGCACCAATAATATGATATACCCCAATAAAAAAATATATAATATATAAATTAATAATAAATATGATATAATGAGTCATTATTCATATAATAAAAAAAAAATTACAGATCAAA
This sequence comes from Juglans regia, assembly GCF_001411555.2. NCBI lineage: Eukaryota > Viridiplantae > Streptophyta > Magnoliopsida > Fagales > Juglandaceae > Juglans > Juglans regia. Next base: position 21,410,160 of record NC_049901.1, on the reverse strand, counting down.
TCACATGAAAGTTCTTCTTCATGGGTAATTCTTCTTCTTCACATTGTGTTTGTCATTAGCTTTCCGACCATTTCTTTCATGGGTCATTCTTCTAGCTTTTTTACATTCATCCAATAGTTCTTTGAAATTGTTATGCAATCATTGTTCTTTGAAGCGAATATTGTGCTGCAAAAAGAAAAGAAGAAATCAATACAAGAAATCAAAACTTGCCATGATTTATGAATTTCAATGGGTTGCTCATGCTGCCACCACAACCCTGGGGATCAAGGCATTGGTTTGGCGAGCTGATTGATGAGATGCTTCTCTGGGTGTGAATTGCACTAATCATGTCCATTTCACAAGTGTTGGTGCTCCAGAAGTCCTCTGATACACTAGATGTAACACCCGGGCCCAATCTTAGCCCAGGCCCATAGAGAAATTATGTTGCTAAGGAAAACCGCTCCATTTATAAGTCGTGTATATACTCTTATTTTATTTATTTATTTTATTATTACTACTATTATTTTTTTTATCTTCTTCATTATTATTTTTTATTATTTAATTTTTTCTCCATCTCTTCTCTCCCCAGACGGTTTTCCTCAACAGTTTTCCTTCCCCTTTACCCACGTCCGAATTGCTCTCAACAACCGCTCTCCCTCATCCTTTTATTTTTTTCCCTCTCCCGTGCGCCTTCGATACCATTTCGTTTTCTGTCATAAAATTTACCTTGTAAATGCTCTCTATCTCGTTGATCTTCACCGTCAGTTTATTTTTCTTTATCACTACTCACATCCCGTTTCAAACGTGCACCCACCTCGCACCCAATGTTCTCCCTCTCACTCTCTTTTCTTCTCTGTGAATCTCCTCCGCGAGCCACCTTCCACCTCCAAACCATGCAGGACACACAATGGAAGCAACCAGTTGCGCCTAGTTGCAGCACCGTGGGACTGCCCCCACGGCTCAGCCTCTCCGTGTCATCAAACGAGAACCAGCTCCACTCACACGGCAACGCCACCACAAGCTGCCAAACCTGCCCGTTGACCCATACTCCCAAACCATTCAATACATAAACGCCACCATCACCATCGTCCGTCGAAAGCAAAGGCCGGAGCTGCTCTGTTTTGGAACCATGGAAACAGAGCATCGTCACCCAAATTGAGAACCATGCCTTGCCACAGTTGGGCAGTGACACCACCATCAGTAGCAATAGACGAAGCCAAAAATCAAGCATCCACTGCCGAGTGATGTTCAGCACCACTACCCGAAGCCCCCATGCACGCCGCATGATACGTAAACTCCTCTCTCATCACTCTCTCTCTCTCTCTCTCACACATCTTTCTCTCACTCACTCTCTCTCTTTGTGCTCTTCTGTCACACCCAGACTGTTGTGCATGCCACCGTCGAGCACAACTCAGCCACCCACGTTGTGCCTTCTCCCTTCTCCCGTGCAGTAGGTCCCTCTTTCTTGAAACTTTGGTACGCAGTGCTTCTACACTTGTGATGGGTGTGTAGCCCACATGTTCTCATGACATTACCAAAGTGCTTTTATAATTTTAGTAGTATGGGCTTTCGCATGGATTTATTTTAAATTCTTCTTACTTTAGGATGGTTAGTTTTTAAATGAGTTGAATTGTTTATGCTTAAAATAGATTTGTTGTATTTTATAAAAACTATGTTAACAATTATTTTAATGAACTTTATTTTATTGTATTAAGGGACTAACGTATTATTTTAATTTGGGTTGTGTTTAGTATTGTTAAATTAGGCATGAGCTTATTCGAATAAAAAATATTAGCCATAATCTTGATTTTACAGAAAATATTTAAAGACTTTAATAAAATTTATCTATAATTTTATAATTAGTTTGGTAGAATGTAGTAAGTGTTCAATCTTTTATTTTAAAACTCTTTAAGCCTATTATATAGAAATAAATATTTGATGGTTTAATTTAGATATGATTGGTAGTTTACATGATCTTTATTACAAGTATTATTAAGGATATCTTATGAATTACTTTTGTTTAAGAAATTTATGATGTCCCACTATATTATTTGTTCGCTTATTATCGTTTTAATAATAATTTATAGAAAGATGAGTTTTAAATATAATTAAGTTAATTTTCAAAATGAATTTAAGTTGTTTTGCCATTTTTGATAAAATTATTTTATAATAAGTTAAGACTATTTTTTTAATGATAATATATTTATTAGATTTCTGATAACTAGATAGTTATCAAAACTATTTCCGTTGTTTGAATTTAAGTAAACAGAGAGTTTTAGCAAGTCCTTTTAAAAGTTTAGTAACGCTTAGTGTTTTGTATAAGTGACGATTGACATTCATTCAGCATGATTGTGGAAAGATTCAGAATAGTACTTAAGAAGTTCAGGTAAGCGGGGTTCATATACTAGTTTTGCATAAAAGAAATGAAATGAGGTTGGCTTTGAAAATAAGCATGTTTGTTTTTTAAAAGAAATCTGAAAATGATCTCAGATGTTTTTTCTGCATATGCATAAATTTTATATAAGAGAAAGTATTTTCTGTCATGACTGGTGTAGATACGAGCAAATTTTGTGCATTCTGTTTCTGAATTATGCAAAAATAGTGAATATGAAAATTTTAAAAGTTTTTGCTATGAATAAATGAAAATGTTTTGGTTTCTGTTTATTTCGAACATGTGAAATGATCTGAAGCTATTCAGTATTTTGTTTTCATATAATGTGTCATCTGAAAACCTTGGCATGAAGTTCTGATTCTGTACCTGAATGTGATCTAATTTCGATGATGTTCCGGTCTGTTTCTGTTAAGGCCTAGCCACGAGTATAATGGTGGTTTATAACCCTACCACGAGGTGAAACATGGTATATGGCCCAGCCACGGGTATAATGGTGGTTTATAACCCTACCACAAGGGTTAAACATGGTATTTGTCCCGATGTGATGCTATGAATATAATGTTTCAGTTTGAATATGCCAAAGGATTTTCTTTTTGGGAACAAGTTTGTTTTTCTGAAAATTTCGCTCTGATATTTTGTGCCAAGTTTTGTTTATGCATTCTGAAAATAAATATGTTGTTTCTGCATTCTGAAAGTAAATGTTTTGTTCTGCATACCGAACTTTATAAATGCTCATATTTACATGCTAGTATATGCTCTCTGCTTACTGAGTTGTTGATAACTCACTCCTTATCTCCACAATATTTCTCAGATATTTTTTTATGGTTCAGTTGAGAATCAAGATTTTGAGGCATTGGGTGAGATGATTTTAGTGGTTTAAGCATAGGAAGTTTTTATGAGTATTGTTGATTTTTATTAAGAAATTTTATTATGTTACGATGACTTGGCATTTTGAAAATTTAGTTATATTGAGGAAATTAGATTGAATCAAATTATCATCAAATTTTCTATATGATATTGGGAATTTGGAGTCTATTTTAATATTGTTGAAATGTAAGTTTTAGTGTTAGGAAGAAACTCTCCAACTCGTATGGGACCGGGGCGTTACACTAGATTTCTTCAAAGATCGCCATTGGTTTCTCCCCTTTGCTAGCTCATCCAATGTGACAATTAATTTAGGTTCAGGATAGCAACCAAGGCAGCCCTTGCTATGTTACAAATCAGGTTTTAGCCACATAAAAAGATTAGTTCCGTATACATCATTTGAAATAAAAATAAGAGGTTTCATGCAATTATTTCCCGAGCTGAAGTATAAAAATACTCTCACAAGAGCATCATTCCTTTCCTTATTGAATCTTACCCTTCCATGAATATACCCCTCCCCCAAAAGAAAAATGAGGAAAAGAGAGACCAACTCATACAAATCCGCCCAAACTTACAATAATTATTGAAAAACATAAAGAAGAGGAAATTTAACTTTTTTGAAATCACCACATTATGCCATAAACTTATAATGACCAAATATGCATCACCAGATCACTATTTCCAATTCAAGCCATGGTTTGCAACATAATTTATAAAAGCAAACCTCTTATAGTCAAAAGAAGAAATCAATTTCAAATATATTTTATTTCAACAAGAACACAAGTGATTATTCATTTATTGTGTCTTTCATTCTTAAGGTAAACTAATTGCTAAATCATTCCCTTTAAAGGTAGCTGTAAAATATTCATCATTTTCCCAAAGGATTCAGAAGATATACGCAAGCCAATAAACTCACAATCTTGGCAATTTTTATTTTTCTTTTGGTTTTTAATATGAGAAATACTAGTTCTACAAAAAGATCATATAAAAACAAACTTACAAACTAATGTAATTTGATGTAATATGTTAGATCTACTTTATTCACAATCTGATCATGTACCCGTTAAAACACATCAATTTGTAAGTTTACTTTTCTCAAATCTCTTTGTAGACCAAGAATATCTCTTTTAATATATATATGTTAACAAGGTAGTCACATGTTACTCTCATTTCATGTCGAAAAGGCATTTGTAGCATCAGTTTTAAGTATAAATTAGCATGCACGTATCGCAAATGGAATCACCAAAATCTAATTCGATCTAGAATTTGATCTATTTCTAAGTTGTTCAAGGAATTCTGAAAGATCTCAATCTAAAAAACAATTATATTTTGTTAAAAGTATAAAAATTAGGAATTATGAATACAACAAGAACATGCAATTCGTTCCATATACAATACGTGATCCGATCTTATACAACAACAATAACAACAATTAACTACGTATATTAATGGCATTTTACAATATTGTTTTAGCAGCCTCACTCCCATTGCCTGCCATCGTTCTTGATCTATACATGATACAGATCAAGCTAGCTCAGTTGATGCTAGGGTTCGGACCTGATGGTGGTACCGGACCCTTAGGAAGCATCGAGGCAAGTGTCCTAAGGTGTGTTTCATACGCACTTTTAACTCTGTCTCCTGAAACATGATGATGATCTGTCCCAGAGAAAGTCCGAGCTGCCTGATCAGAACCTGAAACTCCCATGAGAGAAAGAACCATTATTGCTATAACGATCAGGAGGAGTGAAACTATCATGTTCTTGCATTCCTGAAAGCAACCCATTCTCTCTTTTTGCCTTTTTCTGTACCTAATGCTTGACATGTAAAATGTTTATATATACATTCCTTTAGTACTGCAACAATAATGGCTGGCCGGCTAGTGAGAACTGGGATTTTTTGTACAGGTAAATTAATCTTGTGTTGGACGCGTATAGCTAGACGCCAGCTAATACGTGGACACGAATTTTATTTTCATCTCTCTCTCTCTCTCTCTCTCTCTCTCTCTCTCTCTCAATATATAAATAAAAATATATATATATATATATATATAAATGAAGAACTTCAATGGGCCGGCTAGTCATTTTCGTCAGCAAGGAATAGTTGATATTTATTTTAATAAATTCCAAAGTCAAATTAAGTTGTAATATTATAAGATCAGATATTCATTTTCTTTGTAAATTGTTAGTAGTGATCATGACATCTAACCTCGTCTAAAATAAGGAACTATTCATATAAACTATAGGGTTATTTTAAAATATCTTATCAAATTGCAAAATTGTTAGATCCAACCATGCACTCAATTCGACATTAATTTGCAAACTGTACCATACTTGTCAAATTAGAGTAAATTAAAACTTATCTGTTAGTAGATCACTTTCCTCCGATTTGTTAATTTTCATACTAACTAATTGAATGGATGGTCGGGTGGGCGTTATAAATTAATCTTGAAATTAGATCAATCTCATATGTCTACCTTTCTGACACTTGAGGCACTTAAATTTCAAATAAAAACTAGAGAGATATATATTGATCCTGTCCTTCGATCGAGCATATACTTCATTAGACAATAAATCATGATCATTTTCAGACTATCACATATATAATAATCTCATCTTGTAATCCAGATAATTTAATGATATAAACGCTAATTTATTCTCTAGGAGTGGAGTTGGAATTTTGTTTTAACGAGTGTAACGAGTGTACGCTGCGTTTGGATCTTAAACTAAGTTGAGTTGAGATAAAAGTTAAAAATTGAATAAAATATTATTATAATATTATTATTATTTTACGATTTGAAAAAATTGAATTATTTATTATATTTTGTGTTGAAATTTGAGAAAGTTGTAATGATATTAGATAAGATAAATTGAGATGAATTTAAGATCCAAACTGGTGGTTTTTTCAGAAAATCTTTCCAAAATAAAAATAATGCATTACAATTTTTTCAAATAATAATGCATTATTTTTTAAAGTGTTCACTTAAATTGTTTCTCATTAGAAAGAGTTACTTAAGGTTACCAATTATTGTTTCAAAGATTTCGGTGAAAATTGGGATGAGAAGTAAAAATTTTCTTTTATAAAGATAGCAGAATTCATTAAAAATACGTTTTTTCTTTTATTTGGATATTAAAAAGTGATGGCATTAGAATATGTATACGTTCGAGCGTTTTTGGAATACCTTTTATATGATTAACATTTCTCTTAAATTTTTTAAAAAATTTGGAATACCTTTTGCATTATACAAAAAAGTGATGGCATCTCTCTCTCTCTCTTTCTCTCTCTCCCTCTCCCTCTCTACCCCCGAAGCCATTGCCAAGCTCTCTCTCTTGGAATTTGTACTAACCCATATCTTTTTCAAAAGAATCAAAGGTTTGAAAATGAAACATATAAACAGAAGAACTAATAAGCTTCTATATGCTTTCTTGTTCGAACCACTGAACCATCTTCAAGTCCCAAGATTTCTCTCTCTGCCGAATTCCTGGATGAGAAGAACTTCATCTCCATTAGCCCAACAAAAAGTCTACTTACAACTGATCTGGAGAATCCCCGCATCACCGTGTCCTATTTGGCACATTCAAAACGACGTCGTTTCTAATTTAATTCAAACGAAGACAAAGTGGCCTCCATCCCCCTCCATTCCAATCAGAACCCTCATCTCCCACAAAGTGGATTCTCTTTGTCTTCTCCATTCCCATCGTCTTCCCCACGAAGCCAGCTTTCATTGCATCGAAACGCTCTTCTCTGTTCCAGTGGGTCTTCATCTTCTACGCGAAACCAGTAGGTCTTCGTCTTCTCCACAAAGCCAATGGGTTTGTCTTCAAAACCTTACCTTCGTCTATCGAAACCCCAATTTTCGTCGTTCTCTGATTTCATTTTCATTTTCACTTTTGTCTTCGTCTTCTCTCCACCGAATCACCCATCGTTTGGTTTCTCCCTTCTACTTTGTCTTCGAAAACCCCCATCCCCATCCACCATTTTTTCTTCTCCCCATCGAAACCCTTCGTCTTCGGAATCCCCATCCTCATTGTCTTTGTCTTCTCCACTGCCTCACGAAGCCACAGCTCATGTAGCCACATCCCACGATACCCATATCGTCTTCTCCACAGTCACGGTTTTAATATAATTTTGTTAGCATTCTCCCCAACCAAAACAGCAGAGAGAAGTAGAATTTCAATCTTAAAAGTGTCGTGCAATTTGATTTTCAAAAACTAAAACAAAAAGGTCTCATGTATTGTCGATACAATATCCATTGCATGAATTTGATAAATTAATTTATTTACAATGAATAGAAAGAGAGACTTTAGAATCTCAATGGGTCTCATAAAGCTCCTAAAGATGTTTCTCAGAAAACCCCATTTGACCTCCAAATTTTTTTTCCAAACCTTCATGAGCTTTGTTGGGCGTTTTTCTGTCGAGCACCGATTCATTCTTGTCGAATGGAGCGTTTCTCTCTTTTTTGTCATTGGCAAGCACTTTTCTATCGTATCTGGCGAGCACCGATTCTTCTCTGGCAAGCACTTTAAGTCGGTATTTGGCAAGAATAAAGTTCATATTCTTCTCTCTCGTTCTCGATATCTGGCAAGCACTTTTCTATTGAGCTTTATTGGGCGTTTTTCTGTTGAGCTTTATTTGACCTCCAAATGTTTTATTCTTGTCGAGATTTCTTCTTCCCTTAGTCCCTCTTCTTCAGATGCTGGTTCTTCAATCGCTGGTTCAAATGCTGAGATCTATTTCCTCTTCAGAAGATGGACTACTTGTTTTTTTCATTTCTTCTTTTTTTTTTTTATTATTGTCAAAAGCTGACATGGCAGTTGCCACTTCAGCTGATTACACGACCGTTCCGCAAGGCCGATTGTATGTAGAAGTTCTGTTAGCCCAAACCCCGAGGGGGAGAAAGATGGCGAATTAGAGATACAGATAGATAAAAGCAAGCAATGTAAGTAGCCAAACAATGTTAACAGCATCTGCACTTTTCTTTGAGAAAGGGAGGAGAGGAGAGCTGAGAGGGAAGAAAGGGAGAGATTGATTGCAGGGAGACAGTGGGAGGATAATGTAACGCTCCAATGGAAGGCTCAAACCACATGACCTATACTCTAAAAGGACTAATCAATGATATAATTGGAGCCTCATTGGAACCTTATAAAGAGCAAGAACTTCTCATTTCCAAGCAATGTGGAATCTCATACACCACCTACCCTTATCCATATCATATGGAGTATCACAGATAATTTCCTCAAATCAATATTACCGTGTTCTGCATAAATCCCTTACGTGTCTGCTTGCTATTGGAGGGTGTAAAGTCAAACTTTACACTGAATCCGGTTTGAAGATTCTCTCAAAATAAAATCATGCCCAGACATTTTATTATGATTGAAAAAATACAGGCTACCCTTCAGTGATCATTTGAGTAAATCCAAAATAAGAGCAATTATAGGAACTATTCTGCATTTCAAAGTAAATCCACAGCCAACCAGCAATGTACACTGAGTGTAAGCACTTGTGTCAGACGACAGGAATATACAACATTTACGAATTCGTGGTTGTATCTGAAATCCTACCCATGGTTTCTATAGGAATCATGTTACATGTACAACAGATTATACGTTAAAGAGTAAAATCTACCTGCTAATGTCAAACTGAAAACTACATGATATGGAGGATTCTTGTGGCTGTTCTATACATCAGATTCATAGAAGCGCAGCAATTTCAGGGGTTTCACCTTTTCCTGTGATCAAGCAATAACAACAGAGAATTAATAACAGCGAGTAATATTTCGATTAGAAAAGAAACTCTTGCAGAAGTCTGAAACAAACCTGAGTTATTTCTCCAGACTGGCAAGGGAAATGAAAACCGGTCGAACAGTTCTCCAACACTTCAGGACTTTTCATCCATGCTTTACGTGCATCAATCACCTTTAGTTTATACTTGAACATCTGATGGCGACAAAAAATAATCCAATATTCATTAGCAATTGCAAATTTATAATTAAAAAAACAGGTATTTTAGTAAAATAACAAATTGGCGAGGACTTTTGGGCAGAAAGAAGTTTTAAGAACGTTTTATTTTTATAGTTCTAAGAAAGATTTATGGGTATTATACTTTTTGGCAAAGCTCAATTTAACTTCAAAGGATTTCAGGATCTTCTGTAATAAATTATATTGAATATACAAACCAGAGTGTAAAAAACTAAAAAATTAAAGGAATGAGCCCAGAGCGAGCAAACCTCAGAAAGCGAGATGGGTGGTCTCTCCAGCTCATCTCCTTCGATTATCTTTCCAGTGCCCTGGCACTCTGGGCAGAAAACAGAATATATCTCTGTTCCTGTAGCTTTCACCTCTCCATCCTTTCCTATTTCCTCGCATTTAGCTGCATTATTTCTCTTAGATCTTCTTTTCCTTGATTTTGGAATAACTAACTCCTTTGTAATTATTTCATACTCACAAAAAAGTAGCCAGTGTATAATGCAGGACGTATGAAATACATGAAATGCCTGCATGATAAAATGTAACAAGAGACAAGAGGTAAGAAGTTTTCCAATTGTTAACTTTAGACAGTGTAGCAGCCCATAATGAGTACTTCAACATCTTCAAACGGCATAGCAAGACAAGTACAGTTACAAAAACCACAGCCAAAATGAAAAAGAAGCAAGTTTCTAAGAACTATTACCCCATGCACATTTCGACTACTGCAAACAAGCCTTCCAGTCTTCACATTCATGAGTGCTGATACATCTTTCCCAGGAAGCATCTTGTGTTGACAGATATCGCACATCCTTTCTGCTGCTACACGCTGTTGCTGTCTCAACTCTCTCCTCATAGCCTTACTTGAAATAAAGCTCTTATGCAGAAGCTGATCATCATAGTGAGTCAAAAGCAATCTTGAAGAGGCAACATTTGACACTGGAGAATCTTCCCCAGATAAAGCATACCGATTTTTGAAGAACTCGCTAATGTCCTCAGGGTCAGAAAATGATTTCATTCTTTTCCTACTTGCACCTTCAACACACTCCGATTCTGATGGACTAGACAACAGCAGTGGCTTCACACGATCAAACAGCTCCTTGCTACCAATATCAGCATTATAACGGAAAGTAACAATAGCAAAATCATGCTCTGGAACCTCCAAGCTATCCTCATTTCCAGGAGTCTTTTTTCCCAACCACTCGCACCATATTCTACAAACCCCATTCGAAACCTTATCCTTCTCACGGAACCTGGCCGCAATTTTTCCACAACCAACCTCCTGCACTTCAATATCAGAAATTTCATCCCAAATCCGCACTCCAGAAATTATCACACAGGCATTCCCCCCATCAGAATTCAATGTCTCATCACAAAAACTAATTTTATTATCTAAATGAACACCTGCATGCCCATTACTAGTGGTTTTTGAATTTTCATCATATCTGACAATAGCAAGATTGTCGCCATTGTTTGGCAACTCCAAAAATCTACTTTTATTACCATTTAAAGCTCCCAGCTCTTTATCATTCTCCACTGGATTGTCAAAGAACAGAACACCATCATTAAAAGGCCATGGATTTGGTCCCAAAAGCGTAACCTTAGCAGTGGATAACCTCTCAGCGTGAAGACTCCCCTTCAAGTGATCAAACAATATAGTATCACTGTAACACGGTGCAAGACACAAAGTACAAAAGAAAACGAATCTTTTTCCATCTTCCCTAAGGTCGACATATGTATGCCCCTGAGTCCTCACATTGCGAAGAATGGATCTAGCAGCTTGTTCTCTTAGACTACATGAACTTGTCTTCGGAAACCCTACTTCCCACTTTCCAGCCATTCAAAATTTTCCAGCCAGAAAAGAACCCCAAGTTCAAGTTTAAGTTTAAGTTTAAGTTCCCACCCAACTCCTTTAAAGATTACATAAAGTCAAAATGTGAATCCTCATAATTTATTAGAAATCCAAAGCAAAGAGCACTCACAAGAACCATGCGAGACCTAGAAGTCTAAAACAACAGTAGTTACAAGAACCACGTGACACCCTAGAAAACTAAAGCTTGACATGAGATATTCCAAATGCTAGAAATAAACTCATCTCTTGGTCAAAACATAAGGAAAATACATTTCATGAATCATAAACCATGCGAGGCGTAAGGAGCTCAAATTTCACAATAACTACCCAGAAACTCCAGAAGTCTAATCTAGCTCTACAAACTTAAAGAAAACCTCTAAAAATGAGAGGTAAACCCGAAATTAAACTCTCGAATCGAGTGAAATCGATCGAAACCCTAGAGTTCTCGAATTCAGTTCCACGAATTTCAGGTCCGACCAGAGAAAAAGCAAACCACCAGAAAAAAACTTCCAAACTCTAAAGCAAATAGCTTTAGAAAACACTAACTTTAGATATTCGTTGCGTACTTCTTATTGGATTCGTCGGAAACAGCGGAGACCGTCCATTCACCGTGACCGCGGCGCGAGCCATGGAGAGCAGAGCATGGGAAGAAGACGAATCCTCCATAGCCATCTCCATTTCTCGCAGCGAAAGAAAAGATTCGAGGCTGTTCGGAGGGAGAGAGAGTGAGGGAAACGAAGATCAGAAAGGAACGAAAATTTTGGGACGGGAAAGTGAAACCAATCTTTATAACTGAATTTTAAGAATAAGAGGTCCTCCTGTTTTGTAATAGAAGCCTTTTGTATTCTTGTGGTGCCGGTGTATTGTAATAAGGTGGAGCATTGATTTTGGATCTACGATATGTTCCAATGATACTAGTCATCCGAATTCACAGTTAAGATTGGAGTTATATACTTTAATAGGATAAGATTGGTCGGAAGGGAACAAGCGTAGATTCGAATTTTTTGATAAGAGGATGCCATTAGGTGGCCGAAGGGGATAGATAAGACGGGTGAGACTGGATTGGATCGATTGATTTGTCTTCAACTAGTTTATTTATTTGTTATTTCAAGGATAAATTATTACTCAAGTTATGGAATTTTGTCTGTATAAATGGGTACACGTGGTTTATTTTGAAATATTGAAATTTGATGTACCACATAATTATTTTATTAAAATTAAGAAAAAAGTTAAAGTCACGTTCCGATGAATTTTTTTGACAATTTTTTTTTTATTTAGTGATTAAAGAAATATTTTTTAATGATATTATAATTTTTTTAAAATGTTTAAAAGTATAAAAAAAAATGAATGAAAAAAAAATAAAAAATAAACATATTTGACCTTATCAAGACCCATCTTCAGGTTATACTCTCAGTGGGTATAGCACGACTCTAAAAATAATTAAAAGAACGATATATTTCCTATTAATATAATAAATTAATATATAATATATGTTGCCTAAATGACTAATACAAAAGAGGATAAATTGGGTTGGATTTAAGAATCTACAATTATAAACTAAATACATAATATAAAATATGAACAAAATACAAAGCAACAGTAAATATAAAGAGTAAGGGTAAGAGGAAGCAAACTCAATATTTTAACTAGGTTCAACCCCACTGCCTATGTCCTCGCCTCAAGCTACCCCTTGAGGATTTCCAAATTCACTATTCAACCTTCTTTAGGTAGAGATAGAAACCTACTACACATTTGAGCAGTACCGCTACAAAGAATCTGTGTAGAACATCATCTACACTTACAATCATCTTACACGTGGTGATTCAAATATTCCCTGTGTAGAACCCCTTCTACACACACAATGGTTATACACACCATTTTACTGATACAAGAGTTGATAGTGGGTAGGTTACCAGAAAACACTCCTTAATGAGTGGAATAAAAATATTACAATGCAAACTATATCTCTCTAAAAAATGAACAAGGGTTAAGGCTCAATGCTTAGATAAGAGAGATTGAAAGTTTTGAGTGGATGTTGTGTTGTAAATTTGAATATCTCATTTGAGTTATTTATAGATATATGAGATTTCATTTTCAAATTTATAAAGATTCACATGTCAAAAATGAGCGATACTCACTTTTCAAAATTTTCAAATAAAAGTTTTACCTTTTTGCAATTGTTAAAGTTAACATCATTCATTTTTTAAATTTTTCAAACCTAATTTTTTACTTTTTGCATATGACAAAGTGAGCATGATTTACTTTTCAAAATTTTCAAACAAAATCATCTACCTTTTGCACATGTCAAAAAGTGCATCAATCACTTTTCAAAATTTTCAAACCTAATCTTTTACTTTTCGCATATCACAAAAGGAGTACTATTTACTTTTTCAATTTTTCAAACAAAATCATCTACCTTATATATGTCAGAAAGAGTATCAACCACTTTTCAAAATTTTCAAACAAAATATGCACATGTGAAAGATGACAATCAATCATCTTTCAAAAATTCAAATTTCAAACTTTTAATTTTCAAATATATCATGCACATGTGGAAAATGTAATTTGATGTTTTATAAGAAAATATTAATTTTGAGCCTTAATCCAATTTCGAATTTTATCAAGAAAAGTACAAAATTACTCTAAGAGCTTTATTTGTAAGCTTGTTCCCTTTCTTGCTCATGCTTGGTTCATTGATGTGTTTGACTTCATTGTGTAGACAACTTGAACTTGAGATTCCTTTATGCTTGAATTCATTTGTTATTATCAAAATCCATACGTAAATATGTAATTATATAAAACTTGAAACCTTAGATTCAATAATATATTTTATAATTAATGATCCCATAGGTAAAAATAATGATATCAAGTTTGACAGAATAATATCTATTCATAATAAAAGATTGAGTTTAAGGGCTAGGGAGTAGGAATTATTGATTATTTGGACAAAAATGCCCCTATACATATCTCATGTTGGACTGAAATGTCTCTACTACAAATACTTATTTGTCCAAAGTACCCCTACTACATATCCAAACAAACTAAAATACTTTTATATTCGAACACACTTTTTCCAAATCAAACCAACCAATCAACAACTATAAATCTCCAAAGCTATCGACAACCAAAAACCAATTGATTGACAACCATAAATCTCCATCTCATATCTCAATCAATCATGGAACATGCACAAACCCACAGTGGTATTGTCGATATGAGAACCATCAAGACCAATGCAATGGTGGAGTGTTGTCAATGCCATTGTCGATATGAGAACCAACGCAATCGGTCAGCATAATCAAAATCATACCAACAACAATGTCAGTATGAATAAGATTGAGAATATATTGAAAGATGCAGATCTAGGATCTTACCCACTGTGTGAAAGTGGGAGATATAACCCCTTCATTACAATAGGAGGGGTTGGCCTTTAATGGCTAGTCGAGGGTTATAATTGCAGAGGTTACATATAGCCCCTTCCTCTTTTGGATGAGGCAGGTTCATGCACAAATAAAAATCTCTCTCTCAAGTATAGTTCTCTTTAATCCTGTTATTTAGGTTGTAGAACATGTGAATGTTACTCTGGCTGCAAATACTAGATCAGAGTAAATAGCAAAAATGCTTACATCGAGCTGCAAATCATAGATCGAGTGCAGTTGTTCCACAAACTTCTCCATCGTTGTTATTTGTTCGAAATCATCCTCCTCGATAGTGAAGTGTGCTACGTGGTCAAAAATCAGAATAACACCCACATGTTCCACAACCTAAATACCGAGACTAGAAAGAACTATACTTAAGAGAGAGATTAATAATTTGTGCAAGAAGTTGCCTCGTCCAAAAAGGGAAGGGACTATATGTAGCCTCTGGAACTGTAACCCTCGACTAGCCATTAAAGGCCAGCTCCTCTTATTGTAATGAAGTGGTTGGCCACTTCAATGTTTGTAATGTTCGGCCACAATTAGGTTGGACATGAAAGGCCAAGGGGGTACTCCCACTGTGGGTGCACCCTATTCTTACAATAGATATCATTGAAAGTATTGCCTTGACTTATGGCACCTATAACAAACTCGCTCGCCATTGCAACATTCCCTTTTAGGACTTTGCATTTTTGGCAATTTGGCTTTCGAATCTCTCGACTCTTCTTGGAATTTTGCATTTGTTGAATGTTGGCCTCTTCTTCATATTAGAAAATGAAGAATAAAAGTACATGTTGGTATTTTAGCAAAATGGTGACAATCCCATTAGGCTGTTTGTCCTACAAGTTGGTGTTACAGAGAGGAATTGCAAACAACGTTATTATGCACGATTGGTCTCTATTTATAAACTATAAGGTATTGGTTGGCAAAAGGCACAACCGTTTGACTCAATCAAATAGCTGGAGAGGGTGCAAATCCAAGGAATACACCGTTTGGTGTGTGATCACCACCGATCATATCTACACTTCATGTATTGAGTTAAGAAGATTGAGTTTTTTTTTTTTTTCCGTGTCTCTATGATCATGTGTTGTTCTACTAGCTCCTTCCAATCTTATGATCGTAAGCTACATACTTAATCATGGATTTAAGGGTCTAGTCTTTCTTTAAATTCCATTGCCTTTTATTTTTTGTTTGGGACCATGTAGGGTGCCAACCTGTATAAGGTTGAGAATTATGTTGCATATTCTTCTACTATCATGACCATATCTATAAACAAAGGTACTCATGTTTAAAACAAACCCAAGGAATATATTATGTATATCATTCGGTCGTGGTATGCTCCTGTGGATGTTGTGTTTCACAACCTGGGCAACTCTACTCGGTTGGGCTCGAACTTGATTCCTACGAAGATGGAGAATGAGGGGCTCGGGGGTGGTGATACCTCCGATGCTCAAGTTAGTTTCAGTGTAGGAGATGAAGAGTGAAATATTTGCTTTAAGAAAAATGATAGTAGTAGTATTCAAGAGTGTGAACCCATTCCCTGGCTGTGGGAGGGGGGTATTTATACCTAGCTAGGTTTGCCCTTGTGGTGGGGGCAATGGGTGTGTCGTTCCGTATGGAATTGGGTGTCCCTGCCACTTGCCTGTCGTGCCGCAGATCAGTCAGACCTGATTGTGGCTGTCTCTGACACCCCAGGAGGCACGTTGTGGTGTGCCGAGCCTCAGGGTGCATTAAATATGGTGTGGCTCTCCTTCCTGGCGTTCTCCTTCATCCCTTTAATGCGGTGTGACCTCAGTCAAACATACCCACCTTTCTGACCCGTCTAGGCCCCGAGATTCAAGGTCAGGGGATGTCCCTGCCTATCGGCCAATAAGGGTGTCAGACTATTCTACCTATCACCCTCTTGTCAGTGTATTTTGCCTGGTGGTTTCTCTTTCTGGGCCTCCTGGGCTGGCTCAGCCCATCCCAAGCCTTATCCTTGGACTCGAGTTCGGGCCTTCCTCTACGCCCGGCCCAAGGGATAACTCCTCTCACAGCTCCAATTTGCTCCCACTTGAGATTCGCCATTTTTTGGCTTCTCCCATGAGTTTGAAAGTGGCATTGGATTTTCGTTCCCATAGCCCAGTTTAGCACAATGAACATTTCTTCTACTCCAAGAATACAATTAATTTCGAGAAGTATTGCTTCTTCATTTTCATTAAAAACGAGCAGTTGTAACTTGTAAGTGACAAAATTGATCAATAGTAGCACCCTTAACCCTTGATGGTGGGGGTGAGAATGGAGGCTGGCCTTCTAGGTTTCTAGCGACATACTACACCATAAACCCTGCCATGTCATCTCTCTAGTCCTCTCCCCTTCATCTTCGATGTCATGATTTCTCTAGTCCTCTCCCTTTTCATCTTCTCTATACTCCTTTATATCTTAATTATATCAGGTTAGTAAACCAGTACGTATTTCAAATAAGCTACTTACACTATTAAGTGGATATTTAATGAGTTTTTTTTTTTTTTTGTCCCTAGTATTATAACTCTTTTGCAATTTTATAATTCTGTAAATTTTATAAAATTATCCATCATTTCTATAGAATTATGAAATAACTTTAAAAAAAAAATTGTTAGTTAAGTTTTTTCATAGTCTCTCCATCATCACGTTGGGCTTTTGGTGACCTTCATGATACCTCAGTATCAACTTTCTAGACCTTGATAGGCATATAATCTATATGATTATAAGATTTACTTTATTGTTCTTATGTACTTCCTCGGTTGTCAATTTTTAACACGATCTATGAACTTAACAAGATCCTGACAAGTAATAATAGAATTAGAGTTAGGTATAATTGGGTTCAGATCAATCCGAGCCAACTTGAATTTGACCTAATAATAATCAGGTTGGGTCAGATCAACCTGCAGGTTCATGAGTTCACCCAGTTGACAAATTCGCAAAAATGAAAATAGTTATTCCAATCATTTTTTGTTATTCAGGTCAATGAAAAGATATAGCTCTTATTTTAGATATTTTATTGATTTTTTCTTGTGTAACCCTTATTTTTTTAAAAAAAAAACAAGTTAAGTATTGCATAAATAAACTAAATGGTTACGAGGATACAAGATTCAGCAGGGTGGGAGTCCCCAACAATCTTCCCAAAACAAGCAAAAAGCAACACCAAAATAAAAATAAAAATAGTAAAAAAAAAAAGGGATTAAGTCAAAAGCTTGACTCCAACCCAGTCCCACAAGGGGAAAACAGACTATAAACCTATGACTAAACGCCGTAGTCGAGAGGGGTGCGCTGCATTTTGTTGATATGGTCCAACTGTAAGAAACTATCATGACCATATTGTCTTGATCACTGGTTAGAGAAAGCAGGAACATAGGAGAATAGCAACTAGAAGATGACCTGATACACTGGCGAAGGAACACCACCGACGGCAGTGACGCGTGTAGGACACGCGCCACACTGAGCAAGAATGGAGCATGCAAATCTGAAAGACTCGAGGTCGCTGGCCACGATGGAGCCGCACGTGGCGGTTGGAAACCCCTTCTGGTGAGGCGGCGCATGAGACCCACACGCACGATAACCCTTGTTTTGTTATATAATAGTATGGATGATCATATGTTTGTTAATATTTTCATTTTTTTAAAATTTTAAAACAAGTTAAACAAGTTGGGTCAAGGTCTCGACCCAACACAACACGACCCAAATAAAGAAACATGTCAAATGGTCGTGTTGGGTTCAGGTCGAGGTGTTTGATCTGTTTAACTATTATTATTGGGTCGGGTTGACTTGAACTTGACCCAAACTTGACATGACCCGATGTTAAATAGAGGGGCGTCCACTTGGGGTAGACCTCGTCCTCTCCTGTATATAACGCATGGCTTAAAGTCATGCGTTACTTGCTTGTAACATTACTGCCTTTTAAATGGCAATTTAAGGCTGGCCTTTAAGGTCAGCCGTGTGGGGTGGGCTATATATAGCCCCCCTCAATTGGTTTTTTGGATTATCTGAAATACACAAAAACTCTTTCTTTTTTTGTTCTTTCTTGATAAAATATTTAGGCTGTGAATTTATTAAGTGTTACTCTAGTTTTATATTACGTAGTACACTTCGCCACTAAGAAAAAATGCTTGAAATTTGTCAATCTGGAGAAAGTTGTTGAGTAACTATATAAGTTGTGTTTGAGGTATTTTTCGCTGTGTTTTCTAACACCCGACATGTACGACACCCCTACTTCTAATGCACAACATGTCTTTTTCCAAAAATAAGAAGAATATGTACCATGCTAAGATCAAGTTTTAGTATAGTTTTAGGTTACGTTTGGATAGTAATTTGAGATAAAAATAAGTTGATATGAAATATAAAAGTTAAATAAGATATTATTAAGAAATTATTTTTTAATATTATTATTATTTTGAGATTTGAAAAAGTTGAATTTTTTATTGTATTTTATGTGAAAATTTGTAAAAATTGTAATAATGAGATGAGATGAGATAAGATATGTTAAGAGTATTTTTCAATTCAAACTGAGATTTACCTCGTTTGTTTTTGCAAGCGAGATGAGTTGAGATAGAAGTTGAAAGTTTAATAAATTAATATTGTTAGAATATATTTTTTTAATATTATTTTTGTTTTGAAATTTGAAAAAATTGAATTATTAATTTTATTTTATATAAAAATTTAAAAAAATTATAATAATTAGATGATATAAGATAATATGAAAGTAATTGTGAAAATAAACTAACCCTATCGTAAATGTTTTTGCCATCGTTGGGTTGACGAGTCGGTGTCGGGACTATGCGCTTCTACTTCCAAGTTCCAACCCTGGAGGCTTTTCGTTTCAACTTTTACCCTTTGGACGTATGGGCCCTTGAACCAACAACCTCCATACTTTATCTTTTTAACTATTTTTTTCTTAATTCCTTAAATGGTTACCATTTTTATATTTAAATGAACATTAAGTGATACTAAAAACTATGTTATATTCCATCACAATTCTACTCTACTAACGTGGTAGAGTTTTATATTTCTTAAATATTAAACTCTTTTAATAAAGTTGATCTTACAAAATAATAACAAAAGAAAATTTTAAAATAGGACTTGGTATAAACCAAATCCTTTACACTCTCCAATTGGAGCTTACAATAAGCCCACCTACATAGAATTAAGTTTTATAAATCTAAAATAATTAAACTAAAATTAAAAACAAAAAGTACCCAACCCTGGCAACAATCGAGGTGGCGACCGACCACCACAATCTAGCGGCTAGGTGGTCTTGGATTGGCTAGAACCAACTGGAATGGTCGAATTCAATACCGGGGTAGCATCGGACTTTCCAAATCCAGCTAGATTCTGCTGAATTTGGCACCATGAAGGTGTCGAATACGCTAAGTTCGATGTTGTGGTGGTGTTGGGTCTGGCTAGATCTGGCCACCCAAGGCCTGATACGGCCATTCCAAGGTTGGATCCATTACTGGGTTATTTTTTAGTGATCTCCAGCCATCGCTCACGGTGGCTATGTTAGGGACCTCGGTCAAGTCCCTAAACACTATGTTCTCCACGCCAAGGGTAGCCTCGTGATGACCGAAAGCTTGTTCTTCTCTTGCTTGGTTCTCGAACAATGATGGTCAATATGACCACTTGGGTATGGTGAGGTTAGGATTTTGGGCTAAGTTGAGTGCATGTAGTGATGGAAAAGGCTAAGGAAGTATATGGGCTACAAATGAGTGAGGGGCGCACGACACTAGTGGAAGCTAGGGTTGGCGCCACTTGGACTTTGGATTTAGGGTTTGGAGATGTGATGGACTACTAGGGCTAGGTTTAGGGTTTGGGAATTAGGTTAAGATGTTGGGCGGCTAGGGTTGGTCGAGTATGGCTAGTGATGGATTTTAGAAAGGTTTCCTAAAATCTTGGAAGTCAATGGGGAGTGTATGTGGCCGGCTATAGAAATGTTGGGTCAATTAGGGTTCCTCAAATGTAGGAACTCTAATTATGGTAAGTGGAGTGGGCGGCTAGGTCAAGTCCAAATAAGGCAAGTGATTGTCGAATGGGACTTTGCACCAAGGGAAAAGATGTGTTTCGGCTAGACTTATGCCAACCAATTATGGAAAGTTGACAAACAATGTGCTGGTCGACTTTTATGGATTGGAAAAGCAAAAATATGAAGAACTCCAAGAACAAAGATGAACACTCAAGAACAAAATGCAAAACACTTGGAAACTTGAATGAACAAAAGCATAAACAATAACAATCTAATTCTTGATTCACGAATTGCACAAGAAATTAATAAATCTCATATATTGATAATACAACTTGGATTCACGAATTTCACCAAGTTGTAAAGAAACAAGATAAATAGATTACACATATTCAATGAATTGCAAGGTGTAATCCTCTCTTTGGGATTCACAAATTTCACCCAAAAAGCCCAAGTGCAAAGGCACCGTTGGTGATCTCTCAAACAATAGTTCTCTCACTAAGAGTTTTGCCAAAAGATGTAAAAGAAATTATTAAGGTTCCTATTTATAAGAGTTACAAGTTGTAAACCCCCAATAGGTCCCTTGTAAATAAATAATAATGAAATAAATAAAAAACAAATAGATAGTGGCATGGACGCTCTTGGTCGTGGCATGCATGGGCCCATGGTGGGCTAAGTGGTTGCATGTTGATCTTCGGGTTGGTCCATGGCTAGGTGGTGCAGCATGGCTTGCTGATGGTGAGCCATGTGGGTGCACTGCATGGCCTAGGCTGGTGGCCTAGGCGCTGGTTACAAGACATGGGCTGGAGCCATGCGCTAGATGGCATGCCTGGTGGGCATGCCATTGGCCTGCTCTGCAAGGCACGGGCTGGAGTCGTGTGCTGGATGGCATGCCATGAGGCATGCCACTAATCTCGCTGGTGTGCGGCAGGATGGTGGCCATAAGCGTGCGGTGGCGTGCAGCTGGATGGTGGGCATGGGCGTGTGCGCGCGTGCTAACTGGGCTGGCTTGGCTAGCTGTGCGACACATGGATGTGCGCATGGCCTTGCAGCACCTGGGCGCGCACAGGGCCACGCGACCCATTAGCGTGCGCACGGGCCTACGCACTGGTTTGTGCGTGGGCGTGCGGCATGCTGTTGCGCGCCATGGCATGCACATGGGTTGTGCTATGCACACGAGCTGTGCCATGCGCTTAAGCTGTACTGCGCGCATGGGCCATGCCGCACGCATGGGCGTGCAATGCTTGGTTGTGCGCTTGGGCAGGTCCTCAATAGCCTCGCTAGCTCGCATGTTGGGCGCCCCGTGAATGCCATCGCGCGGGCCAAGGCATGCATCCATGCTGGGCGTCCCGTGCGTGACCTCCCACGAGCCAAGGCATGGTTGTGAGCTAGCCAAGGTGTTTGTTCCCACCATGACTAGGGCATGTGCGGCATCTCTAAAGGCAACTCGACGTAAGGGTCTAACAGGCTACCCCACCAAAGAAGAATAAAGTGTCAACATAAAAAAGAGGCTCCAATAGTAGCCTACCTGCACACTCTTGCTCTCTCCGTATCTCTCAAGTTTTTAAGAACTAATTAGAATCTTATATTATGCATCTAACATTTTCTAATTTCTTTTGGTATGAACTTCATATATTAATATTATAAAAAAATTTTGTTAAAAATATATATATATATATACACACATATATCAAAAGTAAGCTTATATTAATAACTTCATATTAAAGTTCATGTTTAAAATTAAATTTTTATGCTACATGTTATATTAAAAATTATAAGATTAATTTATATATATATCAAATTTTATTAGATTTTTATAAGATTAACTTTATGTTATATCAAATGTTATATTAATTTTATGTTATAAGATTAATAGACATTAATAATAAAATTAAAATTTCATGTTGTATTAATTAGCAATATAGCATATAATATATATATATATATAATATAATATAAACTATTATATAAAAAATATTTTATATAATATAAAAATTTTAAAATATATATATATACCAATCTGGTTCCGTTTAAACCGGTTTTCAAAATATAAAAGCTAGTCCCGAACAAGTTTAGGGCCAGTTTTGGTTCTTAAGAACTAATATTGAACCGGACTGGTTACGAACCGGACCGAACCCGCCAATTCGGATAGTTCAACCAATTTTTCAGTTTTTTTTACACCCATACCTCGCCATCTCTGAAGCTCTTAATTGCTCCCTTTTTTTTTTTTTTTTTTTATCTCTTCACAATCTACAGTTTTAACTAGGGAAGCAACTGGTCCAGGTTTGGACAACTTTTGGAGCCTAATCGATATACACCGATTTTAAAAATTTAAGAATCGATACGAATCGATTGATTACCAAAACCAAAACTTTTGATTTTTCTGGTTTCAATCCTGTCTTTTCCGATTTTTTCGGTTTACCTTTACACGTGTGGCACTACATAAGTAATGCATGTAGTGCCACACGTGGTTCCACCATCCAGACGACTGCCACAGTCCACGCATGCTTCATAGATGCTTACATGAACTCGAGGGCGAGTTCTTTCCAACCCAAAGAGGCTAATGCAGAAGGATCTAGGCCCAATGATGAGTATTCCTAGGATTTGGGCGAGAGGCGGTAGATTTGGGTGAAAAGAGGCAGATTTGGGCGAGAAATGACTTATCCCTCGGTTAGGCGAGGAGACTCATCTCTCGATTGGACGAGAAGACTTATCTCTTGGTTGGGCGAGGAGAAATGGGTGACATCCGTATTTTAACTATAACTTTGGCTACAGGTGTCAAAATCATGCATATGACCCGAATCCGGAAAGCTCTCTTCAGCGCACACTTTGTGGCCATCAAACTCCACCTGTGGACCCCTTTTCGACCCCTAAAATCAGCCGTTTTTACCTCCGAAGCGTCAATTTTAGTCAACTCTTTCATTTTTGGTTAATTTTCTTTTATGCTAATGTTTATCTTTAGTAATGATTTTATTCCAGATTCTTAGATTAGATTTTAGTCATAGTTATCTTATTCTGTATTCTATTATTTGACCTTAATTACAATTTTAGCATTTTTCATTAGCTATTTAAGCTCGGCTTGTGGGTTTCAAAAAGGATAATTGATTTATATTATTTAAAACCTTAATCTCAAAGTTTGTCTCAAGGTTTCTCTCTATTTGTGAGTTTTCTCAATCTCAATCTCTAGCTTCTGTTGTTAAGCTAGCCGTCAAAATAATCTCCTATTTTGATCCGGCATTAATAAGTTGAGACTTGAGAACTAATTCCTCTAATGCTTGTTGTACATAAGCTTACGTTTACACAAAGGGGCAC
This sequence comes from Juglans regia, assembly GCF_001411555.2. Lineage (NCBI taxonomy): Eukaryota > Viridiplantae > Streptophyta > Magnoliopsida > Fagales > Juglandaceae > Juglans > Juglans regia. The sequence continues at coordinate 21,386,414 of NC_049901.1, read as the reverse complement.
TACATAAAATTTCATGTTATAAGATTAAAATTTATATGTTACATAAAATGCTATATTAAAAATTATAAGATTAATTTTACATCATATCAAATGTTATATTAAAATTTTATAAGATTTTTATGTTATAATATTAGTAGACATGAATAATAAAATTAAAATCTCATGTTATATTAATTAGCAATTTAGCATATAATATATATATATATATAATATAATATAAAAAACTAGAATAATGTATATACCGGTATGATTCGGTTCAAACCAGTTTTAAACTATGAAAACTGGTACCGAACCAATTTCGATTCGTAAGAACCAATACCAGACCAGACCGAACCGAACCGGTTTTTCTTTACACCCGTAGCTTTAACATTATTCTCTCTTCCTATCTAACGCTCCTCATCCCTGAAATATGTGGGATCACCTAAAGAATCCTCATCTTGATCAAAACCTTGAAGAAAAAAGACGTGAAGAAGAAGAAGAAGAAGAAGAAGCAGAAGCAGAGGAGGCACCTTCTCTCACTCAAACCCAACAAAGAAAATGAAGATAAAAAATCCCACAAAGACTCTTACAACATCACCCCGCGATCGAACTTTGAGATGTTGTATTTCTTTGAGTTCTTCAGCGACTTCAATACCAAGATGTGTCCAGCAGACGACATCTTCTTTTGCGAAAAACTCAGCCATAAAAGAACAATGTTTTCCCCTATGTCCCATCAAATTCTCAAAGCGTCCACCAATACCAAAGAAAGCCAATAAAATAAAACTGAGAGATGGAGATCAACTGGTAAGAAAGTGGCGGGGGCTTGATGTCAAGAGAGTGACAATGAGGACAATGACAATGAGGGGCAGAGAGAGAAGGGATGGTGAGAACAGAGAGAGAGAGGGAAACGAACTTGAGAGAAAGGAAAAAAGATTTTAAAACGTATATATGGGTCTACGATAAGTATAATAGACTAATGTATCTCGTTGGGGGGTGTCAGAGCCTCAAAGTCACCCAATTCAATTGAAGATTTTCTCTAACATTATTCATTGACATTTTATGTCAACAGGTGTTAAGGAGGGTGGGATCCAACTTCGATGGAGTAAAAAATAATATTTTGAATACCATACCGGTCAAAGCACTAAAACGAAATATTTCGATACCGATACTGTTTCGGGATAGTTGATATATGAATAAATTATATATATAAATTATATTTCAAAATAATAGTCTATATATGAATAAATTATAAATAGTCTAGTCTGAATTGGGGGTCAAACAATAAGCTTGTAGGTTGAAAAATGAAAACAAAAAATTAAAAACCGAAATATAGGCCGGTACGACCGGTAATTGGGCCAGTACGAAACATATATGATACTTGTACCGGCCCAATGGTCGGTAAGGAAAATACCGGTCGTACCGGCCGGTACGATACAAGATTAAAAACAATGGTCAGAAAGCCGACCTTCGACTGAAGTCGAAGGTAACTTTGGACTCCTACTATGACTCCGACGAGAGTCGAAGTTCAACTCCGATCGACATTGCTAGAGTTAGAGTTGGAGGGTTGGAGCCACGGGGAGAGAGAGAGAGAGAGAGAGAGAGAGAGAGAGAGAGAGAGAGATGGCTCAGTCGACACATTTGTGACGTTGTGCATCCTCAACATTGTTAAAGCCACAATACATTTGTCCATCTTGAAGATGCCTCGATAAAAGCAAAAACTAAAAACTGAAAAGGGAGGAGACTTAGTGCTGAAGAGAGGATATCGAATACCGAGAGACCTATCCCAAAAACTAATTAATATATATGTGTGTGTGTGCGCGCGCGCGCGCGCATTGTATCCAAATCAAAGAAATTAATCAATCAAAAATGAAAAAATCAAGCCGTTGAGAAAAGGAATGAGCGGTGGGGAATGGTACGTCGAAGCTAACACTCACAGGTAGGGTTGTGCATCCGGATATCTGGGAAGATCTTTTTTAAAAGCAGGTGGATATCTGCCCAGATAAACCAAATTGAAACCTAGGCGGATATCCGGATTTTATACTTTTCTTTTTTCTTTTTTTTAATAATTTTTTATCATTTTTTAAAATGAATTTTTATAAATAAAAAAAAAAATTCAGAACTTTTTAAAGGCTTTTTTTTATCTAGATTTGGACGATATCCAGAGTATACCAAAAAAAATATGTTTTTACAAATTTTAAAACGGCTTTTTTAAGAAAAACTTTCCAACACTTTTTAAAAGGCTTTCATGTTTATTATTTTTTATAGGCATTTTTTTTATATAATGAACATTTTTATAGACATTTTTTAAACTTTTTTATTGCCTATTCACTACATACTTTATATTGTTGCTTACATCGTACTGCAAAACATCAACTTTACAATGAACAAATAGTGAAAAATTCAAAAGCAGCATAAAAGAACTGTGGAAGAACATTTGAAGTCCAGCCCCCAATCCTCTTCATTGTGAGCTGTGGGAAACAAAGAACTGGAAATCAAGAAATTGGTAAGAAAATCAGATCCCAACTAATATGCATATTATATACAGAAAGAATGAGAAAAAAACCCCATACCCAGATCCAAACAAAAGATTATCGAAAAATAGAAAGGACAGAACAAACAACCAATAAGAGATTCAAATCATTCGCTATCTAAACGAGTCTGATATGCAAGAGATCTACAAGAACTTCAAAACCAAGACACAAACATTTCGCACAAACCAAATCTATACTACGAAATTTCATGACTAAAGGAACCCTCTCAAAGATTTTAGTGATTAATAGTCGAGTAAGGTGTTCTAATTCTTTTTGACTTCATCACTAATGATTCTTGCAATTCTTCTTTTTGGATGTTTTTGAATTGCAGGTATGGTAATTTTTTCAAGTCCCACATAAAACGTTCAAATCTGGAATGGCAACCAAGATTCACAAATCAAATGGATATGGACTCAAACAAAAACGAAAACCCAGATCTAATCTATCCATATCTACCTTTAAAAAGCGAGAGATGCTCACATGGATATGGACTCAAACAAAAATATAAACCCAGATCTAATCTAAACCAAATCTATACTACAAAATTTCAAAAACCCTATAAAACCTTTAAAATCTGGAATGGCAACCAAGATTCACAAACCAAATGGATATGGACTCAAACAAAAACGAAAACTTGGATCTAGTCTATCCATAACTACCTTTAAAAAGCGAGAGATACTCATATAGATATGGACTCAAACAAAAATGTAAACCCATATCTGGGAGAAGCTACACTGTGAGAGAGTGAGTGATGGGTTTCGTTGAGGGATGCTAGGGTTTTCGGGGAGAGAGTGAGAGAAAAAAAGAGAAGATAGAGAGAGGCAAAGTTAGGTTTTCGGGCTTAGGGGAAGTTGGATTTCCGTAGTGTTTTTCAAGAAGGAACAAAGCTACACGGATGGATAAAAATGGAGAGTTCAAGTTGAGAGAGAGAATGATATACCGTAGGCAAACGACGTTGAAAGAGGATGGGCAAACGGCAATCCTCGCGGTGACGGCTAGGGTTTTTGATTTTCAGAAGTTGGAACTTGAGAGATAGAGAGACAGAGTTTTCTGTCGAGTGTCGAGTGAAATATCAAAAGTTGAAATGAGAGAGAGGAGCAGAAGACCAAATTGAAAGCTCATTGGTGCTAGCAAAACGCTGGCGTTTTAAAATATTAACAATGTTTTCAAAAGAGAAACCGGTTACGGATATCTTGTTTAAAAACCGGATCCGTAACTGGATCTGGGCGGGTATAATATTTTTCTACCCACCCAGATGACCTGGATTTCCGAGTTTCAGACCAGACCGGAAAGAAAAATCCGGCCCAGTTCTACACCCTACTCACTGGCCCTAGAACCAAAAATTAAAAAAGAAAAAGAAAAAATGGAAGAACCCAAAGCCAAAACGACGGTGATTTAAATTTTGAACCCAAGGCAAATAAAGCAAATGACAATGACGTATAGTTGGCAAACAGACACAGGCTAACAGATTGAGGCAGACAGATTGAGATAGATACACAGACTGAGACAGACAGAAAAGGCAGACTTTCTTTCTTTGTTTTGAAAAATAAATCCCAGCAAAGATTTTTCAGAAATGCTAGAGCCCCCGAAGAAGAGTCCTAAACTTTGCATCTCGAATGACGTGGAGTGACCCACGTGGCTCCATTAATTACAAAAAAAACCAAATTGAATTTAAAAACAAAAAACGTCCTCTTTCGTGGGTCTCCCATCCTCTTTCGTTTTTCTCCATCCCTCCCAAATCAAATCTCCTTTGTAGAAGAGTATCTCATCCGATTCAAATCTCTCACAGAAATGTCATCCTCTTGTAGATCTCCTCTGCTCCTTCAATGAAATTTCATCCTCTCATATTTCCTTTGTACATCACGTTCCATCCATCCCTCCATCACCGAAAGCCACGACTCTACCCTCCCTTCCAAATCAGAAACGACTTGACTCCCGAATGCCTGGAGCGTAACCATTGAGTTGAATCGTTGTCATCGTCACCTCCCTCAGTGCCAAATAGAGGGAGAGGAAGAGGGAGATGGATTCTGTCCGTTTGGGTTTGGGGTCATCTGCAATATGGTTTCGGGGTCATCTGATTTCAAATCAGTTTTTCTTCTATTTTTTAATATTAAATAAATTACGTGACATGCCATGTGGCACGACACGTTAGTCAAAGCAAGTCTTCGGGACAAATCTTCGGTAATCGTAAAAGAACTCGGATTTTTTGTTTAGTCAAAATTCGGAAGTCGGAGCAGATACCAGCTCTAACTCCAACTATTTTTTCACAATAACTCTGAGTTCGACTCTGAAGTTGTGTTTAGATGTTGAAGTGAGTTGAGTTGAGTTGATAAAATATTGTTAGAATATTATTTTTTAATATTATTATTATTTTGAAATTTGAAAAAATTGAATTGTTTATTTTATTTTATGTTAGAATTTGAAAAAATTATAATGATGAGTTGAGATTAGTTAATCAACCAAACGAAGCCTGAATTTCAAATTTTCCGATTCCAACAGTCGGAGCGGACGTCGGCCGGACTCGAGTCGGCGAAGTTTTTGCCCAGGTGTTTCGGCTGGTAAATAAAGAAATGAACCAAACAAATTAGGGGCTGACCCACGATAGTCGAAAACCTAGCGAAGAGTATTCAAATTTCAGAATCTCAAACAGAGCAAACCGATCCATGTCGAGCGGGGGGGTCATAGTGGATCTCCATAGAAACTCCACAAACTGGGCCAAGGTGGTCGATGACATAGTTAAATTAGAGAGAAAGATATTTCCCAAACATGAGTCGCTTGCTAGATCCTTCGATGAAGAGCTGGGAAAGAAGAACACCGGATTGATTTACATGGACGTGGACGGAGAAGTTGTTGCCTATGCAATGTATTCTTGGCCTTCTTCCATGTACGCTTGTGTCACCAAGCTCGCAGGTGCCACAACCCCTTTCTTTCGTACTTTTTTTGCAATGTATACTTTTTATTTTTTTCCGTTATTTGGAGACAGATTTTCATCTTCCATTGTTAAGTAGGAGCATTAATTGGTGAAAATGTTTGTTCTCCCCCACCCCATTTTGTGATTTCAAATGGGAAATTGATGATTGAATGGAACCCCCACGATCAATATGCTAGAAGTGTCCAGAATTCATGATGTTAGCCATTTCTGGTTAGTTGAAACTAATTAGTGGAAGCCTCAAGTTATTCCGTATCCGAGAATGTTCTTTAATGTTAAAGTGAGTCGGAATCCGAATAAGCTTATCACCTGTTTGATAAAAGTACAAACAGAAATGATTGTATTTGTCCTTCTAATCCGAAATTTTCTGCTCTGTGGTCCGTTTAATTTCTTTGATGGAGAGGAGTTGGCAAGCCCGGAACCACTCAAATGGTAGCTATATTGTTCTAGTTTTTGAACTGTATTGACCATAATCTAATATCTTCAAGTTGGGTGTTCTTTTTTATTGATGGAAACAAGCTCAGTGAAGGAGAATTGTAGGAGGCAAGGGCATGGAGAGGCACTGTTGAAAGCAGCAATTAAAAAATGCAGAACCAGAAATGTGCACCGCATTTCACTTCATGTTGATCCCTTGAGGAATCCTGCTATTAGTCTCTACAAGAAGTTTGGTTTCCAAGTCGATAACCTGATAGAAGGTTACTACTCCTCTGATCGAAATGCCTATAGAATGTACTTGGATTTTGATACTGATTAGGTTAAATGGAGGTCAAAACTTGGTTCAAAGTTGATAGTAATTACTGAACATTTTTGTAACAGCGTTGACATATCTGAACAAGATGATCATTCAATGAATGTCATTGTGACATGATGAGAAGTATCTGATCCATGAAGCCCCTAAACATGCTGTTTTCTATTATTCTAGTTCTCATTTTCCTCGAGTGATCAATGTAATTCCAAGATAATCTCGCCTGTTAAAATATTTTCATGTCACAAGCTCCGTCTTGCCCGCATGATGCAGTCAGTTTGAAGTGCACTTCTGCTTCTTGCTTGTCCCCATTCTTTGCCTGTCAGCGGGTCTCTGTGTGTGTAAGCTGTAAAGAAATTGTCATGTCGCCGTAAGCTCCTATTTCTTCGCCATGGATCATGGTCAGATGTCTTGCAGATAGATCCTAAGCTTCATGCATCCTTCTCGGCAAGAGCTGCTTAACAGCCCTAACATCAGTATCAATGTGGGTATGATAATAGATTAGAGAAGCTTTGCAACCCCGATCAGCCTTATTTTTACACTCATAACATAACTGTCTTTTATGGTTGATTTTTGAGGAGCATGAAATCAGGTACACAAGTCCACTCAAATGAAACAGAGGTAATTGTATTGTGTAACAGTGGAACACAACTTAGGAGCATTAAGAGTTACCTTTTTGAAAAAACAAAGAAAAAAATAAGAGAGATGAGACCCAAGAGAAAATTATCAGTGTTCATTTGTTTTTATTAGAATTAAGACACTATGATATCTTCCAAGTGAAGATTCTCTGTATGAGAAAAACGGTTCCTTGTTGAGCCAACTCGAATTGAATATGTCAACACATGTAAAGTAGGGTGTTTGGCGTTTATATCTTGGCAGATACCCGAGCATCATGACTTTCTCTGAAGTCTGAACACCATGTATTTAATTTTATCACCTTGCTCTGCGTATAAATGGCAATTCCTCTTCAGACAAGAACGATACGAACACAGAATGCTTTATGTTCACAAAGATGCAGGAAAAAAAGTTAAGATAATGGATTGTTGCTGCCCAGGATCGAACTGGGGACCTTCAGTGTGTAAGACTGACGTGATAACCACTACACCACAGCAACGTCCATTGAGGTGTGCATTAAAATTATAAATAAAGTTACGTTTTCTAATTCAGATTCCGACTCAGGCTACGGCTCATATTATATTTTCAGATGATTAATTACAGTTTTATTTACATTTTATTAATAAAACTCATTTTATTAGTTTTCTTAATTTTAATTTAAAATTATTCTCAATATATCAATAATTGACATATAAATAAATAGAAAAAAACTAATATGCTCATCATTTCTTACCGCTCTATTTGACTGCTAGGAAAAAAAATTATTTTTTATTTTTTATTTTTATTTAATGATTAAAGAAGTAATTTTAAGTATATTAATATATTTTTTTATTTTTTAAAAATATTTAAATATATTAAAAAAATGTGAATAAAAAAATTAAAAAAAAATTGCAAAAGCACCTACGGCAAGTAGGACCGCTCAAATAAATAAATTTTTTATAAATATTTCTTAATTACATTTAAGATTTTCCATTTTCCGATATTTTAAATTACTTTACTATTATTTAACTTCATTTAACAGTGCGCTCAACAAAATTCTCTCTTGCCGCGTACCTTCCACGCGCTTTTGAGGCCTACATCCCATGTAGGGTTTCATTCAAATTTTCCTGCCCATTTTTGTTTTGTTTTCCCGCGTCATTTTAGGACTAGTAGTGTTTTTTACTTGGGTTTAGACAAAGGGTTTAGACAAAAAAAAAATGGCTAGGATGTTGAGGAGCTGTATTCAATCGATACTGAAGCTGGTGAATTCTTTGTTGGCGATGGTTGGGATGGCCATGATTTTGTATGCTGTATGGATGATTAGGATTTGGCAGAAGCAAATGGGCGAGTTGCCCTTTGGGGGGTCTGATCATCCAGCTCCATGGTACATTTTTCTTTTTCTTTTGGGCTTTTTGTTCGAGCTTTGTTGAGTTATATGTTTTGTCTCAAATTCCGTTTGGGTATGTTTGGTTATTGAGATACTGTTGCAAGGGAAAAACTCGAATTTGAATATTGAGCTGTTTGAATGATCAGGAAATGAAAGAATGGGGAACAATTAAAAGGTTTTGTTTTATTTTTTTGGTGTAACTTTGTTTTAAGAAAGATAAACAACAGTGAAGATGAGGTTTTTTGGTTTAATAATAGTGACTGTGGCTTCCAATTGCATGAACTCTCCCCTGAATCAAATACTAGTTGTATAGGCTCAAAGGATTGCTGGACCCTTTATTTTCCTTCAAGACCTTGACGATCAAGCAGGGTGTTGGAAGAAACATACACTTTTGGCTTTTGATCTCGAAATGCTAATTGATCACCCTTTATCTCATTGGTATGGAGTACAGCTTAACCTTTGAAATTTCTGCTTTCATAAAATTTACTTTAAGAGAAACCGCTTCTTTTGTGTGAATTGCAGGTTCATTGACACTTTCCTTGGCCTTGGGATCACTTTATGTTTGATCACATGCACGGGACACATTGCTGCAGAAACTGCAAATGGTTGTTGCCTTTATATGGTATCTTTTTTGGAATCAATTGAACTGAATATCGATGTTGTTGCTTTCATCCTCCTTCTGAAGCAAATGTAGTGCTTTTATTTACATCTAAGTCTTGTTGTGTTACTTGGTGATTAGGCTATATTATTTTAGTATTATCCGTTAGGGTGGAGCCTAGTGGTCAAAGGGCAGGTTTTTCAAATGTGGACTCGTACATCCTGGGTTCGATCTGCATTAGGAATTCTTCTAGATTACCCAATCCACAGTTTTGGTGGGTGGAGTGCTTAGGTGAGGTTCCGCGTCTTAAAAACAGCTATATTATTATTCGCTGTTATAGTGTTAACTATTATATTGCTATTTAAGTAACTTCATTCATTAATTTTGGGCCCATGTTATTGTAACGCCTCATAGTTGAATTCTTCAGGAAACAGTCACTATGTAAGTTGCATTGAAGTCATATCCGGAAGAGGATACTTGGGTTCAGTTTCAGTTTATTGCTAAAAGTGTGATCAATCTTGTAAACTGAATTCTAGTAATCCCTTCCATTCTTTGTAAACTCATCTTTGATACGATGGTTCGACCTTGATTTGTCTAGGGTCCTTGCATTAATTGCCTTAATTCCCGTTGAATAGTGGAATCAGATTATACCTTTTCTTTTACTTTTATAGCGTATACTTTTTTTTTCAAACTGTTCTGTTTTTGTTGTATACTTTTTTGCATCATGGTCAGAGTTTCATTCCGAGGATTTTAATCTCCAACCTTTTTTCCCTGTTAAGTAATGCTCAACTTACCCTTAAATTCTATCTTGGGGCTGACATTGAAATTTGGATGCTGAGGTTTTTCTGTCTATTTTGATGTATGTAATTGATCCTTTCATAATACATACACACTTATTTATCATACTCCTTCAGCTTCAAGCCTTGATGTTCTAATCAAAATTCTATAAAATGTCTAAAGAAGAAGTTTCTACCTTTGATTTTTTCACAACTCTTGGATAAGCTCTTTGATTAATATTTTATTCAAATATCCTTCAAAAGCTTGTCTTTCACCCTGTTATTATTATTGGACACTGCTCTTATGAAAAAAAAATCGTTATTAATGAGGTTTGGGTAGAATTGTGTAATTTGTGTTCTAAATTTATTTTTAATGGGTAATTGTGTTTCAATTTTACAATCTAAGTTCAAGTAATTTCAGCCAACACAATTAATTTTTTAAGATTTGGTTTCAATTTTAATTAATTTTATATTCTTGGAGAGGGGTTTGGAACTACTTAGTTAAGTATGTGATGTAATGAGTTCACAGTTGACCTTAAATGGAAACAGTATATGCTGTTTGTCTTCTTGGTCGTCATGCTGGAGGCCGGGGTGACTGCTGATGTATTTCTCAACCGTAACTGGGAGGAGGTATATTATATGCACTCATTCTTTTATTTCTTATCTGATGTACTCGTTAGATTAACGGCTTACTAAAGGTGCTTTTTGTATGCGGTTAGTTACTATGCTTATTTCACTTAACTGGTGACCAGGACTTTCCAGATGATCCTACTGGGAATCTTGCTCAGTTCAAAGATTTTATCAGATCAAACTTTGGCATCTGCAAGTGGATAGGCTTGACCATTGTATCCATCCAGGTTTCTCTCTCTCTCTCTCTCTCTCTCTCTCTCTCTCTCTCAGGTGGTGCCTCGAAACGATCAGGGGTTTGCTGCTCAATGAACGCCAACTAATTTACATCACCGAATCTAATGGAGGGAGTAGAAAGATTTGAGTACATTATACAGTTGCCAAAAATTTTTGCTTTACTTTCTCATAATTTCCCAGTACACTCCTTGTCTATTCCGATTGCCCAACATTCTATAGTTTTCTTGGTGCCTCTTACTTCTTAGGGTTATGTTTTCCCCCCGGTTCGAAGATAAAGAACTATCTGGGTTATGTACTCTTCAGTACCATGATAATGAACACTTTGGATCCTTTGAAAGGAAGTCTGCTGTTGATATTCCATGGCAGGGACTCTCATTATTATCAGCAATTTCTCTCAAAGCTCTTGGTCCACATCAATATTGTGACAGTGATGATGATTATGCTCCTGAGAGAGCTCTGCTCCTCAGGAATGCTGTTCAGCCACCTCCTTATGTTGTTGGTGACCCTGTTTATGGATCAAAAAATGGTACCTGGAGTATAAGGATCAATGACAAGGTAAAATGCTTCAAGGCTTCAGTCATATATGTTGCTCCTATATAAGGCCTATGCTTATAGGTTCTTATTTGCCCAAGATGGGTTGTCCATACAGCTTGTGATTTTCATTTCTTGCTGTGCTTCTCTTTATATATATTAGACAAACAGGTAACTGCGTTCAAATCAGGAAGCTGACTTGTGGATGGATAGCAAGTACTGAGGCACAAGAACGGCTCGTTATAAAATGTTCCTTTGTCCAGTTGAGTGACGAAGGTTGAGAATGGAAATCTTCCAAATGTACTTCCAAAGGAATTGGTGGGAAAAACATCAGATATTGCAATAATCTCCAATGTTTACAGCTCAAATCTGAAATTTTGGGCTATGCATGGTTTATTCACAGATTCTGAAAGTTCATCTCTTGCCACAAAATCTGTTTGTTTTACCGGTTAGATATCGTAGTTTGAGTGCGATTGTGATTGTGATGAGCAGTTTTGAGTATTAAGTCTCCTTCTGCCTTTCCATCACCATGTTGTAACGTATTGGTTCTGGTCTTACACTGTTCTAACAAGTAACTTACCAAATAGGATTTGCATTGTTTTGACTGACGGCTGTATGATTTTCCTTTTCTCTTGTAGAAGCTATCCTAACTTGGTGTTACAATTGCAGAATGTAGAAACGCTAAAACAAAGATGCAGTTCCATTTTGAATGACTCATTTCTAGCATTTTTTTGATTTTGATTTGGTGGAACGGTTCTTTATTATTATTATTTATTTATTTATTTTGCTACTGACACGCCAAATACATCACTAATGTGGAAGCCTGTAACATTATTGATGGTGAAGTAAGCACAAAAATGTTTTTTTTTTTTTTTAATGTTTTGAATGTTTTATAATTGACGTGCTCTCATAGTAAGCTGTTTGTTTATGTACCGACTTGTAAGTAACAAGAAAGTTACGTTTAGACAGTGAGATATTTTCAGGTATTCTGTAAATAGTAGTGAAAAAATAGGTGAAAAGTATAATATTGTTGGCACAAACAAGAATTCGAGAATGGGGGAAAAATATATTAGATTGAAAAGCTACATGTACTTACTCATCAAACTTAGACCCCAACAACCTTAGCATGTTCTTCATATAACCCGTAAAGCTCGTTGACAACTTATGCCACGAGGCGAGAAAAGGGAAAGGTTGAAGATGAAAATAAAGTGATCCAAATAAGCTTTCTTCTAGCTTTTTCTCTTTTTCCCTTGATCTTGCCTTTATAAAAAGCATGATTTTAAGTACTCATTCTTTAGACAACCATGAACCATCCATCCATGCTGTATAGAATATACATAAACATCAAAAAACGCTAAAAAAAATTCAACAAAACGATTGCATGCATGCATGCAATTGGTGCAAATATAATAATAGTAGAGTCGACAGCTTGTGGTTTATGCTGAATGGATTCATCTAAAGGTATGATCTTTTACGGTAGCTTTAACTACCCAATAATCATAATTTATTAGACATTACGTAGATGATCTTTGATTCAGTTACTTTAAAGGCAAACCTGTGTTTTAAAAGGGATCGTGGGGGTTTGTGCATCGAATATTATATGTTTAATTAGCACTTTTGCGCTGCAACTTTTCATGCTTTCCATGGAGGAGCGGGGCGTTAGCAGAGATAGGGCGCGAAAAATCCAATCCTTCTCAATAATTCAAGTTTTCATGGGTCAAAAGAATGAGAAGAAGGAAAAAAATATATATATCCGAAAATCTTCTTTGAATAATTATATCATGCTCGTTTGTATTCATAATTCCTCTCAATTTATCTCATTTAATCATTCTAAATTTCTCAAATTCTCGTATAAAATAAAATAAATAATTCCATTTTTTTCAAATCTAAAAATAAAAATAATATTAAAAAAATATATTCTAATAATATTTTATTCAACTTTTAATTTTAATCTCAACTCATCTCATCTCATTTACGAAAATAAACGAAACATAACCGCTAGTCATAAGTACTCGGAAATAGATTCATAATCCATGATTCAACTTAACATCAAATTAAAAAACTAGGGTGGTTGTATGAAAATGAGTTTGAGCATGATTTTGGAGCTATGTTCTTGTAGATCGTTATTGCTTCTTGTAAATAGATATATAAATGTATTATTTTTTTTATTGAAAGATCGATTGGTGCAATTATATAAAAGTTAAATACTAATATTTTTCTATATTGGCCTTGTTTGTTTTCAGAAAACATCTCATCTTATCTCATCTAATCTCATCTAATCATTACAACTTTCCAAACTTCCAATACAAAATAAAATAAATAATTCAACTTTTTTAAATTCCAAAATAAAAATAATATTAAAAAATATATTCTAACAATATTTTATTTAATTTTTTAACTTTAATCTCAATTCATCTCATCTCTAAAAACAAACGAGCCAAGTTGACATGAAGGGTTTCTACAATGATAATGCATCCAATTAACATATCAATAAAAAGACTTGTAAATAGATTTTTTCACTATTTCTCACTGTGAGCATTCCCAGGTAAAGCAAATTCAGACAATAAAAGAAGGTATTATGGAGCTATAACACTGGCATGCATCATGCGCATGTGCTGATGATGTAGATGTTAATCATATTAATGAGCAAGAACACTAGGATGAAGTAGTAATGGGAAGAAGCTTTGTTGAACAAGTTTCAATGGGGAAACTCAGAGTCACAGATTCCCCCACCCTTGGCAACATGCAGAGTCACATGATGCTCTTCGAAAGCTACCAGACAAAACTTTGAAAAGATATTTTAAACAAACAGCCCTTCGAAATTGGTGGAGACCCAGAGACAAGTTTCCTCCCATCATGCTAATCACCATCTTCTTTTTTTCTTTTTCTTTTCTTTCTAGAAGTGTTAGGTCTTGGATCATTCATAAAACCCACTATTTTGTATCAAACAATAAAGAAAAACCACACCAATATGGGATCTGAAAAACCACACCAATATGGGATCTCTAAACTATTGGGTGGAGGTGTCATACCCAAAACATCATTAGTACTTATATATTGGTATTGACTACTGAGTAATCCTATATATAATCATAAAATACATAAATATCACGTAATCGCTTTAAAAAAAAATAAAATCTATTATTAAAAAATTAACTTTTTTTATATAATTTTTATATTTTATTTAATTTTTTTAAAACGATTACGCGACAGTTATAAAATTTATTCTTAAAAAATATATTTTCTCATTATTACTTTGCATGTTTGATTTGAGTCATGTCTTCACTGTTGCTTATGTTAAATCATGGAGCATTCGATTTGGTCAGTCCATCCACTTGTTGAATGGATAACGCACCAACACATGACAAAATTTGCCTCATTAATGGACCACACGTATGCCAATAATTCACCACTTCAGCAGCCGGCAAAGAAACTACAAACAAAAAACAAAAAACAATCATCACTTTAGCCCGCAATCTTCTCAACTTCATTTTGGCACTTCCATTGAAATCTATGTTACTTTTTTTCTAAGGCTATGCTTCCATCCGCATCTTTTCATTTAGGATTAGAAATTAAATGAATCCTTGAGTTTTGTGTTTGTAAAAAATTCTCTGAGTTTTCAATTTTAATAATTTAATCTTTGAATTTAAAACTTTTTATAATTAACTTTCATCGTCCTACGTACTCTCATTAGATCCAATAAGTTACCATGTGTCAATTAATCGTTCCACCGCCGCCACCACCAAGGTGGCTCTAAAAGGACTAAAGGCATACTATACTTCCATTAGCATTTAGTATGACATATTTTTATCTGATTAATATCATACGAGTAATGTTAGAGAGAAGTTATTATAGCAGTACACACATTACATTCATTATATGGCTGCTTCTAGTTAATTGTTCACAACACTCAATTAGGGAGATGTATGGTCTAGATGATATCACATCATATGTGTAAAATAGATACTCCTAATAATAACTTATATCTATATTTATTCATATTATATATATAATCGTGAAATGCGTAAATATTGTATAGTCATTTAAACAAAATTTACTATTAAAAATTAATTTTCTTTTCATATAGATATTGTATTTATTCATTTTTTTTAAAATATCTGAACGATATTTGCGCACTATTATTTTTTTTTTATTTAGGATTACGGACAAAATCATTCCTTGAGCTTTCACATGTTTGTAAGAGTTTCAATTTTAGCAATTTAATACTTGAATTTTAAACTTTTTGCATTTAATTTTCTTCATCCAACTTCCTTTAAATTTACTAATACCACGTGTCAATTAATCAGAATTCGACATATGGTACAAAATGCCACCACCTTATTAAAGAATTATAATTCGAATAAAAGGCAAAATCACTATTTGAACTTCTCTGTGTTTGCCAAAAAAGCTTCATAAGTTTCCAGTTTTAGCTCTAGTTTGGAAGTTGAATTAAACTGAAATCATTTTAGTTTAGTCTAATTTTAAATCGAGTTAATATTTAAATATTTAACTCACAAATTATCAAATTTATCTCAATTCAAAATCACTTTATACGTGAATTTACAATTTTTTTCAACTCAACATCTCTTTACACGCGAGACTTATAACATTTTTCAATTTTTTATAAATATATTTAAACTAATATTAACATCCAAACACATTTTAAAGCTCAGTTTGGATTGAAAAATACTTTCAACTCAACTCATCTCATCTTATAATTACAAACAACTTTTACAAATTCTCACATAAAATACAATTAACAATTTAATTTTTTCAAATTTTAAAATAATAATAATGTTAAAAAATAATATTTTAATAATATTTTATTTAATTTTTAACTTTCATCTCAATTTATTTCATCTCAATTCACTATCTAAACCTAACCTAAAACCAACGAAAATTCATCGCGAGTTACAAAAATGTCACGCGAAGGGAATTAGTAGTATAAAAGTCAAACTCAAGCATTAAAATGTTAAAATTGGAGACTTAAAAAAGTCTTTATTTTCAAAAAATTTATCATCTTATCTAATTTAATTATTATAATTTTTTTAAATTTTCGTATAAAATAAAATAAATATTTTAACTTTTTCAAATCTCAAAATCAAAATAATATTAAAAAAATATATTCTAATAATATTTTATTCAACTTTTAATTTTTATCTCAATTTATCTTATCTCATATGCGAAAACAAACGAGGGAGCTTTGTGCAAAAGCGTGAAAATTTAGGGACTGATTTCAAATTTAATTCGAGTTGTTTATATATTTATGCATGGTATTCTTCCATAAAAATAACAGTAATGAATAAAATTAGGATATGACCTCTTTTTAAAAAAAAAAAAATGAAATGACCGACATGTCAATTTTTTGTCACAAGTTGAATTTTGTTTGATTAATATGCGCAACAATATCACATGATACCGTCCCATTAATGAATCTAACGGGTGTAAATTGCAAAAGTTTCAAACTCAAGGCTTTTAAAATTAAAAGGAGGGAGCATTTTGTAAATGTGTGAAAATCCAAGGGCCGAATTTGTTTTTAAAACCTTTTATTTATGGGAGAGTTTGAAACTATTAGCTTCCATCCACTCCAAATATAGGATGATATAAAATTTAATTTCTCTAAATCTAATTGCCAAAAAAAAAGGCAGTTTTTGGTTATGTTACTTAACTCTTTAATGAGAATATAAGTGACAAAAGTGTGTAGAGGGTCCTTTATCATTCTTCATTGTCATAGGGTATTTATTATCTATTTTTTTCCTTTCAAAAAGATAAATTATGGTTGGTTTATAAGAAATCTTATAAAAGTAAACTAATGTATATGACTTAATGTGTTATATAGGGTGATAAAATTTATTTTATTGTAAAATATATTTAACGTCTTACATAAAATCATATCAATTTATAAATTTACTTTTATAAGATATTTTTATAAATGTAACACTTCTTATATAATATATATATATATATATATATATAGAGGGAGCAAACAACCCTGTAATTCTCTCAATACTTGAAAAAATGATAAAAGAACACAAATCCTATACATAGACAGATTCATGAACAATTAGTATCTATCTATGTACACGGGTGCATGTACACACCTATCATGAGTCTAGGGGATATTTGGAAAATGAGATATATTTGAGAAATGAGATGAGATAATAATTTTATGAATAGTAATAAGATGGTTTTTGAATAGTAGTGTGATAGTTTGAGTTAAATATTTATTGAGTTTTAGAAAATGAGAGAGAAAAAAATTGAATAAAAAATATTATAAAGTTAAAATATTGTTAGGATATAATTTTTTAATATAATTTTTATTTTTGCATTTTAAAAGGTTGAATTATTTTTTATTTTTTATTCAAAAATTTGAGAAAGTTATAATAATTAGTTTCAATGTGTTTATTTTTTTAATAATATTTGAGAAAAAAATAAGATGAGATAACACTACAATAAATTTAACTTTTAGGGACGAAATTTGTTAGAGACGAATTAAATTTCATCCCTAAAAGTACTTTTTGGAGACGAAATTTCGTTTAAAAAACTGTCTGAGTTTCTAAATTCGTTCGAATGGATAAATATCCATTCGAACTGATATTTTGAGACGAATAAAATTCTCTAAAAAATGCATAGATGTTTGAATGGGACAAAATATATTCGAACATGGAATTAATGTATGTTCGAACATTATATAACCTGTTCGAATAATAATCTTGGTGGAAAATTAATTTATTTTTCTCAGAGAAAGTTCATAACCGTTCGAACTTACATTTTACTTATTCGAACGGAGGAGATTTAGTGGGAAAATGAAGCAACAAGGTTGGTGGACCGTTTGAATGCGTAAAATATCGTTCAAACTTATTTGAATACCATATTTATTCATTCAAACGATTAATTTTGTTGGAAATTATATTTTAGTTATTTATCATCATTAATTTGTGTATATATTTTTTCTATTAATTTGTTATCATTTTCAAAATATAAAAAATTTGTATATATTATATAATATTATTTCAAAATGAGTTAAAATATTTATAAATTAATAAATTAATTTTATTTAATTAATTTCAAAATTTTATAGTAATTTATTTTATGTTAAATTTATATAAATGTAACTTTAAAGATAGTGTATTTTTTATATTATCATGAACGGTAAGTAAAATGAAAAAAATAAACAATGTAGCAAACACGAGAAATAAAAACCATACATTAACATCTCAAATATATAATGTTCTATACAACATAAAAAAGTAAAATAATAACTAAAAAGATTTACTTGTTAAGTAGATTAAAATCCTCTTGTAACATTTTAATGCGTTCATCGAGATCCCTAAGCTTCTCCATGATGGGTTCAACGAACTCCACAAATAGAGCTCAGGCCTGATTCAAAGTAGCCCCAGCAGGCTATCTCTAACAGCAGCAGTACTACTAGAGCTGGATCAGTCGACGTGCAACTGGGTTGTTCTGGTGCAGTCTTCCGCAAGTGCCCCTTGCTCTTGCTGAATGTGATCTTGTTAAGGGGCCCCATCTGTGGCTGCCTCCGTTCAGTCGCAGACACTGTAACCCTCGATCAGAGTAGGAGGTTAGATATGAGCAGTGCAAATGGTAGATTACCTCCACTAAAATAGCGTTACTCTGATCGAATACGGAAGAAGAAATACAATGCCAGATCAATTGGGTCCCCCCATGCTATCCGCAACAAAAATCTAGTTCGATCGATCCTGAAATCAGTCTTGTGTTTTTTCGGATGATATTATACCCAATAATCAAATTAAGCATTTTGAAAAATGTTATACAATCGGCATGTCGAATCACCTTACTCCAATCATTTGGAGGAGCCGAAGGATCTCGCACAAGCTGACAGACCTAATCGTCCGTCAGACCATCATTAGGTAGATCCTCATTCGAACTACCATCCAACTCTACATTCGGCCCTTGCGATGAGGATGCAACCGGTGTGTCCTAATCAGATGGTGTAGCCGCTGCTCTCGGTGTAGCCGCTGCACAATATGCACCGACCACACATGGAAGATCAAGGAACTCAGCAATAATGCAGGATGAGAAAGTAATACTCATTCCCCAGACTGCTAAGTTGTAGCTCAAAGCATCAGCGTCATGCTCTCCCATGGAACGGTAAAACTCACCGACCATCTCTGGATATGCAGTCCCCCACTGCTGACAAATCGGTGTCCATCCTTGGTCGGTGATGATGGACTGTATGTTCCGTCCCTCCAAAATGATCTCTTACTCGACAAGTATGGGCCTCGTCTCCTGAGCAAGAGATGCTTCACTACTTTGGCCGGTTTGATCTCTTGTACGTTTTCTTCCACTGGATGCCATTAGTATATTGTTTGACCACAAGGAAAGTAAGAATATAATTAAAATAATTGTATTATTATATAATTGAAGAATTATAATATATTATACTGAATTGAAATAACTCGTTCAAACGCAATATATTCTGTTCAAACTAACCATTGTAATGTAACTTGAACGTTCGAATTAGGAAAATCTCTATTAGAACGGTATGTTCTATTCATTCGAACAGACAATATGTGTTCATTCGAATGAATTTAATTTGTTCGAATAGAAATATGTTTGTTTGGCAATTGAGCGTTCGAATGTATTACCCGTCTGTTCGAACTAGAACACGCCAAGTAGACATGGCTGAGTCTACTTGGCGTGTAGAAATGATTAAGGAGTGAAGCCCTCTTCATTTCTATCGATTATTTTGGTATTAGTTGGTCAGAAAACACCTAAATGGAGGATTTCATATTCGAAATCTATACCTCCCCCCAACACAACTCATTCGAACAAAACAAATAAACAATAGAATATGAGACTTGACCCATACCTCTTAGAAGTTCAAATGTGGGTTTGCTACGGCAAATGAGTGGTGGATTTCGTGGCAGAGGAGTAACAGGCGATCTGGTTTCTCTCGGCAAATTTTCGTTCAAATTGGGAACGTAAATAGCAATCTATTCGAACTGGGTATATGATATCCGTGACGTCTCGTTTGAACATTACAAAATCGGTTCGAACGGTTATTATACTAATAAATGTTGTTCAAACAGACAAGAAATCTATTTGAACGGTGTTTACACTAATATATTTCTAATTATATTACTAATACTAGTATATAATAATACTAATATTACAAAGTACAAAATTAAAAAAAATAATACTAATAATAGTATTATAATACTTGTATTTAATATACTTAGTATATTATTTGTAATATACTTATTCTATTACCTATAACATACTAAGTACTTAGTATATATTATAAGCACTTAATTATATAGCTACTATAGTGTAAGTATTATATATAGTTATTATATAGGTATAGCTATTATAAGTTATGATAAGTATACAAGTTAATATAATTACTATGTATTAATAAGTAATATATATAGTATAACTATTATATAGCTATTATAGTGTAAGTATTATATATAGTTATTATATAGTTATAACTATTATAAGTTATGATAATTATACAAGTTAATATAATTACGATGTATTAATAAGTACTATATATAGTATAACTATTATATAGCTATTATAGTGTAAGTATTATATATAGTTACTATATAGCTATAACTATTATAAGTTATGATATGTATACAAGTTAATAAAATTACTATGTATTAAATTGAGATAGAACGATTGTGGTCCAAGGAAAACGAGTTGTTGACCCGATTAGATCAAGCAATGAATTTCGAGACGAGATTATAAGAGAATATGCAGAAGAGGTTGGAGTTGAATAACCAAAAAATATTTGAATAGTTCCAGTCAATGATGTCCTAAAACTCTATGTCACCACCATAATCTTAAAATTTATTTTTTCTTTAATTGCTTTTATATTATGATGTTTCAAAACATTTGAACAATTGATGTGTGAATTACAATTTGTGTAATATTAGTATGATATTTTTAATTAAATTCTGATATGTATGATTAATACCGTTCGAACGGTAAATAACCAGTTTGAACGGTAAATTACCATTTATAAATCTATTAGAACAAAAACAGACTCATTCAAACAAAAACTAAATCATTCGAACGATAACCGAGAAATACAGTCCGTACGGACATTCGAAAAATAAAATATTTGTTTGAAGAACATTAATATGCAAAATCCCGTTCAAACAGATATAATTTCTGAAAATAAAATTTTTGTTCGAACAGACATAATTTATGTTCGAACACAAGTTATTTGAAAAATTTATTATTTCAAATGCATAAAATCTGTTCGAAAACTCGTTTCGTTTGAATAAGATCAAATATGGTCATTAGTTCGAATGAATATTTTATATTGTTCAAATGGACGTGTCGGTTCGAACGGATAAATATTCCATTCGAACAATGTATTGAGATGAAATCGGCTTGTCTAAACAAAAAGTTATGTCCGAACATTTTCGACTGGTTCCGTCTAATTTCATCTGTAAAAATAATTTTTTAAGACAAAATTTGATTTCCATTCTTAAAAACTTTTTGAAACAGTCTTTTCGAGAAAAAAAAAAAAAGGCGAGGCTCCAAATACAATTTGGGAAAACATATGGGGTTTTTCAATCTCTTGTAGTGTAAGATTTTTTCCAAACATTCCCTAGTACTTGGGCCAAACATTTTCAAAGGCAGGCTGAAAATAAATAGCCTACGTTCGAGATTGATTTGGCCAAATTCAAATTCAAATTCGGCTGATTCGTTTATTATTTTTATAATATTATCTATATATTTATAATAAAGAGATTTTACTTACAGAGATTAGAGGAAATAATTTTTCTAATAATAAATACATTATTTGAATCATTAAAAATATAATCATTAACATACAAGAAGCATTGTCCCTTCCAAAAGACTACAACGATATCCGTCACATTACTTATAACAAGCTGCAATCATACTTTTAAAATTACATCGAAACATGCATTATTATAGTTAAGATTAAAAAAGATGAACGAAGAACACGTTAACACACATGCAATCAGGTAAAGGAATGAGAAAAGTTCCATTTTCAATGATTTTCAATGAAATCACCAAACCACCCTTGGCCTTGATTAGTACCCCCAAACCGACACGTAGGGTCATACGGAATATGCGCCTTAATTGCCGGTGGGACCCAAGCTGGCATTCCCGTAAATAAAGCTAACGACAGTGGCTCACGTGGTCATGTGCCCCCAACAACATATAATAATATTATTTATCATTTTAATTTTTATTATTCAATTATTTAATATATTTTATTTATAAATTTATTATCTAATATTATCGTCCTGAAATAATGAGAGTAGTAAAAATTAAGAGGAGAAATAGAAATTTTTTCCAACAACATAACCTTCCTGCCCAACCATACGCCTATATATCCTACAAACAAACTGTATACTATATACCTTCCCTTCTTTAGCCTACCCAACAAAACTGTCGGCAGAGACCTCTCCAATAATCATTTTTCAACTGTTTCTCTTGGGCTTAGTGCCTCCCTGTCGTAAAAGCACACTCTGAGCTAGCTCAGGCAGTGGTGGTGCTGCCGATCCGCAGTCCTAGACTAACAATGTCGCGCCGCCGTGGCTTTGACCGGGCTTTCGGCTTCTGCCTTCTGTTCGTGTTGTTGTTCAACTACTGTCTGGTTGCGAATGGGTCTCCTGCTCAGTCTGGCCACACTCTGTCGGACCTACATTGGCACCCGGCGACCGCCACCTGGTACGGAAGTCCAGAAGGCGACGGCAGCGACGGTAATCGTCACTTCCCTCTTCCCATTTTGCTTGTTTTACGTCTTCAGATCTCTTCCCGCTACCTGGCTCTTAATTCCTTCTTCACTTTTCATTTTCGTTTCCGTACTTTACTTTTCCCTTTGTAGAGTGCAGTGAGTCCATTCTATTGTCTTAAACGAAATACAGATGAATGTACATTGCTGTAGTGTAATTAATTTGGGGAAGTAATTTGCATACAGGTGGGGCTTGTGGATACGGTTCTTTAGTGGACGTGAAGCCTCTGAGGGCAAGGGTTGGTGCAGTGAGCCCAGTACTGTTCAAGAACGGTGAAGGATGTGGGGCGTGCTTTAAAGTGAGGTGCACGGACAGGAGCATCTGCTCCAGACGGGCCGTGACCATAATAGTTACGGACGAGTGCCCAGGAGGTTACTGCGCCAATGGCCGCACCCACTTTGACCTCAGTGGCGCCGCCTTTGGGCGTATGGCCGTCACCGGCGAGGGTGGTCAGCTCAGGAACCGAGGTGAACTCCCAGTCGTCTTCCGACGGTATGAATATGCCATTTCTTTTGGAATATGTGTGTATATATATATATATATTTTATGTATGTATATTCGGATCTTCTTCTTCGGTTTATTGTACGGTATGGGCTTCTGTCACCTTTTTCTCAACTGTTTGTTAATTAATAGTTTTAATTATATATATATGATGTTATTTGTTTCCTTTTAGTGTCTGTATGCCAAACTTAGTAACGATTGTTGTGACTGTCACTGAAACGCTCTTGTGGTTTTTTGTTTTCTTAATTTGGAAAATGAGGGTAACTTGGTATTTTGGATACCAACATACTAATGATCTTCTTCCTTTCTGTTGTTCGTTTTCATACTTGCCTCCTGCCCATTGACTAATGACCGCATGCTGCAACGTCTATAAAATTAGAGTAGTACTATTCATAAGCTTTACATCTTGCACACTCATTTAAAAGCATATCATTTTATTTTTTTATCCTATTTTACTTACAAACATGTCTGGAATCATTTTCATTATGTGGGTAAAAAAATAAAATTACATATTTTTAAATGGGTGTACATGGTGTGAGACTTATGTTTAGAATTTTTCATAAAATTAACTGTAGGTCCATAAAACTTAACGAAAGATAATCAACTGATAAATTTGTCACAAACTTAATTATTTATCAGATTAGATCTTTGGGATAAATGATAATTTTCAATTATAGTTTTATGAGAATTTAAAATAGAGTTTTGTTACATATAAGTAGATTGCTAATACATCACTTTTAACATAGTTGATATAGAAAAGCTTCCACATCAGTGGTGTGTTGGGTGCGTAAAAAATAGAGAAAATATATTTACAATTATGAATTGTACAATCACAGCGTAATTGCTTTGAAAAAATTTAATAAAATATGAGACCTCACTCATTTTCAAAACGATTACGCGGTGTCTATGTATTTCATAGTTATATGTAGAATTACTCTTCTCTCTAATATTTTTGCCAAGGGGAAAAGCAAAGGATACACTCACAAGAAGGAAGTTATTTGGGTTGATCACCCTAAGAGAGTTTAATTTGCTTTTTACTTTTTACTTTTTATTTTTTTGTCAATGGAAGGATTTAGTTTATTTTTATCCAAAATAATGTATTTCCCTTGCCTTATGATGAACTGTAAAAACGGAATGACTCTCTGTAAGTGACTACAGGACACCATGCAAGTATCCTGGAAAAAACATGGCCTTCCATGTGAATGAAGGTTCAACAGATTACTGGCTATCACTTCTAGTGGAATTTGAGGATGGAGACGGAGACGTCGGCTCCATGCATATAAGAGAAGTATGTACCATCGCAGCTCTCTCTCTCTCTCCTCCTTCTAATCCACCATCTTCATATTCTTCACTGTTATTTATTATAGACAGATCCTAATATCGCGGGATTTTTGCCAGAATGTTTGGGGTGCTTCATCAAGAAAACAAGGAGCCATTTGCCCATTCACATTTCTTAATTTCTGATATCATTTTCTTCAATGGCCCAGTCATGTGCACTTATTTAATATGCTGAAAAGAACTTTTTGGCATTCTTTTCTTTTTTGCCATATTCAACAATTCAACCATTCTCTTGAATCGAAGCATGTGACAAAAGATTAGGGGCCACTCTCAAAAGTCACATTCCAAGCTTGCATCTTCAAAATTAATTATATATATATATATATGCATGTGTGTTTATTTATTCTTTCTGGCTTGGTTGCTGCAATATTTAACCCCGCATGTTTGACTGACCTCGATACAAGATATATATATCTATATCTGTGACATCCGGATCGGGTTTTTTTCGGATCCGGTCCTATGACCTTCCTCTTTAAAGGTCCAGAACAACCAAGTTTTACCATCATAATTAGCTCTACAATTTGCTCTGTTTTGCATAAAAGAACAAACGATAATTCCAATCTTTTTTTTTGTACATGTTGGCAGGCAAGTTCTACGGAGTGGCTAGCGATGAACCATGTGTGGGGTGCAACCTGGTGCATAGTTAGGGGACCCTTAAAAGGGCCATTTTCTGTAAAGCTAACAACACTGACAACAGGAAGAACTCTCTCTGCCAGAGATGTTATCCCAAGGAATTGGTCACCCAAAGCCACTTACACCTCTCGCCTCAACTTCTTCTCCTAGTACCCATGAGAAAAAGTGACCGTTGCCGGTTTGGTCTTGTGTGTTCCCTTTTTTCAGAAGAAAAGTAGCCGTTGGAGTGCATAAAAAAGGCATCCAATGCTCTTTCTTTCTTTTGTTTTTTATTCGTCCCTTCTTTTGTACCATGTTACTGTGTTCTACATGTAGAATTGTAGCCCTTTCCAAAGGAGAGAGAGCGTACGATTATGTGTCGTTGGTGTGTAAGATTGTGGGTCCTGTAGTTTTTAATGAATTTGGACCATTGAAAAATGTATCTGTTTTGTGTTGTCAATTCGGGGACAGATCCTGCCATTGGTGTACCTTCTGGCTATATATCTCTCTCTTTTTATAATATAATTCCATCTTAACAGCGTGCAAAACGGTGGAAGTGAAAGCAGAGTAACATCACCAAAACAACGCCGTCTGTGGGATTCGAACCCACGACCACATGGTTAAAAGCCATGCGCTCTACCGACTGAGCTAAGACGGCTTCACACTTTTTAATTGTTCAAATATATGTAATACTAAAACAAGGTAAAATATGGTCAACCTCTTGTGAAATGTGTGGACGAAATGTCTGCAATCACCACTAGCGGGTGAGAGATCTCTTCGGTGGACGAAAGAACCCGATAAGAATCCTATTCTATATATCCTTTTTTGGATAAAAAAAATTATGAATAATGTTACGTATAATCGTAAATTGTATAAATATCGTATAGTTATTTTGAAAAATAGTAGAGTCCATTATTAAAAAATTTATCTTTTTCATTTAGATTCCGTATTTATTTAATTTTTTTAAAGTGATTGTATAATACTTATACAATTATACTGCAATTATCATTTCTAAAAAATTATACTAATATATTTAAAATGCACTTCCATGAAAATTGGGGGGTTCCACTTCCAAGGGGCCAAAGCTGTCAGTGCCCTTTAGTGCATATTGCAGTCGTGTAGCAAAGGGTTATAAAATCAGTCACATGCATAGTGTCTGCAAGCTTTTTTTTCGCGACTACTTCGGTGGGTGGCACTGACATGAATGGAGAGTATGTGACCAGCACACCACACGTGGGCGACGGATTCATTTTGAGTCTCTGTTCTTAGCCGATGGGAACATTACTTATCTGATAACATGTGAAATAATGCCTTCTGCTTTGAATCCAACAGATATGATAGAATTCATGTAATTCTCTCTATCTCTCTCTCTCTCCAACAGAATGCCCCACCCCCTCCATGTTAGTATATATGCAAATTTGTGGATTCTATTTGACATCTCGGAGAGTCCTTGCAGCTGCTTCATCTTCCGTTTATTCATGGGAAAAATGATATTTACAGTCTTAGAGCGTGTAAGTTTCATGCATTTCCTTTAAAAATAGTAGACAATACGAGACTCATATGAAAATATAATTTTTTTAATAGATGACTTCATTTTTTTTTTAAAGGAAATACTCGAGACTTGCATATTCCAAGATTGTATCTAGTAATAAATTAGTTATGCTCAGTTAAAGGCTAGTCATTGTATGTTATTAATAATGTATAATATGGATCACCGAGTCTTAACTAGTTTTTCAGGTATCAGCTCCTATTAGAAACAAAACGTGACAGTTTGTACTCACAGTTCCACTTCTTCACCTTTTAAATAGAGGCAAATGCCAATGGTGACATCCTCTGGGCGCCTTCTATATTACAATTACAAGAAGCAGCAGCCATTTCATATCCTTGGCACAATCTCGACAAATATATCCTTCCCAGTAAAAATAATGACTCAAAATGCCTATTGCTCACACCATGCCAAGCAATTTGTAACATGTCCAATTAATTGAACATGTAATGAAAAGAGATGAGATAATTCGAAGACTCCGAATCTCCTTTGTAGGATGCTTCAAGGGGTCCTAGACCTTCTAATTAACAAAACAAAGTTTGCTAACAAAACTAATTCAATGTTCGATACCTTTATTATTAACATAAATGGCCTTATAAAGGCTTATAAAGTATATTTAAATAAAATCAAATACTCTAACTTGTTCAGTGACTCCTAATATTGATATACTCCCTTATTCAAGTAATAGATAATATAAACTCCTAATAAATAATCTGAACTTATCCTAACTTATAATTATTAATTACCCCGAATTGCATGCACAACACAATTAACAACAACAGAACCTGTACATTGGGAGAGAATATTTAGCTAGACAATGGAAGCCAAAACAAGGGGAGAGAGGGGCAAAAAATTGCATATAAAGCCTACAAAATCCTCAGGAAAAAATAGGTTAGGAAGAAAACTCAATAGGGCCATCCTGCAGACTAAGCATCTACCGACAGTTGTTTTATTTCTCCTTAAATGAATGGTAAGCAGTGAAACTAAATAGAGGTAAGCTAGAACGAATAAGAAATTAAGAATTGAAGAAAATATACTGTTTGTCATCACTCAGCAGGGACTGGCTCGGTTTTGGTAACTTGCTCACCCTCAGTAGCTGTAGAAGCCACATGTTTGGATGGGTCAGAAGCAACATTAGCTACAGTATCTTTTACAGGAGAAGTAGATCCATTTCCAGCTGCAGTATCTGCTGCCGTGGGAGTGGGATTTTTTCCATTTTTGGCATCCTTCCCTTCCTTCGCTTTCTTATCATCTTTAACAGGGGTTGGTGGGGGAGGTATCATGTGTGGGGGAGGGTTCTGTTTCAGCTTTGAGAGAATCTGGCGCATTCTTGAAAGATCAGTGGGTTTCCCAGGCTTTGGACCCTGAATGACCACAACTGAAGGCTTTTTGTCAGCATCTTTCTTCCCTCGCTTTTCAATGTTAGGGACCTCACGAGGAATGATCTCTGCTATTGCTTTCCAGTACTGCTTGTCAGCTTCTTTGTGGAACTTCTCTTGGTTGACCAAGTAAAGCTGTTCAAAATTCAAGTCCATCTATATTAGATATAAAACATAGAAAAGCTTGTGTTTTTTGTGTGTGCATGTGTGTATGAGATAGAGAGAGAAAGAGGGAGGATGGGGGAGGGGAAAGAGGATGTTAACAAGCTCCGAAACTTGTACCTTCTCTCTTTCTCTGTTGTTAGCCTTGTTTGTTTCACAATTTAGCTTCCTTTTCTCATAAAAAGATCGTTTATACTCTTCAGCTTCTTCAATAATTTGATTCCGCATCTCCTTCTCTCTTTTTTCCTTTTCCTCAAGATGGATGGCATTTTGGCTGTATCAATAATGTCAAGGGTCTTATAATGTACAGATATAAGGCCTTCAGAAGGCTACTACTGAATATAATAGAGAAACGTTCATATAAGCTCATGCCAAAAATTGACTGAATTCTTCATTTCATTGGTTAACGTCGTGCACCAGGCACTGTGTACAACGTCACTCTGAGATGTCAAATCATTATATGGAGTGATAACATGAACATTCCGGTACTGTGCCAACAGGCCAAAGGTATTGACGTCTCCATGGTTACAACCAATGCAAGCTTTACGATGTAAGCTCTTCTTGGCTAACCCTACAATATTATTTTCTATCCAGAACATCAATAAAAAGGAAAAAAGCAAGAAAAAGGTTGAGAAAAGGGTGATCTAGACAAAGATCTGAAGTGAAATGTTACCCCAAGCAGTACAAACAATCATCGATCCCTCTTTGGTAGTGGTAAATTACGAGTTTCTTTCAACGGTATAAATTCTTAACAAGCAATACAGAGTTTTTTTTGTTTAAGGGACAACCTTACATGAATTTTGCACTAACCAATAAAGAGTTTACAAAAGCTTTCCCCACCTTGTAACAAGACTAGACGTTTCATCACTTAAACAAATATGATATTTTACTAAGAATTCATTATTAAAAAACAACATAAAAGAACTAAAATTATATTAACCCTTCCCTCAAGGTTTAGAAAAATTCCAAGGGCTTATCTCCTATTCTAAGAAACTATGACCTGCCCCGTAAGGAATGGGATTCATATAACATACAAACCTTTACAACCACTTGCCTAACATTACAAGCTAGACACAATATCCAAAAAATATCTTTTCCAAAATTGAAATTCCATCCAATACCTACTTATAAAAAAAAATTTCCATCCACTCATATCATGGTTTCTAACCAAACTAGATAGATGACTAAAGATAGAAACCTTGGGGGCTAAAGTGTTGTTTTAAAAAATAGAAGGTATGTTCATTGCATTTCCTCAAACCAAGAGGAAGGCTAGTGGAGTTATCCTAATAAAAACATAAAATAAAAAATTTTAAGTCTACTCAACATAACTTTTTTACAGGTAAGTCTACTCAATAATTGTTTTGATTGAATCATATAAATCACGAGAGACATTCCAAAATAATTATATAGTCAATGTAAATAAATGTGTCAATATACAAACAAACAATTAATTACTCAATTTAAAAATATGGAGATTTTTTTTACTTGTCTTCGACAGTCAAAGATATAAATCTCAACTTTTTCTGAAATGTAACACCCCAGATTGCGTGATTGTGTAAAGGAAGGTGATGAATGAGATTCTACATTGCTTGGAAGGGAGCATTTCAAGCTCTCTATAATGATTTCGCATTGATTGGTCCTTTTGAAGTATAGGCCTAGATTTGGCTTAGATCTCTCTTAGGTCGTTACAAATGGTATTAGAGACAATCCCAACCAAAAGTGACGGACTTGAACCATGGAACCTAATGGACTAGGCCCGACAAGGGCATCATAGATTTAAGGGGAGAGATTGTAATACCCCAGATGGTGTGATTGTGTATGTGAAGGGTGTGGATGGGATCCCCATATTGCTAGAAGTCCAAGCCCTTTGAAATATGGGCCTAGATGTGACTTGGGCCTATATTGAGTCGTTAAACTAAGGGCAGGTTTGGGGCATAAAACGAAACACAAAATTTTCATCTCATCTCATCTCATCATTACACATTTTTCAAATCTCCATACAAAATATAATAAACAATTCAACTTTTTCAAATCCCAATACACCTTTTTCAAATCCCAAAACAATAATAATATTAAAACTTAATATTTTAAATTTCAAAACAAAACACAAAATTCTCATCTCACCTCCCAAACCTATCCTAAATCATCTTTTTCTTCTCTCTTTCTATTCCCTCATTTTCAGTTTTCCTAATTTTTCATCTCTTCTCTTCTTTCCTCCCACCCAGCGGGGGGCCCCAGATTTTTACTCTCCTTTAAGTGGGTTCTAGGCAAGTAGGTTTGTGGTTTTGTTTTTGGGGTACTCCTGGAGCAACCCATTGCTGTTAAGGCCTAGGATGCTGCCTAAGAACACATAAGTAACGAACTTATATCAACATGCCGTCTCATTATGAGCCATAATTCTCTTGGGCTGTCATACCTTATTCTACTCCAACGCGTTATGAAGTATCTTATTTAATTTGTATATAAGTCTAGCCCTGTCATTGCATGCTCCACTTAGAAGAGTGATTCGTGTTCTAGGTAACTTAATTTTTACACACATTTTACGCTTATAAGAAAAAAAGTTCCCAAGAGATGGGTTGGCTAAAAAAATATCAGGACCAACATCTCAACTCTCAACTCATGCTACGAGGCTAGTTCTCTCTCTCTCTCTCTCTCTCTCTCTCTCTCTCTCTCTCTCTCTCTCTGTGTTTTATTTAGGTTCTAGAAACTGCTCGGATCCCAATCAGTTCACTTTCTAATTTAAAATGACAATTTTGTTCATAAATCCGTGCAAATCTCTTAAATTCTTAGATGTCCCATATCAACAATCCAACTTTTGTTGAAAATAAAGATCCAAGCTCATCCACAATGGACACAAAGATAATTACTATAATTATTTCAGATGACAAACCAAAAAAGAATCAACCGAATCTTAAAAAGCCTTACCGCCTCCACTCGCGCAGCTTGGACCCTTCCTCGCGCATCTCGTCAGGCGGTGGCAGAACGGGGCCATCCGTAACGAAAACCCCACCATCTTCATCATCATCCACATTTGCGGTGGACTCGAAGGGAGACGCGAAGTCCGGGTTAGCCTGCGCGGGGATTCCGTAAACGTCGTCGTTGTAGCCGTAGTGGTGGCCGGCGGTGAGGTCATCCGATGGAGCAGTTGGGGGCGGTGGGTCCCCCGCATAGGGGTCGGAGGAATCGTAGCCCATGTAGCCATCTTCGTCGAAGGGGCGCGCAGCAGGCGAGTGGTGCTCGTCACCGTTGGTGCTGAAGGAATCAAACGACGCCATTTCTCGGCCCCCTGATCTGTGTATTCGGGAAGGTGTGTTGTCTGGGTCCAAGCTAAACAGCGGTCTTAATAAGTGCAACAGCAATGTAGGAAGAACAATCGGTGACATGCATTCGCCCAATATTTATGAAGAATACGTTATTTATACTTTCAATTTTATTTATTTTTATTTAAAACTATGCTATGTATCAGCCGAAAGCCGCAACACTTTATATATATATATATATATATTTTTTCTTTCACTCAATACATTAAATATGCGACGGCTGCAGCACAATAAATTACAGTTTATATTTTTGTATCACACGCCACACGAAAGATGACGTGGCAAATCCGATTTACTTACATTCCGGTTCAACGACTAAATTCTCATCCTCTCTCCGAATCCCTAAGGAAAAATATCTCCCCATGACGATTTCATTTTTCTCATCTGAGAACTACTTTCTGCGTGAGTCCTCAGTTTCTCGTTTTCCATTTTCAAGCTATAGCCATGGGAGCTTGGATGGTTCAAGCGTGCTCCATGGTTTTTTAGCTAGAGCCCGCATAGTTTTTTAGCTGGAGCCCAAGGGCCATTCACTCCATCTCAATGGATGGATCTAGAACACCAGGCGTTGATCTACAAATGCATAACTGCAAATATGCATGTACCACCTAACTTGCTCATCTCAATTAGAAAATCTGATTCTTTTGGGTTCTCTACTTTTCAAAGGGGGCTTCTGAGACCCATGTAAGTTTTTTGACCATTTACTTATGATTTCTATGTGATTTTGGAGGTGATTTCTGAGGTGGGTTTGTAAGTTCTTTGACCCTTTGTTTATGATTTCTATGTGATTCTAACGGTGATTTCTGAGGTGGGTTTTTATTTTCTATTTTCTAAAAATTTGCAATCATATTGTGGATACTTGATCATATTCAAAGAGAATATTCATAGACACAACCAATATGCATCAGGTAACAATAGTGTTTTCGGTACTCGCTTTTAAAGGAAAACAACAAAAAAAAGAGTAAAAAAAGTGTTCATAAATCATGAAAAGTACTCAGTCTAAACAAACAATCTTTTTAGACAATATTTTCTTAACAATGATAGAATGATTTAATTATAAGAAAAATCAAAGAGAATCATGACCTAAATCTGTTTGCCGCAAAAGTTGGGAAAAATAAATGTTTGATAACCAAATACTTGTCTTAGCTTGCAGTTCAGCAAAAATTTCAATATTTGGTTTGAATGATGCAAAACATATGAAGTTAATTAAATGTGCTCTTTACCAGCCCAAACTTTCCAATGGGCTTTCTAGAAGTGAGACTATCACTGCCACCACATCACTACAAGTCTACAAGTAATTGAAGACTTCAATTGCCATATATACTCTATTTGTTGTGAAATATCATTTGATGTACGCTCAATAGGCATCTAGTTTAACTCTTGGTTTGTGAATTGACTAATTTGAAGTACTAACCTTATTCTTTCAGAGAAAATAAGATGGCCTATTCTGGGAATAGCCTTACTAGCGGCCGTGGTGGGAAGCCAAGCCATCATTACTGTGACTTTCTCTATAATCAAGCAGTGCTCTGCTTTGGGTTGCTTTCTAAGTTTTTCACACAAAACGTTTACATCAAGTTGTTCTTTGTCTTATTTTGTATCTACTTCTCTTTCTTTTTCTTTGTATCTGGTGGGATTTTTATCAAACGATTCTTTGGTAGCCCTTTGATTTTGGCCTCTTGTATAAGCCTTTGTGAGTTCTAATCATGAACATAATGTTTCATGGGCTCTAATCATCATCACTTTTACATCATCTTCTTCTTTTGAACAGGTTTGGCAGTTATAACCATTATGCTGGTAACCACCTACCTGATGTCTCTAGTCATAGTCCTTTGCTGGCACAGAAACATCGTCCTAGCCATTTGCTTTATATATGCACGTATATTTTTGTGTCTGTACTAGGTGTGTTCTATTCTAGTAGTTTTTTGTTGGTTTGGATGATATATCTATCGTGTTACAGTTAATTGTAAATGGATCTTGTAAATGTGGTAAGATTAGAGTATGATAATGGATGTTAACGTCATTTTTATTTGTGAGAATGGCACTGTACGTGTATATTTGTAGAGTTAATGATCTTGGAGGAGAGAAGGCCAAACTGTATGGCAATATCTTATTTGGCTTTCCTATCAAATGGATCCTCACCAATAAGAACTCTTCATTGCTCGATTTATCTAACAATGTCATAAAAAAAGGATTAAGCATTCCGAAAGCCTGTTTTATTGACTTCACTAGAATGCACCGTGCTAAGAATTAAATTTTCCTCAAGTTAAATTTCCTTTGGTTCTAATCTATTGTTCAAATGATAAATGCTTATTCATATCTTTATCACTTCTCCAGCATCAGCTAGTTACATGAATAAAGAAGATAATGCTTTCATCTACACTGGATAATTACCAATCAATTCCACTCTCATCCTATATGCGGTAGTCCAGCAAGAAACCGTAGACATCAATATGCTATATGCCGTAGTTCCATCACTATGACAAGTGTTTTCAATATGCAGTAGTCACCATGACAAGTGTTTTCAAGTTAGTTTCTACGAAGTCATAGTAGCTACAGACGCCATAGCTAAAAAAAAAGTAAGCCTCAAGGGCAACATCATTTATAATAGCCTATAAATAAAAACACACCTCAGAAATTAAATAAATACAGCCATTCACACTGTGTAAAAACAAATTCAATGCATTAAGAGATCCTCCATATTTTCACAAAATCTGTACATTTTTTACAAACACAACCTACAAAAGAAAGCCTCCAAATTTTCTCAACATACTTCAAGAAACCCATAAAAAATATAATAATGATTTTCATACAAGTAGAACACCTACAAATCTGTACATTCTTTACAACCACAACCTCCAAAAGAAAGCCTCTAGATTTTCAAAACATACTTCAAGAAACCTATCAAAAATATAATAATGATTTTCAATCACAACCTCACATCTCATCATTGCCCAATAGTGTTTGTTGTGTGACAATACTATATTGGGTTCCAACAACAACATCTTCAATGTTAACACCAACTTGACTGTATGGGACCTCACCAACTTGACTGTATGGCACCTCGCCAACTTGTTCATCGTCAAATATTTTCCTACAAGTCTAATTTTCAAAATGAAAATGCGCATCTATTAGAAATGAAACAAACAGTAGACATTACATATTTACAATTAATAGAAAAAATTTAGTACCTGTTTTTTCTTTCTTTTGGTTGCAGCTTTCTCTACAGGCAGAACCTTTCTCTTCGTTGGGGGTCTTCCTTTCTCTCGAACAATGTGGGAGCTTAATATTTTCTTATCCTTATCCATGACGTCGCTCTCTTTGATTTTGGTAAACTGGACTTAAGTGGTAATCCTTTAAAATTATGCTCAAACTCATCCAAAACCCATATGAATGCATTGATATGGTCATCACTTGGCATTTCATCTTCCTCTTTGTCCATTCACTATTTCAACTGAGTTATTAGGACAAAGTTATTAAACAAAAAGACAAAATCATTTGACAATTGAATACGCTAAAAGCATTGTGATTAAACATAGTTCTACATCTACATGAAAATGATGTAATAAAGAGATTATATTTAAATCCTTAAAAGTATTATATGAAAAGGGGATCTCAATTGGAAATAACTAGACAATAGCTACATAGAACTAAGATCTCCTATAGGTTATGCTTCTTCTCCATGGTTCCAATTTAAATGCCAAAATTTTGACAAATAAGCTAACGGGAAGCCCAGTCCACCCACCATCTTTAATTTCTCTATGCTTTGATGCTTTGTTTTACTGATTCATCTTGGTATTGTTCAAAAGAAGCAAAAAGGGCATATACAACTATGCAACTGTTATTCTGCTTTTCAAACTTTCAAGGAAGAAAAGGAAGAGAGACAAAAAAACCAATTATATATCATGAGTATAGGAAAGAGTACTACTAAAGAGAGATACCTTTATCCATGACACACCCAAATATTAATGTCAACCAAACCAATGGGGGTGGAAATGACAGGCACATATAAGAATTGGGCTGGAATTTTAAATGATCAAGGTTCAAAATAATAAAATATGCTCCTGCATTAAAATCTAAATTCCAATTGAGACAGATGAATAGAACTACCATACTAGATGAGTTTTCCCCATCCTTTTGAACAGATGCAACATCTTGTATAAATGACTTGTATTTAATTACACATTGTTTTTTTTTTATAAGTGAAATACAACGGTAGAGATTTAATTACACATTATTATTGGCACCTACAGTCAATTTCCATTTCTTTTTCTCATCTACCAAACAGTTTTTAAGGCCAATTCTAATATAACGTTTATTTGGGCAGTTAAATCTCATCCACATTTCAACGAATTTTTCTTCTATTTCAACACCTCACTCAAAGAAGAAGGAAGAGAAGTCCTGCAAACAAAAAAAAAAAAAGTTTATGAATTGAACAAGAAATGTTATATGTTTGCAGTATGTAAGCCAATGTTTGGCATCCACTAAAACATAAAAAGGGAACCACCACCAGACATAGAATTTGGATTGAGATCTTCCCTACATTTTCTTATCAACCAAACACGTATAAAAAAAAAGAAACAAACAGTGGCTGAGAAGAAACTAATAACAAGAAAATACTCAAAATCAGCAACCAAATACACAAAAAATACAAATCCAGTAAAATAGCGTATCGTAGATCCAAAAAATACAAAAACACACAAAATGATTCATGCTAGAAAACGGAAATGGAATGAGAAACATAATGGAGAGGAAAATAAAAAAAATCTCCTCTTTCGGTCGATTCTTACCCTTGTCGACGGCACTAGATGGTGGCGTTCGGAGGACGGGCAATGCGACAAAACCGTGCAAAAGAGAGACAAACTTGGGCGGGCGGGCGGGCGTGGGGGAGGGGGGGATGGAGGGAACGTAGGGAGGGGGAGAATTGTATTTTGATTTCAATTGGTTCTACTAAACTCCAAACGAGCATTTCATTAAAAAAATAAAAAAAAAATCCAGCTCGTGTGTGGAAGTTGCGGCACAGTAGGTAGTTGTATAGAATTACTCTTATTTTTATCTGTATACCATTTTTTAAGATGTGATTTAGATAGTGAAATGAAATAATTTTAGATAAAAATTGAATAAAATATTAATAGAATATTAATTTTTAATATTATTATTGTTTTAAAATTTAAAAAAATTACATTATTTATTATATTTTGTATAAAAATTAAAGAAAATTATATTGTTGATATGAGATGAGATGAATAAAACTATTTCTATATCTAAACGGGATCTTAATCTCTTAGAAGATATTTGAGAAATTAGATGAAATGAAAATTTTTATCAAATTTTAAAAATTTTGAGAGTGCCAAAACTTCTCAAGTCTCTTAGTAATTTCGTTCATATTTAAAAGTATTTATATTTAAATAATATTTTAAAAATAAAATAAAATAAAATAAAATGAGATGAGATGAATACCAACAATACCTCGGGTCCTCGATCTTGTTGGAGAAGTCTGCCACGTCGAGAAAAAGCTTAGCAATAGTTTGTTTGTTGTTTTTTTTTAAAGTAAAAGCTTAGCAATGTGTAACGAGCTAGTGCTTACAAGTAAAGGAGTCGGCTCCGCTTTCCAATCCAACATGTATTTAGGCATAATTTGGCTACAAATATTTTTAGAATATTTTATTATTATTATTTTTATTACTATTCATAAAATACTTGAAAATACATCACTATTTAAATGTAACCTTAATCTTATTTCATTTTATATTATCATTATAATTTTTTTTTTCAAAATTTTATATAAAATATAATAAACAATTCAATTTTTTTAAATTTTAAAATAATAATAATACTAAAAAATAATATTCTAATAATATTTTATTTAATTTTCAACTTTTATCTCCACTTATCTTATCTTAACTTACTATCAAAATAATACCTTAAAATAAATTACAATTTATTTTATCTCATTTTATTTAATTATTATAAATTTTTAAAATTTTTATATAAAAAGTAAAAAATAATTTAATTTTTTTATATTATAAAATAATAATATAAAAATATTTTATTTAATTTTAACTTTATCTTAATTCATTCGGTCTCATAACCCTAAACACATCTTAGAGCACTTTCAATGGCTTCTTCATCCTATCCTTTAAAATATATGACCAAAACTCATTTTTTCTATTTTACATACTGACTTTTACAATATACCATACATCAGTTTATCTATTTTTTCTTCATATCATTTAAATATTATACTTTTTAATCTTTTTTATTCATTTCAAATATTTTGCTCTAACTATCAATAATATCTTCATATATTTTGATATTTGTAATATCTCTTCATATACAATATCATATAATTATATTCTATTTTAAATTAATCTAAATTTATAAGCTAAATTAAAATATAAATTGATTCAAAAGTAAAACGAAGAGATTATATAATAAAAATATTCTTATTTTATTTTGTTTTGTAATCAAACCCAATTGAATAAGAGAAATTCTATTTACAGTCCCTAAATGGGGACTGCATGTGCAAAATATTCATTAAATAGAAAAGTACTATTTTGATAAGGATATTTTTGTAATTTTGAAAAAATTTAAAGACAAAATTAACTAGACTTGTAATGCAGTCTCTAAATGAAGACTGTACGTAACATTGCTCATTGAATAATTATAGCTATGTACACCACAAATGAGAACTTTAGGTCTGTTCCAAACGTAAGAATGGACAAGCTAATGTAAAAATGCTAATGTACTAGGAGAAGGAGGAGTGAGAAATTAATTAAATATGTTTATATTGATGAATAGAATCCTCTACATCTAGCAATGTCCTTTAACAAAATGTAAAAATGTCTTCAAAATAGAAAATTCAATAGAATGTGTTTTGAGAGCATTTCTTATTATTTTTAGAGAAAAATGTATTATATAGGAGTGCTCTTAGAGTAGACTTTAGGGTACATTTAAATAATAAAAAGTGTTGAGAAGTGTTGAGAATGTTTATGAATAGTAATAAAAAAATAATAAAAAAATATTAAATAATAATAAAATATAAATAAAAAATAAAAAAATAGATAAAAAATAATATTAAAGTAACTCCCGATACTCTCGCTTATCAAACATATCCTTTAACGCGTTCCAGCCTAAGCTTCTCACTCTCTCTCTCTACACCGAAAATTCGACCCACTGAATTCTTGCACAAAGCAGAGAAATGGGCGACCGCTTCTTCCCAAATCTGATGCCAGACTTCATAGCAGAATCAACAACTGAAACCCAAGAGCAAGAAGAGCCAGTTGTCGGTACTGCAATCCATGACTCTCTAACGAAGCTCCTCTCCATGCCCTACCATTCTCTCTCTGAGCGCTTTAAACGCACCGCTTTGGACCTCAAAGAAACTGTATACAACTCTCTCCCTTCGCTTCTATTTGTGAAGCGTTTTCCTTGAGTTTATTCCACGCCTATCAAGTGTATGTCGTTTTGTTTCAGATTTTGTCGGAGACGTGGGGATTGACTGGGCAACACATACAAGACTTTACGCTGTATTGTGGAACTCTTGGGACTGCTTTTTTTCTTTTCAAAGCCTACCTAGTCACTAACAACAAGAATGATCTTGCTCTCTGCGCTCAGATTGTTAAGGCTTGTGACTCTGCTTCTTTCCATTCTAGGTACTCTACGTGTATGTGTATCTAGATATGTATGTCTAATGGGTTTGGATGAAACTTATGAGATATCGATTAGTAAAATTAGAAACTATATTTTTTTGCTTTTAGGTTTGATCACAAATCATTTCCTTTTCTGTTGAAAACTAGCACTAAATCTCCTGTGGTTTGCTAGAAGATGAAATAATCTTGCTCTCCGTTCTAATTGATGATTATTCATGACACGTACGTAGAACATGTGATAATCCGTCAATTGGGATGGGAAAGATGAAGATTATGTTTTACTCCGTACCAAAGAGGGGTTTGGTGGTGGTTTCCAAAGGATACGGAGAGGATTTGTAATTATTCCTAATTACAGGGAGGGTGTCTGTAATTTGCGTTATAGTTTTTGAAGGAGCTTACCTGAGTGATGGTGATTATTTGATGTATTGATGGAAGAGATGTGACTTTTCTATGTGGGCGAGCTGGTGTATGTGCACTTGGGGCAGTGGTGGCAAAGCACGCTGGTGATGAGCGGCTGCTTAATGACTATTTGGCTCAATTTAGAGAGGTACTTTGTTTTTAATTTTCACTAATGGAGGCAATGGTTGAACAATATTTAGAATTTTTGTTCCTTTGTTGTCGGTTGCAATCCTTGGAATGACTCGAGTGTAGATTAAGCTGCCAAGAGATCTACCTGATGAGTTGTTATATGGGAGAGCTGGGTTCTTATGGGCATGCTCGTTCATAAACAAACATATTGGTGCAGGGACAATTCCTTCTACGTACACTGTAAGACTTACATTCCAATTAATTAAACTATTTGAGATCCTTTTAGTTGT
This sequence comes from Juglans regia, assembly GCF_001411555.2. Lineage (NCBI taxonomy): Eukaryota > Viridiplantae > Streptophyta > Magnoliopsida > Fagales > Juglandaceae > Juglans > Juglans regia. The sequence continues at coordinate 21,346,390 of NC_049901.1, read as the reverse complement.
TTCAATAGGAATGGTAGTGATTTCTTTTAAACATGTCTAGGGTGCAGTTGTGAATGAAATCATCAAGAATGGAAGAGCATTGGCTAAGAGAGGAAGATGCCCATTGATGTTTGAATGGTATGGAGAAAAGTATTGGGGTGCTGCACATGGATTAGCTGGGATAATGCATGTTTTGATGGACATGGATTTGAAACCGGATGAGGTTGAGGATGTAAAGGGGACTCTTATGTACATGATTAATAATCGCTTCCCCAATGGCAACTACCTTGTTAGTGAAGGGGATAGAAACAGAGATGTTATTGTGCATTGGTGTCATGGAGCTCCTGGAGTTGCCCTCACGCTTGTCAAAGCAGCCAAGGTAAGAATTTATGGCTAATAGTTATGCAATAAGAGAATTATCTATGCTTTTTTTTTTGATAAGTAAGATATAAACTTTATTGATGTGAATGAAATAGGCATGTACCTAGTACACATGAAGGATACAGTTGAACACCTAGATACATTCTAAGAGCATTAAACTAAAGATAGGAATTCATGAATATCATCCCCATTTAATACAATAGCTGAAAACCAAAGCAATAAAGTGTGCAGAAAATAATTCTTCAGCTCCATCATTGTTCGTTCCTTGTCTTCGAAGCAACGCATATTCCTTTCCGTCCAAATACACCACGTGATACACAACAGAATCATTCTCCAAGCTGCTGCCACTTGATGACTGCCTTGCAATTTTCTCCAACAACCCATCAACTCCACCACTCTCCTAGGCATTACCCAAGCCACACCGACCCGTCGAAAAATCTCATCCCACAACCCTCTTGCTACGTCACAATGCAGTAAAAGATGATCTATTGATTCTCCATTCTTTCTACACATGTAACACCAATCTAGCACAACACATCCTCTCTTCCTCAAATTATCCGTGGTTAAGATCTTCCCAATGGCGGCATTCCAAACAAAGAAAGCAACTCTAGAGGGCACTCGAGACCTCCAAATGTTCCTCCAAGGGAATGAGGTGTGATCCTGTGAAATCAAAATTTTGTAATACGCTTTTACTGTGAATTTCTGATGATCCTGGAACTTCCATTTCAAGCTGTCATGTTGCGCCATAGTAGACCCTAAAAAATGTAACAAGCTGAAAAAATCTGAAACCATAGATAATTCCCAATCATGAATATCTCTATTAAACAGAATATTCCACTGATGCGAACCATGAGCAAATAATTGCACTTCCGCCACAAAAACCTCCTTGTTAACTGCAATACGATATAAAGCTGGAAACATCCTTTCCAATGCATGATCTCCACACCACACATCCTGCCAAAAACTGATTCGGTTATCCTCACCTGCGACAAAACGACTATGATTTACTAAAATAATCCACTTCTTCCTTATAAACTTCCATAGCCCCACTCCATGCCCCCCTCTCACTTCTTTAGAACACCAACCACCCCAATCAACCCCATATTTAGCATCTATTGTTTCCCTCCACAAAGAACCCCCTTCCATATGATATCTCCAAAGTCATTTCCCCAACAACACTTTTTTAAAAGTTCTCAAATTACACACACCCAACCCCCCGTACTCAACTGGAGAACATACTGTCTTCCAATTAACCAAATGAACTTTCTTCTCCTCCCCTAAGCCTCCCCATAGAAATGCCTTCAAGAGTTTCTCAATTCTATTCACCACCCCTGCAGGCATAGGAAAAAGGGATAAAAAATAAGTGGGGAGGTCTGTGAGGGTACTCTTGATAAGAGTGAGACGACCCCCTTTCGATAGATACACCCTTTTCCATCCAGCCAACCTTTTCTCTATCTTTTCTACCACCCCATCCCATATAGCTCTACTCTTGAAAGTAGCACCTAGCGGAAGACCCAGATATTTCATTGGGAACAAGGACACCCTGCAACCCAGAAGACTTGCTAGATTGCGTATATTAGGGACCACACCCACCGGAACCAACTCGGACTTGTCAAGGTTCATCTTAAGCCCTGATACTTCTTCAAAACAAAGTAATAATGCATGCAAAATTTGGACTTGACTCCTATCAGCTTCACAAAACAACTGAGTGTTGTCTGCGAAAAGGAGATGTGAAATGATACTAGAGCTACCAGAGCCATTTCCCACCTGAAAACCAAATAAAAAACCTCCACTAACAGTAGCCTGCACCATCTTGCTTAACGCCTCCATAACTATGACAAAAAGAAAGGGAGATAACGGATCACCCTGTCGCAAACCCCTTGAACTATAAAAAAAACCAGCAGGAGTGCCATTAACTAGCACTGAAAACCGGGCCGTTGAAATACAAAAACGCATCCAAGAAATCCACCTATCTCCAAAACCACACCTTTTCAACAAATACAAAAGGAAATCTCAGTTCACATGATCATAAGCCTTCTCCATATCTAGCTTGCAAAGAATACCTGGACTTCCCTCCCTCAATATAGCATCCAAACACTCATTTGCAATGAGCACCGAATCAAGTATATATCTCCCACGAATAAAAGCATTCTGGGGCTTGGAGATAATATTTTCCAGCACTAGACTAAGCCGATTAGCAAGGACCTTTGAAATAATCTTATAGACACTGCTAACCAAACTTATTGGGCGAAAATCCTCAATATTCGACACCCCATATTTCTTAGGAATGAGTGCAATAAAAGTCGCATTAAGTGATTTTTCAAACTTTTGATAAGCATGAAATTCACTGAACACCCGCAAGACATCAACTTTCACCACATCCCAACAAGTTTGGAAGAAACCCATTGAGAAACCATCCAGACCCGGCGCTTTGTCCTTAGCCATACCATATATGACCTTGAAAATCTCATCTTCCACAAAAGGTCTCTCCAAGACACTCACAAGCTGCAGATCAATTGCCTCAAACGGTAAGTCATCACGCTTTGGCCTCCAAGTTACTGCTTCGGTAAGCAGTCATAATAATGTGCAATATGACTTTCTAGATCAGCCGAAGAAGATAGCACCTGAGTACCTGAATGTAACCACTCAATCGCATTATTACGTCGATGAGAATTAGCCATTTTGTGAAAAAACTTTGTACACCTATCACCCTCTTTCAACCAAAGGGCTCTAGATTTTTGACGCCATAAAGTCTCTTCTAACAGCAAAACCCTTTCCAACTCTGCCACAACCGTTACTTTCCTCAATAACTCCTCCTCCGAGGCCTTTCCCAGTAATTCCTTACCCTCCAACTCCTGCAACTCCTCCAACAAAATAGACTTTTGATTGTCAATGTGACAAAAAACTTCCAAGTTCCATTTCTTCAGGTCTTGCTTTAGAGCCTTCATCTTACCTGCAAGAATAAAATCGGAGTGCCACTAAACTGGTACGAAGTCCACCAAGTTCTCACCATCTTTACAAACCCGTTCACCTTAAGCCACATATTCTCAAACTTGAAATACCGGCGACTCCCGTGAATGCCACCACAATCTAAGAGGATGGGAAAATGGTCTGAGCTAACTCTAGCTAACCTTTTCTGACTAACTTCTGGATAGTGGGCTTCCCATAACGGCGAGACAAGAAATCTATCCAATTTCGACCAAGCACGGCCATTAGACCAAGTATACTCACCACCCACCAAAGGGAGGTCCATAAGATCCATATCAAAGATGAACTCAGAGAATTCCGCCATGGCCAAAGTGTGTCGATGATGCCCCGATCGTTCACTAGGAAAACGAGTAATGTTAAAATCACCCCCCATACACCACGACACATCCCATAAAGAGTGTATTCCCGCCAACTCCTCCCACAACCGTCGTCTATCTCTATCTATGTCGGGACCATAAGACCCTGCAAAAGCCCAAATCCACACATCGCTCACATTTTTGAATAACACCGAAACCGAAAACTCTCCAACACACTCTTCAATCGCCTCAACCACTCTTTTATCCCACATTAATAATACTCCACCTGATGCTCCCTGAGAGGCCAAATAGGACCAACCCATATAAGAACATCCCCAAATACTACGCACAAAACTTCTATAAATAAAACCCAACTTTGTTTCTTGCAAGCATATCACATCACCCTTCCATAATCTCAATAGAGCTTTGATCCGAAGACGTTTGTCCCTATCTTTGAGACCCCTTACATTCCAAGAAACAATCTTAGGCTTCATTAAAACTTAACTTACCCCTCCCTTTTGATCTAACCCTTCCACTACTCCCATCCTTAACATCATAATTGATAGAGCATGTTAAGTGTTTAAGTTCCCTATCTTGTTTTGAAGCTGATTTCGAACGGCTAGCTTCAATAGCCACAAGAAGGGCCATAAATTGTTCCTCATAACCTCCAAAAGAGACACCAAAAATTTTCTATAGCTCCTCTACTTTTTTAAAAATCCAATTCATCGAACAACCCCCATAATCACTGGGAGGGAGTGTACATAAAGGAGTAAGAGCCCCCTCTTCCCCAACACTGTTATTGGGAATCACCGAAACATCCAGCTTATTTGTTTCACCATTTAAAACCATATTATTAAGAGGGATATCATCCCCAGAAAATAACTCATCAGGACTACTCATCACCAAAAGTGGAAGACCACTCTGAACCACCTCACTGTCCCGCGAAAACTCCTCACCGCAAAGAGACATCTCTCTTTCCTGCAAACCAGACTGCTCGTGCACAACTTCTGGAACTTCGTCCACCATACACAGCTCCGATAGCCCATTCTCCATCAATATCTCTGGAGACGATGACGCAGACGCAGACGCAGAGGTTAACGCTATCACCTCCACCAAAAACTCCCCCTCCTCTACCTCTTCCCGTCGGAGCACCTTTACCGTCTCACCGGAGTGGTCGATCGAGGTCGTTGGCAACTTTTGTGCCGGCAGGGTTGCCGATAATGGACTTATCGGCGCCACAGGAGCAACGCACTGTCCCTGGTCCGATATCTCGGATCCGAGTTGGAGCTCCTTTACAGTCTCACCAGAGGGGTCGGCTGAGGTCGTCGGCAACTTCTGTGCCGGCAGGGTTGCTGGTGATGAACTTATCGGCGCCACAGGAGCAACTCGCTGTCCCTGGTCTGATATCTCGGATCCGAGAACCTTCCCCGACCCAACTGGATCCACTGCCCTCCAGGCCTTCACAGGGCCTGATACCTGACCCTTGCCAAAGCCCATTGCACTACCCAGACCCATACCAAGCCCACCATTTCGGCCCACCACCTCCTCACCCTTAACGCATCGTTTTAGGTAATTTATTTCATCTAACACGATGCCAATCTTCTCCTCCAATCCAGCTAACATCCTCAAAATGCTTTCCTCATTTAACCCCACCAATCTGCTTTCTTCTCCACCATGCCTCTGCACGTCCTCAGAGTTGGTTACAACTGACATCACGTCTAACGCAGCACGATGCGGTACCTTCTTCAGCACCTCACTGTACGACCTTGCTCCTCCTGCCCACGATGATGGAGCACCTCCTTCACCTCTGTTCTTCTTTGCAGCAGCTGTCTGAATAACAGCAATCTCCATTAAAATATCAGCAAGTTTCTTCCATCCCTCCCTCTTCCTTCCTTCCAGAATCACAAGCAGTCCTCTCCTCTTATCACGACCAAATTCTGAGATGGAGATAAAACTACCATTGATATTACGTCCCTTCCTCACTATTAACACAGTCTCATTTTCTACGAGTTCGCAGAAACTCCTGAGGACCCAATGTTACTGCACATTCCTTCACCATAGAACCCAGCCAACCCAGAGTTTCCCAATCCACTGAAATATATTTCACACCACAATGACTACTTTCTATAATCCTCCACCACCTTGCATTCTCCTTTCTGAACTCAAACAACTTCTGATCAATGAATACCTCCTTGCACAACCCCATCTAAACCAACCCACAAACAATACAAACCTAATGATTCAGAGAATACACTAATCCCCTCAAGAAGGAAAAGCCATTGATGAATTACTACCAACAGAAGGAAAAAACCACACCAAAAACTGAAACTGTACAGAGAGAAAACTAGAGAGAGAGAAAACTAAAATATTATCTATGCTATAGAAGTGAATAAAAAGAAATTATGATCGTCTATTGTGAAGCCCTTGATATGTTGCGAACTTAGTTTTGTACTCCCATAGATTGTCAATGTTAGAAATCTAGATCAGAGTACATAGCGGAAGCGTTTACCTTGAGTAAAAAATTATAGATCGAGTGCGGTTGTTCCACGGATGTTGTTGTTAATTCGAAATCATCCTCGTCGATGATGGAGTGTACTAGATTAACACTCACAAATTCCACAGCCTAAATGCCTGACTAGAGAGAAATAAGATAGTTGAGAGAGAGAGAGATTAGAATTATGGACAAAACGGAAGGAGCTCTCCATGAGCTTTTCTGTTTGTGCCCTCCTTTGTTGGCTTTAAAAGGCCAGCCTCTCATCTTGTAATGAATGGCCACTTCAATGCAATTGTAATGTCCAGCCATAATTAGGCTGGACATGAAAGGTCAAGGGGCTGCACCCATTGACCCATTCTTGCATCTCCCACTCGTACATAGTGGGCAAGGCCTTAGGTCTGCATCTCTCAATATGTTTTCAATCTTATTCATACTAGGGGTGTACAAAAACTGTTAAAATCAACTGTAACCGCCTCAGACCGGCCGCCAGAGCACGGAACAGGCTGAAACCGGCGTAGAACTGAATGGCTGGCAATGAATTATGTCAAAACCACCGTTGGCCGGCTCGGTCCCGGTTTGAAGCTGGACCGAACTACTAAACCAACTGATTATATAAATTATATATATTTTAGATAAAACGATGCCGTTTCACTTACACATATTAGTTAGAAAAAAATTTTAGAATGAAATGACGCCGTTTGGTTTAATACACCAAATGATGTCGTTTCAATTTAGGTGTGCATTCAGAATCCACCTAAACTCATCTCGTATCATCATTACAATTTTTCTAAATTCTTACACAAAATATAATAAATAATTCAACTTTTATTCTACTATTCACAAACTATCTCAACTCATATCTGAATCCAAATGACTCCTTAATCCCCCCTCTTCTCTTCTTCTTCTTCAGATCTTCTTCTCTCGATTCTCTCTCTCTCTCACGCAACGGCGTATATCTCTCTCTCTCTCTCTCTCTCATCGCATGGTTGTGATTCGCACGGGGAGCCATCTCTCTTTCATTGCGATTCACATCTCCGATTCTCCATTTTTGAGTTTCGCACCATTCACGACACCGAAGGGACACCGACAATTGACCGGGATCACACCGAAACCGACATTGCCGGTTTCCTCCCAGCCGATTCTATCCATGTGTAGTGGTTATCAGTTCGACCGAAACCGAACCGAAACCATCGATTTTTACCCCTAGTTCATACTGGCAAATAGGCTTGTTCATACTGGCAAATAGGCTTTGTGACCATCGAGCACACCTGTAAAACAAAAAATAGGAGCACTCTACCAAATCTTTTTGACAGAAGACTAGCATAGCAACATCCTTAAAAATGTCTCATTATGCCCCAACTCATTTGGTTATATCAGATTAAGATCCCTAATCCTTCTCGAGTCTGAATGACTCAGAGTAATGCTCAATTTTCATAAAACATGATGTACCCACAACTATGTCGCAACTTCCAAGAAGCAACATAACTTGTCAGCAGTGAGTACAAACACAATATTGATGTTTACAAAATAGTCTTCCCTTCACCCTCATGTCATTCAACTTTATTCTACTCGCTTTCTCATCAATGTCTCTTTAGACCGTATTATTCATGGTCAGACAAACAAACACTAAAATCTCAACTTCGTGACATAGTTAAAAGGTCTCCTAAGGGCATAAATAAATTAAGATGATCGATTATGACCTACAGGACTCACATGGTGAGGAAGTAGGGATCCATTCACTCTCCTCTTACGGTTGGTCGTAAAAGCACATGTAGTATGAAATACATACTACGGTGGATTTCTCTTTTTTAAAAAAGTGCATGTCTAATCTCAATACATTGCAAATATATTAGTCTAGTTGCTATCTTAGCGCCTAACCTGAGTCCTTCTATTTGCTCGTTATCCAAAATGCCAAAAAAGATCTCGCATTTGACTAAACAGAGGCTACATGGATTGTGGGATATCATCAATGTATGGTCTTAACAAATGACAAAGACCTCATCTTAGCCTAGCTAATGCGATATCTATATTTGTGTCAACCACCTCTATATGCTACATAAGCATTAAGAGACACAATGTCTCATCTCCATTCGCTACCTAAGTGCTAGAGGCAGTCACTCTTGTGAGTAAGCTGATCTAAGCCTGTCGATATATTTTGTTTCACCATAATCCCAAAATTCATGGTGAATGTATGTGCTCACAAAATGCTTACAGTTAGGCCACATGATCGCCACATGATCATAGAATACATCACTATCATGTGCACGACGAGTAATTACAAGAGAGAGAGAAATCATATGTTCAACTACAAATAATTAAACCACAACTCTCAAATGGTGTTTTAGGACCATTTCTCTCAATGCGCAATCTCATGTGCTGTAACCTTCCAAAAAACATGGGCCTACCAAGAGAGACTGCATTTATAGATAAAAAGCCTTTGCACAACCATGAAGTCAACGATTTATCATGAATCTCACATAGGGTTAACACAATATAAACCTTAGATTCTAGTAAGCAAATCCAATTGTGACTTTTAAGAATCTACAAGGTAACTACAAATATCATTCAACAAACTTAATTCACAACTTCAGGGTTTCATATGAATCTCTTGTACTTAACAACATGTGAGATAACCAATCTTTATTTTTAATTAAGGGTAAAGTGATTAGGGCCTTTGCCCCTAAGGACAATCACAACAGTCTAGCCATTACTCTTAATGACTTGTCTAAATCGCATCACAAACTCACTTAATCAAATAAGCCATATTTACCCTATAATGAAATCTCAACCTCTAACTCCCATGAGCAAACCATCATTGAAACACCAAGTAGTATAGTCAAATAAAGATTCTTTGGTATTCACCATCTCAGTAATTGTCAATGGATTTTGAATAAGAGCTCCTAAAAATTGTTTTTGTTGTAAACATTCTCACAAGTTGTTAATGTGGTATAAGAGAGTGGTGGATCTAGTAGAGGATTGCATTGGGAACCATTCAGTGGCCGTCTCTTTTAAGAATGTTTTGGATGGTTGGAGGTGGGCTCTTGTGGGGGTCTATGGGCCTAATATGAATAGAGATAGACGATTGTTGTGGGAGAAGCTAGCGAGAGTGCATCATTTTTGAGAATTACCTTGGGTTGTGTGTGGGGATTTTAATGTGGTACGCTTTCCTTGTGAGAGGGCGGGGATTTCATCTTTGACATTTCGGAGCTAATTTTCGACCTCAATTTGATTGATCTTCCTCTAGTGGGGGGGTCTTACACCTGATCTAATAGTAGAGGGGGGTCACGATTGGACAGATTTTTGGTTTCTTCTTCATGGGAGTCACATTTTCCAGATCTAATTCAAAAGTGTTTGCCAAGGGTATGTTCTGACCATTTCCCCATTATGCTAGATTGTGATGGCTTCCACGGGAGAAGGAGGTACTTCAAATTTGAAAATATGTGGCTCCAAATGGTCGGTTTTGGGGAGAAGGTGAGTAATTGGTGGGCTCCATATTCTTTTCGTGGTACTCCCAACTTTATTGTGGCTTTTAAACTTAAAGCCCTCAAGTTGGATCTGAAGAAGTGGAATATTGAGATTTTTAGACACACTGATAAACAGAAGAGTATTTTGTGGAATGAGTTGAGCTCTCTAGAAGAGGAGGGTGGTAAATGAGGAGTCTTTGTTTAGAAAAATTGAGGTGGTGTCCGAAATAGAAAGGGTTTTGTTCTTAGAAGAAATCTCTTGGCGACAAAAATCTAGGATAACGTGGTTGAAGGAGGGCGGCAAATGTACTAAGTTCTTTCATAAATTGGAAAATTCTCACAGACGCAATAATGTGATTGAGGTGATTCATTCTGGTACCACAGTGCATCAATCTTTAGCAGACATTTAGGCACATATAGAGAATTATTATGAAGAACTTTTGAAAGAGACGGAGGTGTGGCGCCCTAAATTGGACGGATTACATTTTGAACAGTTGGATGGTAGTGCAGCGAGTTTGTTAGAGAGACCGTTTGAGGAGTCAGAAGTACTGCAGGTAGTGAGAGGGATGTGCAAAGATAAAGCTCTGGGCCTGGATGGTTTCTCTATGGCTTTCTTTCAAGAAAGTTGGGACATAGTGAAAGAGGACGTGATGAGGGTCTTCCATGAATTTCATTCTTGCCAAAAGTTTGAAAAGTGCCTTAATGCTACTTTTATTGCTCTCATTCTGAAGCTAGTGGGTGCTATTGAATTGAAAAATTTCAGCCCCATCAGTCTGGTAGGCGGGATTTATAAAATTATTTCAAAGGTGTTAGCTAATCGAATGAGTTTGGTGATGGATAAATTCATTTCCAAGCCCCAAAATGCCTTTGTGCGTGGCCGACAAATTTTAGACTCAGTTTTGGTAGCGAATGAGTGTCTGGATAGCTGGTTGAGGGCAGGTATTCCAAGAGTCATTTGCAAGTTGGATATGGAAAAGGCCTACAATCATGTGTGCTGGGATTTTTTGATATATATATTGAGGAGGTGTGGTTTTGGAGATAAGTGGTGCGGTTGGGTGAAACACTGTGTATCATCTGCTCAGTTTTCTGTTTTAGTTAACTGGCAACCCTGTGGTTTCTTCTCGAGCTTGAGGGGCTTGAGATAAGGGGACCCATTATCTCCTTTTCCCTTTGTTGTAGTGATGGAGACTTTGAGTTGTATGGTGGATGCGACGGTAAGGGGAGGTTTTATTGCTGGTTTTTTAGTGGACAACTCTATCTTCGGTGCTTGTTCCATTTCTCATTTATTGTATGTAGATGACACTTTAATCCTTTGTGATGCTGATAGTGGACAGTTGCAAGCTTTAAGGGCTGTTCTTTTGTGTTTTGAAGCTATCTTGGGTCTTAAGGTGAATTTGGGAAAGTCGGAATTGGTCCCAGTGGGGGTGGTGGACAATATCAATCATCTAGCAAGTTTGTTGGGGTGCAAAGTGGCCTCTCTTCCGATGAAATACCTGGGCCTTTCTTTGGGGGCCTCTTTCAAGGAAAAATACATATGAAATACCGGGGAGACTTATCCTCATCAAAAGTACTCTCTCCAATCTTCCTACTTATTTTCTATCCTTGTTCCCTTTACCGGTGGGCTTTCTTGTGGGGTGGTATGGGGGAAGAACATAAATTTCATCTTGTAAGTTGGCAGAAGGTGTGTTGCCGAAGGAGTCAGGAGGCTTGGGGGTGCGCAGCCTGTCATTTTTTAACAAAGCCTTCTTGGGGAAGTGGTTGTGGAGATTTCAACTGGAAGAAGAGTCATTGTGGAGATTGGTTATTGTTTGGAAGTATGGTTGTGATTGGGGGGATTGGTTTTCTAAGGAGGGCAAGGGTTCCTTTGGTGTAAGCCTTTGGAAATTTATCAGCAAGGGGTGGGAGGAGTTCGTAAAACACACTAGTTTTGTGGTAGGAGTGGGGACTAGAATCAGTTTTTGGTTTGATGTATGGTGTGGCGAGAGTGCTCTATTTACTGTTTTTCCAACTATTTTCAGATTGGCTGAAAATCAGCAGGCTGCTATCTCAGATGTATTGTGCCGGGGCAATGGGAGTGTTCTGTGGAATTTGATCTTATCCAGAAACGCGCTAGACTGGGAAGTGGAAGAAATAGCAGGTTTTTACAACCTTTTATATTCCAAGAAATTAGGAGGAAACGGGAGGGATAATGATGTAGGATAGAAGTGAGAACAAGAAACAGAAGCAGAATAATAGCAAACAGAGAAGAAAAGAAATGAGAAAAGACAAGAGAAGAAGAGAAACCAGAAGATAAGAGAGGAAGAAGAAAGCCAAGAGAAAGGGTTGGAAGGAGGTGGCTGTAAGCGCTCAATTCTCAATTCTTCAAAACTAATCTTCAGTATTTCATTGCAAGCATTTAAATAGGAAAAATAACAAAATCCTAAGTAAGTAAAAAGCCTATGGGCTAAAGCCCAAGCCCATTAAAATAAAGAAAACATAAGTAAAATAAACAAAATAACAATAATAAAAGATGTCCTCATCAGATAGAATGTTGTGGAAACATTCAGGACACAAAAAATTTTCTGTTAAGTCCTTCTATAAAGAGTTGGCAGCTCATCAGCCCTTTCGATTCCCTTGGAAAGGTATTTGGAGAGCTCCTGTACCCCCAAAAGCCTCTTTTTTTACTTGGACTGCTGCTTTGGGAAAGATTTTGACGACTGACAATTTGAGGAAATGTGGTATGATCGTGATGGAATGGTGTTACATGCGTAAAAGTAACGGTGAATCAATTGAGCACCTTTTCCTGCATTGTGAGGTGGCGAGGAAGCTATGGGCGGGTATTTTTAGTCTAGTCGGGTTGTCTTGGGTCATGCCTAAGAGTGTGACGAAACTTTTAGCATGTTGGAATAGGCATCATCATTGCCCTCAACTCGTAGTGACATAGAAGATGGTTCCTTTGTGTCTATTGTGGTTTATATGGACGGAACGGAACGAGAGATGTTTTAACAAGAAGGAGAGAAATGTGGGGGAATTATGGAATTTTTTTGTGTTTTCTTTAGTTCGATGGTTGGCTGCTATTGTACTAAAGGGAGGGAACGTTCATGAGTTCTTATTTTCTTTTCAGCTTTCTAGAATGTGATTAGGAGTCTCTGTTGCATATTTCCTGTGTACATGGGTGTTGCCTAGTTTCATTCAATCAATAAATTTCTTACTTATAAAAAAAAAAAAAAAGTCTCACAAGATATGAAGTCTGAGCTACTTTTCACAAACTTATGTCCACAGTCGTATAGTATGGAAAGCCACTCATTAGGTGACAATTTATAATTTAAGACAACTAGATCGACATCTCTCTTAGGAGGACACTTTCTTAGGATTGTCAACGGTGTCTAAAGAACCCATTTTATTCAATAGGTTGACAATAATAATGACTAGGTACATTGGGTATCTGTTCACGCTGCATGAAAGTACTAGCAACATTTATATGTGTTTTGTACCAAAATAGTACAAGCAACGATCATGTGTTCAAAGTACTACGTGTTTGAAACATCGCAAAACTAACCATTTAATTCTCCTAAGGGAATCAACTATTTGACTACTTTTAGAGAAATTCTAATAAATGTGTGATCAATGGTTATCTAAAGGCAACTTAGTTCAAAGAGATAGATTTATACTTCTATCAACTCAATTTTTCCTTTAATAATCAAATCAATAACTCTAGGTTGGATCATACAAGTGAAGTGAATCTAAAACTTTATGTTAGGACTCCTACCATGTGAATTCAATACCTTTAGCGAAACCATATTACTGATATTCTCTTCTAGTCTTTATGTGACGAGTGAATATTATTATATTACCACCACGCTAATTATGAAGATTTTATATTCTAGTAAATTATGGGAGTCACTATTACTAGTGGTACACCCTCATTTAAAAGTATACTTCCACTATTGGTGAATTACTCCCACTATTTTTGACGATCTTTTATTAAAAAATTTTGAAAATATTAATATTAAGGTAAAGTGGAATAAAACGTTCTTTAAAAAAAAAACAAGTGGTAATAAAATCCACAAATCACAATACCCCCACACTCGTCGAAAATACGAATAATTCAAGTTTAGATTCTCCATATATTCATCATAATTGAATTCACGTTTGCACAAAAATAATAACATAATCACTCAGCTTTATTAAAAGACAAATGAACTTGATCTAAGGGCGACATGCTTAAATTAAGGCTGTAACCCCATATTACATCAGACCAAGTGTGATGTAACAACTATTTTGCACCATAATTGACTTAGAGCACCTGTAGTGAACTAGCCAAAATTAAAATCCAGCTAAAGTTTGGCGAGTGAGTTCAAAATACATCAAGTATCAAACTAGCTAAATCAATAGTGATTTTATTGTTGGTTATTTGGGCTGGCCAAATATGGCTAGTGAATCCGGGTGGCTATTTATTTTTTATCATTATTTTATTACAAATGTTTTTGGCATGGTAGTTCTTTTTCTCTTTGCTCTTCCTTATTTTGTTGTTCTATTTTTTTTTTTGTCTACTATTCTGCAAGTATTTAAAGACTCGACTCAATAAACTTGGCCCTTTTTTATAAAAGACCCAAAACAGGGAACCTGAGTATGATTTTTAGCTTTCATTTTTTATCCCCTCCTTTTTTTCTCTTTTCTTTTAGTGACTGAAACCATTTAATTGGACAGCAAAATCTACTACATGTATATGAATTATTTGGACCCTGTACTCCATGATCCCAACCCAAACCAAAATTTAAACTTTTCCGTACACTTGATTGACAAAATCTATAATGCCCATTTCATAAAACTTTTTTTTTCACTTGTAAATTGTATGTTAATTTGTGTATTTTTTAAAACGGAATAAATATCCCAATTACTATGAGAATAAAAATAATAAAAATAAAGAAGAATTTGTTTTTAATGCAATAGAGATCAGTTTAGAGAGTTTTTTTATTTGACGTTTGTGAAAAGTGGCTAGCTATAATGAGAAAAGTGAATTCTCTTGCTAAATTTTGGCCAAAATATAGCCACTTCACAACAAATGCTCTTATAACTCTATTCTTAGCAAGTCATAACATTGTGAGATAATTGCCCTCATTATATAGCTCATACAATTGCGATTTAGAAAATATTTTATATGAAAAATATATTTTCCTTCCTATTAGAAAAAAAAAAAAATCTATTTGGAATCGCATTTATATAATGAGACAATTTTTCTTATTTCATGTCCTTAATGTGCATGTATAGGAACTTCAACATAGAAAATGCTCATATTATCTTTTCTCGTCGACTCTGCTAAATAAAGGAGATTAATCAAATTAGCGAGAAAACTTTCAATTTTTCAAGTTTCACACCCATCATTCAGTTCAGATGAGATAAAATGAGATGTTTTGTTGAAAGTTAAATAAAATATTGTTATAATATAAATTTTTAATATTATTTTTGTTTTGAGATTTGGAAAAATTGAATTGTTTATTATATTTTGTGTAGAAGTTTGAAAAAGTTGTAATGATTATATGAGATGAGATGGTTTGGTTTTGTGTAACCAAACTAGCCCTTAGTATATTATCTCTCTACTCGAGAAATAATATCGTTAAGTCAATAAGTGACCATCCAACTTATAAATCTTTAGAAATTCTTACTAACACCATTGTATTCAATGAGTCTTCAATCAATTTAGGTATAAATTTCGCTAATATTGCATTCAAAGCAAAAAAAACATCGTTTTGTGCAAAAAATACAATATCTGAAGTTTTAGCAGCTAACTAGCGATATATCCTTATTTCTCGCTTACTCAATCTTTTCTTATTTTTCATTCCACTATAGGGGAGAGAGAAAAAACTTTGTGAGAAATTATTTTAGCCTAAAACCTATCTTGTATCAGTGTAACCACGAGCAAGATTTTTAGGCTTAATTAAGTCATACCTAATTATTCAGACTTTGTCTCAGTTACCATGCAAACCTCTAAGGTGCTTGGTATTACATTACTCTCAAGGGTGCTCAAATGTTCATATATCTGCAAGGACCTACTTGTCCTCGCGAGAGATAAAGAAGACTTGAGCAACATTACCAGTACTAATACCACAAAGAGGTGCACTGAAAAAACTTTTTAAATCAATGTACCAGTTAAGAATATCTTCAACACTCTTGCACATTCAACTTAATGTCCTCACTAGCAAGACATACTGGCAAATTTTAGAGAGTATCTACTTATATGTGAGTTGATCGAAGTTGCGTTAAGATTATAATGTTTAATCTCAAATATGAGAGCAATGAATCTTTGCATTACAAAAAAGCGCAACTTTCGTGATGTAAAGCCCCAATGGAAGGGTTTTTTCTCATTCTCAAGTAACGTAGGATCCCATATAGCACCTATCCTTATTCTTATTATGTGGGGTATCACAATCTTCCCTCCTTAAATTTTCGACATCCTTGTCGGACTAGTCCATTGTAGGTGACACGGTTTAAGTCCCACATTTTTTGTTGGGATATGCTCTGATACCATTTGTAATGCCCCAATAGAAGGTCCAAACTATATTGCCTATACTTCAAAAGGACCAGTCAATGATATAATTGGAGTCCTATTGGAATCTTATAAAGAGCAAGAACTTATCTTTCCCAAGCAATGTGGGATCTTATACACCACCTATCCTTATTTTTATCATATAGGGTATCACACGTGATTACGCATAAGATTCTCAAAGGTAAAATAATGGTTTAGTTCTATGTGTTAATCAATTCACTTCTATGAAAATTGTAGTGCTTCTAGGCATACTTACAATTTCATTCAAGACCTTTTAGAGGTTTTTACAACAATAATGGTCAAAGACTATTTGACACTCATAAGAATTGTCATTTGTTTCCAACTATTGATCATGGAGGAGATCAATGCGCCAATTAAGTCGCATACCCAATCTCTAAGTTTTCTTCTCGATCATCTCAAAGTTACTATCTATGCACTTTTAATTGCACACATATATAAGAAATTTGCCCCATCAATCTAAATTAGAACAAAAATAATTAACACACATCGCAAGATTGAAAATTCGTTAAGCTTCCTAATCATCTCTTGCGCCACAATACTTAATTATTAATTTATAACTTAATTTTTGCGCAAATTTCTATCGTATGAGAGATTAATTCCAAATCAATTTCAACCATACTCCCATTAGGATAAACAATCTACCGAGTTAGTCACATCCAAAATGAATTTCTTCTAAGATGGGCTAATCATAAGCATGGACTGTACATACTCGGGCTACTTTTCTTGATTTTATCACATCCTAAAAATTTGAAGACTAATTTCTAAAATTAGCCTAACAAATACTAATGATAAAATAAGCTCATACTTGCATGTAATCACACTTAGCCCAAAAATATTCCATTATCCACAAAAGTGGCAATTTAGGCAACTTAGAACAAATAAAATGCCTAAATTAATAATAATCACATGTTCAAAATGATGGAATATTAGATAAACATGCCAAAAAATATTTCAGAAAGACATCATGGCGCAATTCCATGCTGTATAAATAATATAATGTAAGTTTTAAGCATCCATAGCAAAGTTGAGCTGTAGCCTAACAGTCAAGCTTACTGGTATGGGCTAGGAGTTCTTGGGTTCAAACCACCATCCAAGCATTTAGCCCCAAAAATTTTGAGCTTTACCCTGTGCATCCAGTGCCATTGGGTTTGACCACAGCCAGTGGGCCGCGCCTTTCCTGGGCACCCAGCTCCTGCTTGGGCCTCTAATTGTTGAGCTCAGGCCCACTCCGCCTGGAGTCCTTTTTTTTCAAATAAACCAAAAACATCGCATGGGCTGGTTTTAGAAGGATTTAAAAAATAGGCCCTAACCCATTTTGAGTCCAGACCAAAAAAAACAGGCCTTAATCCATTTGCAGCCCATAGCCCAAATCCATCACAAAAAGGGAACCTCACTGTTCATCTTCCTCTTCCACCCAACGGTTACCTGTAACGGAAGAAGATTTCTGGCCTCTACTGGTTGCAGTGCTGCGGCCATTAATGGCAATGCCACAATTTGTAGAGGCAGTGCAGCGCCATGGCGGCACTGCCCCAAGCATCACAGTTTGCAGCACTGCACCGTGGCAGCGATGCACAGGTACTGCCTATGCGCAGCACCATGGGCAGTGCGCTTCACCCATCTGGTGCTGCGTAACGCCACATGCGTTGCTGCACCCAGCTGGTGCTGCACAGAGCCACGTTCGGCGCTGCAACCAACTGGCGCTGCGCTGCTCCATGTACAGCTCTGCATGCTGGTGTGGGCAGAGCCATGAGCAACACAGCATGGTGCTGCAGATAGCTCTGCTCTCGGTTGTGCTGTAGAGCAGCCCTTCATGGCAGTGCTGCTGCTTCCCATCGCTGTTCCATTATGGTGCGCTCAGCTCTGCATGTGATGGAGCAACTTGTGAGCCACGTTGCGAGCTCTGCACATTGTGCACCCTCGATGCTCATGGGTGCAATGCGCACTGTCACAATGCTGTGTACTGCCCTGCTTGATCCACAGCATCAGCAGCTGGTGCCACAGCACCTCAGGTGCACGCCGCTGCCCTTTGGTGTGCGCAGCACAAAGGTGATGGACATGGCACCCATGCTTGTAGCACCCATGATTTGCACTGCATGGAGCACCCATGCGGTGTGCACTGGTGTCTCCTGCAGCGCTCGTAGCACCAGGTTGCACAGTACCCTCCAGTGTGCACAGGTCCTTTGGTTGCATTAACAATGCTCGGCATTCATCAAGTGGTGAACGTTTCATAAACCGTCTCTCATGTGGTATGGTTAGAACTGTGCTGCCTCATGCACTCAGGAAAGAAAAAAAATTCCAGCATACAAAGCATCTCAAAAAATTTTGGAGAAAAAAATACTATCAAAATTTAAATCGGGAACAACCGACTTTGGCTCTGATACCAAAGTAGGAAAAATAGATCAGAGTACATAGTAGAAGCATTTACCTCGAGCGGCAAATCATAGATCGAATGCGGTTGTTCCACAGTTGTTTTTTGTCCGAAATCATCCTCGTCGATGGTAGAGTGTGCTACGTGGTAATACCAGAGCACCACTAACAAATTCTACAACCTAAATGCCGGACTAGAGAGAATTAAGATAGTTGAGAGAGAGATTAGAACAATGGACAAAATGGAAAGAGGTCTCCATGAGCTTGTTTGTCCGTGCCCCCTTTGCTGGCTTTTAAAGGCCAGCCTCTCATCTTGTAATGAAGTGGCCGTTTGGCCACTTCAATGCAATTGTAATGTCCAGCCTAATTTAGGCTGACATGAAAGGTCAAGGGGGGCTCCCACTGTTGGCTCATCCCATTCCTACTGTCAAAGCCATGCTCAGGGCTATATGTTGAACAACTTAAGTCCTTGTAGTGCGGTTTCAAACACTTGCTTGGCTTAATCGTATTTTCACTTGTCTCAATAATGTAGCACTTGCAATTTTTCTAATTCTTTGGCCTGCACAATTTAAGTTGGTTAACTCAAGAGAAGATTGCTGGTGTAATTATCTTATTAACAAAAGGTTTATTCTTGTATTTCCCTTTATGAGTGAACTTAAATTGGAGTCTTGTTCCTAACTTATAAGAAAAAAATCAGCATCTTGTTCTGATATTCTTTCCTTCCTCTGCTCTTTTTTTAACTGCATTCTGTTGAATTAAAGCTATTATGTGCGCTCAGGTTTTTGGAGATGATGAATTTCTGAAAGCAGCTGCAGATGCAGCAGAGTTAGTGTGGAACCGCGGGCTGCTCAAGCGAGTTGGGATTTGTCATGGCATTAGTGGGAATGCATATGTGTTCCTCTCACTTTACCAACTTACAGGCAATGTTGAGTTCTTATACAGGGCTAAAGCTTTTTCTTGCTTTCTACTCGACAGAGCCCACAAACTCATTGAAGAGGGAGAGATGCATGGAGGTGATAACCCCTACTCATTGTTTGAAGGGACTGGAGGCATGGCTTATCTTTTTCTTGACTTGATCGATCCCTCTCAGGCTAAATTTCCAGCTTATGATCTCTAAAAATATTTATACGATGGAAAGGAGGCCTTGTGTATAAAACTTAGTTTGCTCACAATATTCAGTTCTTGTATATGTAATCTGATCAAATTTTGGTTCTAACCGTTGCAATCGTGTTATTCCCTAGTGGGAATCTCATGTTAAACTTTACCTCTTTAAACAAGCTGATTTTGAGTTTACCTGTGAAAGCTTTGAACTTGATGCATTTTATGCTCGAGAGATGTCGGCAAAGCTTCTAAATATGATGATGATTTCTATACATCATATAACAATATCCGGAGTCATTCCTTCCTCAATTGTTATCATTACTGTGTTTCTAATTTAAGCTGCTGTTACAATGGCCTTTAACGGTGTTTACACTTCCAGATGCATATGCAATGTCGATGAGCTTATCCAAACGGACCAAACCTAGAAGTGTTTGACATGGTTTCCACTTGGATTTGGGGTTCACAATTTGCTTATTTTCTTTTCATTTGTGCCATGTTTTTTATGCTTTGCGCTTGTCTTCTCTCTGTTTGTCCCCGGACACCTGCATTGCACTCTTAGCCATTTTTCCACCAAGGTCATGTCTGATGCCCATCGGTGTAACGTTCTAAATCCAGGTATGGAGGGTGATAGGTTAAGCTAAGTGAATGGAGATGACAAAATAACACTTGAAAAAGTATAAGTTTCCTGTCCCAGGTTAAGCTAATTATAAGCAAATACAGATGACAAAACGAGAGCTTTTATGAATAATTACCTTTTAACCAATAAACACTTTTTCATTATCAAGATGCAGGCATGGGTGTGTTGGTGCCATCTTACTAGTCTGGACACTAACATACACCATATACATTGTTTTTAAAGTAATCGCACACAGGAGTTGAAAGAGTAATTGAAAGAGGTTATGGTGCTTATTCCCATGCAAAAACGAACCATTAGCATATGCCATGTGGGCAATCTATTTTTCAAAGTATCGGATTTATTGTTGTAGCTCAGGGTAGAGTATCCTCATCAGGCACTATGCTTGTCGAGGAAGGTGATGATGAGGTGATTCACCTGCTGTGGAAGTTGTTCATGAACAAAATGGTTCCCTTCAGTTACGAATGTGATTTCTAAATCAGGTACATGCTGCTTCATGGCCCCACCCCTTACACAGTCCTCTATCCCTGGAAATTTCCAGACATAATCCTTCTCACCCATAATTAGCAGCGATGGAGCTTTGATTTTTGGGTCAGTTATACCATAGCCATAGCTCAAGCATCTGCACCAAATTAAGGAATAAGAAGCAAAAAAATGTCTGAATGTCAGTAATTTTGGGAGATTTTGTCCTTTTTATCAAAATCAAATAAGGTTAGGTTGTTTGGTTTGATTTTGTCTGTTTCCTCTCTCTCTTGTTTATAGAAATTAACAAACGAGGCCTTGACAGTGCCTACTACTTGGGTGGACTTTTCTTTACCTGTATGGAACCTGCAATGCAAATCGAAATCCAGATTTCTCATATAAGGATGCATAGACTGAGAGATCTTCCTCGGAGAACCATGGTGGCAGAGGTGTAGATGGGTCATACAAGTCCATGATTTCTTGATCCTTGGCTGCTACAGGTACCTCACTTCCCGAGAAGAGAGTGTAAATGTTCCTTATCACTGTCTTCACATCAAACCGGCCAAAGTCCGCTTCTGCCCTCCCTGGCTCCTAGTATTATTTATATGAATTGGCAATGATACACACGTTTTTGTGTCAATATGACAGTATTCATAGTATTTTTGAGTTTTAAGGATGTATTTTAGAATATTATAACTAGAGTTCGTTCGAAGACTTTCATGTTAAGGTCAAAATTGTTACATATACTTGCCACCTCGATACATAGAAGCCTTCAGGAAGGAGATGATTCTTGAATTCAGAAGTACCAGGCACCATGAAAGGAACACCTAGTGTTATAATGCCTGTCACCCTTTGTGGGTGGATAGCTGCTAATAGGTATGTCGGCATCGCTCCGAAGTCCTTCCCAACAATAAAAGCCTGCCACACTTCTGAAGTCATTATCTTATTATCACATGTTATTTCTAAAAGAATTATGAATGAATACAATCTAGATGGAAAGCGAGACTGACAAAATCATGAGTCAGCAACCCAAGTTTCTTGGGTGACGAAAAACTGTCCCAAGTTACTAGATGTTTTCAATCTGCCTCTCAAGTCTTACCTACACGGTAAAGTGGTTCTATGGGACATTTTGGCAGTCACGTCTTACCCTCAATTATGGACCTCACAGGTTCACTGATAAGCTCCCATTTGAGGTCAATTCCATCGGTGAATGTGCATTTTGTCAATACGAATAATGCACCACAATTGACAAAATGAAGCATAAGTTGAATTTTAAAACAACTGGGCAGCATATGATTGTGACGTTGCTTGGAATGATTTATTTGCTGCTACGAAAACAAAAAACAAATAAATGATATCTTCCTCTGATTTCATGAAGAGAAATACAATAACTATAAAATAATTACATAAAAAGTAAATTTACAAACTAACGTGACTTAATACAGTACGTCCGTAAAGTTACTTTTAAAGCGAAGTAGATCTAACAGATCACGTGAAGCCATGTCAGTTTATGGATTTATTTTTGTGTAATCTCTTTATGTCTGGAGCAGTTTTCTTTTTAGAATGGACTAAACTTTCAGAAACTCTATAGTATAGGAGGATTGGTGGATTTGCCTAGGATTGTTGTTGTTGTTTAAAGACTTGCTTACTAGTGAAACGGCGCAGTAAGCAGGTATGGATGGGTTGATCAGCAGAAATTCATTCAAGCAGAGACACCATTACCAAGGCATATATGACTCTGACCACTAACAAGGAAGTTGCTCTCCTGTTTTCGAATCAGATATTCGAGCACTAGTTTAGCAGGGAAGTAAAATGAATGCCTCAATATTACCTTATTGATTCCCAGAGAGTCAAGAAGGCTAATAACATCATCAACAAGGTCTTTGAAAGTAGCATTTTCTGGCTCAGCTGGCTGTTCAGACAGTCCATAGCCCCTGAAATCTATGGATATTGCTCGGTAACCAGCGTTTGCAGCAGCAATCATCTGGTGCCTCCACGTATACCATATTTCAGGGAACCCATGCAAGAACATCACCGCCTTTTCACCTTCCAAAAACCATTCATGATCATCATCATAGAAAGCAGAAAATCAAAATTGAACTAAGTGAAACATATATAAGAATATGGGTCATACCGGTGACATTAATCTGGGCTACATGAAGCTTGAGTCCTCTTACTTCTACATGGCTGTGCTGGATCTTTTCCATTTCTTCTTAGGGATGAGAGATGCGTTGTTGAAATGACCCAAGTAAGAGTACTATAATTCTGGTTTAACTGTGTTACCGTAGGGATGTTGGATATAATTGATCACTATTTATAGGAAAAGTACTAGAGATTATATAACGTAAATATCTTTAAAAATTAAATCTCTTAGATTTGATAATTATGACATCATATCAGATAATAATCAAATCAATAAATATAGTCCTAAATGTCTTTCTCTCTCATTCTCTTATATTTATTTCAATTTCTATTATATTTTATATTTTCTATAATAGTATCAAAGCCCTTGGTTAACGCCATGCTTGATTCTGTGTTTTTTTTTCTAAAGTCTTATGCTCCTTTACTTCTTACAAGATTTTCATCTTCATTTAATCATGTCGTCTCAAATCCATACATTTAGAATATCTTTATTAGCTATGAGTATTTTTATTGAGTTTTAGTTTGTTGTGAGCATTGTTTGAAGCCTCAAACTCATTTTTGGCCTTTATAAATTTTGGTTTTATAGTTAACCAAGGCAATATTTAGCTTATTGTCGGCTTTATCTTTCGGTCTATTGTTAGTCCTTTGATGACTTTAGCCCATTATCAATCTGTTGTTGGTTATAACCGTCACTTCATCGCTAATGTCATTTTTATTGTCTAATTGGCGATCAATTAACTATGAAGGCTACATTCAAATTTCAAGTTCAAGATTTCAAACTTTTCTATCCTTCTTTCCTTTTTATCTCAATTTCTATTATATTTTATATTTTCTATCAGGAATCTTTTTGTTTTTCTTTGAAGTTGAGGGAGTAGTACTACTGGTCTACTACTACTACTTAAGTCTCGCTAATGCTGACGCATTATGAGTCCCATTGGTCATACACATGCACAGAAGATAAGCACAATAGTTATATCCATGGGATCATTGAATTGTCCAATTTTGTAGTAATGTTGATTGTTAACAACCGGAAGAAGAAAAAAAAAAGACAACGATGAAAGTTTCTAATTACTAGTTGAAGACTCCAAAAAGGATCATATGGCCGGCCTAATTAATAATCAAACCAAGATAAAATCCAGGGAAAAAAATTAAAATCAGGCTAACTAGCTTTTGGGTGCAAATCATGATCTAAAAAGATGACATCAAATGTGATCCAAAACTTTCTTGTTTATGCTAAATTTTATTTAGGTGTGATGTAATGGATGATGAAGATCAAGCTGGTGCTCTTGCAGATCATAAGATAAAGAGTAAAAATATTTGAGTAATTAACAAATAAAATGTGCATTAATGGATGGAGGGAATTAATCTTCCTATCTAGATACAGGAATGATCATAATTTATTTAGCCCAGCAGGTTTGATTTTGAAGCTAAATTCGACTCAAATGTTGAGTGGTTTGAGCAATTTCCACGTTCATTAATTAATTGGAGCATTGTCGATCTGATCAAACGATCATATATTTTTTAGAATGAAGATGAAGCTAGGGCACCTCAATTTTATTGATAATCTTCGTTTATGGTGGAAGAATACTTTACACAGAGGGAACTTAGGGTTACGTTGTAGAAATAAAGCCCAGAAACCAAATTCCTAAAAGCTAAGAAGACCTTATAAATTGGATTACAAAAAGTCTGTGGAATAATAAGAAAAAAAAATACCATATGGGAGGAATAACTGCACAATCTAAAGAAAATGGATGAATTAATTGTATGCTTAGGGAGCTGTAAAATAGATGGGCAACTAACTATATATATGTCTTAGAACAACATAGGTAGGAAGACTATAAGCTAGGGCATTATATACATATTTAATATTGAAGGGAAATAAGTTTATATAGATATTTTATAAAATGTATAATAGTTGGTATGTAGGACTTGGTAGTTTCATATACTACAACGTAGAAACCATATAAGAAATGAATTCATAAAAATATTATAATTTTATAATTCAATATTAGGTTTATATATTAGTTGTAGAAATTTCATTAGATTTAATATTTTGTTTTGTAATTTGGTATTTTTAATTATTCAATTCATTCAAAAATAAATAAAAAATATATAAAAAAGAGTACAAACAAAACTCAAGTAATAACTTGACTCGGCTCAGCTTGGACTCGTTAAAGAGTACAGACAAAGATCGATAAATAACTCAACTCGGCTTGAGTTTGTGTTTGATCAGTTCGAGCTCGGCATGGCTCGGCAAGCTCTCAACTCGAGCTTGAATTATTTGAGTCCAGCTCGACTCGATAACCCAAAAGCTTGACTTGGCTTGAATCGATTACAACCCTAATAGCTATCAATATTAAGCTTGACAATACCCAACAGAGGCAGAATCTACTGAATGAAGATAGGCCTTTTAGTTTGAGCAGTGAGCTTAGAGTGTCAAGCACCGCAATATTGACATTAGATATTATAGTTTTGGGCTTTAGAAGAGGACTGAGATCTCTTAATCACTTCTTAATCTTGCCAACAATAGTGATAGCATTTGTATGGGAGTTGTCATATCTTGCTTTGTTCTATGCAATCTAAATTTTCCATAGGTAGGGGTGAACACCGACTTAGTTGGAGTTGGATTTCCCTAAATTTGACTCCGACTCTCGACTTTGTTGGAGTTCGAATCTGAACTCCAATTCCAACTTTGACTTGTGTATGCTCCGATCTGACTTGTCAGGGCGGATCCAGATTTGAGTTTTTTTGGAATTTGTTTTAGTTTCATATTTAACCAATTCTTAAACAAGACTTTTTTGTAGGCTTTCATATTTAAAGTTTACTAAAAGCATAACAAAACTCTTTGAACAAGATCAACAAGATGCCTTTGTTAATGTTCATTTGACATTAGTATTTATAGTAAATATTTAATTATAAAAAGGTATTAACAGTAAATATAATAAGAGCCCAAAAACAGAGTAAAGAAAATCACAGGCTTAAAATTAAGATGAGCATAAAGTTGGAGTCGGATCGGATCGGATCGGAGTCGATCCGGTGACACCCCCAACTCCGACTCCGACTGAAAAACTCAAAACTTTTGGAGCAGAATCGAATTCGTAGTCGGATTTTCAGACTCTTGCTCAAGCCTACCCATAGGAGAGGACACCAAGATAAACAATAGGAAATTTACTCTTATTGAAGCACATGGCCACCTTGACAATATTCTTCAAAGTACAAGGGTGATTTTGTTATAGAGAAAGCACTTTTAGGAGTGATTGATTTTCTACCTGGAGACATTCTCATAAAAAGTGGTGAAGCCCATAAGATTATGAAGACTTTTCTTCGAGCAATTGGTCAAAACCAAGAGGTCATCCTCAAAAACAATGTGAGTGATAGGACTACAACAATGAGAGATAGTATAGGGTGCAAAATAACAATCAATTATGAGCTGATGGAAACCTTTGTTTCAAGGCTCTACTGGAGATGAAATAACCAGCATGAGTGCCATTTGAAAAAAATAGAAAAAGTAGGCTTAGAAACAACTTCAAAGTAAAGAGAAAACACCTCACTAAAAACAAAGGTAGATCCTTGTCCAAAGCATCTACTAGAGATTAAATAACCAGAATGAGTGCCATTTGAATAAATAGAAAAGTTAGGCTTAGAATAACAACTCCGAAGTAAAGAGAAAACACCTCACTAAAAATAAAGGTAGACAAAACACGGAAAGATAGACCCATTTAACTCTATCAAACAAGAAAGACTTATGAGATTGGCCCAAGGGTAGAATCCATAGGGATATTCCAAATTGCATGTTTAACTTCCTCAAGAGAGAATATTAAGCAATAATAATGCATCTTCAGCATAAGATACAAGGTTGGGAAGGTGACTAAGCAAGGGAGTAGCGTCATGAACATGCTCAACTATTAATTGATTGTGAAAATAATCAACACCTATAGCATTGATAATATTATGATCAGAAGATAATGTTCCATCGGGGAGTCTTTTGTGAACACTCATCTGCTGAAAAAAGCTTAGGTCTAGTTTGGTTACACAGATGAGATGAGATGATAAATATATGAATAGTATTGAGACAGTTTGTGACTAATAGTAAAATGGTTTGAGTTAATATATTTTATGGGATTTTAGGAAAGAAGAGAGAAAATTTTGAATAAAAATATTATAAAATTAAAATATTATTAAAATAAACTTTTTAATATTATTTTTGTTCTGGATTTAAAAAAATTGTAATGATTAGATAATAATTAGATATAAAAGTTAAAAATTTAAAAATTTGAAATTGAAAAATGTTTGTATTTGAATGGTGTTTGGATGTTGAGATAAGATGGTCTGTGAAAACCAAATAGGGCCTTAGTGTTTCTATTGCCCTCCAATAACTAGCGGTTTCAAGATTTTTGTTTGAAAAAAAAAAATCTCTCATTGGAGAAGCTTGTCATTATACATTTTTCTAGATTTTGAAGAGAAATCAAATCAGAGTCAAGATTTGATTCTTGAAGAGTGATTTCAACAACTTTGATATTGTTCTTGAAGAAGTGAGATTTAGAAAAATATTACCACAAGTGAAAAAATTCCACTCTTTCAAAAGCACCTTTCAAACAATTCATTTTATAAACTAAAAAGATGACAAGGCTGACTCCAATTAGAATGAATAACCTAGAAGTTCCAAGTGTTTAGAGCACTAGTAGTGGACTTAGCAAAGCTATATTTTGACCAAAATTAACCAAGTTGCATACAAACTCACTACAGTAGACTCAACAAAGCTACAACATTTTTAACTTTCATCATTTTCACTGGCCAAATTTGGCTAGTCTAAGTTGCTGGCCAAATATTATTTTGGCATAAAAAATTCCAAGTTGTTGGCCAAATCCTGCCTTGTTGCACCGATTGTAATATGCCACAGGCACCAACTGCAGTTGCGAATGACACTAAATCCATCTCAACCCCTGACTCAATCATTTGATTAAACATATCAATAGCCAACCTAGGTTGTTTTTCATGATGTACAACTTGGCTAGTGTAGTCCAAGAAATAGTTTGGGAAAGAAGAAAATCGAAATACAAAAACATATAGCAGTTGGAAGAAAATAAGGTTGAGAAAAATATATCCATTTTAGAGATATGATAGTTGGGAAAATATGACCGTTGAAAAAATATATCAGTTGAAAAAATATGACTGTTGTAAAAAAAAGACCATTAGAAAATTTTATCCGTTGAAATAATATGAATGTTAGAAAATTAATGTGTAATTTTTTAATAACGAATAATTATTCAAATTATAATTAAAAGTAAAATAAATGTAAAGGTGAAAATCAATATTTTAATAGAATATTGATAGATTTGGAGAGTCTGTTATTTGATGTTGTTAAAAAGTGACTAGCTAAATTTATAAAAGGTGAACATCTTTTTATATTCAACAACATTTTCTTACTCTTGCAGCCAACTCATGAATATCTTTCAAATTGTCAGTCACAATAAAATTGAGGAGATGTGCACAATATTGAACATACAAAAACTCATCACGCAATATAGATATATTTTCCTCTCCAACCCTATTTTTTAGATACTCAAGTGTGGTGTCGTTAGACGAGACATTGTCAATTGTTATTGTCACCACCTGCTGCAAATCCAATTATATATTCCTAACTCTACTGCTTTCCCAACGGTGTCACATTTTTATTGGCGATTAAACAAGACTTGAGAATCTTTTTGTGTAACCTCCAATCACTATCTTCACTATCATGTGGCTAGAATGAATGTTAAACCTATGTTTCAAGTCCTTAGAGTAGGGCTTGGAACCTTTTACCCTCCACAAACCGAAATGGTAGTTCGTTTGTTATGATCATACAAGCTAAACTCCTCATATACTTCTCCGGATCAAATTTGACAAATCCCTTCAATGTATTGCCCCCATTACTCCTATCTGTCATCTTCTTAAGTCCACCCTCCAATCTAGACTGATTTGTTCCAAGTTCTGAATGCTTTATATGACTCTTCTTGCACTATTCTTCTAAATAATTTTTCAACTGGGACGTACCTTGTCGTTTATAGTTCTATAAACAATACCACAATGATTATATTTTATTTGAGGGTCATTTGGGTTACCACCGTCTAACTTGATAAAATGTTCCTACACGATGGAAGCGAGTTTTTTCTTTGGTGGACTCATGGGTGTAAGTGTAGGGGTAGGTGAAAGGGTAACTGTTGATATAACTGAGGTAGCACTTGTGCTAGTGTTCAGACTTGATACGCAATCACCACTATTCATGTCTTCGACAAATATTGAAATACTTGACATGATGCAAAAATCACACAAAAATTAAAATCATTCAAAAATTACACAATCTAGTTTGGGATCTAAATTTGAAAACGTAATCAAGTTTTGACCGCAAACTAGAATGGGGTCTCAATCTTGAAACCCCAAAATATTATAGGGTTTCAATTTTGAAACCTCAATCAAGTTTGGGGTTTCAAAATTGAATCCCCAAGCTAGATTGGGGTCTCAGATTAAAACACTAATGCTTCCACCAAATCAAACACCGAAATCTAAGCTAATAAGACAATTCAACTCCACAACATCCAAAACACAACCCCATCATCCATTGAAAATATAAAATAATAGGATTTGAAATTTCAAAGAACTTAGGGCTTCGAGATACTTACAAGGTGAGATGGAGAGAAAATGAACTCGGTGACGGCGTGACTAGGTGAGAGAGTTAAAAGATTGAGAGAGAGACAAAGACATAGGTGGATGATTAAATGTATTGGGACACTAGCATCAATTTAAGATAATGTTTTATTATTTTGAGGAATGGAGCTAATTTAGATTACATTTTTACATGCATAATTATTTTCCTTTGTGATGTCCTCAAATGTCTCTTTAACTATCTGCCATCAAAACACTATCGAGGGCTAATTATAAGGATTGGCATAAGTCTCTCATTATTAGCTTGACAATTATGAATCTAAGTTTGGCCTTAAGGGTTGAGATATCCACTAAGCCTACTAATGAATCTATTGTGTAGAAAACTCAGAATGAGCATTGGGAGCACTCGAACAAAAATTGTCTTATGATAATGAGGCACACCATCGATAATTCTATTCAAGGGAGCATTTGCCAAACTGATAATGCCAAAGATTTTCTCAATGCTCTTGGAAAGAATTTCACAAGATTTGACAAAGGACATAAGGGAGCCCTCATGAAGTTGCTTACTACCATGACTTTAGATTACATTAATGGCATTCGTGAGCACATTATGAAGCTTACTCATTTCTCTAACAAGCTGAGAGAAATGAAAGTTGAGTTGACAGATAGTTTTTTAGTGTGGCAAGTGATTGAATCTTTGTCATCTCAGTTTGATGCTCTCAAGACCACATACAATGCTCAAAGAGATGAATAGAGCTTGAGTGAGATGACTACTATGGTCTCTCAAGAGGAAGAGACAATAAAAAAAGGGGGAGGTCTTAGGTTGCATTTGTTGTAACTCAAGACTCTAGAAATTTCAAGAAAAAATTTTCTAAAAGCAAAGATATATAAGGTGAAAAGAAGTGGAAAGCCCACTCGACAAGCTAGTTTGGATACTTCTTCTAATCCAAAGATGGAAGATTTCAAAGAAAAATCTTTTGGGACATGTTTGGACACAAAAATGCAAATTGCAAGAAATTTATAGCTTTGTTAGATAAGAAAGGTATACATATGACACTACTGTGCTTTAAGGCTAATATGATTGATAGTGCCTCTGATACTTGTTTGTTTGCTACTGGTGCAACAATTCACATCATAAGTTCTTTGCAGGAATTAAGATGCATAAGAAAGCTGAGTGATAGGGAGTTGATGGTAAATATGAAAAATGGTGTGAAGATTAAAATTGAATACATTAGAACAATCACATTCCTTTTTGCCTCTGGGAAAATTTTGGACTGAAAAGAAATTACTTTTGTATCTTCCATTATGATAATTTCCTTTTCTTTTGGACCAATGTGATTACACTTTTGTATTTGCATACAGAGAGGTTACTATACATTATGATTCTGTTGTGGTTGGCTGTGGTGTTATGCATGATGATATATATAAAATTGAATTTATACCCATCTTGACTCATTGTTCTTCTAGTATATCTACTGTAAATTCTACAATTGGCTCCAAATGGAGTAGAGTTGATAAAGCATCTTCCATGCAATGACACAAACGATTAGGTCACATTTCCAAACCTAGGATAGAAAGGTTGGTCAAATATGGTGTCCTTGTTACATTTTAATGTAGATTTTTTTGATTTTGACATTTGTGTTGATTGTATTTAAGGATAGCTAACTACTAAAATGAGAAGATAAAAGATTAGTAGAAGAGATAATATTCTCGATTTGATATACACTGACATATGTGGTCTCATTACTCCTGCTACCTTTGGAGAATTATAAGTACTTCAATCACCTTTATTGATGATCATTTTCGTTATGGTCACTTTAAGCTCGTTCATGAAAAGTTTGAATCATTGGGAGCTTTTAAAGCTTTGAAGGCTACTGTCGTGCTTTAGAAAAACAAACGTATTAGAGCTATGAGATATGATAGAAGTTGCGAGTATTATAGAGATATGATAAAATTGGGCAAAATGCAGGACCATTTGCAAGGTTCCTTCAAGCATGTGGGATTAAGGGCCCAATATACTATGCCTGCCATTCCTGAGCAAAACAGGATTACAGAAAGAAAAAATCGTACTTTGATGGATATGGCATGAAGTATACTTAGTCACTCGTCCTTACCCGAGTTCTTGCAGGGAAAGGCTTTGAAAACTGTAGCATACATTTTGAACCAAGTATCCAACAACTCAGTCCCTAAAACTCCTTATGAGTTATGGAATGGAAAGAAACCTAATTTGTGTCATTTTCATATTTGGGGTTGTAAGGCAGAAGTTAGATCGTAAATCCACAGCTGAAGAAACTTGATCGTAAAACCACTACTAGGTATTTTGTGGGCTATTATATTGGCTCAAAAGGCTCCAAGTTGTATTTTCCTTCTAGAATAATTGAGTTGGATCGAGCTATTTACTTTTAGGATGATATTATTTGATGCCACAAGAGATTACATTCAAGGAGGAGCATGTTGTTGTCCTGAGGCTTGTTACCTTGCCATTTGTTATTTTACTTTCACCAATAGAGCAACCCATTCCCATCACTCAAGAACCCATTATTGACAATGAACCTAATGTCGTTGAAGGGGAAACTAATGATGTTCATTTGAGGAGATCACATAGGACATGTAGATTTGCAATCTCTAATGAAAATATGGTTTATTTTCAAGAGCATCAGTTTATTATTGGAATATTTATTGATCCAGCTACTTGCCAAGAGGCAATTGATAGTCCTGGCCTTCACACTAGATAGAAGTGATGCATGATGAGATGAGGTCTATGTGTCAGAATGATTTATGGGATTTGGTTGAGTTATCGAATAGTTGCAAACCAATAGATTGCAAATGGATCTTCAAGACTAAACATGATTTTAGAGGTCAAGTAGAGAAGTACAAGACTAGACTCGTTGCTAAAGACTTTAGCCATAACGAGGGCATTGACTATACTGCACGTTCTCACCAATGTTTATCAAAGTTTTCTTTTGGATAATCATGGCACTTTGTAGCTCAATTTGACTTGTAGCTACATCAAATAGATGTCAAAATGACTTTTCTTAATGGACATTTGTTTAAAAAAGTGTATATGAAGCAACTAGATAGCTTTCTGATGAATAATAATGAAAATAGGGTGTGCAAACTAAAGACGTCAATTTATGGGTTTAAACAGGCGTCAAGGCAATTATGCTTGAAGTTTGATGAGATTGTTACCTATTGTAGTTTTAAGGAAAAATGTGGTTGATCAATGCATATATCTGAAGGTTATTGGGAGCAAATATATATTTCTTATGCTTTACATGGTTGATATATTACTTGTAGCTAATGATATTGAGCTTTTTCTTGAGACTAAGTATATGTTGTCTTCTCATTTTGATACGAAAGATCTTGGTTAGGCATCCTATATATATATTAGGCATATAGATTTTTCATGATATAATAGTGTTCTTGTATTATCTCAAAAAACCTACATTGATTGTGTTTTGCATATGTTTAATATGCAATCCCGCTTTTCTGGAAAAGTACCTATTGTGAAAAGTGATACACTTAGTAGCCTCAATGTCCTCAGAATGATGATGAGATAATTCATATCCAAGTAGTTTCATATGCATCAATTGTTGGTAGTTTGATGTATGCTCAGGTAGGTACAAGACTGGATATTGCTTATGTTGTGGGTGTTCTTGGGAGATACCCGAGCAACTCAGTTTTTTTTTTAAAAGGAAGAAGATGATACCTTAATTTTATTAATAACCCTAATTTATGACGGATGAATACTATGGTTACAACTAGATGCCTAGGGGTTACATATAATCATAAAATCCAAACCTAGGCATCAAAAAAAGATATAGACTAACTCAAACCTAGGCAACTCAGGTTTGAGTCACTAGAAAGCTACAAAGAAAGTATTGAGGTATTTGCAGTGTACTAAAGATTATATGCTAATGTATTGTTAATCCGATATTCTTGATGTTGTTGGGTATTCCGATGCCGGTTATGCAGAGTGTCTAGATGATAGAAGATCCATGTTTAGATACATTTTTATGATGACAGGAAGAGCTATTTCGTGGAAAAGTGTTAAACAAACACTTATAACTTCTTCAACTATGGAGGTAGGCCCGTAGGGTATGTGATTTGTTATGAGGGTACATGTCATGCTATATGATTGCAAAATTTTATTTCATGGTTGAGAAGCCGCTGTCAATATTTTGTGATAATTTCTTCTTTGTCTCGTATTTGGTTTAGACATGCTATGATAATGGGCAGATATGATTTTAGAGAGCGGTTTGTTTGTCATGTACTAAAGATGTTGGGAGATGGAGAAAAACCCTAGCTGAAAGCTCTCTCTCCCTTTTCTCTCCAAAGAGCCGCCCCAGCAAAAACCCAACCGAGGGGGGGGGGGTGGTGGAACTTCGGCTCCTCCCTCCTTCCTCCCGTCTCAGAAATTTTGTAGCTCTTTATTCTTCAAATTTTTATTTGTTTTTCCGTCCAAAGTATGGCGAAATGCGAATCCTTCGAATGGCCGAAGGCTTTCGTTGAATGGAGCAGCGCGAGTCATACGCGCGGGTCATAGTAGCTCGTGAGATCCACACGCCATCACACCAGGAAGCTTCTACTGCTACCATGTGCGGCGTTTTTGGGACCAGGGACCTCGATTTCTTCAGACTCGACTGGCTGCCACACTCCTAGCATGGCGCGTGTCCTTCATGCGCCACCACAGTCTCTTTGTTTCTTGTATTTTGCTTTCCTTCAAGTTGAAAATTCAGATCTACATTTATAATCCGTCATTTTCACATCTATCTTTATCTTTATTGTTATTTCCTTTATTTAGTTAAAAATAAAAAAGAAATAGTCTCTTGGACATTTTGTCCATAGAGTGAAAGTCCTCTCCTCCTCTGGAGGTGGGGTTTGAAATCTCTGCTTTAGGCAGAATACGGTCTCTTAGATGGTTTGTCTGTAGAGAGTTATAGAAGTTAAGACCATACCAATCATAAAAGTTTTGTGTACTGGTGTAGCCCCAACCGTAAATAGTTCACTTATAATTTAAAAATTTTCTTATATATATCAGGTCAAAGATGTAACTTCGTTTTTATGAATGAATGAAGTCTATTTTTTATATATATATAAAATAATTTCATATTTGTGCTTTTCCTTCCAGAATCACCGTATGCTTCAACTCGGCTGGTCGTAAAAACCAATGTCCTGGAAAATCCAAAAAAAACAAAAGTAGGGTCGTGGCGGCGCATCTAACTACAATGGTGCCAATCCTCACCTTAAATTCATTTAATTTGTAACATATCCTTCATGATCTTGTATTCAAATTATTATTCTTGTAATGGAACTTATTATAAATACATATGGGTAGTGATAGGGTTGCTATCCTATACTACCCATCTACTACTTAAGTGCATTTCAAATTTTTTTTTTTTTTTAACATCCTTAATCATTAAGAAAAAATTAAAAAAAATATATAATTATACTAATACACACTTTCTTAATCATTAAATAAAACAAAAAAATTAAAAAAATTAAAATATAAAAAAAAATTAAAATATAAAAAGAGTAATAAATGGATAGTAGTAGAGTAATAACCCTATTCATTGTCCAATACATATATAGCCTCAACCTCATTTACGGTAAGGCAGAACAAACACTTTATCAAGGAAAAAGATAGGAATTTCAATAATGGGTCCTGATAGTATTTTTTTTATTTAGTAATTATAGACTATAAACACTTTATCGGGTTTAAATCCGGGTTCCGGATTTAAAATCCGGTGCCCGGGCCGGATGAAACCGGTTTTAATCAAGCGGGTATCGGCCCGGGTATGTCCCGGGCTGAAACCCGTACCCGGGACCCGGTTATCCGGGTTCCGGATCGGGCCGGAAAAAAAAAAAAAATCCATTATAGTATTTTTTACTGATATTGTGACTTTTTTAAAAATGTTTAAAATGATTAAAAAAATACATGAAAAAAAGAAAAGAAAGAAAGAAAATACGCGTCGGGAGAATTCCTCGGTAATTCTCGGTGGTTGTAGTCCCACCCCTTTATCAAACACTACTCTTCAAACTCTCACAACCAGTAATCAACAGTTGGATAACTTGGTTGAATTATTTCCATCCATTAGCCACGAGTTTATAAACATCTAACCCAAATTGACACCAAAATGCAGGAAATCCAAGTTCATATATAATAGTTCATATAATATATATATATATATAGTTTTAGAACCATTTTCAAGATTCAAGTAAGCACATCTTGATGACAAACTCACGCGAAACAGGGTTTCAGTGCTTATTCCTAAGGATGCACTCTAATTTCCAGGTAGTAGTAACAGTATCCTCATCAGACACTATATATGTTTGTCGAGGAAGGTGATGATGAGCTCATTCACCTGCTTTGGAAGCTGTTCATGGACAAAATGGCTCCCTTCTGGCATGAATTTGATTTCTAAATCAGGTACAATCTGTTTAACGGCTCCACTCCTTATATAATCCTCCATTCCTGGAAATTTCAAAACATAGTCCTTCTCACCCATAATTAGCAGTGATGGAGCTTTGACTTTTGGGTCAGTTATGCCGCAGTCCACTGTTAAACTCCTGCACCAAATCAAGGAATAACAAGTCAAATACGTCTGAATGTCAGTTTTGGGAGATGCCTATGTTTTTGTTTTGATGAAAAGTTAAAATCTTTATTAAATGGAGCTCTATTACAGAGATTGAAAACACTGAGGGATTTCCTCCAGTACAATGATAAGAGTCACTGATGCCTAAAGCATTTCTTCTTAAGGCATGAGCAACTATGTTATTAGCTCGTAAAGTATGCTTCACAGACCATGAGCTAAAAGATTCCAATGTCAATCTAGTGTCTGAAATAAGCTGTCCTGGGTAAGAATCTCTCTCAGTAGATGAATTGAGACCTTGTATCACTTGCAGTGAGTCTCCTTCCAAGATTATATCCTTGTATCCCAGATTTTTGCAAAAAATAGTGGCCTGTAGAGCTGCATATGCTTCAGCCAGTAGAGGGTCAGGGAATAAATCCCTCTTCATTCTCAATGAAGCCAGCACCTTCCCTTCCTAATCACGAATGACAGCACCTAACCCCACCTTACACTGAATCTTGTCTAAGCTGCATCCCAGTTCAACTTGAACTTACCTCTTGGTGGAGCCTCCCAAGATCTATGTGAAACCAATCCAGTGGAAGCCTTCTTGTTGGTTTTTCGAATCTGTTTGAGGTCCTCTAATAACTGTTTTGATTGCTGGACAATGGCATTAGGATGAAAGAAAGTATCCTTGAACATAAACTCATTTCTTCTCTTCAAAATCTTCCATGATGTAACGGCAAACTCAAGCATTTCTTCTTCATCTAGAAAACCAAAAAGACCATCTACTATACCTTTGAAAGTATGATTCTGGAAACTTGACTTTTGGAGCTTTTTGGCACTTTGGCCCCATACATCACGAGCAGATGCCTATTTCATTAAAATCAATAGATTGTTTGTTTTTTATTTTGTGGTATCTTTGAATTACTCTTTTATTTTGTAAAGGAAAGAAGTCACTCTTTTCTGTAATTTTCGGCTTAACATTTAGGTATTTATGTATCAACACTCTTATATATGTACTTAAAAGAGAAATATAAGGAAGTTAGTCAAGACTCAAGAGTTCAGTCATATGAAGGTTGAAAATAATGCTCATTTCTCAAAATAAAAATAAAAATAAAAAAGTAAGAAGATGAATTTAAGCCATTTCCAGCATTTTTTTTTTTTTTTAAATTTCTTTGGTTTCCTTTCATTCTTATTTAATATAAACAAACAAAGCCTTAACCGTGGGGGAACTTTTCTTTACCTGTAAGGAACCCGCAATGCAAAACGGAATCCAGATTTCTCATATAAGGATGCATAGACTGAGAGATCTTCCTCGGAGAACCATGGTGGCAGAGGAGTAGATGGGTCATACAAGTCCATGATTTCTTGACCCTCTGCTGCTACTGGAACCTCACTTCCGGAGAAGAGAAGGTAGATGTTCCTTATCACTGTCTTCACATCAAAACGGCCAAAATCCGCTTCTGCCCTCCCTGGCTCCTGGTGACATAATATCACAGCATTCATGAGATTAACTAGAGTTCACTTGGAGACAATTCCATGTTTATGTCTAAGCTATTACATATACCTGCCACCTCGTTATATAGAAGCCTTCAGGAAGGAGATGATTTTGGACGGCGGAAGTACCAGGTAATATGAAAGGAACACCAAGTGTTATGACGCCTGTCACCCTTTCTGGGTGGACAGCTGCCACTAGGTATGCCGGCATAGCTCCGAAGTCCTTCCCAACAATAAAAGCCTGCCACGAAAACACAAAGTTGCGGAGATACACGTTGCAAGTTACATTTCCAAGGTCCACATTTCATGCACGGAAATGCAATACAGCTAACAATAGAGAAAAAGTTTCTTAGGTGATAAAATCCTGTCAAAGTCGATATTATCAATCTGTCTCTTAAGGTTGTGTTTGGATGTTGAGTTGAGTTGAGTTGAGTTGAGTTGAGATGATAAAATATTGTTAAAATATTATTTTTTAATATTATTATTATTTTAAAATTTGAAAAAATTGAATTGTTTATTATATTTTGTATTGGAATTTGAAAAAGTTGTAATGATGAGTTGAGTTGAGTTGAGAGTAGTTGACTAACCAAACGAAGCCTAAGTCTTATCCTTTTTTTTTTTTTCTTCCAAGAAACTCGCATTGAAATTAAACGGGAGAAAACAAGAGATGAGAGCAGATGACCTTGGTAAAAACTTTTTTTTATTATTGAAATTGATGTGTATATAATAAAAAAATATCTATAAAACAGACAATGAGACCAATAAATTAGACCAGGGCGCTTGTTTTTTTGGCCAAGTCAAGGAGGGGATTGCTAAAATCCAACTGGTCGAATTGTCGAATGTAGTTGTAATTTGCGTCCGCAAAAGAGGCATCCGCGAATGAGGCATTGCATTCGTTGATTCCAGAGTCGTTGACGAAGATCTTCGTATCATTTTCCTCTAGAATTTCGATTAGGAAAAGTTGAAACATAGTTAGATAGCTAGAATCGGAATTTCCAGATCGTTGATAGCATTTGGGAGGAATCCTAGGCAGAGTCGGCGCCTAAGCTACACGTGCCAGCAGATACTAGGCAAAAGGACCAGGATTCGACAGTGGGAATCCAGTTGTGCTGCATGTGTGGTGGTAGGAGGCAGGAAAATGTGCCGCCACGTCAAAAAGTCGCATGGCCTGAGAGGCGCATGTGGTTCACGCGAAGGTCGTTTGGCAGCTGCCAAGCATAGTGGAGGGGCGCATTTGGTGGTCCGAAGGCCAGAAAGCAACGGATCAAACATTTAAAAAAAGGAAACCATAAACAAACCTGAGAAACTAATTGAAAAAGCTAGCTTTGTAGCTGCTGAGAAGGAGGAGAGGGAGGGCTTAGGAGTTTACCTCCTCCCTCCCCTTGGTCCCCTCCGGCGAGAGTTTCTGGTGGAGGTAGGTTAAAGGATGAACGGAGTAACAAATAGCTTTGTACGTTTGAATAATGAGATTAGATGGAAAAGTTTCAAAATTTTTTAAAATGTCTTTACGAAAGATTATTCAAATATAAAATATTTTTTAATTTTAAAATTTTAATTTTTTTTTATCTAATTATTATAATTTTTATAAATTTTAAAATAAAATATAAAAATCAATACAATTTTTTAAATTTTAAAAATAATAATAATATTTAAATAATTTTTTAATTATATAATATTTTTATTCAATTTTTTTTTTATTTGTTTTCAAAATTTAATAAAAGATCTTGATTTAAACATTTTATTACTGTTTATAATACTATTTTATTAATATTTATCAAAACTATCCTAACACGAGGGGACTCTGAAGTCTAGCAGTAAAGATTTTAATCTTCTTTCTTACTTCTTATTTATTATTTTTTTTAATATTTAATATTTTTTAATTTGTAATTTTATTTAATAATTAAAGAAGTAATTATTAATAAAATTATATATATTTTTAATTTTTTTTAATAATTAAAAATTTTAAAAACTTATTTAAAAAAATTATTAAAAAATAAATATAATATAAATAATAAAAAAATAATAATTCCATCGTTATCATTTTTAAGTTGGGACAAATTGTCAGTCACATCTCACCAGCAATATGGACTTCAGAGGTTCACAGGTGTGTGCGCATTAAATGGTAATGTACGATATTTGACAAAATGAAACCAACACATCGTGTTAGTGACGTGGTTTGTACCGACTTATGAAAATGAAAATGATAGATTTCTACCCTTTTACTATTTATTTATTATTTATTTATTAATTTTTTTTGTATTTGATTTTTTTTATAATTTTTTATTTTATTTAATAGTTAAAGAAATGATAAATAGTAAATTTATATATTTTTTTAATTTTTTTCTGATTAAAGATGTTAAAAAATACTTAAAATAAAATAATAAAAAAATAAAAACACTAAATAATAGATGGGTAGTAAATAGGTAA
The DNA here is from genome assembly GCF_001411555.2 of Juglans regia. Classification (NCBI taxonomy): domain Eukaryota; kingdom Viridiplantae; phylum Streptophyta; class Magnoliopsida; order Fagales; family Juglandaceae; genus Juglans; species Juglans regia. The sequence continues at coordinate 21,306,397 of NC_049901.1, read as the reverse complement.
TAAACTTATCACTATTCTTATGAAAATTGGTAATGTACGATAAATATAAACCAACACATCGTGTTAGTGACGTGATAAATAGAGCCCTACAGTTAACTAGCTGTCAGATATATTATAAAAAATAAATATAAATAAAAATTATTATTAAAAATATTCATTTTAATGATATTATTTAAATTATATATTTTTTTAAATGAGTGTTAAGCACAATTAATTAAAAACAATCCTGTAATAAATGTAAAATATATATTGTTATAATGATTTTTTTCTCTAATATTATTCTATTATAAATTCTATTAAAAACTTTTTTCATTCGTTCCTATTTATTATTTTATATTCTACCTTTTATAAAAAATATTTTTAAAAAAATATTCATATATCTTATATTTAATAAAAAAAATTATAAATATGAGATATAGAAATAAATAGTAAAAGTAGAATTTTATTCTAATTAGACAGGAAAAAACTCACTAACAAGGTTACAAATATGTAATAAAAAAATTCAATTTTTAATGGTCGGTTTCATCGATCTTTTATTAAAAAGAGTGTCTGATTTCCACATTTTTAAATTTATTTATTACTAAAAGAGATATCATCGTAAAAATGAACATATTAATTTTAAGGATTAAAAATATGGGTAAATTATCAGTTACCTATTCATATACTGTTAATATGATACGTTTTTGATCATCTGTGCAGCTTTCGATTTCAGGAATGGTTCAAACTTGAAGAAACTAAAGTAGTTTGGGAGAACTGGGATTGTTGTTGTTTTTGAAGATTTGTGTGGATGGGATTTAATCCCTGTATATATTAATTCATTATTAATGGCAGATTATTACCTTATCGATTCCCAAAGAATCAAGGAGGCCAAGAACATCATCAACAAGGTCTTTGAAAGTGGCTTTCTCCGGCTCAGGAGGCTGCTCAGACAGTCCATAGCCCCTGAAATCTATGGCTATTGCTCGGTACCCAGCATTTGCAGCGGCAATCATCTGGTGCCTCCATGTATACCATATTTCTGGGAACCCATGCAAGAACACCACTACCTTTTCCCCTATATACCAAAACCCATTCATGATTATCGATCATAGAAACTATAAAACTAAATTAGATGAATCGAAAACAAAATAATAAGCATATGGGTCGTACCGGTAGCATTAATCTGGGCTACATGAAGCTTTAATCCTCTTACTTGTACCTGGCTGTGCTGGATCTTTTCCATTTCTTCTTACGGGATGAGAGATGATGGGTGAATGAACTGACTTAAATAACTGTACTGTGATCTTTTTCTTCTCTTGGGAATCTTTTTCTCTAATAAGGTCAGGGAGTACTGCAACTGCTTACGTCTCACAGCTGCAGCGCCCCTATATATCTTATGAAAAAGTTTTACGCCACGCGTTTTCATCAAATTAACACGTAATTTATTATTTTTATTATTTTATTTATATATATTTTAATATTAAGATAAAATAATAAAAATAAAAAATTATATATTATTTTTGTTGAGAATTAGTCTCTTTGTAAATATTATATTTTTAGTGAATAAATTTATTTCATATTTCTTTTCTATATTATTTACTTTCTTATATATATGGTCGGTTATATTATCTATTTATCTATTTATTATCTGAAATATACGCTTTTGGTATATTATATTATTATATTTTATTATTTTACCTTTTATATTATTATTTTAATTGCTGTTTAATTTTGAATTAAATATTTTATGATAAATAATTATTATGCTTATAATATTGATTTTTGCGATTTATGAGTTAAAATGCCTAGATTATAATCTAAAACTTGAATTAGAAATATTAATGAATAACATAGAGGATCTTAAGAAACAACAATAATTGATGAGACAAGATTATACATTAATGATGACCAAATATCATATATATCAAAGTAGACAAGTGGCAATAGAATATCTAGAAACTGACTATACTTTTTTAAGAAAAGAAATTAAAAATATAAGAAATCATTTAAGGATTCTTGCTTTATAATAATAAAAAAATAAAAAAGTAAGAAATCACTAATACAGATTTTTATAAAGATAACCCATAACTAAAGAAGATGAAGTATATTGAGAAGCTTGTATTGATAAGCCATGAAAAATCGATGGTCAGCTCGTTTATGTCAGAAGGCTTTAAGGATAGTCCCGGTAGTGTTCTATCAAGTTCTTAATCTACTTATTTCTCTTTAGATATAAGAAATCTTTACTTAAAAACTTGTCTCAATGAATTTTTTATTCAGACCTATGGAACCCACTAATATTATTCCCACGGAACCTAATAACATCAACCAAGAAGATTACAGTATAATAGATATAGAAAGAAATCTACAAGACTAGACAATTCCTAATGATCTAAAAAATCAAATATACAAACATTCTACTTTTTCTTCTAAATTATCATTTCTTACAAATTATACAATTAAAATCGTAGAAAAAACTATTAGTTTAAATAATGATTATGAATCGTTACAACTATTAACAAAAGAAGCAATTAATCATCACAAAGAACATAAATATTTTTTTCATATATATTGGATTAGTACAAGTAGCTATAAAACCACTTACTAGAAGTAGATTAAACACTTCAGTATTACTTTGTTTAAGAGACGAAAGACACTATAATTTTCATGATTCATTACTTGGAATGGTAGAATCAAGCCTGCTTGAAGGACTAGTTTATTTTAACTGTTATCCCAATTATTCCTTTTCATTATTCGATGCTAATATTTTACACGCTTTAATATTAAATATTAAAACAAATGGTTATCAAATGATGAAAAGATCACATCCTTTAACAGTAGTTTATAGGATCCATTATAAATTAATAAAAACAACATTAGAAGCACAAGCTCTTATTACCAGTCCAAAAGGATATACATTATTATTACAATCTAGTACATAAAATTCTAGTATACAAATTCATAAACAAATCAATTGGAATCAAATTATACTTTCAAATGAATGACAATTAGATAACATTATCTCATTACCTAAAATATAAAATAATTCAAATGATGATCTTGAATATATAGATAAAAAAGTAGACGAAATAGTCTAAATAGTTTTTCAACCTTTTAGAAGATTTTTTTCACATTATTTTTTTCTAACACTCTCTAGTTATCAAACACCCAGATCTGCTCTTACATCAATATCTCGGAATAGATCTCAAAATTTTGACACCAAATCTTTTGACACTAGAGCCCAGAATCTTGACACACAGATTCGAAGAATTATTCCCGAAAATATTATTGATACACCAGTATATATTGTTAGCCATCCTGATAAAACATCCATCTCTCATAATCGTGGAAAAGAACCTTCTTCTCCAACGTATTCACAAGTAGTTGGAGATGATGCCAAAATATATATCCTAAATAAATAAGAATTTAAAATTAACAAAGAATACCTCAAACAAGATTATATGAAAGAAGAAAATAGTTACAAAAGAATAATATTTTTCTCAACCTTTACAAAAATAGAAATAGATTTTATTCAAAAAAAAATATTATGAAGATTTAAAGAAAATACAGATTAATATACATTTCTTTACATGGTTTGATATATATAAATCAAATAAATTATCTACCATAAATAGGACTACTAACTAATAGATTAAAGGAGAAAATAATCAAACTATTTATGAGGAATATACCCATTTTGAAGGTATCAAGTTCAATCAAAGAAATACTCAAATTTTGGCTTCACCAATAAAAAAACATAATATTACAAATACTGATAAAAATCTTAAAAATATAATCTAACAAAACAATTATACCAATTTATATCTAAAAACTATGGATAAACAATTAGAAAGAATTGAATCCCAAATATCTCCTATAAAACTCACTATTAAATAAGAAAAAGAAACATCTTTGTTTGTTCCCCATGAGATTCTATCTCATTCAAAAACTATTTTTTCCAAAAACAAAAATGATTTATTAGAACAAATATCTAGTAAATTAGAAAAATTAACTATTAGTAATGTTACATTTGTGACGCCCCCAAATTCCGCTTGGGATCAGACGAACATTTGAAGCGTCGAGACATGCAACACAAGGCTGCTTGCCCCCGTTCATGACATATAAGATGCAATATTCCTAACATGGATCTAGCATTATGCAATATTCGCAGCGAATAATTTTTTTCTTTAGCAATACTATGCACCAAACTGAAATATCCCAAATACTTAAAACATATTTCATACATAATGACATACTTACAAACTGATATCACAACACTAATCCAACATAGTTGTGATCAAAAGAGTGCTGGAGATTGAACTCCACAAATACAAATAGTAATCTGATGTAACTACTGTATTAACACCTACGTCGCATCGTCGCTTAGTCGACTGTTTCCAGTTGGTCAATTCTTGATTCTCCTTCAGATCCTGTAATAAGATCTACCATTCGGAGGGAATGATAGTTGGAACTACCACAATGAATCTTAGCAAGTTAACAGGAAACTTTCACATAGGTTAATGATGCATGTATGACAGTAAAAGGATGAATACATAATCAAATCAATAGAAAACATAACATATCCTGGCATAACATGACATGAAATAATAGGCATAACATAACTTGACATAACATGCCATGAGCTGACATAACTTGAACTGGAACTTAAACTTAACTTGACGTGACATGACATGTATGTGAACTTAAAACATAACATGGACTTGAAACATAGCATGAGAATGAACATGCATAATTTGAACATGAACTTGAACATAACATGAACCTCAGCATGACATAACATAAATGTGAACTTGGAACATAACGTGAACGTGAACATAACATAACATAACATGAACTTGAAATATATTCTTGTCTCAGGGGATTACCATGATTGCTTGAACGTAAATTTGAACATAACCTAACATGAAACATGACTTGAACGTGAAACACATGAACTTAGAATCTTATTCAATAGACGTAATCATTAAAGTGACCATACGGGTGCTACATAGGTCCCCTTGAGCCGTGTGTCCCTGTCGATTACCGCATCACATCACAGGTTTCTATACCAGCTGTGAGTGTGTTAATACGTACTCCACAGTTGTTGTGGCTCCACGTATTCTACGTGTCACAATTGCTGTGTCTCACGTAGTGTATGCTCCACAGTTGTTGTGGCCCCATACTTCATACTCCACAATTGTTGTGGCCCATGACTTATTTGTTTGCGCCACACTTACTGTGGACACACGTAACATAATGTGTGGCTCCATCGGTGTTAGTGTCTGGCGTGCTCTGGTGACCAGTTAATTAGGTCTCATTCGCAACCTGTTGACTGTACTTCGTCAATTCAGTGAATTTCACACATATTTAGACACTCCAGCGTGAACAAAGGAGTTCCATTAGGATATTACCCCATCCTAGCGCTTAGGGTCGTGATTGACATGAATAACTTAACTGGCAGACATGACATTTCGTAACGTGACGTAACATGAACATGACATAAACGTGACATAAAAGACAGAAATCCTAACGTAGCGTAACGTGACATGAACGTAAGACGACATACATGACATACTTTGAAACATAAATGTAACATACAACATTTCATAACATGGCATACATGTAACAGGCAACATTTCGTAACATAGCATACCATGTAACAAACAACATTTCTTAACATGGCGTAACATGTGACAATGAATATTACGTGACATGAAATACATGTAACATATGACATACTTAACATGACATTATTGCAATGTATATTAACGTATAGCAATACGTGAAAGAATATCTTGTTAATGAATAATTCATGACAGAATAAATTCTGTGTAACAGATAAATATGTAATGACTTGGCATGGCACATATGATACCATGCATACATAAAATTTAGTTCCCTTACTTATCACTCATACACATTAAACTAATAGTAAGTTAAAAGCTAACTTACCTCGATTTTCGAGCTTCGAGACAAAACTCAAGTGCGATCATGAGAAACTGAATGTAGTGATTTCTAAAAGTTAGAACTTAATCACTAACAATTAGGAATATGAAAAAATATTAACTTAGAGTAAAATAACCATTTTAACCTCTACATGTGGAAAAATGACCAATTTACCCCTAACTTAAGGATGTTGCATCCTAACTCCAAAAATCACCAAAATCTACATACCTTATGTAAATTTTGTCCTAAGCTCAAATATCAATTCAGAAAAATTTAAAACTAAACACAACTATTAAAACTCTATAGGGCCAAAACTTACAAAGGCTATTTTCTTTGATTTTTATTGTAATTCTTTCAAATTTCAAAACTCATGATTAAACCAAAAATTTTTCTTCTATTATACTCATAACATATTCCTAAGAATAATCATGCTTTGAATCATTAACAAAAGTCATCAAAATCACTAAAACCATACTTGAACTTTTTGGTTTTTCTTCTAAGTTCAAAACAGATTTTTTTTTTTTGTTTTGTTTCTAACTTGTTTTGATCAACATCTTAATCCATGACTTATAAAGATGTGATCTCTAAACCAAAACATCACATAGTTTAGAAAGGTGTCCTAAAATAGATCCTAGCATCAAACTCAAGATCACATGGTTAAACATCACCAAAAACATAAATTTAGCCAAGAACATCATCACTTTGGCCTAATCGAATATCTCCTTACATAAAATTTCCTATCTTCGAAACTAACATCAAATATCCTCAAAATAAAATTCTAACATGTATATAAGAGGCTTAGGATCTTCCAATAAAAATATCAAAACCATTGGAATAAGATTAAACCATAAAAGATTTAAACTTTCTCAAAATAGAAACTGTTTTTTCTCTTCCAGTTTCTAAGTTTCTAGATCTAAGAAAATATTTCTCCAAAACTCTTAATCATGAAACAAATTCTCAACCAATAATCATATACACATGTTAACAGTACTCCATAAAAATTTCAGGCCAATATCTAATCATTAGCTTGGTCAAAAACTCCAAAAAAGAACACACTCTCCAATTTATTGCCCAGAATGACATTTTTAGGTTATAAATAACTTTTTAACAATCAAATGATCTCCAAAGGGAACAAATAAGATATCCACGTAAACTAGACTCTGAAAGAACCAACTTTTATAAGGAAACTTGGTGAGAAAACACTTACAAAAGTTTCGAAATAGGCGTTCAAAAGAAAAATTGCTTGAGAGTGTCTTTTATGTTCTATGAAGGAAAAGTGTAAAGGATGGTTGCTTTTCATGGGAAGTGGAATTGAGAGCCTCTTACACAAGTTATGGAAAGTGATAGGACTGAAGGAAATGTTGAGTGTTGGCCTTTTCTTCTCATAAAAATCAGTCCAATATCTTTTCTCAAGGTAGAGTGTAAGAGTGAAAGAGTGAGGTGGCCCTTTAGCTTTGTACTTCAGGAACCTTCTAGGCCCTTCTTGTAAAGATCTGGCCAGCCATGTGGGGGTACAAAACTTAGCCATGAAGCAATCCTATGGTGACCAAATTCGTGGGCCATAATGGGCCTAAACCGAATGAGCCTAAATTTTGGGGTTTAAAGAGGGTTCAGGTTGCTATCAAGCCCAAATCCAGTATCACTTAGCCCAATCAATTTTTCAAGGTTAACAAGGTTGGATAATGATGTTCTAACACAAATTTGAAGGATTAATAACATGTAGAAGTGATTTAATCAAGTGATTAAACACAATGCTAGAAATCGGATTAGAAAATGTTTAGAGGCCAAATTTAGGGTTTTGAGGAAACCATTTAGGGTTCCGATGTCAACAATGCTTTTGGGATTTCAATTGGATTCTCACCATTTAGGGTTTTACTAGGATTGAAGCCCTCTTTGATCTGACACAATTTGGTTGAGCAGATGAAACAAAGTTTTGCTTAAGTGGCATGATTTCACACATTGATTCCTTCAAATCCATCAAACGCTCCTCATGGTGCCAAGTGTTTAATAATATTCACTAAGTGTGGCTAAGATCTTGCGAAGTATCCAAATAAAATTTCTCTAATCTAATTTAGACATTCCATACTGTGGTTTTAAAACACTGCAATTGGTGCGCTTATCGAAGTTATTATTCACTCTGAAAAAGTGAATCATAAACTTAGCACTAAAAATTCATAAATATTCATATTAACCTACAGTGAAAATCGTTTACCGAAATTCAACCTCGAAGTGCCTCTAAAAATAATTTCATAGTTTTAAACAGTTGTTTCGTCCAAAAATATGAAAATAAACTTATTGCGCCATAAAATCCTAAATAATCCACTGAGTCTAATGGCGTAGACCATAATGCATTCTGACACTTCTAACCGCCTCAAATAAATAAAACTCATATTTCTAGCACCATAGTGAGTAATAACGCTGACTATGTTGACAGACTAAAACCTATACGATTGGTCGATTCGTAAAAACTTATGGGGTTTTCACGAGATTCCTAAAGTCAATAGAAATTCCACCAATAAATTTCTAGTGGGCTGTTACAAGATCTACCTCAAAACAATTTCATATTAATGTATTAAGTAAGACAGACTCACATGTATTATCTGACTCTGAAATTAGTAATATTGAAAACCAATTTAAAAATCTAGATTTACAAATAAATAAGATTAGAGGAGATCATGTTAATAGGTTTTCAGTTAGAGATTCTAAATATCATGTTTCCATTACTCGAAATTTGTATCCTAGGTCTACTCCACCGGATATGCAATTCGAGGAAATAGAATATATAGTAAGATCTGCTTTCGCACTAGATGTATTATATGAATGGAATATAGACGGATTATCCGAGTATGAAATATTAAATCATTTCCAAGAAATGATTATGATTGCTAACGTATATAAAAACAATGGAAAAACTGATCACCAAGTAGCACATATTATTGTCACAGGATTTACTGGCAAATTAAAATGTTGGTGGGATCACTATCTTTCATATGAAGAAAGATCACGAATATTAACTGCATATAAATATGATGAAAACATGCAAGTGATTAAAATAGAAAATGATTTACCTTTAGAAGATGCTTTAAATACATTAATATATGCATTAACTAAACACTTTATTGGTGATCCGATACAATTCAAAGAAAGAACTAGTAATTTATTGATTAATTGAAAATGCCCTCAATTATCTGATTTTTCGTCAGTATAAAAATGTATTTCTAACTAAAGTTATGATCAGAAATGATTGCCAACAGCCATACTGGAACGAAAAGTTCATAACCAGACTTTCATATACTTCGTCCAAAAGGTACGAGAATCATTATTAAAATTAGATTGTATTATTGACTTTCATAATCTCACATATGGTGATATAATTAGTAATGTTAATAGAACTAGATTAACTATGTGGAATGATTTAAGATTAAAAAAACAAATGGAGAAAGAAAAGAAATTTGTTAGAAAAGAATTAGGTACATTTTGTGAACCATTTGATTATACTTCACTATTAGCCCCTTAAAAAAAACACAAAAAGGGAAAAAGAGTTTATAAGAAATATTCTAACAAAAAATGAAAATACAAAAAACTCTATAAAAAGATAAAAGATAAACAAACATATAATAAACTACTAAAAGTCCTAAAAAGACTAATAAAAAGCAAAAAAACAAATTGTTTGTTATAAATATAGAAAAGTTGGACATTATAAATCAAATTGTAAAGTCAAATAACAGATTAATGAATTGGATATATTTGAAACATTGAAAGATAAATTATTAGACATTTTTATAATACATTCAAGTGAATAGGAAGATAGTTCTTTTTCTTCAGAAGAAATCTATCAATTAAAATAATCAAGTTTTTTAGAGCCCTCTTCTGATAGTGAATCCAAAGAAGATGAAGTACATATTTGTAATTGTCTAAATAAGGATAATTGTATCTATAACAAAACTATTAATGTATTTTCAAAACAAGAAGATATTATATTAGAATGAATAGATAAAATTAGTAACCCTCAAGAAAAAAAAAAGTTTACTTAGAAAAGTTAAAAGATACTTTTAATAATCAAAATACTTCTGTAACGCCATCCTCAAAACCTTACAATTTTTCAGAAATAATAGGAAGATTTAAAACTAACAAACAGAAAATTACTCTACAAGATATACAACAAGAAATCAACAAGATAAAACAGGAGATTGGAAATTTAAAAAATCAAATCTTAAATTAGAAATTTTAAATGAACAATTATTACAAGAAATTATATTATTAAAAATAGAGAAAAAAAGAAATAATTTTCATGATAAAGAACATAATAAAGAACAAGGAGAATGTTGAACTTTAGTTATAAAAGATGAAACAGATAATTTCATTAATATCCTTGATAAAATAAATTTTCAAAAATGGTATGCTGAAGTAACAATTTCAATTAATCAAAAATTTTCTTTTACTACAATTGCCCAATTAGATACAGGAGCAGATTTAAATTGTATACAAAAAGGATTAACATCTTCTAAATATTTTGAAAAAACAAAAGAAACATTATCCCAAGCCAATGCAACAAAATTAAATATAAATTGCAAATTATCCAATGCACATATCTGTAATAATAGAATTTGTTTTAAAACAACATTTATTTTAGTAAAAAATATTAATACTAAATAATATTAGGAAATCATTTTCCTACCCTACTTTATCCTTTCTCTGTAATAGAAGAATAAATTTTTACTAAAATACATAGACAAGAAATTCAATTTAAATTATTTTTTCCTCCAGTATCAAAGGAAATTAATTTTTTGAAAGAAGTCTCATTAACCAAATAAATTAATTTTTTTAACAAAAAATAGCATTAGAAGAAAAGAAAATCAGATAAGTTTCTTAAAACAAGAATTAAAATATAAAAGAATTCACGAATAATTAAAAGACCCGTTATTAACCCAAAAAATTGAAAATTTTAAAACTATAATTGAAAATGAAGTATGCTCTAACCTGTATGATACTTTCTGGAACAGAAAACAACATAAGTTGAATTATCCTATAAAAAATATTTTTCTGAGAAAAATATTTCAACCAAATCTAGACATATTCAAATTAATAATGAATTATTATAATATTGTAAAAAAGAAATTAATGATTTAAGATCAAAAGGATTAATAAGGAAAAGTAAATCACCATGGAGTTGTGCTGCCTTTTATGTTAAAAAACAAGCAGAATTATAAAGAAGAGTTTCTCGTTTGGTCTTCAATTTAAAAATCTTTAAATAAAGTATTACAATGGATTAGATACCAAATTCCTAATAGAAAAGATTTATTATTCCGACTATATGATGCTACAGTATTTTCAAAATTTGACATGAAAAGTGGCTTTTGGCAAATCCAAATTGCTGAAAAAGACCGATATAAAACAGCATTTATAGTTTGCTTTGGACATTTTGAATGGAACGTTATGCCCTTTGGATTAAATAATGCTTCTAGTGAATTTTAAAATATTATGAATAAGACATTTACCCATTTTACTGATTTTTCGATAGTTTATATAGATGATGTATTAATATTTTCTTCATCTATTGAACAACATTGAAAACATTTAAATACTTTCGTTCAAACATCAAACAAAATGGATTAGTCGAACATGAGATTTATCAATGAATTATTACATCAATTAGCAGAGCAATAGAATTTGCTGATAAATTTATAGATGAAATAAAAGATAAGCAACAACTACAAAGATTTTTATGAATCCTCAATTATGTTGTAGACTTTTATCAAAATCTCAAGCCATTATGTAAACTATTATTTAAAAGATGAAAAAAGAATCTACCTCATTTGACAGAAAAACATATGAATATTATAAAACAAATTAAGACTCATGTTAAGAAATTACCATGCTTAGAAATCACATCTCCACAAATTTTAAAATCGTTGAAACAGATGCCTCTGATATTGGATATGGAGGAATTATGAAACAAAAATTATCAACTGATTTGTAACAGATTGTTCGATTCCATTCCAAATGTTGGAATCCTGCCCAAAATAATTATAGTACTATTAAAAAAGAAATTTTAGCTATTATATAATGTATTTCTAAATTTCAAGATGATTTGTTGAATAAAATTTTTTTATTTAGAATAGATTGTAAATCAACTGAAAAAGTTTTTATTAAAGATGTGAAAAACTTGACTGCTAAGCAAATATTTGCTAGATGACAATCTATATTAAGTATTTTTTATTTTGATATTGAACATATTAAAGAAGAATCTAATTCTCTTCCTGATTTTCTATCCCGATAATTCTTACAGGGAAAATCATGTCAACTTCAAAGTCAAAAGTAAAGTCCAAATCTTCATACGCATGGCCACCATCTCCTCCCTATCCTTCACCTTGTCCTTCTGCAACTCCAAAATCATATATGGTATTGGGGTCATTACTACAAAATATTAGACCATCTTACAATTCATTTTCACCTTCACCTCTCCAAAATTACTAACATATTCTAAAGCTGTTTCTCCTTCTTCCTCATCTCCTTCTCAAATTATTAATCCTCCATTACTATCCCAATCTTCTTCATCTCCTATTATCTTCAAATCTCATCAGCACCTAGTCTTCCCCATCGAATCTGAAATCCAACATCTGTTTGACCCTAAAAAATTACTTGATGCCTTTCTTTTACCAGACTAGCATTATGTTCCGCAAAATATTAAGAAAACTTAGCATTTTTATAAATTCATATTAATAGACACCGACTCAATTATTATCTCTGAAATTCTATGTTCTCTTCAAACTCAACCTTCTCCACCTGCATTTCCAATTATTGTTTTTCATAAAGTCACCATTAAATAGGTTCTCACTCTAGAACAATTGGGAAAAAAATCCATATTTAACAAGAAAGTTTTCTCTTTCTTATGATCCGCCTTATTATGATTATTATGATTATCAGCAAGTATGGACAAAAATATTTCTGAAACAAAATAAAAATTTGCGTCATTCATGGTTTCTTCATTTTGATAAATTAGAAGAAATCAACATACTCCCATAATGGTTCTCACTATGGTGGGAATAGTACGGACCCGAACCTCTTCCCTTCCAAGAGAGTCTCCGAATTTTTACTTCACAAAATGACAGTTCACCAGAATTAAACCATTGTTCACCACTTCTACTTTTCTTTCTCAAAATAAAATTAAATTGGATTTTTAAATGAGAATACGTTATCAAACCTCATCCCTCTCTCAAATCCATTATATTTCTAGCCCGCCGAGTTTCTGTCAAATGGTGAGAAAAATACAATTATGATAATGTATTAAAGATGTTTTCAAAAGTTACTAAAACTCCAGAAGTTCTAGTTCAACGAAGTAGACTTCAAGCTCAACTAGCATCCATTACCAATAAGAAGGATTTGGAAAAATTAGCTGAAACAATGTCATAGGTTTCAGACAGTGACGATGAAGAAGAAGCATAACATCCAGCCAGATTATCTCCATTCCAGTAACCCGCATTATCACCAGCCCATCAGGCCTCACTTTCTCAACAGGCCTCTCATTCTCAAGATTACTCACCTTACCATCCAGTACAGTTGGTGGATTCTCAAGACCCGTTTCAATTGAAATTAACAAATTATGACCATCAGATTATGTGATTCTAAAAAATTACTACTTTCTCAATTAGTCAGCATGATGGACGGAAGTTGACTGGAATATTATCTCCCTAAAAGATTATTCATGTCAGATTATTGTATAAACTAGTTTACGTGTCCTGTACAGTGTTAGTTTTGTTTTTAGTGTCTGCTAATACTATTCTTGTTTTTAGTGTCGGCTGGTATTGTTTATGTATTATTAGAATTACTGTATTGTACTGTTCTAGTGCCTATATAAAGGGGTTCCCAAAGAAAGAAGGACATTCAGAATTCCTGATCTGAAATCCCTTCCTCTCTCGCCCAAACCATTCTATTCCAGTCCTCCTCACTTTGTAAATCTCCCAATCTTCTTTTTCTTATCTCTTCAATCTCCAACTCCCTTGAGAATTAGTCTCATTGTAAGTATTATATTTTTAATGAAGAAGTTTATTTCATATATCTTTCCTATATTATTTACTTCCTTATGCATATGGTAGGTTATACCGCCTGCTCTATCTGTTATCATGCATATGACCGGTTTTACCACCTATTATTTTTATTTTTATTATCTATTATTATTTATTTATCTATTTATTACATGGGATATACGCCTTTGGTATTAGAGTCATTGGTGATTATATTGTTGTATTTTATTATTTTACCTTTTATATTACTATTTTAATTAAAAGCGGCCTGATGGGCTGGTTTTCAATATTCCTTCGGGAACTCTTTTATATAGATACTAGAACAATACAATACATTAATTATAATAATATATGAACAGTACCAGCCGACATTAAAAACAAGAACAATATCAGCCGACACTAAAAACAAACTAACACATTACATGACACGTAAATTAGTTTGTACAATAATCTGACATGAATAATCTTCTGGGGAGATAATATTCTTGTCAACTTCCGTCCATCATGCTAACTAATTGAGAAAGTAGTAATTTTTTGGAATCACATAATCTGGTAGTCATAATTCGCTAATTCTAATTCAAACGGGTCTTGAGAATCCACCAGCTGTACTGGATGGTAAGGTGAGTAATCTTGAGAATGTTACTAATTTTATCTATTAATTCTAATATAATGTCTTCTTGTTTTGAAAGTATATTAATAGTTTTGTTACATATACAATTATCCTTATTTAGACAATTACAAATCTATACTTCATTTTCTTCGGATTCACTATCAGAAGATGGCTCTAAAAGACTTGATTATTTTAATTGATAGATTTCTAAGTATTTTTTATTTTGATATTGAACATATTAAAGGAGAATCTAATTCTCTTCCTGATTTTCTATTCCGAGAATTCTTACAGAGAAAATCATGTCAACTTCAAAATCAAAAGTAAAGTCTAAATTTTCTTACGCATGGCCACCATCTCCATACCATCCTCAATGTTATTCATTAATATTTATAATTCAAGTCTTAGATTATAATCTAAACATTTTAACTCATAGAAATCGCGAAAACCAGTACTATGAGCATAATAATTATCCATCATGAAGTATTTAATTCAAAATTAAACAACAATTAAAATAGCAATATAAAAGGCAAAATAATAAAATACAACAATATTGCTATTTTAATTGTTGCTTAATTTTGAATTAAATACTTTATGATGAATAATTATTATCCTCATAGTACTGATTTTCGCAATTTATATGAGTTAAGATGCCTAGATTATAATCTAAAACTTGAATTAGAAATATTAATGAATAACATAGAGGATCTTAAGAAACAATAATAATTGATGAGACAAGATTATACATTAATGATGACTAAATATTATATATATCAAAGTAGACAAGCGGTAATAGAATATCTAGAAGCTGACTGCACTTTTTTAAGAAACGAAATTAAAAGTGTAAGAAATTATTTAAGGATTCTTGTTTTATAATAATAATAAAAAAAAAACATAATACTTACAGCCTATTATTTCTATTTAATTAATATATAATTAAATAGAAATAAAAAATTATATATTAATTAAAAAAATAATGTATAAGTATTTCACGTAAAATTTTTTATAATATATATATATATATAAATATATATTTATTTATTTATCTGAAGCTTTCAGCTTTGAGACCCGTCGGGTCATACACGTGCACAAAAGATGAACAATAGTTATATTTTATAATTTCGTTGTCCTGTTTTGGAGCATTGTTAAGTGTTATCGGCAGATAAAAAGACATTAGTTTGTATAATTGGATGAGATAAAATAATTTTAGATAATAATTAAATAAAATATTATTAAAATATTAATTTATAATATTTTTAAAATTTTTAAAATTTAAAATAATTAAATTTTTTATTATATTTTATATAAAAATTTAAAAAAATTATAAAGATGAGATAAAATAAAATAAATAATTTACGTATCCAAACAATATCTTAATCTAGTGTTTGTCAGTTTCTTCCTTCACTAACAAGGAATCGTATAAGTTTAAACCAGTCAAATCAAATTTTATACAAATTATATTATTTAATAATTAATCACAATTTTATGTGAATCAAGAATTTTAAATTTTTTTTTCCACCAATCTTATAAAGCTTATCAAATAGCTTTATTTATTTAAGGTGCTATTCTCAACACAACAGTACAATCAGATGTTGGGTGCTCGTGCCGCTTGGACTTGTGATGTTGCTAGTTGCGGTGGGCGTGCCGTTTAGGCTCACGCCGGTGCTTGTGGTGGACGGCGGTAGCAGTGAAGAGACGGGTTAGGGAGAGATCAACAGAGGGGGAGGTGGCAACGCAACAACCATAGGAAGAAGAAGAAGAAAAAAAAGAAAGAAGAAGAATAAAAGAAAGCGCAAGTGGGAGACGGTAGGTTTGGATGAAATGATACCCTAAGTCTCACTTGTAGTTTTTTATTGTGTTTTTATTTTTTATGTATCTGTTGGTAGTTTTTGTTTTTAGTTATTAAAAAAAAATAGGCTATTCGACTTGGTGTCCAGCAGAGTTCCGTAATCCTCCTCCCTGAGAAAACAGAAGAGGTCAGTGCTTCTTTTCTTTAGAAGAGGGATCGTTTATTTCTGTTTTTATAGAACGCTTTCTCTATTAGGAGAAAGTTTTATATGAGTTAAGACAATGTCTGCCACAAAGGAACTTGTGTGCAGGGGTGCTCCAGAGCATAATCATAGTTTGGCTTGTAACTCGGATTTTTCCTGTATTATTAAGTCACAACTGTAATTTCAATTCATTAAATAAAATGAAATCTGTTTAAAAAAAAAAATGCCTTCCCCTTCACTGCTCATTAATCTAATGTTGTCATGTGGTCCCCTATTATTTATCATTTAATCAAGATACTTTATCATTGTATTGGCAAAATGACAAAGTTGCGCAAATAATTAAAAATATGAAATAAAGAGTGAATTAAAACTAAAAAATATATGAAAACAATAAAGGAAATAAAATGACGTTATATTCAATGTAAACAAAATAAAATGCTGTTCATATTTAAATTTTTCTTTTTTTTTAGAAAAAATGTGAAGAAGAAGAAGTTAAACCACAATTTTATAGCAAATTTTATCAATCCCCGCCCCATCAAGAAAATTTAATACACCTTTTTGTTTCTTTTTTTACAAAGGAAACAGTACTGAAAAATTCTTTCACTGGGTACGAGTATAAAAAACCTAGGTAGATTGAGTATTGAATTTAATCCAACGATTGCTTCCAAAAGTTTGGTTAGTTTTTATAGGATTGGTTTTGAATTGGATTGTAGGGGGATTTTCCTGCCGGGCGAGCCCATTGGAATTCGGTCCTATAAAAATCGGCCCAAGGGTATCCTCGCCCAAAGGGAATAGGGGGTCTACCAAGGAGGGGCGCCGAATGGACTTCAAGACTAATCAGTCTAACATTCCACATCTGACTTCAGAGCCTAGGGACCTGCACAGAGCATAACGGAAAACACGAAGAGCCTTTGATCTGGTGGTGCCAGACCATCTACAGAACATATGGCTTGGACAGGGTCAGGAAACCACGTCTCATTAATGGCGTTACTGCTAAGTTACACGCCACATTTATGAAACTGACGCAAAGCCACTCCTTATTAAAGGAGGTCTGACAACAGACGTAGGAGAAAAGGCACAGACTTTGTGGAGGAAAATACCATTGACGCATTTCCCAGACCATGGTATAAATAGCCAATTCCATGTACCAAAAGTCTCTCTCGAATCCCTAGACTACTTCACTTATTTACAAATTCTCAAGAATATTTACTAACTTTGGCATTAGAGGTTACCCGGCCTCTAAGCCGTCCTCTCATAGTTGTAGTCTTCTCTACCTTTTGCAGGGCTCGTTTTCGAAAACCTGAGTTGTTAGAGCTTGACCCAAAGGTACGAAACACGATGTTAGCAGTGACACCGTCTATGGGATCGTAATAGGTCTTGCGTGTGTTTCGTGCACTCAAGGCAGCCCGTTCTCGGCAATTCAAAGATTCACCAAAGCTATTTGAGATATGGAAATAGGCCAGGCACAGAGCCGGGAGCACAAGAATGAAAGGCCGCGATGGGAGATGGCTATGCATACGCAGATGGAGTACTGCCTACAATAGAGGATATCGGCGCTCTACCGCCAACCCCAAATCGCGCGAATGTTATAAGCAAAGTTCGAGATGAGTAGGAGGTCCAGAAGGCCAAGCCAATTGGATCACTAGAACTTGTCACCCTCCATCCAAATTGACCAGAAGCTATGGTGATGATTAGCAGTGAAATGACGTCAGAAGCTTGAGACACTATGCAACAACTCCTCGCTGAACATCTGGATGTGTTCGCATGGAACCATGGGGACATGCCCAGGATAGCGCCTGAAATCATACAACACGGCTTAAGTGTGGATCCAAAAGTCAGAGGGGTAAGGTAGAAGCGCCAGAGCGTCAGTGTGGAAAAGAATGCCGCCATAATTGAGGAGGTAGACCGACTGCTGGGGGTGGGGTTCATCCGAGTAGCTCACTACCCAGAGTGGCTATCTAATGTAGTGAGCGTGAAGAAGCTAGTGGCAAATGAAGAATGTGCATCGACTTCATTGACCTCAACAAAACTTGTCCAAAGGACAGCTTCTCGCTTCCTCACATTGACTTCATTGTCAACTCGACGGCGGGTCATGGATGCCTACTCTGGATATAACCAGATCCATATGAAGCTCGAACATGAGGAGAAGATTTCGTTCATCATAGACCGAGGCTTGTACTGCTACACGACGATGCCCTTTGGTCTCAAGAATGCAGAGGCCACCAATCAACAGTTGGTCAACCATATGTTCAAAGACCAGATAGGAAGGAATATGGAGGTCTATGTGGACGACCTGTTAGTCAAGATTAAGACCTTAGAACAACACTTGAAAGAATTAAGAGAAGCTTTTGCGATACTGTGACAGTACTAATTGAAGCTGAACTAGGCAAAGTGTGCTTTTAGTGTTAGGTTGGAAATTTTTTTAGGATTCATGGTATCCGAACGAGGTTTCGAAGTCAATCTCGAGAAGGTGAAAGCCATCCTCAGCATGGCCCCACCGCGAAATATAAACAAAGTGCAAAGGTTGACTATGCGATTGGCTGCCTTTAACATATTCATCTCAAGATCAACCGAAAAATGCCTACTGTTCTTCAAAGTCTTGCTGAAAGCGAAGACGTGGGACGACGAGTGCGACTAGGCATTCGAAGCCCTTAAGAAGTACCTTAGGAGCCTGTTGCTCCTTAGTCAACCCTGGTGCGGAGAAACATTGACTGTACTTGGCCGTCTCTCCCCCCCAGGCGGCTTCTTCAGCATTAGTACGTGAGGAGGAGGGGATCCAAAAGCCGGTCTACTACATCAATCGGACATATAGGGGAGCTAAAACCCGGTACCCACGCATAGAGCAGTTAGCTTTTCATTAGTAGTAACCATGCGAAAGTTGCACCCATACTTTCAAGCTCACCTGGTGCGAGTCCTCAAAGAGACTCATTTGAAGAAGGAATGTATTACAATGACCAGACACCTCAGGATGCCTTATGAATTGGGTGGTAGAGTTGAGCGACTTCAATATTGATTACGTGCCTTGAAACACCATAAAGGGGCAGGTGTTAGCAGACTTTGTCATTGAGTTCACTGGGTTCCCAGCAGAGGACAATGGTGTGCATCCTGTAAGTCCTGACAAGTATTCGTTGACGGCGTCTTGTCAGGCTGGAGAGGGAGTGAGAGTGCACATCGTGGCACTTGAAGGAGAAAAACACAATTATGCCATTAAGTTGGCGTTCAAAACAACAAATAATGAAGTAGAGTATGAAGCGTTGCTTTTAGGATTACAGGTAGCCAGAGCTCTGGGGGCTACCAAAATCAAAGTTTGGGCTAATTTTCAAGTGGTAGTAAATCAAGTGTGGGGGGAGTTTTTTGTGAATAGTAAAAAGTTAAGGAGATATCTGGCATTGGTAGAGGCTAGCGCCCTCACTTCAAATACTTCCGAATTCAGCAAGTGTCGAGGACGGAGAATCAGAAGGTAGGCAAGCTGGCACAAGTAGCATTCGGATAGAACAAACTCCCCCTGCTAGAAAATATGGTGGTTAGAACAGTGAAAGTACCCGCTTCGAAGTCGAGGTAATGGAAATACAAACTGGGACCCCAGACCGGGCAAGGGACATAATCAAGTACTTGGAAACCAACGAGGAATGCTATGTAATGATCGAAGGAGTCCTATACCGATGGGTTCACTCGGCACTTCTCTTAAGGTGCATCTCCTCGAAGGAGGTGAAATAAATGTTAGCAGAAATACACGAGTGAGTTTGCAGGAACCATTCAGGAGGACGGGCGCTAGCCAGAAAGGTGATGAGGGCGGATTATTACTAGCCTCAAGCCCTGCGAGATGCCAAGGATTATGCATGGAAGTGTCGGAAGTGCCAGGAATACGCCTGAATTCTCCATTGCCCACCAGAGAGGTTGATGTCGATCACATTGCCTTGGCCTTTTGCCCAGTGGAGAGTCGATTTAGTTGGCTCGCTTCCCCTAGGCAAAGGAGGAGTCAAATTCGTGGTACTAGTCGTGGGTTACTTCACCAAATGGGTCAAAACTGAGGCCTTAGCCACTATCACTACGAGCAATACCACGCAATTCCTATGGAGGTTAGTGGTTTGCAGATACTGCGTCCCACACACCATCATCTTGGACAACGGAAGACTGTTCGATTCCGATCACTACCAAAATTGGTGTCGAGAATTGGGAGTTGAGTTTCGATACTCGTCCTCAGGGCATCCTCAGTCTAATGGGTAAGTCGAGACAACCAACAAGAGGTTGATGAAAATGCTCAAAAAGCGACTTGAAGACAGAAAGGGAGAGTGGGTGGAGGAGCTCCTTGCCGTGCTATGGGCGTATCGGGTCACGGTGAAGACACCAACCGGGGAAACTCCCTTCACCCTCACGTATGGTCACTAGGCAATGTTGCCAGTAGAAATTGGACTCTCCATGTACAGGGTTCAACACTTTGAGCAAGAACCCAATAATGAACTACTAGAAGAACAACTAGACCTATTGGAAGAAGTCTGGCTGGAAGCTCAGATAAAGGTCGCATCTAGCAAGAGAAGGGCCAGGAGGTGATGTGCAGCCTAGAAAATTCAAAGTCAAGGAACTAGTACTCAAGGAAACAAGAACTACAATGCGAGATGAAGGAAAGCTAGGCCCCTGGTGGAAGGGCCCCTACGTGGTCATTGCCACAAATTGATTGGGCTCTATCGCCTCAAAGACTCCCACGGAAACAAACTGCTACACCCGTGGAATGCCGAGCATCTGTGTAAATATTACTGCTAAACCAGTTTCTTATCATAACTTCTGTATGTCCCCATGCACCTGCTACAAGCCTTAATAAAAAATATTTATGTATTGTTCAACGACTAATTTCCGGAACATAACATAACGCACCAAGTGAGCCCTCAATCGAATAAATTGGTCTACCCTGTCAGCAAAGTCAACTTCAATAAACAAAAACTCCAACAACTTACGTCCCTGCGAGATAAAAGGGAAAGGTAGGCCCATAAGGTTGCCTTATCCCTCTTACAGAGGAGTGTGGGTCGATCCTCGATCACTCGAAGACAAAGGCTTACTTTCCTTGTAAGCGTCTATGGGTGGCAGCGAGTTCAGTAGCAAACTGCCCGAATGATTTCATTCCTCGCAGGGTACGCATATCTCCAGGTGTCCCTCTCAAGTACCAGAATCCCCCAATTAACTCAATCGTTGCAAGGTATATCTGCTAATACGATGTGCAAAATTAATGGCTCCAAAACGCGAGGTCAAGATGTAGAAATTGAAGGGATGCCATTCAATGCAGACGCGTAACTAACGTCGTGTTGCCACGTATGCGAAATGCGGGTGGTTGATCAACGTACGACAAGGAGGGCTGGGAATTTGGCAGAACATGGAGGGTCCAAAGAAAGAGGAATTGGCGAGATAATTGTAGGGGGATTTTCTTGCTAGGTGATGCCCATTCGACTTCAGCCTTATAAAAACCGACCCAAGGGTATCCTTACCAACATAGGGAATATGGGGTCTACCAAGGAGTGGTGCCGAATGGACGACAAGACTAATCAGTCTGACATTCCATGACCAACTTCAGAGCCTAGGGACCTGCATAGAGCGCAATGGAAAATGCGGAGAGACCTTGATCTGGTGGTGCCAGACCATTTACGGAGCATATGGCTTGGATAGGGTCAGGAAACCACTTCACATTAATGGCGTTACTGCTAAGTTACATGTCACGTTTATGAAACCGACTCAAAGTCACGCCGCATTAAAGGAGGTCTGACAGCAGATGCAGGAGAAAAGGCACAGACTTTTTGGAGGAAACTAGCATTGACGTCTTCCCCAGACCACGGTATAAATTGCCAATTCAATGTACCAAAAAGCTCTCTCAGATCCCTAGATTCCTTCACTTATTTACAAACTCCTAAGAATATTTATTAACTTTGGCATTGGAGGTTACTCGGCCCCTAGGCCGACCTCTCATAGCTGCAGTCTTCTCTACCTTTTGTAGGGCATATTTTCGAAGATATGAGTTGTTGGAACTTGACTTAAAGGTGTGCCAAACAAGACGTTAATATCAATATTAAACTAAAATTTAAATTTTTACGTTGACATATATTTCAATTAATTCCTTTGGTTGCACCGACAGTCTAAATTGTGACATCTATAATGCACCAACCATGTTGGTGGAATGTATGATTGTTAGTGTCTTGGACAAAAGAATTAACGAGTTTGAGTTCATAAAAATAAGAACATATGGGACAAAATGAGTAATTAACATGTACGCCAATCCTAAAACTCATACAAAAATTCTATATATAACCGTCATGCGTCTCCGTTGCGGCATCGCATCCCACGTGGCAAAAATAAAAACGGCATTGTTTTGTAACACTGCAGCTTGAAGATAGAAGGGCCTCTTGTCTCCCCCATTTCGCCCCACATTTTGTCTTTCTATTTTCATCTTCTTTTTCTCCCTTGTGTCACGATTACCCTTCGTCTTCTAGAAAGCTGCAGATCCACCCACAAATTCTTGTCGAGCTTGCGTAACAGATAACATAACCTGATGCGATTTTCCCATCTCACAATCTTCGAGCCAGTCTTTGGGCCAAGTCCTAGAACAGAAGATGGCTTGTTCAAAGATAATATAATCCTTTTGATGAGCTTTTCTGGTATGCATGCGCATTATTCATCAGGCTTGGTCAAAGATAATATAATCCTTTTGATGAGTTTTTCTGGCATGGCATGGCATGCGCATTATCCATGGTTTTATTGAACTTTTTTTTTTCCCCCCATTTTTGGCTATTTCAGCACCCTCTTCTAATTTTACTTCTTGAGCTTCCAATATTATGGAATTCGAACCCATATCGAACCAAACTACTCTCAAAAGTTCAATTCCTCTTCCGAACTAAAATTTTTCTCAAGATATTGAAAACAATAAAAATGACATAAATATACGTATTAAACTTTAAGAAGAAAGTATTTCAGTTCCCTAAAAGACCGATTAACTCAGCATGGTTTCCTCTATTCGTGATCTTGCTGATTTTGAAAAAAAAAAAGCATCATTCAACTGCTAATAAACCAGAGAAGAGAGAAATTGAGAGAGAGTTTTGTTGGACTAGCAGCAAGTTATGCAATTCTTGAGACAGAGAGAAGAAAAGTGTAACTCCCTAAACCCGGGTGGCTTGGAGAATTACTACATGTCACTTAAAAACATGTCTCCTAACATATCTAAAAATCTCCAAAAAGACTTCATAAACAAAATCAATCTCATATCTTCTATATAAACACATTACAAACTTCACATAATCATTACTGCAATAATAATAAATCAAGGGCTCCACAATCTTCCGGTAGTGATAACATACCAAACTGATAAAACCATAAGTCCTACTAAACCAAAACATAATTAAATCTTAACGTAATAAACTGATACATCTTAAGTCTGAATAGAATCTAAATGTCAAAAAGAACTTCAAACTCTTATTCTAACAATGGTACCCTTAGGTACTCGACCTTTTATCCATATCTAGTCAAGCTCCGATTTCTATTCCTAATCCCCAGCTGGGTCATCAATATCATCTGAAAAATAATAAAAATAAGGGGTGAGTTATCAACAAACTCAGTAAGCAGAAAACTTATACTAGTGTGCAAACATGAGCCCTTTTTAGAAAGTTTGGTATGCAAAAGTAAAATATTTTATTTTCATATGCATATCTCAATACATATTATCAGAAAAATAAGAGTGACATTTCAATCTTTTCATAATCATAAATCATTTTCATATTCAAGAACATATTGGCATAACATAACTGAATATCTTCATCTTCTCATATCATATCGTATCATATTATATACCATGTTTAACCCCTGTAGTAGGGCTGTGATATCCCCGGTGGCCAAACCAGGCAGTATCATATTGTGAAACTTCCCATTTTTCAATCTCGGAGTCTCGAGTGTGCACACAATAAAGAATACATAAAAGACCACTTTGTTTCCAAAGTGGGTGCACTCATATCATATCATGTTGGTACCAACCATATCACGTGAACCAATATCATCATATCAGAACCATATTCAGAATCAGAACAAAACATATAAGTATGCTAAAGGTTTTTTTTTCATATTCATATCATATCAAACCACGTATTGAACATATTCATATAATTTCCATTTGATCATAAATAAACCCAAATCATTTTATATCATACGTACAAAAATTCACAGATATCATATTCGCTCTTTTGCACATTTTAGAAGCATGTCAAATATTGCTCATGTCTACACAATTCGTGTCAAAAGTATTTCTTTTCTCTTTTATACATATCTCATGAGTGAATGCAAAATATATACTGAGGTTGTTTTTCAACTATTCTTTTTAAAAATAACATGCACATTTTTACAAACCAACATTAGTTCATTTCTTTTTATGCAAATCTAGCATAGGAACCCCGCTTACCTGACTCTTATAGTATAATCTCTATGTTTTGGGCTTGTAATAAAGTCGTGTCACAATAACCTATAACAAAGAATATTTACTCACACGTTAATACCTACACTCGTAATTAACTTAGTTAAGAACATTCCATCTTCGTAAGAGAAGATAGACTAAGATTAAACTATTAAACAGTCCAAGATAGACTAAGATTAAACTATTAAACAGTCCACAAAACAAACAACTCTTGCAAACAGCAATACCCAAAAAGTCCCAATGTGTAACAGTCACTTGACCCATTCACAGACTCCATTATCGCACCAATCATAACCAATCCCCAACACTACATCAGCCACTCTCTACATCTTTCATGCAACATGAACGATAACAAGATACCCATCCAGCCACGACAATTCCCAACCACTCAACACAGCCAACCGAGTTTCATATACTTCAGCAATTCATCCATGAATATCATAACAATGCAAATATCACATCAATTTCCAAAGCTAGCGTTCGTGATTACCTTGTAGCACTTCGAAACGAGATCGTGCTACTCCACTTTCTACTGAACCCGATAGCAATACACTCCGAGGTGATAAATTCTAGATTTTTAGAAGAAAATATGGGAATGAGTGAGGAACTCAAAAACACACGAGAATAGAGAAT
The DNA here is from genome assembly GCF_001411555.2 of Juglans regia. Taxonomy (NCBI): domain Eukaryota; kingdom Viridiplantae; phylum Streptophyta; class Magnoliopsida; order Fagales; family Juglandaceae; genus Juglans; species Juglans regia. The sequence goes on along the minus strand of NC_049901.1, from coordinate 21,280,783 downwards.
TTAAAACAGAAGTTTAAAGAGAGTTTTACCTAAAATCAAAAGTGAGGGGAAACTGAAAATTTATGGGAGCCTACTAGTGTAAGCAACGTCAACCTGCAAGGCTCTTGAGGATGAAGGTGCACGACGTACTGATTTTTGAAAATAAAACCTTGTGAGTGAGAAACAGAGAGTGGTTACGCGAGGGTGAGATACATTGGATCCAACCAAGAAAAACCGAGTGTAGAAAGGAAAAAAAATGGTCTACCTATACCAAACTGAATGTTTTCCAAAACACACTGCAGTACCACATTTACACTAACAATTGCAGGAGAGTAGAAGAGCGGATGTGAGAGGAAGCGGCTGTCGAGAGAGGTCTGGTTGAGAGGAAGAGAAAAAGAAAAGAATAGAAGAAAAAATATGCAAGGAATCGTCGAATACGTGTGGGGGGTGAGTTATAGGATGAGGGAAAATCGGAATAAAGAAACTAAAGAGAGGGAGAAAGAGGGAAAATGTTGGGCTGCGGAGAGAAAGGAGGAAATAAGAAAAGTCAAGGAAAAGAAAAATTTTACATGAACGACGTCGTCCTATCCTAAGGTTAAACTCCAATTGGTCTGGGCCACGAGCTTTACAAAAAGTCTAGGCAAAGAAGAAAAGTTTGGTTTCGCTCTAATGCATCCAACCTAGCCGCAAATTTCATTTTTGGTTTCCCCTCATTTCTGCATTTTTTATTCTTTTTTTTAATATTATTGGATTGACGTGGCAGTCAGCAGTAAGCAAGTGCCGCAGCGGGGACGCATCTCGGTTGTCCCTAGAATTGCTGAAACTCAAATGATTGTTCGGGTTTGCTATTTGAATGTTGGTGCACCAGGACGCACAATTGCCAACGTCCATTTTGAACTTGTCCAAAAAAATACAAGATTTATATAGTTCAACAATGTGCTTATGTTCATAAAATTGCAGAAGATTTGATTTAGAAAAAAAATTGAATACACAATGCGTCAATATGGCAGCCATGCGAAATAAGACAATATATAAATGAGAAAGACTCTAATCACAAATGAATTACATAAAGATAATTCTAAAAACTGATGTGGCATGATGTAGTTGGTCAGATTGTAAAGTTATTTTTATTGTAAAATAAATCTAACAGATTAAATAAAACTATGTTAGTTTGTGGAATTACTTCTGTATAATATTTTTGTGGCTGTAACAGTACTCTACAAAAATATATAGTGAAACCTTTCTTAGTGGATAAACCCTAATTAGCTGGTCGGTTGAATAGCGAAGAATGGGTCTAACCCTACACTCCATGGCCCAAGTCTTACTTAGAATCCATTAAAAAAAAAAAAGAAAAAAAAAGGACAACAAATTCTTATCAAGTTTTATCAAATCGGACCGCCACAAAACTAAAGCTACCTCCACATAAAAAGCCCAACATTTCTCGCATTTGGAGACTAGTACACCCATAAATATCAACCACCTAGCTTTAAAGCTCCACCCTATAACTCATAACTCTTGCCCTCAAGGCTAGAAGACCAATTGAAATTGTGCACAATTTCAGTTTTTCAAGTGTAACATTCTTAATTAACATATTTACAGTTTTCTTGCTTCCACAAATCTTCTCAAGAATTACCTAACCATCCTTGAGAAGAAATCGAATAAAATGATATCTAATTTGAATATGTTTGGTATTGGAAATAAATGTTAGATTCTTGACATGGAATACACTCTGACTATCATTATAAAGAGTACTCTTCTCATTCTTCTTACCCAACTCCTCTAAAAAATTTTGTAACCAAATCATCTCCTTTGAGGCTTCGGATACAACAACATACTCTACTTCTACGGTAGATAGAGCAACAGTCTTTGGAAAGTTTGAACTCCAAGACACAACAGTCGTAGATAGAGCAACAGTCTTTTGCAAGTTTAAACACCAAGACACAACAGTACCACCAGAGTATATACAAAACCTATAGTACTCTTCCGGCTATAAATATCACCAGATACATCAACATCAACATAACCTTGCAACTTCAAACCAGGTCCATTAAAGCAAAGATACGTATTTGAAGAACCGACAAGCTGTATTCAGGATTTCTTTTTTCTTGGTGCCCATTTACGCCAAACCAACAAGCTTTTCACTGATCTCCCACAGCTTACGTGCTTTCTCTCGATCGCTGGCTTCTTTGGAAAGCTGGTTTTCGAATGAGGATGAATTCTTGTTCCAGCTCCAGTAAACACCTGATTTTGTCAGGCTTGGATCGCTCACTACCTGAACAACCAAAGTTCCATTTAGTCTGTGTCCAAATTAGCATGTCATTTCTTCAGGTGCAGATGCATGCAATTAAACAGATCAGTATGTAAATATGAATGTGCGTATTCATCTTTGCATATTGTAGATTTCATGCGACCTGTGCAAGTCTTTTCCCAGCCTCCTCTTCGGAAACATAGCCTTTGGTAATGTACTTCTGAAAAGGTGGGAATAGAAGCCTGAACAGGGGAATATGCTCCCTAAACAAGCCTGTCGTAGCAATGCAACCAGGGTAGAGAGAAGCGAAGGTGATTCCTGTCTCCTCATGGTAGCGCCTATGGAATTCTTGCATGGTGAGCATGTTGCAGACTTTACTGTCTTTGTAGGCCTTGGCACCATCGAAATCTCCTCCATCTATCATTGGCGAGCTGTTTATGCCATTCAAGCCTCCTGCAAGACCTCTTAGATCTCCAAGGTTTGCCTTTGGTGGTACATTCCCAGCCAAGGTGTTTGTGTTACCTAGAATTTCATCCATAATGAATTCACATTTAAAAATATGTATCTTTTCATTATGAATATTTTTCTTAAATTGTTTCCATCAAATGTCTAGACTATGCTGGACCATTTTGTTCAAGATACGATCCTTATATCATGTTTATTCCATTAGTTAACTAGTCACCTAGGAATTCCACAAGTATATTCCTTTGCACATAAAATAGCGATATCTCCCTGATATGCATTGCTTTCAACATTTGAGTTTCTTCAAGATCTTAAAAAGTATTACCAGATTTTGATGTGAAAACTAACTTAGAAAGTTTAAATTCTCTCCTTTTAGCTTATTAAGGTTTGATTGAGAAATGCCGCATCAAACTTACGTGGAGTTCATATTGTGGAATGCATGTTACTACCTGTAATGGAGCCAACAATGATGAGACGCTTGAATGGGTAATCTGATTGCTTTATGTTGTCAAGCAGAAGCCGAGCAAGGAGGAAGTGCCCAAGATGGTTTGTCCCCACACTCAGTTCAAACCCCTCAGCCGAGAAAGATGGCTCCTTAGCTGTGGGTTGGTAAACAGCAGCATTGCAAACCAGAACATCAATTGGCATGGCCAAACCACGGAGGTTATCTACAAATTGCCGAACACTGTCAAGGGAGGCAAGATCAAGATGCATAACAGAATAGTTTTCCTTGGTAATGCCGACTGATTTGGCAGCTCTCTCAGCCTTGAGGAAATTCCTGCATGCCATAATTACGTGCCATTTCCCCGTTTCAGCTAGAGCCTTTGCTGTGGCCAGGCCCAGTCCAGAGGAGGCTCCAGTGATTATCACAGTGCCCTTTCTCAAAGTCTTCTTTGCTTCTGGTGTAGCCTGGTCGATAGCTGGAGTTGTTGTTGCTGTTTGGGATCTAATGGTCCCAACAAGAAGTTTCCTTTTTCCAACTTCCTGCAAATGAGGTCCCATTGGTTGTATCCATACAAACCCAAAACCAACAGCTTGAAATTTCTGTGTTAATTCACTGTCAAGTTTAGGGTGATTAGGGCCTTCCATGGATCACAATTTATCTTATTATGTAGTTCCCAACATTTGAATTAAAGTGTATGTTGTCGTAACAATTTAAAATGAGTATACTCCTGCAATGCCAAGGGTCATTCTTGGAATACCATAGAGGCATTTTGGTTTTTACCATTTTATCAGTAGCTGTGGGCTTAAGGAAGCGAAGCTGAAATCATATTTCCATAACATCTTCAGCACGGTTGAGTGTATTTACATCATAGAAACATGAATTCAAATTTCAAACCCATATTCTTGCATTAAATCCTAATTCCAAATTTTCCAGGCCATGATTGGAGGTTTAAGGGAAAGAAAATACTGGATTTCAAATGAGAACAAAACCCATTTTATGAAATCCCGAGTCTTTCGCTTTTGCCCAACTTTGTGGCAGTGTTCGAAACAAGGCAATGGTTTGAATTTCCAAGGTTTTCTCTCATACCCACTTTCAAATAAGAAATAGACGGCATTTTAAGCTAAATATTTCTTAGGAATAAAACCCGGAAAATTAACAGAAATTTTCAGGAAAAGAAAAAGGCAAGTGATAAATAAAGCACCTGGCTCCTAATCAGAGGACACTTGATTTCATTTTTTAAAAGGTTGGATATTGAAGCTCCAAACAGATCCGAGTCCTTGAGAGAAATATTGGACTTCCCCTGTGAAGAAGGACAACAAGAAAATTACTTTGCATGAGTCATAACAATAATAGAAGACCTGAAAGGGCCCATTTTTCTTAAGAAAACACCACAATATATGCAACAGAGGAAACGAAAACGTTTGAGAAGAAGTATACCCCCTTGTGGATGGAAATAGCAGAAGGAAGTGAAAGCGCTGCTTGAAGAGCCATGGGAGAACTGGAATGTTTTAACAGGCAACTGATATTACTTCCGTTTATCTTTCTTTCTGGTGACAGAGATAATAGTTATGGTGTTGCTGACTAACCTGCCACGTGGACATACATTATCCATATTCCAATCATGTTTCGAAATCTAGGATCATGGTTTAGCATTATTGTTGGTGCTTTCATCCATCCAGAGCCTTCTAGCAAAAACCCATGGACTTGGGCTCAAAGCTAATTCATATCTTTGTTAGTGGGCCACTCCAACACTGTTCTAATACCTATTTAAACATCGGCTAACCTACAAAGATAGTCATTGTTAATCATGTGGGAAACCTTGGACTCTAGCCAATAACATTATATAGATCGGGAGTGGGTATGTCGTCCTCTTTGCTGTAGTCTTTTGAAAAACAATAGATTTTTGTCCTATGTTAGATCCAGCATTTCATTTTGTAGATAATCAACAAGCATACACTTCTGGCTATTGTTTGAAAAAAAATTCTTCTCATCAATTACTATTTATTACTTTATACCTCACACCTTATGAAAAATATATTTATACTCTATAAAAAACACCACCATATTACAAAAAAAAATTGTTGATGTGAGATGTGAAAATGAATAATAACTAATGTATAGAATTCATCTTGTTCGAATATCTAAAGTTGCAAATTTCACTCGTTATTCTTTATTTGCATCATATTAAGGTTGGGTTTAGATGTTGAGATGAGTTGAGTTTTTTATGAATAGTAATGAGTTGAGATTGTTGAATGAGTTTGGTAGGGTCCACTTAAAATGAGTTTATGTATGTTTGGATGTTAAAATGAGTTTAGATATATTTATAAAAAGTTATAAAATAATTGGGACCCATCACTGTTAACCTGACATTTTTGTTCCCCACGCGGAGTTCACGGAGATTGTATAAAAAAAAAAATTTGTCCCACACAAACCGAGAGAGAGATGATAGCAAAAAGACAAAAAAAAAAAGAAAAAAAAAAGGAAAAATCAACTTTTGTCAGAGAAATATTGCCTCACACACGGAAATTTGAAAAGCTGTGGGCCCAACTTCTTTCATGTTTAAACTGTGTTAAGAAGAGATTCACTTGCGTTTGGATGTTGAATTCGGTCTAAAAACGAAATGAATTGAATTGAGTTGTGTATCCAAACGAAGCCTAAATGATTTTTTTTCTTGGAATGCGTGAATGGAAATCACTAGTGACTACTTCAATACAAATTTTTAGTGCTCATCATACTGTTGGAAAATATGACATAAGTTCGAAACCATTATTAACTTTCATTTTTTGTTAATTTTTCTTTTTCATGCACTCTGATATATATTTTAGAGGGTTTAATAGGACCTTAAACCCCATATTGTAACTTTAATTATAGTCCGTGAAAGAATAAGGAAAAAAAAAAAGAAAAAGGAAGCATTTGCTTGAATTCATCTCATCTTTGTACCTATGCGGTCGTATGCATAAGTAGGATTGTAGCCCTAATCATGCATACCAATGTTTTGAATACCGTACCGGTCAAGTACTGGAACGAAATATTTCGATACTAATACCATTTCGTGTATCATTTCAGGATAGTCGATATACGAATAAATTATATATAAAAATATATATAAATTATAAATAACCTAGTCTGAATTGATGGTAAAAAAATGAGCTTGTAATTTAAAAAAATGAAAAAAAAAATTAAAGGCCGAAATATCAGTCGGTACAGGCTGAAATACGGGCTGGTACGAAATATGTATAATACCTATACAATATTTGAAACACTGATGCATACTCTTTGCAGAGTCTTTCTAAGAGCCTAAAGATAAGAAAAAAGAGAGTTACGAAATATTAACAAATTTATGCACCTTTAAACTGTCGTCTTTTAAAGTCGCGCGAACTGAAAAAAATAGATCCATTACAAAATGGGTGTTAATATGGAGATAAAGTGACAATTTTAATAATTTAGTGCTTGTTTGGGATTTCAATAGGAGAAAGAGTTTTTTATAATAGCACTTTTAATTATAGAGATTTATTAAAAAATTCTACTATTAAAAAATTGTTTACTGTTAGATAAACATGAACCTGAAACCTTTTTTAAGTTAGTCATGTTGGCTTTTTTAAATGTAATATTATTTATAATAGCTTTATAACAAAGTTTCAATTTGGTACTTTTTTTAAAAGTGTATTTTCAGGTTTTTTTAAGTGCTTAAAAAAGTATTTTTTGTACATATTTAAAATTGCGGTGGGTAATATAGCTTTTAACTTTAAGGTTTATAACTTAGAACTTAACTAATAAGCTCAACTATTAAAAAAATATTTATTATTTGGTAATCATATGTTTAAAACATATTATATTTATTTGGAAACAGTTTAAGAGTACTTTTTGAAATAGAAATGACATCCATTTTTGCTTCGCTTGAGTGATCGATACAGTTTGTGTAGTAGTTTCTGTTGTCTAATCTTGTGAGGGAGACTTTGGGGGTAACAATCATTTCTAATATGTAACCAATGAGCTATGAATTTAATAGTAAGTACTGTGAGTAAGACTAGGAGCTCTACTATGCCTTAACATGGTGTCTAAACATGCTCTATCTAAAGGTAATTCTATCTTATATCCTTTAATTGTTGTTATAAGGTCTTCTATTAGTTTTCGCTTTACCTTTATTTATTTATTTATTCTGCTGCTATCCACTCAACAAATTAGGAGTAGAGCACAGTGGAACTAGGACTAGAAGTAGGATAGAGATTCCTTCGTCGATCCCCACAACCGCTAAAGGTTGCTGGAGCCAAGTTCTTTCTTCCCTACTTCCGCTGCCAAAGCTAAAAGATTAGTTGGTTTTTTAAAGATTATGACAACATTCTTGATAGTTTAAAAATTATAATTATTTAAAGTTGTATGGTCCATTGGCAGTCTTTTTTAAAATTGAAACTACATTCCGCATTATCCAGAAAAGCACGTTAGAGGAAAATCATCATAATTGATACTTTTTCTCAAACATACTTTTTAACTTATTTGAAATTAAAAAGTACTTTAATATGTAACACACAAACAACTTAATTTTATCATTCAAGAGCTTTTAAGTTTATTTAAATATTTTTTAAGTCTCCAAACCCAATCTCAAACAGACCTTTTATAAATTTACCAAACATACTATTTTTTCTTCAAAAGAGCTTTTAAGTTATTAAAAGGATTTTTTAAATCTCCAAACTCATATCTAACCTTACATTTATGTCCGGTTTGGATACAGAGGTGAGATGACCTCACTCTGTACGAAAAAATCACCTCTTATCCAAACAGTGAATGTGAGATTTCAAAGATGGTTTTAAATTTTTTCATGTAACGACAAACTATCATTACTTCCCTCAAGCCATACTCAAGCGAAGTCTCGAGCGAATAATCTGTGTAATGGTCGCTCGAGCTACAGTCAAGCGAACATCAAGTGGACATTGTGTATGGGCACCATTCAATTTTTTGGGTTGGTAATTTATTAATTACTATTATTTATAAATAAAAAGAATCATTATAAACAAAATATATTTATAAATATATTTTTTAATGGATCTCGCGATAGATTACTTATTTACATACACAAGGAAGTTTGTAACATAATTCTTTACAAATTAGCATCGCTAATTTTAGAAGGTCTATACATAGATTTATTTTAATAAATGATTGGTCCATACGTAATTTTTATAATAATAAAATTATAAAATAAAGTAATTTTATATGAGACAGAGTATAAAATAGATATATAGACAAAACATTTTCTTTACTCTATGCCGAGTTGTTGAGAACATTATAGGATAGAATTTTGCCAAAACAAAAGAGTAATTTTCAATCATCAATGGCATATGATGTTTGCATAAAATAAGTTCAAAAGCTAGGCAAAATGACTATTAGTACTTGAAAATGGAAAATGATTTTAAGCACAATATTTTTATAAAAAATATCTCATAAATATCTTTTAATTATTTCATTATTTTGTAAATAATGAAATTACGGTAGGTAATTTATAAATTACTATTACTTATTTATAAATATATTTATAAATAAAATAAGTTCAAACCAAAACTATGCAATAATTGGTGGGACGTAATCTATCAAATCTTGAAAAGTTAAAACCATCTCATTTCACTTCCAAATCCAAACACATAAAATTTTTAAAAATAATTCTATTTTATCTCAATTCAATAATTTTATTACTATTTACAAATCATCTCGACTCATCTCATCTTATTTTACTATCCAAAGGAAGTCTAGTGAGCATATTACGAAAAGAACAGAAGTTTGAAGGACCAAAAGAGAATGAAGAATATTCCACAAAACTTATTTATTTATTGGTAGTTTGAATTTGCAGACCTTGGGTTGTAGAAACCCTCAAAGTTCAAGTTTGACCAAGCTTTAAATATTTCATTAAACAATGAAATACACTAAGAACTCTCCAATTATGTGTTAGGAAAGATAAGAAAAAAAAAGAGTAAGGAAATACAATATTTATATAGTTCGGCAACGTGTTTACGTTCACAGAGTTGCAGAAGATTTTATTCAAAAAAAAGTTGAATACACAGTGAGTCAGTATTGCGGCCGTGCGAAATAATACAATATATAAATGAGAAATACTCTAGTGACAAATAAATTACACAAAGGTAATCCTGCAAACTGGTGTGGCATGATGTGCTTTGTCAGATTATGAAGTTATTTTTATTGTAAAGTAGATCTAATAAACTACATAAAACTATATCAGTTTATGAGATTACTTTTGTGCAATTTTTTTGTAGTTGTAGTAATACTCTATATAAATATATAGTGAAACCTTAATTAGTGGATAAACCCTAATTAGTGAGTCGGTTGAATAGCGAAGAATGGGTCTCCCAAGTCTTATTTAGAATCCATAGGGAAAAGTAAACAATGAATTCTTGTTGAGTTGGATTATCAAATCGGGCTGTCACAAAACTAAAGCAACCTCCTCACAAAAAGCCCAACATTTCTCCCACTTGGAGATGAGTACAACCATAATGATCAACCACTTGGCTTTGAAACCTCCACACTATAGCTCATAGCTCCTGTCCTCAGGCTAGAAAACCAACTGAAGTTGTGCACAATTTTAGTTTCTCATGTGTAACACCCTTAGTTAATATATTTACAGTTTTCTTGCTTCTACAAATCTTCTCAAGTATCAGCTGATCATCCCAAAGAAGAGATCGAATAAAATGATATCTAATTTTAATATGTTTGGTATTGAAAATAAATGCTGAATTATTGGCAAGGAATATGACACTCTGACTGTTATTGTAGAGAGTACCATTCTCATTCTTCTTACCCAACTCCTCCAAGGAATTATGTAACCAAATAATCTCCTTTGAAACTTTGGATACAGCAACATGCTCTACTTCTATGGTAGATAGAACAATAGTCTTTTACAAGTTTGAACCCCAAGACACAATAGTACCACCAGAGTATATACAAAACATGTAGTACTCTTTCTGCTATAAATATCACCAGATAGATCAATATCAACATAATCCTGCAACTTCAAACTAGGTCCATTAAAGCAAAGATACGTATCTGAAGCATCCCTCAGATACCTCAAAATCTACTTTACTGCTTCCTAATACTGTTTTCCTGAAACACTCATGTACCTACTTCCAATTCCCACTATATGGGCAATGTTTGGTCTTGTACAGACCATAGCATACGTTAGAGAGCCAATAGCTTAAGCGTAGGGTACCTTACTCATTTAATCATGCTCCTCCTCTATCTCTAGTGACTAATCCTTCCTAAATTTGAAATGACTTCCCAAAAGTGTGTCCACTGGTTTTGCTTTGTCCATATTGAACCTGCTGAGAAGTCTTTAACATACCCTGTTTGTGAAAGTCTCGATGCGCCTCTGACTCTATCTCTAATAATTCTCATGTTAAGGATTTGCTTTCAGCTCCCAAATTATTCATTTCACAAATGTTTCTCCAGATTGTTGATATCATCAATACTAGACACTAGAATGATCATATAATCCATATACAACATTAGAATGATATAGGAATTGTCAAAATACCTAACACAACAATAGTGGTTTGCCTGACATTTGGTGTACCCTGCATTGCACATGAAGTTGTCAAACTTTTTATACCACTGCCTTAGAGCTTATTTTAGTCCATACAAGCTCTTCTTCAATTTGTAAGTGAGACTTTCCTTTCCTTGTACTGTGAACCCATCTGCTAATGTCTATTGATATCTTTTTCCAAATTACCATAAAAGAAATACTGGTTTCACATCTAGCTGCTCAAGATGTAAATTCTTTATAGCCACCATTTCTAGTACCAACCTATTCATGTTGTGATTTTAACAACTGGAGAGAAACTTCAGAATAGTCAATACCTTTTTTCTACTGAAACTCTTTCACAAAAAGTTTAGTTTTATACCTATTGTTGTCATCATGCTCATTCTTTAACTGAAATACCAACTTATTGTGTAAAACATTCTTCCCTATTGGAAGTTCAGTTAGCTCTCCATCTCTGATTCACTAATAAAGAGTCCATCTCATCTTTCATTGTTGACTATCACATGCTCAAATTCTCATATTGCAAAGTTTAATAATAACTCTGCTGCTCACATCCATTAGTCAATTAATATAATTCAAAGTAGGGGTGGGCAGCAAGGCCCCACACCCTGCAGCCCCGCTCCCATTCGCCCATGTGGGGGCAGGGCCCCCCGTCCCGCATCTAGAGCCCCTAGCGGGGGTGGGTGGCGGGGATGGCCTAACCCCACCCCGCGTTTCCCCCCGGCAACATTTATATAAACATAAATATATATATTTATATATTTTAAAAATTATGTATATATAAATATATATTACAATTTGTTAGACTTGATTGGCAAATTTAAAAACTATATAATTTAAAAGCTAATACATTACAATTTATACAAAATATACACTATCAAATTTAAAAATTACATAGTTTTTAAATTATAATCATATTTATAAAATTTAAATTTATAATTTGGGTCTAAAAATGTAGTATTTTTTTCAAAGTAGATGGAGGAGGGGCAGATTGGGAATCCACCCCGCATCCCGGGGGAGGGGGACGAGGTGAAATCCCCCGCCCTATGCGGGACGGGGTGCGGGGAAAGGGTTGCCTCACCCCGTAAGAGGCAGGTAGCACCCCTAATTCAAAGTGAATGAAATTTGCTATAAAAGACCGGTAGTCCTGAAAGACCTATTGATATGAACCTGTGGGAATGAAATCCCTTAAACCCACAATTAATTTGTAAACTCACCCAAGAAATCCAAAATCAAGCCAATAGAAAATTTAGATATGTTGAGGAACTCGTTTCAAGAACATAGATTATATGAAAATCTAGACTTATTGAAGAACATGTCTCAAGAACCTAAAGTATAAAGAAGAACGCTACAAAAGTTATGATTTACATTTGATAAGTTCAAAAGTTCATTCAAGAACAAGAGGAGATAATCTCAACTCATAATAAATAAATTCATCAAATTTCATAAATTAATTAAATGAGGCTACAAATAGTATTTAAACTAAAACTTAATTAAAACCCTAGCCAAAATAAATCCACATCTTCCAAAAATACCCCTGAGTGAATAGTGCCACGGCTATAGTACTCGGCTACAGTAACTTACATGTCTTAATCCCCCAAAAACCCTAGGTTAACATAAAATCATTTCCCAAAATATCCTTAGGCTAAATACAAAGCGTTCCCAAAAGAAACCCTAGCTGCAAATTAAAACAACCCCTAAACTACCTTTAAAAACTTCTTTTGAAACCAAATATCCTCAAGCCCCCTTATTCTAGGCTAATTCCTTTAACTAATAAAATAAGCCATTTTAATAAATTAAACAAGGTCTCAATAATAACTCTAGTTCATGTCTTCCATAGCTTGTATCAAGTGAATAAAAACTGGATCTTCATAATTCAAGCTCATCTTGAATGTTGGGCTTTTGCTAGACTCGTTCCAAGTGGATTGCACCAATCTTTGCATTGTCTCCTTGATCTTCTTGGCTCTTGACTTTGTAATTGGTCCATCTGGAATTTGCAAAGGATCTTTAAGACTAGGTTCATCTTGGTGCCCATCATTACAAATAGCAACTGGAAGTATAGACAGCTCTAGATCTGACTGTGGAACAATATGAATGGATGCACTAGGCTCACTCTCTCCTTGATACTTCTGCTCTGCACCTTGATCTCAAGAAGTTCATCCAGGCTTACAAACTCATACTCGTGAGGAGTTGCATCTACAGTATTTGCTGTTGTACTACATTTGTTCTTGGACATGGCTTTCTCATAAAAATCACATTCCCACCCCTGATGATTTTTCGATTATGATCATCCCAAAATTGGAAGCCAAACAACTCATCCCCATAGCCGATAAAGTAACACATTCTCAATTTTCCATCAAGCTTGTTGCGAGCATTAGAATTAATATGAACATAGGAAACACAACAAAAAGTTTATAAGTGAGAAAGTTTCATCTATTTTCTGCTCTAAACCTCCTTGAGTAATTTACAATCTAAAGAAATTGATGGCCCATGGTTAATCAGATAAGCTGCAGTGTTAACTACATCTACCCACAATGTTTATGGTAATCTAGCATGCAACCTCATGCTCCTAGCACGTTCATTGATGGTCCTATTCATACGGTTAGCGACACCATTCTATTGTGACGTCTTAAGAATAGTCTTCCTCATTTGATACCATACGTTGCATAGTACTCCTTAAACTCTCTATCAATGTACTCTCCACCATTATCAGATCTCAAACATTTCAATTTTAAATCTATTTTAGTCTCAACCATGGCGTTCCATTTATTGAATGTTTCAAATATATCAGATTTATTTTTCAGGAAATAGACCCATACTTTTTTGCTATAGCCATCAATAAAGGTGAGGTAGTACGGAGAACCTCCAACAGATGAAATCGGGAAAGGCCCCCACAAGTCTATGTGTACAAGTTCCAGCTTTCTTGACCTGAGTACTCTACCACCCTGCAAGAAACTGACATTTTTTACTTCTCCAGAATACAACTCTCACACGTATCCAGATGAATTGATTTTAGTTATGGTAGCTTTCTCTTTGACATATGTATCTTCATCTATTTTTGTCTCATATGACCAAGCCTGCAGTGCCATAACTCTGCATTATTCTCATCTTCAATGACAACAATCATATTTCTTGATCCTGATATCATATACAGAATGTCGGTTTTCTTACCAACAAAGACCATCGTTCCTTTTGTAATATTTCATATACCACCCAAAAAAACTATTGAATTACTGTCATCATCAAGCTATTCTATAAAGATAAGGTTTTTCTTCAACTCGGGAACATGTTTGACTTTATGTAAAGTACACACATTTATGTTTGGGAGTATAACGCACATATCTCTCATTCCCACGACATCCAGTGCTTCTCTATTGGCCAAATACACCTTACCAAATTCATCAACAATATAGTTCTGCATGATTTCTCAGTGTGAAGTGGTGTGAAATGAAGCTCCTAATCTAACACCCAATCATTAGTGGGACTATGAACAGCAAGAAATAGAGCATCCTATATTTCCTCGGTCATTGTGTTTGTAGCATCATTTTCAATCTTCTTCGTATTTTTGTAATTTCTCTTGGAGTGACCCATCTTCCTCAATTCTAGCAAGTACTTTGTTGCCCAGACCTTGACTTGCTCTACCCCTATTTCTGGATTTTGATCGACCCTTATTTGAGTTCTTGTCAAGTACTCTGCCCCGAGTGTCAACATTAAGAGTAGAACCCGAACCCGATGTCTCACCAGAATCTCTCCTGCACACCTCCTCAACAAGAATCAAATATCATCATATATCAGTTTCGTTTTACCAGTAGAATTACTCACAGTCATTCTGATGGCCTCCCAACTATTAGACAATGAGGCCAAAGAGAATCAAACTCAATTTCAACATATGACAATTGATTTGCGATACTATTAAACTAGTTTAGATGTTGTGCAACAGATGTTTCAGATTGAATAACTTCTTCATCAGATGCATCTTGTTATTAGCTGACAGCTTTTCATACATGCTAGATAAGGCTGCCATATGATCCACGGTGGTCTTTTGCTTGATAATGCTGTGTGCAACTAATCTTGATAGGGTCAACTGAATGACCTCAAGAACCTGTTGATCTAATAAGTTTCAATTTGTATTTTCCATGTTGTCCGACTTCTTCCCTAATAGAGGAGGATGGAGTATTTTCTTGTAAAGATAATCCTCGATCTACATTCCCCAATACTTGAAATTCATGCCATCAAACTTCTTGATTCTGGTCATCATTTTCACTCAAACCGGGACATGGCTCTTGATACCGGTTGTTGAGAATGAAAAAAGAAAAAAGTAAAGCAAAACCAAAATTAATTACACATGAACATGAGATTTATGTAGCTTGGCAACATGCCTACATCTACGGAGGTGCAAATGATTTTATTCTGATGAAAGTTGAATACATAGTGCGGCTGTACGACGGCTGTACGAAATGATACAATACATATAAGTGTATAGTGGAACCCTAATTAGTAGATAATCCCTAATTAGCAGGTCGGGTTGGTTGAATAGCTAAAATTGGGTTTAAGCCTGTGCTCCATGGCCCAAGCTTTATTAAAAGTCCATAAAAAAAAAAAATCACAACAAATTCTTGTTGGATCGAGTCATCAAATTGGGAGATCACAAAACAAAACCAGCCTCTACACAAAAAGCCAACATTATGATGCGAATAAACGCAAAACATTTGATTATAGAAATGATATATTTTCCTCTTAAGAGCATTAACATTAGTTTCATCAAATTTATATTTAAAATTTGATGAAAAGTACATGTCTTTCATAATTTCAAAACCTCGCTAGACATAACTCTACATTGAATTAACCATTGGATTAGTCAAAATAATAATATAATATTATTTTTTTAGTAATAATATTTTTAATTTATTTTTTTCATATTTTCAATTACACTAACTATATGTTAATTAATAATTTAATTTGATACTTAAATTCTTGTTTCCCAACTTAAATATATTGTGGCTCAAAATTGGAAAATAATAATTTAAGTAAATAAAATAATGGTTATAGAATGTGAATAGTTGGTCTTCAAATTTGGAGATGAACTTAAATATACTGTAACTCAAAGTTGAAGATTTTAATATATGCTGAATCTAATGCAGTGATTTTAAATATAAATTCATCAAATTTTAAAGATGACACTCATTTAATGAGTCCAATGTCAATGCCCTTATAAAGAGTGAGGTTGAAAATTAACAACGTGAGATTCAACAACGTGAGAGAGATTAATCAGTTTGAAGATGAATAAAGAAATCCATAACTTCCACAATATTAATGAAAAATAATAATTTAAAAAAAATAACAAGCTCCAAGAACTCTTTTGACCATGAACAATGGCTGGATGTCCAGTTTATGCCCTAAGAACTTGGAGAAGCAATTAAAAAATGCAAATTACATTGAATAATATATATATATATATATATATATATTATGGTAGTCACATCCATCTTGAATTCTATATTCTTACCCATACCAAATCTCAATATAAAAACATGCAAGCCCAGCCAAGATTGTTTCATATTTTAATCTTACTGCATTATTTTCTAAGTCTTATCATGGCCTAATTAAGTTTAAAATATGTTTTTTTTTCTGATCAAGTTCATCGTTGTCGTGCCGTCAGAAATAAGAAATGTGAGTGATCTCAAGGGACGGCAACAGGCCCCACCTTACCCATACAGTCAATGGCCTATCTCGAAATGTTTATATAATTACACAATTAATGTGGGAAGCTTGTCTTAGAGTATGTGCTGATCCCTGATTACTTCTTTGTTTGTGGAGTTCGGAGATGGGATAAACAATTCTTAAAACTGCAGAAAATGGAAGGCTTATCATCTCTCCCAATTATGAGATTCTATTCCACCAAGCCATGCAGGTTTTAATTAACATCTTTTGGTAATCGGTAATCGGCGAGTTGTCACTACTGTGAACATGATTTTTGAAATAAAGTATAGAATATTTAATTAAAATATATGGTTGAGAATGGAGTCGGAGTTCAAATTCAGATGGCCGATATTATAATGAACTAACTGGAAAATAAAAAAGAATTTAATAATTTGATAATATTCTAACATTAATCTTGATGGACGGTACGGGAAAAGCTAGCAACTCTGTGACACAACATGCTATGACGAGCGCATGTTTCTTTTTCCCATCTTTTGGCCTTCCTTCTTAGCCTTGGAATACCAGCTTTCACCTGAGTTCCGATCAGGATAGCTTCTTTGTCCAGAATCTGGCCAATTTGGAGCTGCTGTTGGTTCTTTTGGGCAACAAAACTCTTATGGCACCATTTGATTGTTGGACTCTACTGAGATCAATTCAGTTCAATCTAATTTTAAGTTGAGTCTAATATTTAAATACCTAACTTTCAAATCACTAAATTCATCTAAAATAAAAAACTCTTTACACGATCCGGTTTGGATTGAGAGGTAACTGAAATCATCTCAACTCATCTCACTACTATTCATTATTATTCACAAATTTTAACTCACAAATCTCATTACTATTCACAAATTTTCTCAACTCATCTCTGAATCTAAACGGAGCCCGTTGCAGGACTCACAGCATTTTTCAAATTCTCATAAATATATCTAAATTCATTTTATCTAAATACATCTGAACTCATATTAAGTGGACCATACAAAACTTACTCCACAATCTCAATTCACTACTATTTATAAAAAACTCAATTCATTTCAACTCAACTCGACATTTAAATGCAGTTTTACAATAACCTGAAAATACCCCATGAATGTCAGGGAATGAATACGAGTTATGTAGGTTGTATATCGTATTGTGAGATATTGATTTTGTATAGTTTGTGAAGTTTGTGTGTAGTTCCTTCAAGAAAAATCTTATTTATAACCAGTTATTTTTTACGAAAATAATTATTTTATGTCAAAATGAGTCTATTCTTGTTACAAATTATCATTCTCTATCAAAGAACACAGTGCAACCTCAGATTTTCTGATCTCAAAGCTTACTCGGAGGAGTAGAGCGCTCTCTTCTGTGAATGGAAATATCAAAACACCAGATTCATTTGCATTGCATATAAGAGAAACCAAGCCTCTCCAAAGTTTATAAACCCTTAAAACTCTCTTGGAAACTGAGTCGAGTCTCGAAAATTCGAAATCCCTTCACCACCTTACTTTGCAAGTAAATCCACAACTTGGCTGACCTCAGTATACACATGGCCAACCTGAACACTCAACCTTGACTTTGCTGCAACTATGTCCTTCCAAACAGCCAGCAATGAACTCTAGCAACCCCATTCAATCAGAATCAGAAGTAGGCTCAATATGAAGGAAATTTAAATTGACAGACCATCCAACACATGAGTCTTGACTTCTGTCATGGTATTAGAACCCTGCCAATAATAAGAGGAAAAACCAGCTACAGAACTCCTTGCAGAATCCGAGGACAAGTTCACAACATGTTACCAAACAATTCGAAGCTTCATATTTTGGAACCCCGAAGAACATTCTGAATCGTACTGAATGTGAGGTAAAATCAACAAGCCTAAGCACAAGTAGTAAACAAATAAAAGTGGAACATCACCCATACATTAATGACAATGAGAATGCTGCAAATTGTTTGATCTGTCATTACAACTACTACTGAAATAGAAAAAGGAATTTAACATTACAATGGTACGATTAAAACAAACTACTCAATGTACAGAATCACAAACTGATTCCATCTTCCGAGCTGAAAAACAAAGCTCTTGATGGAAGGGCCAACTAAGGAGATCACAAAACCGTCTCCTGTGCGGGTCCAGCACTAGATCAACTACAACTATTGCATGCCCTTGACAACAACAAAAGCTAAAACATCACTGCTGAACAAACACGCATGAGAGTACTACAACAAGGATTAAAAGCCTTGGCACGCAAGGAATGAGCTGTACTGCCACTTGCTGAAAGGCCGGGAAAAATATGCAGCCTTTTGAAGCAGATGGAGTGGGGGAGAATCTAAGGTATAATTAGGAGGGGAAGTGCTTATTAACTGCAGAAGAAGTTAAAGCAAAGATGGTTTGAAGTTTGAATTTTCAAAGATCCTATGAAAGTTAGGAAACCTCCAAATGGAATCACAGGTTGTTTTGTGAAAAAAGTGCAACCAGTGAGGGGGAAAGGTGGGACTCAAGACTAAACTCTCCTAAAATGCAAATTGCAAAGAGTAGAAGGATATTGCGAGGCTATCTAATCCTCCTTCCACAACTTAGGACCAATGGTGAAAAAGTTTCTGCCTGGGGGGGTTGTGGATGTGGTGTGTGCATGGCTTTCGACCACTAATGATGATTATCTAATAAATGACTTTTAATCATGATCCTTCCAAAAGAAGGGTTTCATTGGACAAGATGAGGAGGAGGAGGAGGAGGCCGAGGTTAAGTTCTCTTGCTGCCTCTGAAGATCAGAATCATTGAATTCCTGCTGATTCCGATTAGCAAAGGGAAGCTGTGTCTGCAACAGTAGATTATTGGTAGTGTCCAGATCGTCCCACACAGGACTACCCGGCCCCCAACCTCCAGCTGCAATTGCATTGAACCAAGCCTCTTGCATGTCTCCCCATACTAATTCCTGTGACTGTGAAACACCTTCACCTACATCAGCACCTGCTGTAATAGCCTGGATTTCATCACTCGCTGCAGCCTCGCTTGACCCCAATCCTGAATCACCGTCTGGATTATCTTCTCGAGTCTGTAGCGGTGGCTGTGGAAGTGGTGGTGGTGGCATCAACTCCATATTCAAAGCCTGAAAATCACGGCCTTCCGGAGCTTGTTCAGGTTGCTTCGAGTACCGAGTTGGCCTTGAACTTGCATGCGGAGTTGAGGGAGAAGAGGTAGTCGAACTAGGTTCTGTTGACGCTGCTTTATCCTGCTTAAGAAAGAGCTCAGGAAAATTGAGCCTAGCATTCTCGCCTCTCAACTTGAAGGCCTCGCGATCATATGCCAAGGCAGCATCTTCGGCTGTGTCAAATGTGCCGAGCCAAAGGCGAGTCCTATTGCGAGGGAGACGGATTTCAGCGACCCATTTGCCCCAATGTCGTTGTCTCACACCCCTATAGAGCTTGGTTGTATTTAGGGGCTGCAACGGAGGCCTAAACAACGGCCTACCGTCCGGCCCCAACCTATTCATCATTAGCATCCTTCCTCTGGGGCTTAAATTCAATGCATCACTCCAATATTGAAGAAGGTGCTGATGTTGCTGGGGGTGCATCAGCGCCGCGTCTCCGCCCAAGAACGGCGGATAAGCGATGTTGTGTTGTTGGTTTGAGGTGAAAGAAATCATGTCCTGCTGATTTTGAGGTACTTGCAGCGGTGGTGGGTGGTACATCGGCAAAGTTGCACTAAATTGGTGGGGATATTGAAAAGATTGTTGAGACCCATCAAAAGCAAAAGGAAACACAATTCTGGAAGGGGGACAAAGAGTGAGGGAGGAAGTTGAAGTAGGAGATGGAGAGCTGGGAATTGAAAAGGTAGGTGGTTGGTGAGATAAAGAAGCAGAAGACATAATTGGGTCTTGACGTTCCGGGCTTCGGATCTTCTTGAGAGGCCTATTCGACATGGAAGCATCCTCAAAAACGGGCTTCCATCGCCGTCTCTCAGAGCTAAAATCAAGATCCTTGCCTTTGTCAATCTCCCAATCTTGGTTCATCTTCTGTGATTCATCAACACCCATCTTGGATTTGCCACTATTCTTAGAAGCCATCGGATTCCAAAAACAAATGAAAATCGCAAACCAATATGTATTCTCTATGCTCTGCTCTGCTCTCTCCCTGAATCGCTCTCTTAATGCTCCGATAAGGAAACCCTGTCGACAATTCTATGTATAGACTGATTGAAGAGAATACGAGATGGATCAGCGGATCACCAAAGTAAGTAGATATCAGAACGGGTTCCTCTTCGAATCGAAAGAATAGATATCCCAAATACAAGAAGCACGGAAATTTAGTCACCCTATAAAAATCTGGTCAAGGAATTTAAAAAAAAAAAAAAAAAAGAATATTGGAACCTGGTTTTGATTTCAAAAACTAATCCGACCGAACCAAAAACAGAATCGGATACCAAAAGCGTTTAGGTGCAAGTAACCCATCCCAAATCTCCAAACATGAAACGGAAAAACGGAGGAGTGAGCGAGCTCGCTGTGAATAAAAAGAGGAAATCCCAGTCGGGCGTTGATGTTTTTGAAGGGTCTGCGTGGGTTCCCTCGGCGTGAATTGGAGAGAATTCGGAGGGGAAAGCAGAGGAGAGCTAGGTTTCTTCTGAGTGAGGTAAAGAGAGACATGGGAGGAGGGGTTTATAAGAGAGCAGATAAAGATTGTGGAGGCCTTTTTGGGTTTAGTGATATAGAGAGAGAAAGAGAGAATATGTACAAGTCTTGTGGTTGGTTGGCTCTATTCGGGCCCACACGGCTTGATTTCTTTTTACTTTCGTTGCTTCCACTCCAATTCCTCCTCCTTTGAAATATTATTAAATTATTTCACAAAGAAAAAAAAAAAAATCTTGAGTTATTTTATATTTGTTATTATAAAAAGTATTTATATTTTGATTTGCAAAGTAAATAGTATAGTTATAATAAAAAGTAGAATATCATCTTTTTTACTAGAAGAAATAATTATTTACACGTCGATTTTGGAAGTCATTTTTAGAATTTATTAATAATTTGTATAAATTTTAAAAATACAAATCTTGTGAATATACTTTATAAAAAAATAAACTCCAACATAAAAAATTGTTAAAAAACTATTTTTTTTTAAGGTGCGGCTCACTTTCTTAAAAAAGAGATACCATTTCTATACCATTCTCAATCCATTCATTTAATCTTATTCTTTTTGTAAATATAAATTAAATATAAACACTTTTTAATTTTTAATTTTTAACTTTTATGTAATATAATCATTTTTTTAAATTTTAAAAAAAATACAAAAATAGTTTTAAATTTTTATAAATCTTAAAATAAAAATATATTCTAATTATATTTTAACTTAGAGAAATAATATTTGTAATTATAGAGTCAGAATATGCAAGCGTCGTATAATTTTTTTGAAAAAAAAAAAAGAGTAAATACAGAACCCTTTTAATAGTGGACCATGCTTTTTTTCAAAATGATTGTACGGCATTTTTGCACTCCACAACTGTACAAAGCATTAGTACTCGTTAACTTAATAATATTTTTATTCAACTTTCTAACTCTTGTTTTTCAAAATGTAATAAAATATTTTAAGTCAAACTATTTCATTACTACTTACAAATCATTTCTATTTATAAATTTTTTATTTCATCTTAACATTCAAATGAGACCTTACTCGCCTATAATTTATATTTAACATTATTCAAAAGTGAAAATTTCAAAATATGCATGACATGTATTTTAATTTTATGGCAAAAAATTGTCATTAGAGATTTGTTACACAACCTTCACTACACTCCATACTCCATATTTTTTTTAATTTTTAATATTTTTTAAAACTTTTTTTTAAGTTTATTCTTTTTAAATTATTTCAAATTTTTTATTCATTATACATATAATAAATATTTGATAAAAGAAAAAAATAATACAAATTAAAAATAATATGGAGTTTGGAGTGTTAGGAAGTTGTGAAGATTTTTTGAGATGAAAATAGTGGCTCTACAGCCACTACCGTTGGGAGTCCAGAATCTACCGCTAGTTCATTTTATATTTTTTTTACATGTAATTTTAAAAAAAATTCAAAACATTATTATAAAATTATAAAGTAATAAAATAATAAAAAATTCAGCAATAACCCCAACTGAGAGGTATCAGCCGAAAGAATAGTATTTTCCAAATGAGAATTCTTAGAAAACAAAATCAGAAAGGGATTACAAATGAAATGGGAAAGGTTTCTGATATTTTGTTGTCAAAGAATTACATAAACCGTATGATAGGCCATGATTAACACGTATTATTTGAAACACACACTCTCTCTCTCTCTCTCTCTCTCTCTCTCTCCTTCAACTGTTGCAAAATCAGTGGTCGCCAATGTAAAGTTACTTTAATATCGTGGGGTTTCAAAATCTAAGGGAAAAAAAAAAGGTCGCTGTCTATGTTCATACGTGGCAGACAGTGACTGGCTTGGGAATCTGATATATATAAAAAACGTGCTTCTCTGACCCAGAAACCAATAAAATTAAAAAGTTCCGCGCGCAGTGGAAACACAAGGGTCTGTGGTATGATAATTCTTTCGGTAGTACTAGGTTCTTATTTTATTACTTGACAAAAAATAAAATCAATTAAAAAAAATGGTCCACTGCCCTAAGGGCAGCACTCCCCTGGACGGAGGTACCCCTTCCCAACCCACCCCTGCATCTTGAGGGTGGGTATCTCGTCTACGTGTTGGAAGCGGATTGGCTCCTTGGTTAGTCTATCTCCCGCCGTCCGTCATTCATTAACAATAACAAATAATAAAAACAAATTCAAAAAAATACAAAACAATCAACAAGCAACAATAAATTTACATATCCATATCTAAAATCTACAAATCTATCATCCAAAAATAAATTAAAGAAATTATAAAATATAAACACCATGACACAAAAGAAAAATACCATCACGGCACATGGCAAGACCATAGCGTGATTGTGGGTCTGAGCAAATGAACTAGATCACGAATGGTCGTTGTTCCATGGCCATGCTTCAAGAACGAGTAAGCGAGAAGAAAAACAACAAACTAAAAATAGGATAAGGAGGAGGGGGAAAGAAGAAGAGGAGGAGAAGGAGGAGAATGAGAGAAAGAAGAATTTGAAGAGGGAGAGAAACTAAGAAAGAGGAGAGGAGAAGAAAAGCAGCGGAGGGAGAGAGAGAGAAGATAGGAGAATGATTTAGGGTTATTGGTAGGGTACAATTCAAATCTTATTGGTAGGGTACCCTTCCCCAGCAATTAGGGGTGGGCGATTGGCGACCGCCCCTGCCAACTCGTGTCTATCGCCCTGCCCCCGCCTGTAGGAAGAAAAGGGTGCAGGGATAGGGGGCAGGCTAGACATGCTCGCATTTACCCCTCCTCGCTCTGGCCCAGCCCATTTTTTTCAAAATGACATCAATTTATACTTAGGTCCTTAAGTATAAAAGTTAAAAACGCCAACCCTAAACCATTTTTCTCTATTCTCTCTTGCTATCCCTCCCTCCGCCGCTTCTCCTCTCCAGCTCTCCTTCCTTCTTTCTCAATTTCCCTCACTCTTTCCGCGAGTTCTTCTTTCTCTCCTCCTCCTCTTCTTCTCTTTTTTCTATTTTTAATTTTTAATTTTTCTTCTTGAATCTGGATGTCGAGTTCTGTGAATCTATATTAGTTTATTTCAGTTTTTTATTTCCCACTAGACTTGTTTTTGTTTAACTTCTTTGTCGGTATCTTGGTTGTTTTCTGTTTTCTTTGAATATGTTTATCTTTTCCGATTATGACAGCTATGTTGGGCAACGAACGTGAAGGGGGAGGGGGATGGACGGACCAGTGGTCGGTTCTTGCACCCCAACACATGGATAGGGGCCTTGCTCTCAGGGGGAAAAACTCCACCCCCGCCCATTGTGGGGGTGGGGTGTACCCCGGCCCCTGGGGTTGCCCAAGCCGCCAAGGCGAGACAAGGACAGTCGATGGCAGGGTGGCAGAGGGCGGTGCCCTGCCATCTATCAATATAGTGCCGTGAACAAATAGAGTACTCCTTTACAAGATAAATGTGTGATTATTATTAGGTAGCCATAAAGTACGGATAGGTGGTATTTTAACCTATCATAGGATGTCATATAGTTAAAAACTAATATTTATACAAACAATTTCAATGTTATGACATGTTGTGATAGGTTGGGAGTATCGTGTAGGTCATACTCCAGGACAACCTAATAATTTTCCATGACAAATGAGGCATTACCCTACAACTTCTAACCCAATACTAGAAACATTGACCATTTGTTTTGTGCGATTACCTCCCATCCTTCTTACCATGTCATTAATGTTCACCAAATTTGTTCAAGTGGCTCTTGTCTTACAACTTCCAACCATGCATGTTATGTACACCAACTGGAATGTTGATCACGACATCATTTTATCTACTAACCAGTCACCATGACAGAATAGATAGGTATCGAGAGAACTTTGTTAAATGATTGAGCTTATGAAAAGAGTTTGCGACCCCACGCGCGTTTGTATTAACATTCATTGTTTGATTTAGCTCTTCAAATTTGATCTTGAAAATAAAATTAGAAGAGATGTGACAGAAATATAAATAAGATATTGATAAAATGGACATCGTCAAGGATATATTATGATCTGTGTGTGCATGTGCTCACTCATGTTTATAAAGCAATATATTTCTTTGATACGTACGATCAACGGCTCCAATCTTAGCCATAAGCTTATTCCATTATGAAAAATGACTTGTGCAAGTCTAGAACATGCAAACCTTTGCAATAAAGTGGGACTCATCTATAAATCCTCTTATTTAATTAATGGTGGTTTTTTTTTTTAATTATTATTATTATACTGCTTGCATGCTTTAGGCTTGTATCTAGCATGCTTGCTACAATATATACATATTTACCTTGCTTGCAAAACCATAAGAATAAATGCTTGTGATGGATTTTTAAATATGAATGAGGCAAGAAAAATGATATTTGCAGTCATAGAGTGTGCAAATGCCGCATACTCATTTTGAGAAAAGTGAGTAAATATGAGACCCGCATAAAAAATTAATTTTTTAATGCTGGATTTCACTCTTTTTCAAAAGAAATGCATGGAGCTTATATAAATCGTAATTGTATCAAGCATTACTTGTGCTTAAACTTTTCATATACAAGCACCCACCTATTTCTCATTGGGTACTACTTATGGGGGTGATCCATTGAGTCTGACCCCTTGGGGGAAGATCAAAGTCAAAGGCTGTGGCCAGGTCGGTGAGGGCTTGGCCCTTGAGCCCATCAAGGTCGCCAAGTCCAGGAGACGCAGGTGGTGACACATGCATAAGAGAAGCAGGGGGCGTCTCGCGCCTCGTAGTCATATTAACACCAGAATCAACGGCCACCTCTGGCATAACAACATCAACAATGCCCTCAACATCTTCAGTAGAGTAAGTAGCAGGTGCCTCACCCTCAATACGGCGTAGACCTTTTTTAGGAGTTTCAAAAGGCAGGGAAGTGGGCCTTTTCTTTGAAGAATGCGTTACAACCTTTAATTTATGACCCTTAACGTGGGAGCGGTCAGGCACAGCAATGAATTGGTCAATGTTAGTGGGGGTCAAGAGTGTCTTAGTCCATAGGGCATCCTCATTATCTTTGGCTTAGCTAAGGACTATATTGACATGAGAATGCTCTCGGTCAGTTAAATCAATAAGGATGTTTTTGTCGTTGGGAACCCTTCCCCAATTAGCTCGGATGGGAAAGTCCCGTATGACCATCTTAAAGGCTGGGAATTTCCAGCCACGACCAAAAATAAGGAAAAATTTCTTTTGACACTGTTTGGCATTCGATTGGCGGCTTTCAAATGCCGCCAAATGTTGTGCGCGAACACGGAAGCAACAAATGTTACATGGTAAGCTTTTCACAGAGTAGAAAGACAGGAACTCACGAGCAGTCAAGTCGGGATACGTCTCTGCCAGAGGTTTAAGAACCATGCGAAATGCCACACACGAGCATAAAAGTACACGCCAAGCGTGTGAATGAAGTTGGGCAGGAGCTAATCCCAGGTAGTCGACGACATCGCAAACGAGGCAGCAGAATGGAAGGCGTAAATCATGTGTTAGGGCACAAATGGAAAGAGCAACTCTCCCCGAGAAACCTTTCTTGTTGACGGCGCTTTCAAAGGGAAGGTTGAGAACCACGGTGTCAGGGATGCAATACAAAGTCCTCAGCCTCGTCAAATCCCGAGCGATAAGTGTGGAGCGCCATGTGAATCCCTCAAAGAAAGGTAGAGTTTGACTATCAGAGGATTTGGATACAAAGTTGGAGAAAACCCTTGGTGGGGTTTGGGCAGAAACATGGCTAGGCGCACAAGAAGAACCACATTGAGCCATTGTTACTTTATAAAATGGAAGAAACAAGATCAAAAATGGAGAAGCGTTGCTGGAGAGAGACTTGAGAAGAATAAAGTTTAAGGAAACTTGAGAAGAGGAAAGGTGAAGGAAGCAATGAAACAAAAAGAGAAAATGACGCAAGAAGAGGTAAGAATTAGAGAGGGATGAAGGGATTCTTGGGAAGGTGAAATGGTGACAGCACCGTCAACAATCGTTTTTGAATAAAATAATAAAAAAATGCTAGAATAGTTACAAATGACGTGGGCCATGTAATTGGTCAGTTAGCATAAATACCCAGTGGGGTAGGGAGAGCACGAATTAATAAATTTCCCACGTGTGGGCATAGAGATAACTTGAAGGGATATTTAGGGCCCCAAAAGGATAAGCCAATGTGTTGGAAGACCCAAGTCATTGGCCTTAAGAGTCGAGTTTAGTTAGTAAGCCTGGGGATTCAACCTACATACGCATGATGGATAATGTAGTGAATAGATAATGCCACCTTCTTATCAGGAAAGTTATCCTATCAATTTATTCGGAGTTATCGAAGATAGATTAGAGGTTAGCACTTATCATCACCTTCATGGTCCTATAAATAACACCTAAAGGTAACGCATAATAATTCATTCATATATGCTCAATAAGACCACTTCTCTCTAACTTAGGCATTAGAATCCCACTGAGCATCCCATGCCACTATCTCATCTGTTGCAGGTCATCCATGTAGTTGGTATTGTGAAACACGTCCTTAGCAGTGACCTAATTTACATCTATTTTCAACTTGCATCCTTAATAATTAAGGTATATATGATTGTTAAGTGTGTGTGTTACATAATTAATTTTTCGTTCATTTAAACGGTCATATCTTAATTGATGGTCCAAACTGATAACATAAATAATTTAGTATGCAAATTGCGATTCTAATAATTTAATGTGTAAATAATAATAAAAAAAAGAGAGAGATAATTTATAGGTGAAAAGTGTAATCCCCGAATTTATTTTCAAATCAGCTTATTTGTGCTAGAAATAGACTCGGCAGAAAACAAAATGCACGGTTAGTGGCCGCTAGCTAGACGCCAACAAAAAGCTTTTTAGATGGGAATACAGATATGGTCTAATTTTACTGAAGTTAATTCATTTATATATATATATATATATATGACTTTATATAAACCTAACATGTTGAATTAAGAAGAGACTACATATTAGGGTGGATCGAAATAACAATGTAGTCAACTTAATTAAAATGTGCATCTTCTGGGGACCAAACTAATACCTTTTTGGATGCATTTGGAAATGGTCAAACCAAAACCGACCCTAGCCTATTATATTAATTGCTTTGAGCCCCCCACCCCACCCCCCCATGAGGGTTTTGGAAGCTGTACAACCGACGGGATTGGTTGGCTCCTCTTTTATATATATTATATATGATAAAACTTTTAAATTATATTAAAATGGAAAATTAATTAAGTTATGAGAATGCCCTTACTTGGATTATGTATATTTGAAATCACCCAAACGTTCACTTCCATCACTTTATTTCCCATATTACAGTCATATCATTGTAGAATTTACCATTATATTTATATATATATATATATATAATATAAAATACAGAGAGTTGCGTGTGATTGGGTGCAAGTGATCCACGTAATTCGGCTCCATGTCTTTTCACTTTCGGTGCTGGTTTCATAAAACGTCAGACCCGTTTGTCGTTGCAAGAGTCAACAACATTAGGGTGTCGGTGAAAATCGGCACGTGTCGGTGGTCCATACTTAACTCTAATCATTTTGTTCTTTCTTTAATATTTTTCCAAGTCCAACACCATAAAGAAAAGAAAAAAAAAAAAAAAAAGTTATCTAGCTTTTTGTGCATGACAAAATATCAGGCCTCCTAATGCCAAGGGCATGCACTATCATAAGGACACCCTCATGATCATCGAATTCGATCACAATCTTCTATGCATGCATGCATGCCAACTTAAACATGATGTAGGAATAGTACTACCGATTGGGTTCTTGAATCACTATAAGAAAAAATAGATATTTATAATATTTATTTTTGATAAAAAGATTATTTATGACAAAAATAAATTTATTTTATCTAAAAATAATTATTTCGTTAAAAATAATTAATTGTAAACAAATAATTTTCTTATAGTAAATTATGAAGCATGTTAATTTTACATAAGAAATTAATAGAGGTCAAAGGTTCCAAAAGCTTATGATAAGATAAGCTCATCCTAACCTTTTCTCATTGGGTTTGAAGAAATATCAGTCCGCCTTGATTAGCAACATATACAAATCTTTCCTTTGAAGTTTAGGTGACCCCATTTGGTAGACACGTGGCCTCTATTCCTGCATTATTGTGGTTGTCTGGAACCTTTGGAAAATATCTAATTCTATAAATGTTAGAACCATTCTTCATGAGGTACATGGTGACAAAAATGGAGGGGTCCTTTTCTTTGACCCGCAACACTCAAAATTCACCTACTTTTTCTGTCTTTTTCTACACAAATTTTGGAACACATGTATGAATATATATGATGAAAGGGTTTTGGGAGTCTCTGGCATGTGTTCGTGGCTGTATATTGTTTGATCTCTGCAGTAGGAAAACGTGCATGATTGGTCTCTCAATTAATTATACGACTCTTTGAATTGGACCATCTCATGTGCGATTGATTCAATATGCATCTTCATTTTTTTCTTGACTGGCCGGAAACAACTTGTTTTTTTCCCAATCATTTCATATCATGAAAATGGAATTAATACCCCATTTAAGATGGAGAGTAATGAAATGAACTCTCAACTTGGCGATCAAAAACTAAAATCGTTAAGAGCCAAGAGGTTTGATAAGAATATCTGCAAGTTAGTACTGGGAAGCAAGATGAAATGTTTTGATGATTCAAGTTTGTATTTTGTCTCAGATGAAATGACAGTCTAACTCAATGTGCTTAGCCCGTTCATGAAAGATTGGATTAGTAGTGATACGTAGAGCAGCTTGACTATCACAAAAAAATTGAGCACTATGAGAATGAGGAACATGAAAATCAAAGAGAAGGGTTAGAAGCCAGACTATTTCACAAGTAGTGGATGTCATGGCCCTATATTCAGCCTCAACCGAAGAACGAGAAACAATCTACTGTTTCTTAGTTTTCCAAGAGATCAAAGAGTCACCAAGAAAAACACAGAAACCAATGATAGATCTTCTGCTGTCAGGATAAGAGGCCCAGTCTGAATATGCAAAAGCCTTGATTGTTAGTGAATTGTGAGCTGGAAAAAATAGATGAAGACCAGGAGCATTTTTAACATATTGTAAAATCCTATGAGTTGCATTTAGATGAGGTAGTCTAGGTCGATCCATATATTGACTAAGTTTTTGAACTGAGTAAGACAAATATGGTGTCTTGTAATGGTAAGGTAGAAAAGCCTACCAATCAAACTTCGAAACACTGTAGGATCTGGTAGCAAGTCATCATCATCTTTACTAAGTTTCAAATTTTACTCCATAGGAAAAAATACTCGTTTACATGCTAAAAACCTAGCATCTTGTAATATTTCAAAAGAATATTTTCGCTAACACAGTGAAATACCACTGGGTGATTTGGCCACCTTTAAGCTAAGAAAGTACTTGAGGGAACCAAGATCCTTGAGCTTGAATTTGGCATCAAGCAAGGATTTCAAAGAATTCACAGCCTCCAAATCACTACTAGCTATCAAAATATCATCAACATAACCAGTAGAGCAATAAAAGAATGACTAGTGGACTTAGTAAATAAGGAATAATCAGATCTGGACTACACAAATCCCAAATTAAGAAGAGTGGTAGAAAACTTAGAAAACCACTGTCGAGAGGCTTGTTTGAGGCCATAAAGAGACTTATTCATCTTACATACTTGTGACCCCCTTTAATGTGAAAACCAAGATGTAACTTCATGTATACCTCCTCCAAATGATCACTGTGCAAAAAGACATTGTTGACATCAAGTTGAATAAGATAACAATTCTTAACAGCAGCAATAGTTAACAGAGTTCTGACAGTAGTCATTTTGGCAACAAGTAAAAATATTTCAGAATAATCTAAACCTTATTTTTTAGTGACCTTTAGCAACTAATCTTGCTTGGTACCTTTCCACAGAACCATCAGCACGATACTTGATATTACAAACCTATTTACAGCCTATAAGTTGTTTACTAGGAGGCAAATTTACAACAGTCTATGTATTATTGAGTTCTAAAGCAGCAATCTCAATTGTCATAGCATCTCTCTAATGAGAGTGCTTGACTGCTTGATGATAGAACTTATGTTCAATATCAGTAGAAATAGCAAAAACAAAAGATTTATGACCAAAAGAGAATTGATCATAAGAAACAAAATTGGAGATATCATATTTAATTGAAGAAGGAAGGGAACAAGAGATATAACTTGTTGGAGAAAATGTTTTAAAGTTTGCAGTAGAGGATTACAATAATAATGCTAAAATAACTAGGAGCTCCTCGGATTCTGGTGGATTTTCTTGGTGGTAAGGGTAAAGTATCATTTGTTTCAGAAACAATGGAAGATTGAGATGGTAAAGTATTATGTGATTCAAGGGAAGACAGAGAAGAATCACTAGATGTTGTTGAAGGCACATTAAACATATCAAATGTTGAAGATTGAGAAGGAATTGGAAGAGGAATTGATGAAAAAGAATAAGAAGACAAATCAAAATAAGAAGAATGAAAAGGGAAAACATGTTCATAAAAGATGACATGTCTTGAAACAAAAGATTGATTTGTCTTGAGGTCATATAATTTGTAACCCTCGATACCAAAAGGGTAAACAAGAAAAACACAAATCCAACTCTAAGATCAAATTTTGTTTTGGATCTTTGTAAGGTAGAAGCAAAGCACAACAACCAAAAAATCTCAAATGTTCATATGAAGGAGAAGTATGACACATGATTTCAATAGGAGATTTATTTATGGTGATAGGAGAAGGTAATTTGTTAATTAAGTAAGTAGCTGTTAAAACAACATCACCCCAAAATTTGAGAGGCAAATGAGATTGGAACAATAAGGCCTGAGCAATATTGAGAATATGCTGATGTTTCTTCTCCACAATAGAGTTTTGTTGTGGAGTTTCAACATAGCTATGTTGATGAATGACTCGTTTGGAGATGAGATATGAGGAGAAAAAATATTCAGTACGATGATTAGTACAATTTTTTTTTTCTTTTTTTTTTTTCTTTTTACGAAACTGATTTTGATTATCTTGAAGAACGTCTGAATTAGAAGTGGAACTTCAAACTTATTCTTGAAAAGATAAACGCAAGTAGCCCGAATGCAATCATTAACAATTGTTAAAAAAAATTGTAACCTTCAAAGTAGGGACTGAAAAGGGACCCCAAACATCACAATGAATAAGGTCAAAAGATAATTCAGAAAGATTATTATTATTTGGGAAAGCCAACTTTCTTTGTTTGGCTAGTGGACAAACAATGCATGGTTCATCAAACACAACCAAATTAGGCACAAATTTATTCAAGAAAGACATTCTTGAAATAGATGGATGTCCTAATCGATCATACCAAAGGTGAGACAATGAGCATTTAGAGGAAGTAAAATAGGCAGTTGGTAACAAAGTATTATTGTCATTACAATGTTTATTGTGAAAAAATAATGGCAATTGAGGGGAAAGAAAAGTCCCTGGTTGTTGCAAGATATAGAGTCTTCATCATTGTCTACCCACTCCAATCAGCCTCGAGGTGGTTAGGTTCTGAATTAAACAAAGGTTAGAGGAAAAAAAGCAACAAGTGAGAGATTTGGTGAGTTTACTAACAAAAATCAATTTAAAGTAAAAGTAGGTACACAAAGAACATCTTTAAGAACAAGATGTTCAAAAAGGTGAATAGTGCCAAAATGTGTAACAAGAACACATTGGCCATTTGGTAATCTGACAGAAGTATTTAGAACAGTGGTAACAGATGTAAAAGAATCAATAGAAGAGACCATATGGTCTGTAGCCCCCGTATCAAGTATCCAACTAGAATTATAAGGACTAAATGAAATATGTCTGTTAGATTTAAAAATAGAATGTTTAGATGAAACAATACCAGAGAAAGAATGAGAGGAAAAGGCTACAACATTGACTACATGGCTGTAATCATTAGACTTATGCTGAGGATTGAGAGTGAGTATTGACAACAATTGCTGATATTGAGCCTCAGTCAAGGAGAATGGAGATGCTATTGAAGAGTTATCATTGAGGATAACATGGTTGGCCATGGACTACTGCAACGGCTTTTGCTCATACTCCAAAGGAAAACCATTTTGTAGCATTTTTCAACAACATGACTTGTTATTCTACAATACTTACAAACTGGTTGATCTTTCTTAGAAAAAGATTTTACAGATCTCAAAGTATTAGTGTTAACAACAAAAGCATGAGCATTAGTAAAAGGAGTAACAAAGATTTCTCTCTGTTGCTCTTCCTGAAGAGTAAGAGAAAAAACCTTGTTAAGCGGTTGTAAGGGCTCCATCAACAAAATTTGAGCCCTAGCTGAAGAAAATGTCCCATAAGGAACTGTAAAATACTTTCGTTCTGAACATAAGAATTCAACATATTCACAGCACCACAAGAACACATAGAAATTGGCTTGTAATTAACCTATTCATCCCAAAGAGCCTTCAATCGAGTGAATATATGCACTAACAGAAAGTTGTCCTTGAGACAAGGAAGAAATCGATTTCTGGATTTAAAAAATCCTAGGGCCATTCTTTTGAGAGAAACATTCCTTTAAATCGGTCCAAATCTCAAAAGCAGTGGTAACATATAGTACACTAGCAGCAATTTCAGGAGAAACAAAGCTAAGTATCCAAGAAATCACCATGCTATTACAACGCAACCATGAAGAGAAAAGTGAATCAATGGAGTTTGGTTTGAGAATTGTACCATCCACGAATCCTAACTTGTTTTTCGCAGAGAGAGTTGTAGCCATTGAACGAGACCAAGTGTGATAGTTGTCTCCAAGCAGGAGTTGCGTGACTAGAACAACACTAGGGTTATCGCTGGGATGAAGGAAGAAGGGGCTCGCAACATCTTGAGAGGAAAAAGAAGGATTCTAAACAGTTGGCGCTAAGAGATGAGAAGAGGAATTTCAAGAGATGTCTGATACCATATCAATAATGAAAACCCTAGAAGGTTCTTTTATTCAAGAATGTTGAAACTTTCCAAAATGTCAAAGTATGTAAAATAAAATAATTACAAGTATTTGTACTGAGAGATAAAATAAATCAGCCTAAAGAATACAAAACAAATGTAAAATACAAAATAAAATACAAGTACATGTGTAAAAGAACTATTTTACAACTTAATAAGCTCTATTTTATGAATTCGAAAAATTAGAAAAATAGAGGTACATTAATATAGTTTATTCTAGAAATATGACCTTATTTTTGCACGAAATATTAATATAATTGAACAACTTATACTTATTTGGTTTATTCAAGTAATAATTTGTTGTTGTCTTAGATCGGGCGCAATATTCTTGAATTTAAATATTATTTACACTAAACACCCCATTTATCGATGGTGATTTTTTAAGATCACGAGTAATACTACTTGTAATACCGCTTGCTTAACATGAGTACCGGTATGACAAACATGCATCAGCCATAAAAAATTGAAATTAAAAAACAAATTAAACCATGTACAACTTTCTATTCATGCATGCTTGTCACACTAATGATATTAGTATGAGGGTGAGGCATGATGATGTTACAAATAACATTACACTGGTGGTGACATATAATGAATAGCGTTAACAATATTTGAGCCGACATACACGAACATGCATTTATCATTTCAGGCTTGGCCGAGGTTCACGATCCTTGATACTCAACTTTGCCATGCAATTCACAGTTAATTTCAGATTGGTCAACTTTTGAATGTTGTGGTAAAGCACCAGAGCAACCACACCCACACACAAAATGATAACAAGACATATAGTGAAATAACTATGGAAACACAATAATTAAGCACACACACACGACACATAATTTAACGTGGTTCGATAACGTGCTTATGTTCATAGAGTTGCAGGAAATTTTATTTCAGAGGAGATTACAATCACACATAGTGGGTTACAAGAGCACCACTCTACTCACTCAATCTCAACTCTCTCTCTCTAGGGCTTTTTCTTTTCTCTCTCTCTTGCTCAAGGCCTCTTGCCTCTCAATATTCTCACAATCTAATTTGCTGATACAAAACATATGAAATAAAATCATATTTACATAGGCCCAGGCGTGAGAAACCCTAAGGCGACAAAATTTGGATTCTTAGCTCGAGTAGAGTGTCGAGAATGCCGCCAGCGAACCATCTGTGCAACATTCACTTGGGTAGATTTTCGAACAAATATAAAGGTTTTCCTTCGCTCAAGCCGACTGTCATGCGAACCTTGAGAGAAAAATTTGTCTGGATTTCACTTGAGCCAATTGTCGAGCGTACCTCAAACGAACTCTCTACATGAATTTCGCTCGAGTCAAGGTCGAACGACAGTTGAGCGAATAATTTGCTTGGTGCTTTTTAGCTCTCAAACCACACACATAACCTAACAATCTCCCTCCTGGAGGCTGGTTCTCCACATGCCAGCCACTGTCTCCAGCATCAGCCCTATCACCTCTGCAGCTCATAGCTCCCATCTTCAAGCCAGAATATGCACTAAAGTCGAGCCAGACTTTAGTCTCTCACGTGCATCGCCTCCAGTCTGAATATCTACTAGATGACTTACAACTCCCACTACACTGGGAATATCAGGTCTTGAACTAACCCTGGCAAATATTAGAGAACTTGATGTTGATGTCCATTTCTCTGATCTGGGTAACTGATCCCACCTCCTACTGTTGACATACTCTGGCTTCCAGTCGATGTGCTCATCTTCTGTGCAGTCCCTTCTTTCTCCATAGAAACATAGTTGGCTTCCTCTCAGCCAACTCCCACTTGCTTGATCTCCCGTCTCGCAAGATTTTGGTGTTGTTCCGTGGCTGACTGCCTTCTGTCAGCAGGATGTAATTCAATGTAGGTGTCCACCGTGGAGGTCTGGTCGTCTTAGCAACTCTGTGAGAATGCACTGTAGGTTTAGATGTCCTTGGAACACTAGACGCTCTATTTTCGTCTCTCATACCTTTGCTCCCCACTGTGGTAATGGGAGATTTCCCCAGGCTTACATGAGAAACAACAAAACTGACTCCATTTTGCTTCCCCATCTGAATTATGCAATCAAGCCTGCTCTTTTTCAACTTTGCATCTACCTGCACATCATTGGATCTTGATGTCAAATACAAAGTGTCAATATTCTTACCACGTACCAGGACTAGTGCACCCTTCGTGACCTTACATGTTCCTCTAGAAAACGCTACTATATAATCACTATCGTCAAGTTGTCCCACTGAAATCAGGTTTTCTTTCAGATCTAGAACGTGTCTGACTTGCTGCAAAGTCCACAAGCACTGGTTTGAAAGTGTGATGCGCACATCACCCACTCACACTACATCCAGTGCCTCTCCATCAGTTATGTACATCTTCCCAAAATCACTAGCAACATAGTTCCGCATGTTCTCTCGATGTGTGGTGCTATGGAACAAAGCCCCTGACCCCATCACTCAATCATCAACCGGACTGTGCACTGCAAGAAATAGATCTTCCTCTATTTCCTCAGGCACCGTGTTCATAGCGTCATCCTTAGTACTTTTCTGATTCTGGCAGTTTCTCTTGATGTGGCCCAGCTTGCCACAAATCTAGCTAGTAATTTGCTGCCCAGATCTTGTCCTACTCCTACTCCTGTTCTTGGACCTGTTAGATCCTTAGCCCTAACCTCCAACACTCAAGGCTATACTCGTAACAAAAAACTTCCTAGAGTCTTTTTTGCGTACTATCTCACAGAGGATCATGTCACTTACATCATCATAACTCAGTTTCATCTTGTCGGCTGAGTTACTCACCGCCATCCTCATGGCCTTCCAACTATTTGGCAATGATGTGAGCAAAATCAAAGCGTTAATCTCTTAATCAAACTCAATTTCTACAGAAGACAATTGATTTGTGATCGTATTAAATTCGTTTAAATGTTGGGCCACAGGCTTACCTTTTGACATTCTTAGATTGAACAGTTTTTTCACTAGATGCACCTTGTTATTAGCCAACACATTTTCATACATACTTGACAAAGCCGCCATGAGATCCGCCATGAGATCTATCATGGTTCTCTCCTTAATAACCCCCAAAACCTGTTTATCGAATAGACTCCACTCAGCGTCGTCCATGCTGTCCAGCTTCAGTCCCAATTTAGGAAGGTGGTGCCTCTTCCCATAGAGATAATCATCGATCTACATCCGCCAATAACCAAAATCTGTGTCATTAAAATTTTCGATTCCAACCTTCATGTCCACTCTTGCCATCGTTCAGCCCTGAACTCTAACCTTGGAGCTTTGATACTAGTTGTTGTGTTAAAGCACTAGAGCAACCACACCTACACACACAACAATAACAAAACAGAGAGTGAAATAACTACAAAAACACAAGAATTAAGCTCACACACACGACACAGAATTTCACATGGTTCGACAACATGCCTATGTCCACAGATTTACAAGGATTTTATTTTAGAGGATATTACAATCATATACAGTGAGTTACAAGAGCACCACTCTACTCACTCAATCTCAACTCTCTCTCTCTCTCTCTCTTTCCTCTCTCTTGCTCAACGCCTCTTGCCTTTCAATATTCTCACAATCTGATTTGCTGATACAAAACATATAAAATAATATTCATATTTATTGGCTCAGGCATTTGAAAACTAAGGGAGAAAAATCTGGGTTCTTTGCTCGAGCAGAGTGTCGAGCACATCATGAGCGAACCATTTGTTTAATATTCGCTTGAGTAAGGTATCGAGCGAATATCGAGTGAACACTATGGTTTTCCTTCGCTTGAGCTCACTGTCACGTGAACCTTGAGCAAACAATCTGTCTGGACTTCGCTTGAGCCAACTGTCGAGAGCACCTTAAGCGAACTTTATGCTTGAGCTTCGCTCGAGCCAAGCTCGAATGATATTTGAACAAACAATTTGCCTAGCGCTTTTCATCTCTCTAATTAGGCTCTACACACAACTTAACATTGAGAATATCAATTTTAGAATATTTTTATAATTCCTCCATCGTTAAATCAAGAGAAGGTGGTAGTTTGAAGTTTCAATAGGTTAAATCTAAGATAAGTGCTACAACCACAAATAGGTTCCACAAAAATGAACCTACAAACTGATGTGGTTTCATATGATAAATTAGATGTACTTTATAATAAAAGTAAGTTTACAATCTAATGTATCATATCAAACCACATCAGTTTGTGAGTTTATTTTTGTAGAATCTTTTTGCGACTAAAGTATTTCTCTTATCGAAATAAGAAAATATTATTCATAAGCCATTAATTTAACCATAATATTTTTATCGTCTCTATCTAGTATCAAATAATTAAAAAAATATTCGTTATCTTTAACTTATTTGTAGTAAGTGAAAGATGATAGGTATTTTGAGAGTTGATCAAGTTCAGGGTTCAAAACATGAATAGATAAGTTTTGTTGTTCTAGATGACAGATGTGATTAAGATTTGGTAGGAGATATGTTCTATCAACAATCTGTGGTTTATTTGTAGATTTTTGGGATTGCAATTTTGAAATTCAAAAAGAGTTTGCTCAACACAATGACTATTCAAAAAGCACAAAATTGACCTTTAAAGTTGCCCATCAGGCTACGTTTGAAAAAGAAAGAAAAAGAATTTTTAAGCTTTCTCTAGAAAATCTTTATTGGAATTTTTGGCAAACCACACAATATGGAAGAAATATATATGATGAACGATATGATTTAAGACAAGTACTGGAGATTCTAGTAGAAGAAACGAAATTTGAAAATTATCAGAGGTTCTAGCTAGTAGGGATTCTCACTACATAAAAGTTTTATTGAAGGCTGGCCAGTGATAGGTCAAAGGTTTTCTAATTGGACTAGAAGCCTATTTGGGGTTGCAGTAAGAGTCTTAAAAAGTGATTAAATGGTCTTGAAAGCTCTTTAATGGAAAAATTAGGTTGTTTGGATGTTATATATTAAATCATTTTTAATCTCAAATAAGCTAAAAATCATGTTTGAGGAAAAACATCATTTTGATGCTAAATGAAGTTTTTCCTCAAACTAAATATGCTAAAAACATCATATTTGCCACTGCAATCCTAAACATGCACTAATTGGAAAAACTACACGTTATGTGGTCGGAAGTAGGGATTATTTCTTAACAAAGATTTTGTAGAAGGAAATGGTTGCGAAGGTTTTGTAATTAGACTACTTATAAGTTTTCTCCAAATAATTAATTGGTTTCTTCGATCTGGGTATGTATAGAGCTTTACCTAATTTAAAGAGTTCTTTGAATTAATGTTTCTTTTTATCAACAAATGTTGTTGTCGCTTGATCGTAATTTGTTTTCTTTAATTAATTTGTTCATGTTATATGTGTCATGTAGTTTCTATTAAATAGATCTTTAATTTTAAACAGTCCATATAAAATTGATTGGATCGATCTAGTTCGATCTCTATAATTTTAAATATCCCGTATATTGTCATGTCACGTACTTATTCACCCATTGATCTAGATTTTGTATTAATAGGTCTAAACACATTTTTTAAAAGATGTTTAAAAAGACATTAAAATTATTATAATATCTCCAATAAAATATAAATCTTGTATCGGTCAAATAATAAAAAATATGAAGCCCAAGAATATTTTTCACCCTGCCATCACTATAACAAAATTAAGATTTTGGGGTGAATTATTTTGAGACAAAATGAAAATCGTCCCAAAAAATGAGTTGTAGGGATGAAATTTGAAAAACGACGAAAGACGTTAACTGTTTGAACAATCACTTTTTTGTTTGAACGGTATATGTAGGGACGAGAAATTTCGTCCCTTATAAAACCACCGTTTGAACATTTACAAACACGTTTGAACATAATAAAATAGACATTTGAAAGGATATTATACATGGTCGAACGAGAATTTGGTGCTTTATGTGACAAGATATAGCGGGACATTGACTTACTTTTCAAACAACATACAACAACATTCGAACGTTAAGGTTAATCAATGTTCAAACAGATATTATATATGATCGAATGGAAAATTGGCGGGTTAAGTCACTAAATTTAGTGGGAAATTGAGTTATCGTTTGAATCCATTACTGTATTGTTCAAACTAATAGGTTAATCAATATTCAAACGTAAAATAAAGAGTTCGAACGGTAATTTATTGCAGAAATATCTGGTAGGAATGGAGAAACATTCGAATGATATATATTCTGTTCGAACAATGACATTAATTTTATAAAAAAGTTTAATTAAAGAATATATAATAGAAATCAATAATTAATTTAGAAAAAAAAGTCATTCATAATTAAATTAATTTTACAAAATACAAAATACTGTCTATACAAAAAAAAAAAAAAAAAAAAAAAAAAAAAAAGATATAAAGATGGGCATGTCTTTACTGACCCAACTCTCCAACCACATCCTCGATTATAGCTAGGCTTGTCTCTAGCTGTGTTATATTGATCGTGACCTTAGTCACAGATATGGCATTAATTTCTGTACATAAGTCAGAGATGGCTCTACAGATCTTTGTACGCTCTACATCAATCACTTCTGATGTCTGTGCGCAGATCTCTGCATGCACTATATCTACAATCTCGTCACGAGTAGTAGTGCGTGATGCCTCGCCTGCGTGGATGGCTCACCGGCTGATGCTCCACGATCAGTTGGGTGTGCATCTCCCTAAGTATCGGTCGACTCTGGAATAGGAGCACAAAGACGAAGTCTCAAGTGTTCTGTACTTTGTGATAGGGTGGAGAAGTTGATCGGTCCAATCGGCTCCCGGACACGCTTAGGAATATTTGGCAAGACCCCAGCATGTAGTAAAAATCGTGTTATCAGGATCCCAAAGGGCAATATATCCGTCGTAACGTAGGTAGCCTCTGGTCGAATTTTAGTGAATATATAATCTTCCAGGTTGATAGGCACCCCACGAGCGATAGGTATCATAAACTTCACCTGATCCATGCCAACCTCTGTCTTGTGCTGTCGAGGATCAATGTTGATGACGATGATTAAGTTCATGATCTCGAAGAAACCATATAAATCAACCTGCTTGATGCTCTTCGTCCCGTCATAAGGAGGAGCATTTGGACTAACAACCAACTGCCTTACCTCATGATCAACAAGGCCATCGAGTCCATCTCTATCAGAGCCTTTGTCCTCAACCGTCTCCCGATCTGCTGTAGACTTCTGGGCACCACGTTCGGATATGCAGTGCACAATCGTGGGATACCAATGAAATCAACAAGTATGTCTGCTAAAAATGTAACTGAAGCTCCCTGAAAGGAGATCGTGTATGCCTCATCGTCATCTTTGTTGGAACCACCGAGCTCTTTATAAAACTCAGAGATAATGTCGAAATAGGAAACAAGGTCCCATGCTTCGTCCTTCTGTTTGAGGATTGGTGTCGAACCATGCTCGACAAAGACGACTGTTAAGGAAGGACCCTCCCGAAGAAGATCCTGAAAGTTAGAGATCTTTACCTGACGCTCCCACAAAATAATCCTCTCTTGATATGATTCGCTAAAGGGTTGCCCTGGTCTACCATGCTTCCATCCCCTAGAAGATATTGTCAACTTGAAATTTAAAAAATAAAATTAAGAAAATTAGTTATAAAATATGATGCATATACCTTCAAAAAAATTATATGCTTATTAATATAAAATTGTTTTGTGTTATACCATTCGATTGAATCATTAGACATTTGAACGTTATAACAGTATTTCGAATGGTTATATAACCGTTTAAACACTATTGAGAGGACTAAACCATTCGAACGTCAAACATTTGTGTTCGAACGCCATATTAACAGATGTTCGAACAGTTTCTCAACCAATCGAGACTTGAGTCCATAACGTTCGAACGAATTATGCAGTATTAATACTCTTAAATATCTTGGGTTAAAAGAGCTTTATATATATTAAAATAAGAGTATTAATTAGATAATGTGAATTAACTTTGTTTGTTATGTGAAATAATATTTTACCTCTAATTAAATATACATGCATTATGTTGTGGGGATAACTAACATTTAAGGGAAACTTACAATTGAATCTTGGCCCATTAGAGATTGAAGCCCGTGGATATAGAAGTGTGAGGGACTCTGGACGTAGAGAGTGAAGATTGAATTGAGGCCTAATGAAAGACCACGTGCAGCACGCCTCATATCTGATGTCTCACGCCTCACGAGTCAAGTTTAATGAGGAGCAAGCCTCATACTTATGTGCAGTGTTTTGGGAGTGGAATGACCGAAAGGGCAGGAGCTGCTGCGCACGTCCGTGGAGCTGCAGCTGGGACGTGCAGGCAAGAAGTTGGAGGCACGGACGTTACGGGCAGAGGGATTCGCACAAGTAGAGGGTAATTCTTCATATATATATTCAAGCTAGTTTTTATTTTAATATACATTCCATTATTTTTATTTTTCCTGCTTTGGTTCAGAGAGGCAATTTTGACATTTTAGGATTTATTTTCTTTTGAACTTTTTTGCGTTTTATGAAGATGATCGGCTAAGTTTTACAACTTGGGTTGCAGTAAACACTTTATTTTATCTACATTTTTGCTAGATTTCTAGCGACCAAGTTTTGTTTCTTACCTTGTTTATCTTCATATATATATATATATATATATATATATATTCAAATTTCTTACCTTGTTTTGTTTGAGAGCAAGTTTTGGGAAAAAGATGTTGGATAGATTATCTTGCTCTTATTCTTGTTCTGTTGTTGACACGAGACACAACAAACCCTTGAATTAATCATGGTTTCTATTAGCCAAATGTTATAGTGAGATTGGTTGATGCTTTAGTAAGGATATTTTGTGTTAAGAACCGGCACATATACTCTGGGTGTATACTATTTTTAATCTGTGATTTGTTAATACCTTGATTGGGTTAATAGAAAATAAGTAGTGCCTAGAATTATTGTGGAGTGTAGAAACAAAGGAAGCCTAAAACTGTGACCCAAGTGTTTGTTAAATCATTTCTTTCGTACTGTTATTTTCAACTTTATATAAAAAATTTTGTTTGTTACTTGTAGGAATTAAAATTACAGTTTTTTATTGTTTAGAATATTAAATTTTCAGCAACCTTTCTTTTATGGTTTAATCCATCTTTCTAAAAGTTACAAAACTGAGATCCTCAAAGCACAACCATATATTCTGTTTTCATTTAATGTTTCTTTGTGAATATATTAAAATCCGTTTTGCTCATTGTTTATACATACATAAAAAAATACAAAAAGAAAGAATTTTATACTTCATTTCACTTCCTTCACACTTTTTATACATTATCATACTTTCCAATTAAATTTGACAAATGTTTTGATAATCATTTGTCCCTGTGGAATACGATTCTAAACTTATCCTTGATACAACCTTGATGTTTCTACACTTTGAATCACAATTTAGACCAAGTCATTAACCATCATTTGAACGATTTCTGGATCGAGCTCCGCACTTGTGGCCATTGAAACGAAAGGAATTCACTGATTCCTTTCGCTTCTTCCACAAATAATACACAAACAAGGTGGGGATGTGTATAGAGACATCTCGGCCTT
Organism: Juglans regia; assembly: GCF_001411555.2. Lineage (NCBI taxonomy): Eukaryota > Viridiplantae > Streptophyta > Magnoliopsida > Fagales > Juglandaceae > Juglans > Juglans regia. Next base: position 21,237,348 of record NC_049901.1, on the reverse strand, counting down.
GTGTTTTCCTGCCACCTACGGTGTCCATTGATGAAAACTATTGATTTTTCTATTTTCTATAAAAAGTCATTGAAAATAACACGAAATCAATCCATTAAACGTTCCTAAGTTGTATACCTCTTAACTAGAAGTGGTATTTGACGATGGCGGTGATACGACAGTGACGATGGTGGTGGAAAGGCTTGAGGAGCGTTCGACAACATCTAGGTTTAGAGAGAGAGAGAGAGAGAGAGCGATTGATCGAGAAAGCTAGACGTCGTTTATAGTGTTATACCGTTCGAACGTTAAAATTTAATGTTCGAACGATGTATATATACTATTTATATATATATCATATAATATAGTATATACTATATACTATAAACAATATATTACAGTATATAATATCAAATATTATAGTATATAATACTATATATTATATATAATATAATATATAGTATTATTTACTATAATATACTAGATATTATAGATTATAGTATACCATACTATACCATATTATAGTATACTAATACTATATAGTAGCGGTGCTACTCTACAGCTCAGGGTAGCCCGCTGTAACTTACCGCTATACCAAAATCACATTTTTTATTTTTTTATTCATTTTTTTAAATCATTTTTAAACATTTTTAAAAAATATCAATACACTAATAGTCAATTTCTTAACTATTAAGTAAAGAAAAAAAATAAATAAATAAAATAAATACATGAGGTGTCAAAATGAGGGGACAAGTTGAGTGGGCAAAGTAACATTATTCTACTATATTGTATATGTTATATATTTATAGAATATACTAATATAGCATACTATATCATAGTATATCCTATATTTCTAGTATATAGTATATATATAGTATCTATAGTATATCTATAGTATCTATAGAATATAGTGTATCGTATTTATAGTATATCTATAGTATCTATACTATATCATTGCTATAGTATATATTTTTATATCATCATATATATAGTGATATGATATATACTATATGTATATATATAGATATCATCACTATATTATATATTTTTATATTATATGATATCATATGCCTATATCATCATATATAGTGATATGATATATACAATATATATCATCACTATATATATATGATATCCATGTATAATATCACTATATATCATATATCACGATATAGTATCAGCACGATATATATGATATCCATGTATAATATCACTATATATCATATATCACGATATAGTATCATCACTATATATATGATATCCATGTATAATATCACTATATATCATATATCACCATATAGTATATATCACTATGTATATACATTGTATCTATATATCACTATATGATATATAGTATATGCTTGTATATAATACTATACATTATATAAGTTGTTATATACTTGTTATATATAATACTACAACTTGTTATATACATATATATGGTGTCATCACTATATAATCACTATAGTATATATTTTTATATCATCACATATAGCATTGATATATATGATATCCATGTACAATATCACTATATATCATTGATATATATGATATATAGTATATATATATATATATCACGATATAGTATATATCACTATATATATATATACATATATACCATATCTGTATATCATTATATGATATATAGTACATGCTTGTATATAATAATATACACTATGTAACTTGTTATATATAATACTATAACTTGTTATATATATATATTATATATGATATCATCACTATAGTATATATTTTTATTTCATATGAATATGTCATCATATATAATTATGCTTATATATATTAATATTATAATATATGATAGTATATATATTATAATATATACTATGATAATATATATTATAGTATTATACTATACTAGTATATATATTTATAATTTTCGCTTCCCAATATTTACAACTTCTATGCAGGAGTGGAGTTCTATAAACAAAATAAATAGATCGAAGTTGAAGATTCATAATCATATAGACGCAAAATCTTTCAATTACCTTTCTAAGAAATTGGTAATATTATTTCTTTTTATTGTATATAGTTCGTTATTTGGAAGTATTCTAATGACTTTATATTTTAACAAATGACTCTTATAGGAAGAGCGAGATACCAATTATGATCATACAAAATTATATACTGCATCACATACTAATTGTAATGGAGAGTGGACTTATCTCGATGTTCGTGACAATTATATAAGTATTATTATTATTATTTGTTTTAATTAAAAATATTTGAATATTTGTGGTGATATTAATTATTTCTCTTGTGTGTAGAAAAAAATGGTTGCCCAATGTGCTGAATTTGCGTTAGATCAAAATTCCTCAATAAGTGATGTTGAAATTTTTACATGAGCTTCGGGTCAACATTCAAGATATTTGAGGGGCTTGGGTTGCTATGTAAAACCTTCTAGCTATTCCTCATCATCTGGGTATGCCTTTAACACCCAATGTTTTGAATACCGTACTGGATGCCGTACCGGTCAATGCACTAGAATGAAATATTACGATACCGGTACTGTTTCGGGATACTCAATATATGAATAAATTATATATATAAATATATATAAATTATATTCCAAAATAATATTCTATATATGAATAAATTATATATAAATACATATATATAAATTATAAATAGTCTAATCTGAATTGGGAGTCAAAAAATGAACTTGTAGTTTGAAAAAATGAAAAAATAATAATAATAAAGGCCGAAATATTGGCCAGTACGGGCCGAAATACAGGCCAGTACCGGCCAGTACGGTCGATATTTGAGCCGGTAAGAAATATATGTAACACCTGTACCGGACCAGTGGCCGGTACGGCATATACCGACCGAACCGGCTGGTACAGTATGGTATTTAAAATAGTGCTAATACCTCTATAGTGTTAGAAAAAGCAAATTCCAAGATCGAGAAATTGAGTACAAGACATCATAAGTTAAATGCTCAATTGGCAAAACAAACAGACATGAAGATGTGCATGAAACAACAAGAACAACAACAAGAAGAGTTCATGAGAGAGATGCAACTCCAAATGCATATGTTTATGCAACTGTTCAGACCTCTAAGCAACTAATTTACATTATACGTATAGATTTTGGGATCTATTTCTGTACGAAGAACGCTAGTACTATTGTATGTTTATTTGGTTTTTCATTGTTTAGTTTACTTTTATGAGTATTGAACAAATTGTAATATATTTCTTAAATATTATATATGTCTATTTGGTTTTTTATTATTGGATAAAATAAAATAGTTATCGTTCAAACGACCTAAAACTGTTCGATCAAAATAAGTAAAACCATTCGAACATACAGAAAATTCAAGTGTAATCGTTATTAAACGTTCAAACAATACTTGAAACCATTTGAACAAAAACATTGAACATGAAATAAACATTCGAAAGTCATTTCATAACAAATCATTTGATTGTATAATGGTCCGATTGAACGTTTTACTCAATATGCTCAAACATATTTTACTGTTCGACCATCAAATTATTTGTTTGAACATTTTCACATGCCTATTTGGTTGAATGGACTGGTATCGATTGACCACTCATGAAGGACGCGTTCGAACATAATTGACGTTTGAACGTCACGTTTGTACCATTCGAACGTGATTCTGGGATGAAATTCAATCGTCCCAAAAAACTGTTCCGTTCAAACACGATCGAACTGTTTTGCTCAAGTTCGTTCCGAAAGATATTTTTTGGAACACAATCGATATTTTCTTCCTAAAATACTTTGTGGGACACTCTTATTGGAATGACTTTGGGACGATTTTTTTTCGTCTTAAGTAATATTTAAGGACAAAATCACAATTTTTTGGAATGAAATTTTTTGTCGCAAAAAACCACTTCTGTTGTAGTGTGTATATATATATATATATATATATGTATATATACTATATAATATATGTATGATTCTTATTTTCCATCTTTAAATATTTCGTGCTTAATTAGCTATTCTATTATGAAGCTGGCTGCCTAAACTTCGAAAAAGTTTATGAATTACATACAAAAAAATCGACAAAACCGGAAAGAAAGATCAAACAAAGTGGAATCTGATAGATCAAAGCAGAAGTTGTATCGATCGCAGATTTCTCACGAATTTTCCATCTTGAGAATTTAAAGGGATCAGTATCCCCCCATTGACCATTTATAACATGCAATAAAATGCATATAGGTCAACGCAATGTGCGCACTTGACATGGCGCACACAAACTATATATATGGACAAACAATATTATTATTATAGGCAGCTAATTCCCATGATATATATATATATATATATATATCTTATAAATCATTAATAATTCACTGACCTAAACTGGATAGTTACAAGAGTCTGACTTGTTTTAATTATATATCTTGGTTAAACCAATCACGCATGCATATAACATATCATGTTAGGATCGATATTTATTTAATAAATTAGGTCACGTTTCATTATCGTATTCAAAACTTACCTACACGTACACGTACACTTACACTACGTACCACGCACCATTGATATATAAATTAATTGGTGGTGAGCACACGGAATTAATAATGGCTTCGCATCACATACTTCATTATATATATATATATAGTGGATATAAGCATCATCAGGAAGAAACCTATTTCAAACAATATTAAAATTATTCTATTCTTTTCCAATACTTTGCTAGCTTCCAATTCAGCTTCACCACGTATATATATATATACGTCTGCAATACATGACGACACTACTACTATATATATGTATTATTGTATGAATGTATGTATGACGTGTAACGTTGTGGTACGATTGGTTGAATCGACATAGTTTTCCTCGAAGTAAATTGAGCTATGAAACTGGATCGTGAATAATGACATGTTGATTAAAGTCAACCCCTAATTGGTACGTGAAAGTCAGCGTTGACATATTGATTTAACATGGTACGCCTCTTCGCTGTCCCATTCATCACAATGGCTAGCAAATATAAAAACTCCAATATTCCCAGTACTGTCTTTTAACGTCTATATATATATAGATATATATATATATATATATATATATATATGCTATAATGATCAAGATGGTCCACATGCTTCCCATATCTACAAGATTAATTTGACTAGTGCGTTAAATAGACGTTTTCCTGGATATCTATGGTCACTACTACAGCCTATACTGCCGACTATATAGTTTCTCCCACCTTTTCTTTTTTTTTCTTTACGCCTACGTACGTGCAGGAGGGAAATCTAAATATGGTGAAGGAAAAACAATTACTACTACTAAATTAATATTCATTATTTTTAATGGAAAAGTAATTTTGATCCCCACAATTTTCAAGAGACAACAATAGGGGGAGTAAAGTCAGATTTGGTGGATTATATAAAATGTCAAAACCCTAATTAAGAAGCATGCAACTAATCAACTAGCTAGGTTGGAAAGGGATGATCGGATCAAGCTGTAAAGGACTACGAAATGTTCGGAGAAATCAAAGAAATAATGGATCACATAATTAGCATTGAAGACCGAAATATTATATCGTAAAAAGAGTACAATAAGTCCAAGGGGAAGCTAAATGTTGCATCAAATTTAGGCAAAATTTCGTAAAGACCCAACTTCTGTGTTTGCTCGATCAGTGCCCACTAGATACAAAAACTAGAGATTGCCTTGGCTGATCCTCAAATCTAGGCATTTGGCACTTCTGATCGATTTCTCCACGAAATCTTGCCCGTCGCTCAGCATGTCGCTGCAACAGGTCCATTCATTTTTCATGCACAATCTTAGTGTGATAATGGAACTCTTTCCCACCATGCATATGGTTTGGCTTGAAAAACAAGTTTGTGGGAAAATGCCAATTTTGTTGTAGTGTGATATATATCAGACTTTAGTCAGGAAAATAATCAATCTTCTGGACAACCACCAAAAGAATGGGAAATGTTGTTGTTATATAAAATCAACAAACATGCATCACATCATTAAGTGTGGCTAGAGATGACAAAATATAAGATGGAAAAATAGCATTGCTCATTAAAAATAGGATTAAACATGTTGGTGCAAAGGGGATTTGCAAAAGAGAAAATAGTGAGAGAAAAGAGTTTGCTTCAAGGCGCTTTACAATGTCGCTTTCCTTAAAACAATATTCGCCCCCATTAATAATAGTATGCATACGAGTTACAAGCGAATTTGCCTCCAAGATATAATGAAACTTAGAATAAGTTTATTTGTCTAACAGCTGAAATTAGACATCGAATACTTTCAGATTTTACTATTCAACCAAGAGATTAGAAATATGTTCTCCCAGGAACTAACAGATTCTAATAACAAGTTTTGAAGAAATGATATATTTAGAAGAGAGGTAGAATTTTGATATTGGCTTCTAAGATCCTCAATTGGCAAGTCAAGGGGTCTATTTATAGATGACCAAAAGATGCGAACGAAACTTTTCTTTTTTTGAAAACTATTCTAAATAGGTATATATTGTTTCTTTTGCCATAAGACACAACACTTGGACTTGGTCCAATGGTCCTTGTTTCTCCTGGAACAGGTCGGTACCGATTCAAAACACTGCAGTCATGCATTGGGGATTTATTTTTGAGTAATACTAAATATAATCACATGTGTAAGTGTCGTACACTCTTTTTCAAAAATAGGGAGGTCCACCTTTAAAAAATTAATTTTTTCATGTGAATCTCATATTTGATTACTTTTTTTTTTTTAAAATGAGTATATAACACTTGTACAATACATGACTAAAAATATTATTTCTCTTTATTTTTTTCTCATGCATTGCAGCGCCTTGCACTTTGGCTTGCTGGGCTGCATGCCCTGGTCCACGTTGCACCTTGGGTTGCTACTGTGAGTTGCACCTTGTGCTGACTGGGCCAAACGCTCAAGCCCATGTGGAGCCTGTTCTCTCAATAAATCAATAAAACCCCTTCTTGCCATCGGGGTGATTGGAACCCCAGCCCTCAAGGGCATCAATACCACTAATTAATGGCTTACATTACATATATGGACCAAAAATATTATAAGCCTTATAAATTTTTCATAACTTCTCTATTTTCAAAATAATTCATTACTTCCTAAACAAATCCCAAAATATTATTAATAATAAATATAATATATAATTAATTATTTTGATAACATTTCTAACAAAACACTCAATAAGAGATAGGTGCATTTTTATTGGCGGGTGACGTGGCTTATGAGCTACGTTGCGGGGTCCCCTTGTGGGTCTAACGGATGAGCTAAGTGGAGAGTAGTACAAAAGATGAAAGAAGTCTAAAACTGAAAAGTCAGGGAGTAATCCATCTAACGGCCAAATCACGTAGTCTATTTGAGTATCAAACCTTAATAAATAAAATGATACTGGTTTAAAGGAACATCTTATCCATTTTTAAATTTTGAAATGAACGGTGCTGATCAAGAACAACTTTAAAACTATGATCTCCTAAATTTCATATACATATCGAGTAATGAAACAGTAACACCCCGTATTTTTAGTGTATTTTTTTTTTAACTGAAAGATTATTTGTTATTAATTTAAAATTTATTCTCTTATTTTAAAATTGTTGGATTTTTAGTTGTGTTATTTTTATGATTTTATTTTTGTGAAAATTATTTTTGAAGTGCTTTCTCTAAATTAATTATTTTATACGTTTAAATTTCTTCTCAAATTAAATTAACTTGTTGTTGGGTTTAATTAATTATTTTCATGTTAATCACTGTGTTTGAAATATTTTATTTCACTAGCTGTTTTAAAATCGTTTCAATTGGATCATTTTCGTGACCCAAGTTATGAGGATTGAACCTCATTTCTTTTTTCTCTATTTTTCTTTTCCTTTTCTTTTCTTTTCTTCTTTTCCTTCTTTTTTTCTTTTTCTTTTTTTTTTCTTCTTTCTTTCTTCTCCCTCCCGCGCCTCTCTCTCTTTCTCTCTCTGCCGTGCGTCCGCCGTTTGCCCTCGACCCGCCGCCGTGCGCCGGCGGTGGTCGACACCGCCCGGCTTCCCAGCACCCCCACCCACCGGCGACCTCCCCCTCCGATTTCCAGCCCCAGCCGCGCCGCCGTTAGCCTCCACGCACCACACGAAGCCGCGGTATTCCTTGCGCCGCCGCGCCGCCATCGCGCCACCTCCGGCCACCATCTTCTCACCACATCATCCTCGACCTTCTAGCAACCCAATGGACCCAACCCCACCTCCGATCTGTCACCGGTGAAGCCCCACCATCAACATTTCCGTTTTGGGTGTTTTTGCACTTCAACCGCCTATTGCGCCGCCACCCACGGCCAACCACCACCACCATTAGCTTCACCGACATCCCTAAGCCCTACCCTATCAATCTCGGGTCTTCGTTTGCACCCGTTCAAAAGTGGATTTTTGAGACCCACGGCCACAGTGCATTTGGCACTGTTTTGTTGCTGCGTTGCCGCTTCTAGCACCTCCGTGATCTTTCAAAAATTATATTATAGCATTGTAAGTATTTTTCCAAAGTACTTTTGAGATTTAAATGTATTTCTGCTCTAATTCTTATTTACTGTGTTTTTGTTGGTTGTGTCGGACCGAGTCCGAGGGGTAAGAAGGGGTCGTTTGGATTGGTGGTTGAGAAATTATTTTAGAAGGGAATTTAATTTTCTTTGTCTAGTACAGTTTAATTTTTGGAGGTATTAGTTTATATTTTCTGTTATAGAGTTGTGAATGGGAAGAAGTGTGCTTTGTGTAGTATTGTTGGTTAAATTGTTAGTAATTGTTTGGGACTGCGAACTGTTGGAATAAGTGTGAGTTATTGGACGAAAAATATGTTCTGACATGCATTGTGTAGACATGAGCTAAATTTTGTCATGTGGTTTCTGAAATCTGGAAAAAGAGCGATATTGAGAATATGAAAAATTGTGCATTTATTTAAAAAGATGTTCTGACTTTTGTGTCCAGCGTGTGTAAACTGTCTGATTCTGTTTTGGTACTATGTTTTTTTTGATATAACATTTGAAAACCTTTGGCATGGTGTACTGGTTTTCGTATCTGACTCTGTCTCTGCTTTGCTCTGCTCTGTTATGCTCTGCTCTGTTTGGGTTGGTACCAACTTCTCTGTCTCTGAGTGCACCCACTTTGGAAACATAGTGGTTTTATTGTGGTCTTTCCTGTGTGCACACTCGGGGCTCCGAGAAGAATAAAGGAAAGATTTCACCTCTGTCTCTGCCTGGTTTGGCCACCGGGGTTAGCACAACCCTACCACGGGGTGAAACATGGTCTCTGCTCTGTTTGATGCTCTGTTTTGATCTGATGATGATACTCAGTTTATGTTATGCCAAAGTATTATGGGTTGTACGTGTCTTAAAACCATCGCTCTGTTACTTTTGAAAATATGTTATGTTCTGCATGATAATTCTGAAAAATATTTTGTTCTGCATGCTATACTTTGTAAATGCTCATGTTTGCACACTAGCATATGATTTCTGCTTACTGAGTTGTTGATAACTCACCCCCTATCATTATAATATTTTTCAGATGATGTGGAGAGTCCAAATGTGGACCTGGATTAGATTGCTGTTTGTGTTTAAGCTGAGGAGATGTTGGTAGAAGAAGGACTTCTGGTGTTCCTAGTTTTTATCTCTTTGAGTTTTAGTAATATCTTGGGTTTCAGCGAGATTTATGAAATTATTGGTTGGGTTGTTATGACTACCGGGAGGTTATGGACCCCTTTGATTTATTATTATTGCATTAAAGATTTTGTGGAGTTTGTAATGAGATTATTGAGAAGATTTGAGATTGATTTCATTTATGAAGTTTTTTTTGGAGATTATTCTTCGAATGTGTTGGGAGACATGATTATGAGTGACAAGTAGTAATTCTCCAAACCACCCGGGTTTGGGGCGATACAGAAGCAGCTGATAAACATTTTACAAGAAAAAACCAAGGAGGATCTCTTTGAAGTAACAAAACAGAAATGTTACAAAACCAAAAGAGCCATACATTTCTAACGACTTTGTGGTCTGCGAGTTGTCTTATGTTGCCACAACCCTTCATGTTTTGGAGATGCTCTTTCTTGAGAGCAAGAAACCTAGCTGGCTATAGCATCATAGTCAAACAACTTGGGATGAACATGGTTAATTGGGAAGACTACCAAAGTTGTGATCCCTTCCTTTTGCTTCAATGCTAAAAACTCATGGTCGTCCAAGTCTTTGTCACCACAAGAGCAAAAAGAAAATGAATGTCTCAACCTGTTGTTTTCCATCTCAAGGTTAAAGAAGGATCCCTCGGGATCACACCTGCAATTACATGATTGGATGTCATTACCCAAGTCCAAGCAGCAGGTTTTCTCCAGTCCCTTTGGATCATAAAATGATTGATGCCTTCTTACTGCTGGAGTCTTCTTCTGATGCTTTCTAGGGTGATTACTTGGAACTCTTGCACGGCTTGTCACAATACAATATTACACATTCAATGTTGTTCGGACTTTGTTTGTCCTGAGACATTGATCTCCTCAATCTTTTTCCAGGTGCCTTCTCACTCAATGATTCATAATGACCCATATTACTTCGATTACAATTGATTCCCATTTTTTCACCACCCCTAGGAGGAACAGATGCTTTGAACTTAAGTTGTCTTTGCTCTCGGCAATCTCCATCATTTTTGGTGAGTGAAACTCCTCTATGTCATTCAGATAAACTGCAGCTTCCTCTGAGGCAAACTCTTTGAAGAAGATGTTTTAGTAGTTTTCACTTGTGTTCTCTAAACCAGGAATTGTGTATTTATTTGGTGACTTCAGCTAGATTTTTTCCACTTTCTCTCTTTTTTCAGGCATAGGACATTTTAATACGTTTGGGGGGATGATTGCTGAACAATTGAAGAACTAGTAGACTCAACATTCGAAGAACCGGCCAGTAGAAGTAGTAGATGTATCAAAATCTTGTTTATTGAGTAAGTTGTACCGTTCTGTCAAAATCTCTCTAACATCCGAAGTTTGCATTTCAGGTCCGCTGGTCGTGTCATAATAAGTTTGAGCATCCGCTTCCAATACTTGACACTATTTTCATTCACTTTTAGGTTCATGGCAAGAAATGAAGTCCATGAATTGGAATTGGTAAGAGCATCATGATTTTTTTTAGAAAAAAGTAAACATATTGATTTAAGCACATAGTATCACCTCCTGGATTTTCCATTCAGTGTAGTATTCGAGTGCTAAAACCTCTGGTTTCAGGCAGCATTCCCTGGATATTTCATCCACCAAACTATGCTTAACATCATCTGCCACTGTCCTAAGTGAGAGTTTCTCCTTTATCTATAGTTTTAGATTTTGTTTGTTGTAGGCATCATTGTAATCATCATTTTCTTTTCCTCTTATTACTCTGTAATAATGAAACCATTTTGATGATGGAGGTCAAACTCCCTGATGGATTGCTGCAAGAGATTTTGCTACGGCTATCAGTCATTTCTCTCATGCAATTCAAGCGTGTCTCCAAAATCTGGAACACTCTCATTTCTGGTCAAAATTTCGTCTATAAACACCAACTTCACGCCCGATCCCCTTCCAACAAGACCAAGAATGCCCTTCTTCTTGTTAATCGGCGTGATAGAACCACCTTAGATTTTGTTGCCTCCAGGCTTTCTAATGAAACTCTCCAGGTATTCCGCACACAATGTCTACCTCTAATATGTAATACGAACAATTATCAACGAAAGGTTTACATTGCAGGTTCTTGCAACGGTCTCGTTTGTGTTCCCGATAATTATGACTTGAATATTGTTCTCTAGAACTCTGGAACTCAAGAAACAAAGCTTGTCCCTATATCAAACTGACCCCTCCTTCCTGCTGGCTATCGTTCGGTCTTTAGTGAAAAAACCACCATCAATGTTTCAAATTGGCATAAATTATTAACCTCACGATTCACAAGATTCTAAGGAGATTGTTCAACAAATAATAATAATAATAATAATAATAATAATGCAAATCTCTGACCATAACACGCTCTCCAAAGAGCTTTCGGATCACCTGAACCTTGGGTAGATCCCCACATCTTGCAGAGGCAAATATAAGACTTGAAACTACTTCATTAATATCATTTGGACAGTCCCTGAATCAACCGAATTACAATCAGAGATCCTTGTTTTAAAACCACAGAACGGTAGCAAAAGAAATAGGGGAAAAATAAAAGATCTTTAACGTTTGTTGCTTGGAAAAGACATTGCATGTTTATGTGTAGTCTCATACCTAAGTGAAGATTCTAATAGAAAACTGGAATAGAAGCTAATGCCAAAAATAAGAAAGCTCTTAGAATGCATAATTGAAGAATGCAACTGAGATATTCCACAACTGACTTGCTATAATTCAGTATGGAAATAAAAAGAGCATAATCAACTGAAAACTCATTGTTCTTTATGCCAATTAAAAGCTCATTTTGATAGTGACTTTAGAAATCTACCAAGCTCCAGGAGATGAGGCATTTTAGCCATGGTGAATTAATTGTGAAATTGGGCATTTTTTGGGCAGAACTTTTCCGGCAGTAACTCTTCAAAACCAACCAAGTCTTAAAACTGAATTAATCGTCAGATTTAAGTTGGGTGATACTATTTAGTTTTGTAACTGTGTTATATATGAATGGAAATTGCACTCAATCATAATTGCCACAACTGGTTTTGTCTATGACTTTCTGTTTCCTGCCTCTCTCATTCAATCTTTATTCGTATTCAGTGCTTTTTCTGTCATGAAATGATTATTATTTAAAGCATATCTTACAATTTAACAACCAGAAAGTCTTTTTCATGGAAACTTGAGTTATTCGAAGTCTTTTTCAGCAATGAGATCTAGACAAGCCATAGCCTTGAAAACCAACTTATAAATCTGTAGTTAACTGATACAAAAAATAATTGTATAATCAATGAAGAAAAAGCAGAGGAAATAACTGGGGAGCTATTCAGTATACTCATATTGATACTGCAGAATTAATTAGCATACCCGACTAAGAGCAATATGTTCATCACCACTTTTAATTAGTTGAGCCATGTCGTCACGTAATTGCCTCACAATCGAATTCCTCTTATTCTTCAGTATCTTTAGCTGGGACTGAACCCGGTTGATCACTTTCTTACTGCAACAAGAAACACGTACAACTTTACATGGGCAGCCACAAATGATTGGTAAACAGATCAGCCTCGAGTTCTTGAACATATTGGGTTACCATTTTGAAGCTTATCGCCATCCGAACAAGATGCCAAACATCTCTCAAATTTCACAAAAGCCACTAAGTTATTTTTGTAGCAGAAGAAACGAGATTGTGGAGGAGAGAGAGAGAAACAAAGAGTATGAAAAGGTGGAGAGGAGATCAGGAGCAACTAAGGCCTCGTTTCTTTTTTCGGAGATGAGATGAGATAAAAGTTAAAAAATTGAATAAAATATTGTTAGAATATATTTTTTAATATTATTTTTATTTTAAAATTTAAAAAAATTAAATTATTTATTTTATTTTATATTAAAAATTAAAAAAATTATAATAATTAAATAAAATAAAATAAAATATTTTTTCAAAATAAACGAGACGTAAATCACCGTGACAGTTGGGTTTACTTTGTGGAGGGCGTTATACTTAAGCGGGAGAGAATGAAGCGCGAGGCGCTTCTGGGTCCCTTGGAGAACTGCCTCGCGACACCCGTTCTTGGGACACATGTCAACCCAAATATGAACGGAACCCATTGAAAACAGAGTAGATCAACATGCGAGTGAAATCTGTATGACAGCTGGGTGTTTTATGATAAATAAAGGTCACTTAAAAAAAAAAAAAAATTTAAACAAGGCACAAAGACCAATTAGAATTAGGAGATTAGAATGTATCAAGAAGCTTTAAAGGCAGGTGGGGCCCTTTGGGATTTCGAAGTCAATCCAACAACAATAATCATAGACACCATCCTTTGTTATTTCTAATAGTGATTTGTTTGATAGGTTGAAAATGGTTAAGCTAAACTTGAAAAGATTATGACTCGTTTGGATAGTGAGATGAGATTAGATAAGACGATTCAGACATGAGTCTAATAAAAATGTCTCAATACACAAATTTTGCCTTATCCAATATGCGCGTGACCCATGCACGAGACTAATTAATGTCTCAATACATAAAGTATGCCCCGTTCAAAATGCGTGTGATTCGGGCATTCATTGACATTGATATATTTAAAATAGAATATGAGCATAAATAATATAGTCAAACAGTCAATGATCACATAACTCCCACAAACTAAATACAATAGAAGACTTTAACAATTCCAAATGAGTCACGTGCTCCTGAAACAATTTTGGAACTAAACCTTTAGTTAGTGGGTCAGCTAACATCTGCTTTGTGGAAATATGCTCAATACAAATATAAGACTCGATTATTTTCTCTCTAACAAACAAATACTTAATATCAATATGCTTGGAGCGAGAAGAGCTCCTAGTGTTTCGAGAGAAAGCAACTGCTGCAGAATTGGCACAAAATATCTTCAGCAGTCTCAAAATGGTGTTCACAACACCTAGCTCCAAGATAAAATTCTGCAACCATATAGCTTGACATGTAGTCTCATAACAAGCTACATTTTGCCTCCATTGTAGAGGAAGCTATAAGTGTCTGTTTGACATTTTTTCAAGAAATAGCTCCTCCTGCCATTATAAAAGCATAACCAGAAGTGGATTTCTTGTCATTTGAACAACTTGCAAAATTGGCATCAGAATATCCAACTACATCAAGAATGTCAGATCGCCGATATATAAGCACTAGATCTTTGGTGCCTTACAAATACCTAAGTACTTGCTTTGCAACTTTCCAATGAGCCAAACCAGGATCACTTAAGTATCTCCCAAGTACACCAACAATATAAACAATATCAGATCGTGTATTTACTTGAGCATACATCAAACTACCCACAACCGACGAATAGAAAACCACTTGCGTTTCCTCTCACTATCATCTTGAGGGCATTAAAACTTAGAAAATTTATCACCTTTTACAATAGGTTCTTTTTTTCCATGAGAACAAGAATGCATATTAAACCTACATAGAACTTGATCAATGTAGGTTTTCTGAGACAATCCAAAAACGCCTCTAGATCTCTCGCGAAAAATCTGGATGCCCAAAACGTAAGAGGCCTCACCAATATCCTTGGTATCAAAATGAGATGACAACATGCGTTTTGTCTCAAACAGAAGCTTAATGTCATTTATGACGAGTAATATATCATCAACATAAAGAATAAGAAAGATATACTTACTGCCACTGACCTTCAAATATATGCATTGATCAATAAGATTCTCCTTAAATCCGTAAGAGGTAACAATCTTATCTTTAGGTACCATTGTCTAAATGCCTACTTAAGCCCATAAATGGACTTGTTAAGCTTACACACCATGTATTCATTTCCTTCCACTTGGAAGCCATCTGGCTGCATCATGTACACATCCTCAAATAGATGTCCATTAAGGAAAGCTATCTTGAAATCCATTTGATGCAGTTTGAGATGAAAATGAGCCACCAAAGCCATAATAATCCGAAAAGAATCGTTGGTAGAAACAGGCGAGAAAGTATCCTTATAATCAATGCCTTCTTTTTGGTTAGGGCCCTTAGCAACAAGCCTAACTTTATACCTTTCTACCTGACCTTCAGAATTATTCTTGGTCTTAAAAACTCATTTGCAAACAATTGGCCAATAGCCACATGGCAGTTCAACTAAGTCTCATACACCATTTTGACATATCGATGACATCTTGTCATGCATAGCATCCATCCAACATGAAGATTAAGGACTATCAATAGCTTCCTTAAAAGAGGCTGGATCAAGAGACATACCAGTATTAAATTCATGCTCTTGCAAATAGAAAATATAATCATCTGGAATTGTTGGTCTATGAACTCTTTGTGATCTCCTCAAAACAATATCATCAGTCACCACATCAACATCAATTACAGTGCAACGACAGGGTCTTGGACAACAGTACTGGTTCCCTCTGTCAATGATGGTGCAACCATTGATGGAGGAGTAACTTGAACATGTATAACAACAAGCTCCTTGCTAAATACAACTTTACATGGTGCGAAACTCCCACTGTCACTAACATCCTCAAAGAAAATGGATCAATCAGATTCAATAACTCTAGTAACATTTGAAGGGCAATAGAATCTAGAGTCTCTTAATCTCACACAATAGTCAACAAAATAACTACTAATGGTCTTAGAATCAAGTTTCTTCTGCTGAGGATTATAAGATCTTATTTTCGCTTTACAACCCCAAATACGGAAATGATGCAAACTAGGCCTCTTACTTGACGATAACTCATAAGGAGTTTTAGGAACCGACTTACTTGGTACTTGATTCAAAATATATGCAGCAGTTTTCAAAGCCTCACCCTACAAAAATTCAGGCAAAATGTAATGACTAAGCATACACCGCACTGTATCCATAGGAGTATAATTTTTTCTTTCTGCAATACCATTATGTTCAAGAGTTCCAGGCATTGTGTACTGAGTCTCAATATCACATGCCTCGAGAAATCTAGCAAAAGGTCCAGGTTTTCTACTAGTTTCATCATATCTTCCATAAAACTCATCTCATCTATCTGATTTTACGACTTTGATTTTCTTATTTTTCTGGAGTTTCACAGCTGCCTTGAAAGCCTTAAAAGCTTCCAATGAGTCTGATTTTTCTCGAATGAGCTCAATATAACCATAACAAGAATAATCATCTATAAAGGTAATGAAGTATCTATAATTTCCTAAAGCAGCAGGTGAAATGAGTCCATAAACATCAGTATGAATTAAATCTAGAATATCCAGACTTCTGCTAATCTTTTGCTTTCTGGTCTTCGCTGGAAGCTTCACTTTGATACAAGCAACACAAGTTTCAAAATCAGAAAAATTCAAATCAACTAGAATGTCATCTTTAATCAATCCCTCCATTCTTCTTCTAGAAATATGACCCAACCTTTTGTGCCACAACATGGAAGAGTTTTCACTAGATCTAGTACGTTTAGAACCAACTACAATATTCATAATAGAGACATTAGAAGAAGTAGGATCTAAAGTAGGAAGCAAGTCAATTTTATACAAACAATCATATAAAGTATCAGTACCAACCACAACTGAGTCATAAAAGATTATAGCATTTCTATTTCCAAAATGAAAAACATATCCACATTTGTCCAAAATAGAAACAAGGATAAGATTTCTTCTGATGGAAGGTATAAAAGCAATATCAGACAACTTCAAAACATGCTTAGAAGACAAAATAAGTCTGCCTGTACCAATATGTTCAATTTTAACCTTCACCCCATTGCCCATATTTACTACTAATTTTGTATCAATTGGTCTTCTGCAGTTCCTTAATTCTTGCATTGAGTTTCTAGTATGAATGGTTGCACTAGTATCTAGCCACCAAGTATCGAAAGACACACATCGACTGGATTAGACTCAAAGCACACTAGTAGTGAACGTGTATCTTTCTTGTCTAACCAAGTCTTAATTTTCCTTCAATCTACCTTCTTATGCCCAAACAAATAACAGAAGTTGCATCTTCCTTTAAAACCTTCATTCTTAGGTCCATTTGGAACACTCACACTAGCTTGCCGAGGAGGCCTCCAAGATTTTTTCATCTTGCTAGAGTTACTACTACTACCCATGAAGAATTTCTTCTTCTTCTTCTCTTTATCAACAGTTATCATGAAAGTAGCATAAGGCTTTCCCTTTTTATCATCTCCTCTTCTTGAGTTACAATATCAGTCATTTCATTTAAACTCCATTCATCTTTCTGAGCACTATAAGTGGGCTTGAGTGCATCAAACTGAGGCGGTAAAGATTGAAGCATTTGCCATATAAGAAAACTATCTGCTAACTCAACTTTCATTCCTTTGAGCTTGTTAAAGAAATGAGCAAGCTTCATGATGTGCTCTTGGACTCCACTAACCATATCATAGGTTGTGATAGTAAGAAGTTTCATCAGAGTTCACTTTTCGGCCATATCAAATTTAGTAAATTTCTTCCCAACAGTATCAAGATATTCTTTAGCACTATCTGTATCAGCTGTGCTCTGCATGATAAACTTGTCAATAGTATACTTCATAATCATGAGACAAGTCCTATTAGAATGCACCCAATGCTCATAACGAGTCTTTTCATTTGCAGAACTTTCACTAGTGGACTCAACTGGCGCATCGACCCTTAAGGCCAAATCCAAATTCATGATAGCCAAATGAATAGTGAGTGACTCATACCAATCCTCATAATTTGTTTTCGTTAGACTCTTGATGGCAGACAGAGAGAGAGACAGAGCTGCATTGCCATAAGCTGAGGAGAATATAACAAAATTTATTATGCATGTGAAACAAGAAACATGCACCCATAAATGTTTCCATTAAGCAATCTTATTTCCATGCTAGAGTCTTATTCAAAATTTGCTCTTACGCACTATACTAGAGCCCAAGATACAGAAAAGGCTCTTAAGCATGATAAAGTAAAATAGTTAAATACAATAACTTAAAATGACTCGCTACCGAGAGGATTAGACTAGGCCCCTAAGTGCCAATCACTTAACTATTATCTTTATCGTCCTAATCATCCTACCAAATAATGGTTTGCCGACGGAAAAAATTCACTATCCGTATGGATCTTAGTATAGTGTCATTAAGCAGGTGCATGATCAATATAACAACTCTGATAATTTATCATGAGTAGTTCGATGAGAGGTGGGTACATAGCCACTCCAAACCATTGGTATTACAACAAAATGATATAACCCACATGAACAAAATATCTATTTATCTCAAAAGGGATTATTTATTTCTTTTCTCCATTAACAAATATGGAGCAATATCACAAAATTCATAAACACATAAAATGAGGAATTTTGGATTACAAGATTGTTTCAAAACAACCAATTATTCATCAAGACCATAAGCTTTGGTCAATGCTCAAAGTTTAAACAATTACCCAATGAAAAAATGCCTCATGTGAAATAGAATAAGGACAAAATCATCTCAAGTGAATTAGATAGCAGTGATTTACAAAATGCCCTAAAGAAATCTCCACCCAAATGATGACAAAGACCCAAATAGAAAAATAGAAGCTTTTCGATAACGGAGACAAGCATGAACTGTTGAAAATTCACCCTTTTCTCCTCGAAACAACAAATCACAAATCACAAATCGCAAAAAAAAAAAAAAAAAAAAAAATCAAAGAACTCAACCATGAAAAATAAGAAGGTAGCTCTGATACCAATTGTTAGAATCACAAGATGTGATAATCTCTTCCTATAATCAAAGCATGTGTTCAATAAAATTGAAAGTTCATACCTCCAATAGTTTGAGATGGATTTTTCATGGAGCTTTAGGGTTCTTGCAAAAGAAAGGAAAAAATTCCTTCTATGGAGAGAACTACTTTCTACCAATTTTCTTTTATTTTTCTTCTTATCCTAAGAGAGGAGAGAAAGAACAAGAAGACAATAGAACTCAATAGGCTAGTTCTATTTTAAGTGGGGTGAGAGTAGAGACCTCCATATGTATCTATTAAAATGGCCCATCGCATTATGGGCCCAATGGGTAAATGTTAATGCTAGTCAACTATTTACAAATAAATACAACATATATATATATATATATATATATATTATAATCAAAAGCTGTGCGCTTCTGAGTGGGAAAAAAGTTATGAAGTATCACTTTACGTGGTAGTGTGGTGGGGTTGTGCTCATGTCAACCTTCTTACTGTTCACTTGTTGTGGCATTGAGTAGTTCAAGCACGCAAATTTTGAAGGCAAATGCCTTCTGCGTGAATTAAACATTGCTTTGGCAACTTGTTTCAAGTAGCCAAACAATCATGGATTTGTCTCAAGGGATAGAGGAAGAGAAAACCAAAGTGATCTAGTAAATTTTACAAATCAAGATGCTAAAACTGATGCTAATTTCTTTAAGATGGTTATATTTCATTATTTCAAATTGCTTGATCAGGGCCGTTGACTTAGTTATATACATTATTTTTCATTTTTTTTATAACAACATTATTTTTCATTTAATAACTGGTATAAGACTAAAACTAGGACCTAAAGTCAGACTATAGATATAAATAGGGGTATAAACTCAAATAAAAAAATCGGAAAACCGGTCTGGACTGGACCGAACCGGACCGATTTTGAACCGGTCTAGTCCGGAACCGGTTTTTAAAATGTAAAAACCGGCCGGTTTCGGTTCCGGAATTTTTTGGCCCAGACCTAACCGGACCAGACTGGTTGATTAAAAAAAATAAAAAATAATATTTTTATATATAATTTTTATACAAAATATTTCATATATATTAAATATTAATATATATATAAGTTTTATATATAATGTATAATTATAAATTTTTATGTGAAATTATATATATAATATATATATTCATATATGAAATAATTTCTTATTATAATTTATAAATTATTACATAAAATGTTAATACTAAATCACTAAAAGTTTATAACTAATACTAATATATAACTTATAACTATACCAATAGTCTAATATTAATACTATTATATAGTCTAATATATTAATAAAAGTATAAAAAAAATTTTTTTAAATAAAAAAAAATTTTATAAACAAATTTTTAATGACAAATTGTGAAACTTACATTTTAAAAAAACCGGAAAACCGGATCGGACTGGACCGGAAATTAGTAAAACCGGAAGTACCGGTTTAGGAGGGTAACCAGTGCGTAATCGGTTTTGAAAAATACAAAACCGGTACATACCGGTTCGGTCCTAGATTTTATAAAAAATCGGACCGAACCGGACCGGTTACACTCCTAGATATAAAGAGAAGATGCATGTGATGATTGATTACGCCGAATCACCTGTTGCTCCCAGAATTTTGCAGTATAGCTTAGAGCACTACAATAAATTCGCTTTTTTTGGGATGAAATTTTTTATCCCAAAAAATTGAGTTTTCATTCTCATAAACTTTTTGAGATGAAAAAGTTTCGTCGCTATTTCGTTTGAAAAAGTCCATCCCAAAAAATAATTTATGGGACAAAAATGTGCTCGACCATTTGAATGTGTTCGAAAGGGTTTGATCTTTCGAGATGAACAAATTTCGTCCCTAATAACGGTTGAAATAGGATAAATTCCATTCGAATGGTACGTAGCAGTTTCAGTAGTACATACTATGTTGGAACGGTGTTTTTGACACAAAAAAAAAGCTACAAAAACTCTTAAAATAGCCACAAAGTACTGTTTTCGGTGCTCATTACTCGCGGCAAAAATAGTAATTTTGTAGCAAAAAGTACCAATAGTAGGAAAGTACTGTCACAAAAGTGCGCTTCTTCGCCATTATTTTTGCTGATACTTTTTTCCGGCTCTTTCTATAATCGGAAATAAGTATCTTAGACAAAAACTATGATTTTTTCGACAACAAATTTTCGCCACATATAGTTTCTACGGCGTTTTATATCTGCAAATAAGTAAATTAGACCTAGTTAATTATTTGCGGCTAGTCAATATCGCTGCAAATAATTATTTGAGAAATAGTCATTTGCAAAATAAAAAAAATAGTATGAAATAGAATTCATTAAAAAATACACATCCACATTACATTTCAACCCAAAAATAGGAGGGAGTTTTATTTTTAAGCGGCTTCCCATAATGATATTACCTATTGAAGTGACCGTAGAAAAAGATTCTTAATAAATGGGGTATTACAATTATACATAATACCAGAGTAAAAAAAATCGTATGCGAAAAAAAATAGGCCCATATCAGATATGGTGAATTGATGCTATACCAACATGCTTCACAAAAATTGATGGGAATGATAATTATATAAACATTGATGCACCAACAAATGAACATCTGTTAACAATATATCGTCATAAGCAAAATGAAAATATAATAACATATACCAAAATTTTTCCATATTTGGTATGCTAGCCTCTCACTCACTCCTTTTTGAGCTGTAAAATATCCCAGACTTCTTAAAGTTTGGGGTGCTTTATATTTTTTAGGACATTGTTGACTTTTCAAAGAAGTTAGAAAACATTCAAACACTTAAATTTTAAAAAATAAGCGCGTTTCAGATTGCGGTCAAATTTCACTATTCCCGTTCGAAAATAACCAAACTCAATTTGAACGGAACTATTCATGTTCCAACAACATTTGTGAATTGAAAAACAATGACACGGTCTACTTCTCGGACAATACTTGGTTGAAATTTGCATTTGAACATTTATGATACCGTTCGAATGTGAATGCTGTAAGGGGCTACCCTTCATTCGGTCACGGAGGAGTGGAAGAATTAGGTAATACTCCTATCCCTTCCATGGTTTTAAATTATGTGGAACCGCTCGACCACCTTCAAATAAGGGAACTTAGAGATTAGGTAGCTTACTTAATAAAACAAGAATTGATTTACGATCCCGAATTTATGAATTGAGAGATCGATTTCGATCTCGATGAAGCACTTTTTGATTATATTTTGGAAATAAATGACGAGTTTTTCATTGAACAGTCTCATCCGTGGTAGAATTAGGAATTCCTCTTCCAACTAGTCCCATAATGTAGTTGTAATTGTTCGAACACATTATCATGGTTCGAATAGATTTCTTACCATTTGAATGGGTTTGGTACCATTCGAACGGTATTAGCACAGTTTGAACGGAAAATTATTTTTAGGGACTAATTTATACTATCGTTTGAATGATAAAAGATAGTTCAAACGGTAATTACAATTCAACCTATTTTTTTTAGATTAGATTTGGATTTCATACCTAAAAGTGACTTTTAAGAACAAATAATATTTTGTTTAAAAAACAAAAATCATCCCTAAAAGTCAAATTTGTTGTAGTGGAGTGAGCTTATTGGAACTTTAACCTAGAGTAAGGATCATTCTACTCACAATCTCTCTTGCATGCTCAAGAAAAATTTATGTACCAAATATATCAGCTTCCACCACCCTCTATCAACGTCAATTAGTTCCTTTACTTTGGCTTCCTTATCCAGCATTTTCATAGGTGACTGAATTTTGTGAGTAACAGATCGAAGTCGCCAATCACTTATCACCCCAAATTCTAACGTTTTTCCCATTTCTCACTCTACCTTATTTCTAGCTTTCAGTAGATTGAAAGAGCCCCATACTTGTGGGTGAAGAAGGCAGATGTCCTCACTTGGCTTTCAAGAGGTTTTCTCCAGCTTTGCCATCAGGAACCGGGAAACAATTAAGAGATCAATATGCCACCCTTGCTTGGCAAGCATAGCTACGTTAAAAAGAAAATGTTGTAGCCATATAAGGATATGTGAAATTACAAACTGACGTGACCTAATCATGTAATACGTTAGATTGTAAAATTACTTTTATTATAAAGTATTAGATCTGAGGTATCACATAAAACCATATCAATTTGTGAGTTTAGTTTTGTAAAATCTTTTTGCGGATGATCACTTTCTAACAAAATTCTCCAATTTAATCCTGGCCTACATCCCATACCTTCATTAGTAATTTCATTTTTCGTGAAACTTACATTTTTTCATTACAACTTCTAAAAACCCCATTCCACCCTATTATAATTTTTCAACACATCCACTTGGGAGCCATGAATTCACTCCTCAACTTCAGTGGAGTTTGTTGTAGGCATAACCTCATACGCATTCAACTAGACACTACATCAAATCATGTCTTTTGGGATGAGAATTATTTTGGGACGAAAACAAAGCGTCGAAAGGTTGTCCCAATATTAGTGTCCCAAAAGGTATTTTGAGACAAAAATAACAATTTAGTCCCAAAAAATATCTTTTGAGAAGAACATTTGCTAGACTGTTCAAACGTTTGAATGACCTTTTTTTTCTAGGATGGCTGAATTCGTCCCAAAAATGAGTTCGAACGCCAACAAAAAACGTTCAAAAATTATGTAAGTATTATAATATGTTTTAATTAAATATATTTGAATATTTGTGATGATATTAATTCTTTATGTTTTGTGTAGGATAAAATGGTTGTTGTATGTGTTGAAACTGCATCAGATGAAAATTCCTCAACAAGTGATGTTGAAATTTTTATACAAGTTCTAGGTCAACGTTCAGTTCAGGATATTTGAAAGGTTTGGGTCACTGTGTAAAACCTTCTAGCTCTTCCTCAACGTCAAGTACCTCTATAGCTTTAGAGAATACGAATTCCATAATCGAAGAATTGACTACAAGACAACATGAGTTAGACACTCAATTGTAAAGACAATAGGAACTCAAGCTATTTGATACAAAGTCTCAGTCATTGTGAGTATGCCGAGAGTCTACCATTGATATTTATATTGTAATACCTGAACCCTACTATGTAGGTCCTTACGTCATTTATTAAAATATTTTTAAGTGAAATATTTTGAGATATAGATTTTTATTATTTTATTAATTTATTTTAAGATGGCTGTATTTTTATTTTATGTGGTTTATTTAATAATTCAAGGGTGTGATTTTTATGACCTTACAATATTTCTTTCAAACCCTTTAATTTTTATTTATTCAAGAAATGGTCCAAACTCTTTTACTCTCCACCATTCATTCCCTAGCTTATGGGATAAGCTTGATCAAATCCATTGACTTCTTCCCTTCAACCCGTAGCTTCCTCTATAAGCCAAATTAAATCTCCTTTTCCTTCTCTTGCACGTCGGCTTCCTAAGCAAACAACTAAGTCCCTTTCCCCCTTGTATCCCTCGACTTCCTGAGCAAGCAAGTGATTTCCCTTCTGTTCTCCATTCACCCGTCGGTTCTAAGGCACACAAAAGAGAACTTCTCAAGTTTCCTTCCTTCACACGAGAGACTCTCGGTTTCCTCTAGTTCGCACGTTCTCTCTCTCTCTCTCTCTCTCTCTCTCTTTTCTTCAAGCCGATTTCTTTCACCTCCTAAACCTAAGATTCCAGTCGAAGCTCTTCAAGAAAAACGAACTTGTAAGTGATTTTCTATGATTCTAGTTTCTAGTTTGGAATCTTGGATCTATGGGTTTGACCTAGGGTTTCTTTTTTTGAAATTTCTTTCTGTGTTCTAGCTTTGGGTCTTTTCTGATTTCTCTTCCTCTTCTCGTCTGCTGTGTGTTTTCGTGGCTTGAAAGGGAGCCAAATCAGGTGATGTTCCCTCGGTAACATTTTCTTACGATTAAGATTTAGCTAAGCAAGCTTGTGCCTTGTGATTGGGGGTTTTTGAATTTTCTGGTCAAAACTGAATATCTTGATGTTGTTTTGCCGTGTGTCTCTTATCATTTGAAACGGTATATTTTATTCTTTAAGTTGGTTAGCCACAAGTGATGATTATTTTATCTACTGTGTATATATGTACATGAAGAAGCTGTGAGTTATGCCCTGTCATGGAGTGTTCCAGCCGTGTGTTGCACGGGAAATTTGTAGTCCTTTTCTTGTGATCTCTTGAGTCCAAACCATGTTTTAATTATACTTTTATGTGTTAAATTATTGAAATTAAGCTTTATAATTTTAAACATACTTTTCTCAAGTTTATGGGATAAGTAAGCCACTAAGAGTTCTAAATCTAAATTTGTAAGCTTACTTTAGGAATTTAAGTTGCCAAGAGTTGTACCTTTTTATCTATGCTATGTTTTTCAGAAATATATGAGGCTTTTCTTAAAGTTTTCTACCACTCTTGTATTATTTAATTGTATGGTGGAGATTTGGTTAAGTGAGAGGTATTTAAGACCATGAATGTACTAAGATTGCTAGCTGTCCATGTACTACAGAAACTCTAAAAATTTGTTCTATTTTGGAAGCCTAGCCCATTTTACACCTTGCTCAACTTCACCCCTTTTTGTTTAATCAAAGATAAACCTTAGTATGAAAAACCCTTAAAGAACAAGTGATAAAAACCGACCTCTTGTAAGCATTGCCTTTTGTTGAATTTACTTTTCACATGATGTTACAAGCTGTCAAAATGCCATTTTGATAACATTTCCAGATTTGGGTGGTACCTCTTTGTTCCTACCATACTTAAATAAATCCTTACCATCCTATACATTTTAACTTATGATTCCTACCTATCCCTTGTATAGAAAATAGTAGCCTTTAAAGAGGGATAATAAGCAAGTTTCATACTTTCATGGGTTTCTTTAAATATTGGAATGAGGACACTAATGGTTGAATTAGTGCCATGTAGGTAGCTAAATGGGTTAAGGAAGACGCCTTAATTCCAGTTTGGAATTTGAGTGAGCACGTAGGGGTCTCGGATAGTAAGCTTAAAGTGAAATGAATATTAATATGTTTACCCCCATTTCATTGAATATGAGTTTATTTTCAAGATTCAAGGAACCTACTAGTAAAGCATCGAGGTAAGTAGTTATGACCATGCTCCTTACACAAAGCTCTCTTATGAAAGAAGGTCTCCCTCTCTTCAAATATTCTTTTAAAGAAAGAGTATATATTATGTACAAGCCCTTCTTGGTAGCCCCTGTTAAGCACTCTATTGATTACAATTGTTTGTATGTAAGGTAATGCATCATGACATTTTATGCATGCTCTCTTAAATAATTATGCCTTACTTATAAGTAGCATGACATGAAATGCTATTTTCAAAGAAACGCATATGCATTTGGACTAAGGAAAATATAATGAAAATGCTTGACTGCAAAGAAAGAAATGAAAAGGAATGAAAGCATTAAAGTGCATAATGGCCATATGAATGAAAGGGTGCCAAAGAATTGGTAGATTGCAATGCTGGGTAAGTAGTACTGGTAGTGTACCCAGTGCTGCCCCCCATGAAAACGATTCTCAACCTGTGGCCGCAGGCGGAATCTGGGTTCAAAAGACTGCTAACCCCAACACACTGGACGTAATAGTGTGTACTAGGCAAAGAAAATGAAATGTAAAGTAAAATTATTTCTTAGGAATGTTTATGCATGAAAGTACATTTATGCATGAAAGTATAGTTATGCCTTAAGCCATTTATGCATGAAAGTGTAGTTATTCTTTCGACTATTACGCATGAAAGCATTGTCAAGAATTAGCACATGTTTATGTGTGCATGTTTTCAAAAGAAAAGATTATGTGATTAATAAGTTAACGGCATGGTGTACTGCTTACTGAGTATTAGACTCACTTTGTGTTTATGTTTTAAACGTCCAGGTATGAATGATGAGGCTGTGGAACTAGGCATTGCTAAGGAGGGAGGGGCCGTTGCTTAGAGTTCCCTATCGGTTTGATTTTTTTATATTTTTATGATGGGTGCCATGTTGAGACATTTTGTTGGCTTGACTTTAAGACAATATGCCCTTGGGCATGATGTATGGTGGGGTGATGGTAATGGTGTAACTTCTATGGTGGGGCGATGGTAACCCCACATAAGAAGGTTAAATGCCTTTTTGTATGTGTTGTAGGGACTGAGTCATCTCTTATTTAGGACTAGTTATGTTTGATGAATGAATGATGGGCTCTGAGAGTCATTTATTTAGAATATTGAACAGATAGTTTATCAAGTGTTCTTTTAAACTAGAAGCACAGAGTACATGCATGACATGCTCATACATATCCCTTATTACCCTCGTAGAATATATATATATATATATATAGCAAAAATATAGTACTAATAATGATAAGAAAAGAACAGGTAAATTGTCGCGCCCCCCGACCTAGTCTTAGGGCGGGGTTGTGACATGTATGTTCATTACATCAACACCAGAGGTATTGTACCGTTTGAAGACAAAGTATACAAGGTAAGTTTGAAAAAGAAATATAATGAAGAATTAGCTTTTGGAGAGGGAGCGGGATTAGGATTATCTTTAGATAATACTGTAGTCGTTGTTGTGATTGAGGAGGCTGTGATTACGGGTTCTTCATTTGGTAAGTCTTCGTCTATGCTTGGTAATTCTTCAATTGTCGTGCTTGGATTGTTTGTGGTAATATGCCCCCGCAAACTGTGCTGAGGTACAAGGCCAAGTTTGGTGCAAAGAGGAGATAGAGTCGGGCGCCCAAGTGGCTTGCTAACAATATCAACAAGTTGCGAAGATGCCAAAACATGGCGAGTATGGAGAAGCCCAAGAGCAACATGTTCACGTACATAGTGATAGTCGATCTCAATGTATTTGCTTCGAGCATGGAAAACTGGGTTAACGGTCATATAAAGTACATTGAGATTGTCACAAAAGTAGTAAAGGCAGGGCGTGTAGCGTGATGCCGAGATCACAAAGGAGGAAAGAGATCCCAGTGAGTTCAGCTGTGGTTTGGGCCATAACTCGATATTTAGCTTTGGTGCTCGAGTGAGAGACAATATACTGCTTTTTTGCTAACCAAGAAATATAGTTACTACCAAGAAATACACAATAGCTTGTTGTGGACTGTTAGGTGAGTGCACATCCAGCCCAATCTGCATCAGAGAAAGCATAAAGATCAAGTGTAGAGTTGGAACTGAAATGAAGGCCTAAGTCAACTATGCCTTTCACATATCGGAGTATACGTTTGACCATTTTAAAATGAGCTTTAGTAGGAGAGTGCATAAATTGAGATACAAAATTAACATTGTATGCAAGGTCAGGGCGAGTAAGAGTAAGATATTGAAGAGCACCAACAAGACTGCAATAATGAGCAAGATTAGAATATGGTGTTGTGGATTTAAGACCTTTGGTCTTAGCCATCATGGGGGTGCCCTTGGGCTTACAGTCACTCATTTGGGCACGGTCTAAAGTATCATGGGCATATTTTTCTTGGGTCAGGGTAAGGCCATCAAGAGTTTGAGTAATTTGGACCCCTAAAAAATAATGGATAGGACCCAGGTCTTTCATGGAAAATTGACTACTAAGGGTGGAAATAAATTCAGAAAGAGAATCTGAGGAACTAGTAAGTAATATATTATCAACATACAATAGTAATATAAGACAACCACAAGAGGAACGATAAATAAATAAAGAGGAATCAATAGTACTACAATGAAAACCATATGTAAGTAAGAAACTACTGAATTTATCAAACCATGCATGTGGGGCTTGCTTTAAGCTATACAAAGCTTGATTTAATTTGCAAACATCAGAAGAGTGAGTTGAGTGGATAAAACCAAGAGATTGTTCCATGTAGACAGGTTCATTGAGATCACCATGGAGAAAGGCATTCTTGACGTTCAGCTGTCGAATGTCCCAATGTTTGATCAAAGCAATAGTAATAATAGTCCGTATAGTGCTTGGTCGGATCACCGGAGAAAAAGCTTCATGATAGTTAATACCAGCTATTTGGTGAAAGCCTTTGGCTACCAGACGAGCTTTCAACCGATCAAGTGTTCCATCTGCATTGAGTTTGGTCTTAAAAATCCATTTGCAACCAATAACATCCATAGAGGACTCACGGGGAACAAGAGTCCAGGTATTGTTAGCATACAAGGCTTTTAGCTCATCAAACATGGCTTGAGTCCATCCAGGGTGATTGAAGGTAGATCGAATGGTTTTGGGTTCTTTAGGTATGTTACTAAGGTCATGGAGATTTGCATATTTAGGATTGGGTTTGCGAATACTAGCACAGGATCGGGTAATCATGGTGTGTTCAAGTGGTGGTGGTGGGGTCGATGTTGGGAGGGGTTGAAGCAGCGAGATGAGGTGGTGGGTGAGGGGCAGGGAGGGGATGGGTGAGGGTAGTGGAATATTTAGGACATAGAGAGAGGAGGAAGTAGGTGGGGTCGATGGAGGTGAAATCCAAATGTCAAAGACAGACAACGTTGGCTCAGACGGTTGGGAAAGGTGAAAATTCCTAGGATTTTTGAAAGGAAACGTAAGTTCATCGAAAACAACATGGTGAGATACAAAAGTTCAACAAGTAGGTGGGTGATAGCATTTGTACCCATGATGGTGGTCACTATAGCCTAAAAAGACACATGGTAGGGTTTTTGGATTAAATTTATTTTGCTTATTGTCCCAAGTGTAGGGATAACATTTGGAGCCAAAAATACGCAAGGATCGATAATCAGGAAAGGTGCCATAAAAAATAGAGAAAGGGGATTGTAAATCAAGAGTAGAAGTGGGGAGACGATTAATTAAGAAGACAGCAGTGGCAAACGCCTCAACCCAAAAATATTTTGGAATACAACTATGAAAAAGTATTGTCATACCAAGTTCACAAATGGTACGAAGACAACGTTTCACAGTGCCATTTTGTTGAGGAGTATGGGGACAGGAAAATTGGTGAATAATGCCTTATTTTTATAAACTAGAGATAAACTGATTGTTAGCAAATTCACTACCCCCATTAGTTTGAAAAACTTTTATTTTTTTATTGAATTGGCGTTCTACATATTTTTCAAAAGATAAAAAGGCTGAGAAAAAATCAGATTTTTTCTTGGAGTGAAATGAACCACATAAATTTAGAAAAAGCATAAATCAAGCAGGCATAGTTAGAAAATTTACCAATAGAAACAACAAGAGCAGGGCCCTATAAATCACAATAAACTTTATCAAGAATAGCATGAGTTAAATTAGAAGAGGGTAAAAAAGGAAATTTGCTTAATTTGCCTAACTGACAACTTTCACAATTTTATTAGTGCATGAAATTTGAATAAGTCCTTTACATTTAAGGAACTAAATAGTAGAGGCTTGAGGATGTCCCAAACGCTGATGCCACACATCTTCAGAGACAGTCCGAAAATGCGTTGAGAAATGTGCTTTGTAAGGGGCTGAGAAAGTGTAGAAGTTACCCTTCCGTTGCCTGCTCATTAGGATGCGGTTGGTCTCCTGTTCCTTAACAACAAAATGACCACATAAAATTCATAGTTATGGGGATAATCAGTGGTAAGTTGGCCAATAGATAAAAGATTTTTTGCTAGTGCTGGTACTAAAAGAACAACATGTAATTTTATTCAAGAGGAACCATTATTGATATACGTATTAACAACATGTGTAATAGCATGAGAACTACCATCGCCAATAATGACAGCATTAGTACCAAAATAGCGATGTAAATTTTCAAGCATACCTGAGTTACTTGTCATATGAGTAGATGCTCCAGTGTCGGCAATCCATTCATTTTCATGGGAATGTTGGTCCAATGTCCGGCCAATGCTTGAGGAATATCGTCAGGCTGGTACGAGTGATTAAATTGGTTCCAAAATTTAAGTGCAGCATGACCAATTTTTCCACAAATTTGACATGTGGGTGGTGGGTCACGGGCCTTGGTGGGATGGTCAGTGGGCTCACGTGTTGTAGAAGTGCCATCTGAAGAAGCCTGTGTGTGAGGAACTAGCCCTTGTTGATTCTCGTGTGTAGAGTGATTGGCTGGGTGAAACCCACGGCCATAAGAGGAGAAGTGTCGTTGCTACGAATTGCCACCACCACTGTGGTCTTTGAAGGTCGTCGTACCTACCCGATTTCCATAAAATGCAAAGGAATTGTTAGATTCATGAAGATTAGAGCGAATTTCATACCCTTGAAGGAGCGGGAGTATCTCGGTGTAGGAGGGCATGGGAAGCTTGAGCATCGAGGTGGTGAACAACTCATAGCGGGCACCAAGGCTGTTCAACAGAGAAAACACTTTCATTTTGTCCACAACTGGCCTCCTGATCAATGTTAAGCTATTGCACAAAGTTTTGAAAGTTCTGAGATGATCGGCAAGGGGCGTTGAGGGATCCTTTTTTAGGTATGTAAGTTGCTGGGTAAGATGGAATTCACGCTCTTGTGAATCATGAGCATACACTGCTTGAGTGCCATCCATACGTGATGAGCAGAGTCCAATCCGACAACAAGGCCAAGTGCCTCTTCCTAGAGGGTACCAATAATCCATCCTCTGAGTAGGCGGTTTGATTTGCGCCATTGAAGATACTCTTGAGTTTTGTTATTGTTTTCCCAAGTCTGATGCTCCATCAAGTGGTGGGTTGAATTCGGGAGGAGCAGAGTCCTTATAAAGAAGGTGATCTACTAAGTCTTGGCTCTTAGCAAGGCTAGAAGTTGTTCAGGCCAAAATGGGTAATTGTTGTTGTTGAGGCGTAGAGTGACACAATTTCCAACATTGAGAGCAATGGTGGCCATGGAGGAAGACTCTCTTCACTCACATGGTCTCTGATACCATAAAGACAATAGGAACTCAAACTGTTTGATACAAAGTCTCAGTCATCATGAGTATGCTGAGAGTCTACCATTGCTATTTATATGTTCATTACATCAACACCAGATGTATTGTACCGTTTGAAGACAAAGTATACAAGGTAAGTTTGACAAAGAAATACAATGAAGAATTAGCCAATGGAGAGGGAGCGGGATTATCTTTAGACAATACTGTAGTCGTTGCTGTGATTGAGGAGGCTGTGATTACAAGTTCTTCATTTGGTAAGTCTTCGTCTATGCTTGGTAATTCTTCAATTGCCGTGCTTGGATTGTTTGTGTTAATAAATTGGAGAAACAAGCAAATATGAAGATGCGTATGAAACAACAAGAAGAATAACAACAAGAGTTCAGGAGAGATGCAACTCCAAATATAGATGCTTATGCAACAGTTTAGGCCTCCAAGCAACTGATTCTCGTGTTTTGCATAGATTTTGGGATTTAATTATAAAGTTCTGTATGGATGGCATTATTAGTGTTATTACTATTTTATCTATATAGATCGGATTTATGACTAGTTTTATTTGTATTGAACAATTTGTAATGTATTTTTAAATATTGTTTAATTATACCTATTTTGTTTTAATTTTTTTTAAATAAAACATTAACCGTTCGAATGTCCATGAAATGTCTGAACAGGGATACATCGAAACAACGGTTCAAATATCACATTAAACCATTCGAACGGCTGTTAACTGACAAATCGCTCGATCCTTTCATTATACATTCGTACATCGTACTCAATCCGTAAAAAATATAATTTTCGTTTGATCATCAATTTGTTTGTTTGAACATTCCCTTATGTCTATTTGGTCGAACAGACTAGTATCGATCGACCACCCATGTAGGATATGTTCGAAAATACATATACGGATGTAGCATATAATTTTCCAGATTATAATTGGTGTCTGAATCTTTCTACAAGAGACATTGTTAAGATATAAAGTCAATATTAAAATTAGTACCTCCAAAAAATAAGCTATATTACAAATTTCATAGAGGGGCGATGGAAAGATTTTGAGCTTGCATGATAACGAATCTTTAATTTTGATATATTTGTTTTGTTTATTAAACTTCGCTCCTATATAGAAGTTGTAAATATTAGCGAGCAAAAATTATAAATAGGACACGTAAAAAATTCATTTAATTTACCTTATATGATAGATCCTCAAACATGTCACAAAATTTTTCCCAATCGAAAGGTCGGACATCCTGAAAAGGATGCTGGCGTGCATCTTCTTTGTTCTCGTACTAATTGTAATGCTCATGATATCTCACCTTGTACTTGCAGAATGCGTTATACATAAGCTTATCGACAGTCTTACACTCCTCTCTTTGACTAAAATTTAGCTCAAAGTTATCATTGAAAAAATATATACACAGATATTATCACTTATAATATTAATATACATTCATTATTTAAATATTATGTACCAAACAACGCTTCTTTGTAAGTTTTTTCACATTTTACGGGACTTTATGCCATAAACTTGTAGCTAAATGTGCATAAGTTTATGTAAGAGCAGTCACATGTGATGCAAGCCAAGTTGCTCACCTCCGGTATGCTCGTCAATAATGTTAACTTTAATCTTACCCACTTTACGATATTTCTCTAACGTCACTCCTCTAGTAGTGTCTCGACCTTAACGAGATTGTATTGTTAACTCTATAAAATATTTAGTTATTTACTTTGTATCAATTATCAATTTTCTTCATTAAAAAAAATGAGTATCAGATTAGATATTTACCTTCCTTATAGAGTCAGTCTCTAGTGGTGAATCAGATAGAAAGCTAGGAACATGTGGAGATGAGATGCGAACTTCCTTCCTCTTCGGCAACATAATTTTGAGATACAGTGTAATGTGAACACAAAATCGGTCAATCATCTGTATCAGTTTTATTTGTAGATTTGCTCTCATCATCTGTAGATACTTTAGATGACTCAACATTTTGCTCAACTGTCGCATCAACAATTTTAGTCTCAATATTTTCCCTATATAATAGGATCATTTCATACTGGCTCAAATTCACAATTAAGTTAAAGGCGGGTTGACTCTCTTGGTATGTTTCCTGAGTAGAGGGATCATCTTATTCTTCATCTTGTCCCTCTGCCTCAGGGATAACGTTGTATATATTTCTTAGAGAAATCTTTTGTACTACTCGCCATTGATTTCCTGATTCAGAATCGTCTAAGTAGAATATTTGAGATGCTTGGAAAGCCAAAATAAAATGATAATCTTCATACCATTTTTTTGATGTATTAATACTCACAAAATATTCATCATGGCATTTTTCCTTTCGAGGATTGCTTAAATGCCACCAATCATAGTTAAATAGATACACCACAAGCTCCCTCAAATATCTAAATCAATGTTGTCTCAGTCATGACTTCTTTCGACTAGGACACTACTATTTTGTGTTTTCCTATAGCATTCTCGATCCATTGTGTGATACCTACTTCCTCGAGAAATACGTCCAAAATATTGAGGAGCGCGTATCTAGGGGTCACGCACTGGTGCATACAATTTGCCGATATATCGTTTGGATTACTCGCATGCATTTGTACAACCTACATATTATATAAAACATAAACATCTAGAAATAAGCAATCCAATATATTTTTTAATTTAATGCAAACTCATTGTTCAAGCCATTTCAGGAACTCCTCTTCATGTTTTTGGTCTATATCATTTACTTTCAGTTCTTTGAGCACGTTAATATGATCACTGAAATTAAACATTACCAAAAAAATTATATTCATATAATTTTCTAAAGTAAATTACAATATTAATTAACAAATAATGTGAACTTATTTCAAGTGGCTCTCTATCTTAGGGCAATTGTTTAACATGTGCTACTGAGTTTTCTCAAATTCTCTTCCACACAAATCATAACTATGCGTTGCACCAAGTGGACGTACTTGTTGGGAAAACATAAAAAATCCGTTTCAAGGTCTTGTTTGGTCAATATCAAAATTTCTTTCCAGCTGATCAAACCTCGTGTTAACGTCTTGAAACTATTTGGAACAGAATGTATGCCACTCATCATCAATATATGTTTTTCCAATTGATCATTCTGGGCAGATCTTGTTACCCACTATGCATTTCAACTTCTCAAGAACTGTTCAATGGGATACATCTATCTATGCTGGAGTGGTCCTGTAAGTTGAGTCTCACGTGGCAAATCAACGACTAAATGAACCATGACGTCAGAGAATGACGGTGGGTAAATACTCTCATGCTTACACAATGTTATAGCAATTTCACGTTCCATACGATCCAAAGCTTCTACATTTAACATTCTAGAACATAGATATTTAAAAAATGCACCAAACTCAGTCAAAGCCACCTGCACATCTCTCGTCAAGTACCCACGGATACCAATAGACACTTCAATAAACACCTACACAATATATATATAAACAATAAAATCAATATAATGAAGAAAATTAGTTAATTTACAACTATATTCAACAAAAACCATATCTTTAATCAGTACAAGTGTGCAACCCTCTTTGAAATATGCATAGAATGAGGAATTGTTGCAAGAAAATGGAGGATTGTGGAGAGAAAATTTTGACTGCGTGCTTTTAAATGAGGGATTGACGGTGGCTAGAAGGGTTTAAAGAGTTTTTGAACTTATTACGACGATAATTTTTAGTTGTAATAAGTTCCCTTGCATGAAATTGCGTCATGCTATTTAATGTACAACTTATTGCGGCAGAATAATTTGTCACTTGGGCGACGTCTTATGTCAGTAAGTGTTCGAACTACAATATTTGGCGGTCGAACGTGAAAAATTCATTGAGTGGCAAACTTTTTGTGCTTGCAAATTTTTGCAGAAGCGTTCGGACGTTATATGTGTACAAATCTTAAGTGTTCAAACGTTTTTCCGGGGGTAAATGTTATGCGGGAGTCCCTCCAAATGATTCGAAAGTACTTCTTTATGGCAAAGACCGTTCGAATATTTACATTACGTTCGAACGGTTTGACTCTTCATTCAAACGGTTATGATAGATATTGAAATATACTATAATGATTATAGTTATACTATAATGATTAGTATTAGTATATATTATATAGTAATCTTAAGTGTTTGTAATCTATAGTATTACTAATACTATAGCATTATTTGTAACGCCCCAAACTCGAGTGGCTTGGAGAATTACTACCTATCACTTAAAAACATGTTTCCCAACATAACTAAAATAAATCTCCAGAAACTTTATTAGCAAAACTCAATCTCAAGTATTCTAAATAACCACCTTGAAAACTCCACAAAGTCATTACCGTAGCAAAATAAACTAAGGAATCCATAATCTCCCGGTAGTCATACCAAACCAAACTAATAATTTCATAAGTCCTACTAAACCCAAGATATAATTAAATCTAAGAGACATTAAAACTAAAGGACATCATAATTAAAACTAAAGGACATCAGAATTCATTCTTCTAACGTCCTCTCCTCAGCTTAATCATGCTCACCAATCTAATTCAGGTCCTCAGTTGGACTCTCCACATCATCTGAAAAATATTATGAAGATAGGGGGTGAGTTATCAACAACTCAGTAAATAGAGGACATATGCTAGGATGCAAACATGAGCATTTACACAGTATAGCATGCAGAACAAAATATTTTCCAGAGTTATCATGCAGAACATAACATATTTTCAAAAGTAACAGAGCGATGGTTTTAAGACAAGTAAAACACGTAATACTTTGGCATATCATAAACTGAGCATCATCATCACATCAAAACAGAGCATCTTACAGAGTAGAGACCATGTTTCACCCCCGTGGTAGGGTTGTGCTATCCCCGGTGGCCAAATCGAGTAGAGACAGAGGTGAAATCTTTCCCTTATTCTTCTCGGAGCCCCGAGTGTGCACACAGGAAAGACCACAATAAAACCACTTTGTTTCTAAAGTGGGTGCACTCAGTGATGGGAACCAAGGTGACCTAGTCTTAAAGATATGTTGCAAGTTCCAGATGGGCCAAATACAAGTTGAAGGGCTTAAAGGATTAAGATTCAGTTTTGAATCATTTGATAAGCTATGGAAATGACAATAACATGACTTAAAAGCTTTGGGCACTTGAAGGCTTTCAACTTATTTAATTTATTTAAAGGACCTATTTTATTAGTTTAGAATAATTGGGTTTATTATGGGAAGCACTTAAGGGGGTCTATGCAAGGGCATGTTGGGAAAGTTATTATTTTATTAAACTAGGGTTAGGGTTATTATAGCCGAGTTACTATAGCGTCATACTATAGTCGCGGCATTGTTCACTCAGGGGTATTTTTGAAAGATGGGGCATTATTTTGGCTAGGGTTTTAATTAGGTTTTTGTTTAAATACTCTTTGTTGCCTCATGTTAAAAAAAATTATGAAATTTGATGAATTTATTTATTGTGAATTAGATTTTAATATAATCTAGGTTCTTGAAACGAGTTCTCATCGGGTCTAGGTTTTTCATCTATTGACTTGATTTTGGCTTTATTGGGGAGTTTTTAAATTGATTGTGGGTTCAAAGGACTTCATTCCTGCTGGTTCATATAGCTCAGAGACAGAGAAGTTGGTACCAATCCAAACAGAGCATAACATAGCAGAGCAGAGCAGAGCAGAGACAGAGTCAGATACAAAATCAGCACACCATGCCAAAGTTTTTTTGATGGCATATCAAAACAGAACATAATACCAGAACATAACCAGGTCATTCTTACATACTGAAAACAAAAGTCGGAGCATCTTTCTAAATAAATGCACAATTTTTCAGAATTCTCAAATATCGCTCTTTTTCAGATTTTAGAGACATCATAACAAAATTTAGCTCATGTCTACACAATGCATGTCAGAAAATATTTTTTCTTTTTCCACACAGATTTCATGAGTATGCAAATAAACGATCGATGTTGATTTTTGTTTTCCCAAGTTCTTAATACATCACAAAATATGCAAATTTTCAGAAAGTCAACCTCAGTCTTATAAGCTCGTATAAAACCTAGCATAGGAACCCCGCTTACTTGACTCCTGAACGTATTATCTATGTCTTGAATTCAACCTCTAAAAATCTAGTCACCTATTGATAGAAAATAAATATACACTGAGTGTTAAAAGACAATTGACACAACTTCCATCTAAATAATTAAATCCCAAAATCCCAAACCATATTATAGCAAAACCAACTCACTAAGACAACCATATAGTAATCTAGACAGCCCTCACTTCAACCCAAAATACCATATACTAATTTTGATATTGCCCTATACGCCCACCAAAACCAATGTCAACTCAAATAATCAATAATTCACACTCATTTCAGCAGCTCATAACCCCAAGCCACCACCAACAATTTAACCAAAACAAAATTACACAATTTCAAAACTCCTCCCACACCACCTCTTCAAAACCCAAAAGCCACCCTTTATAATTCTTCTTCAACAACAAAACACCATCAGATTACAAAGCCCCCAAATTTGATTAAAAACAAAAGAGATTTTCCAATGATCATAACATCAAAAGTCACGAATTCACACCATGAAAAAGGAATGTAGAACATCACTCGGTTTCCTTACCCGTTTGACAGAGCTCGGCGTCAACACTATGGCAAGGAGATTAACCACGTCATAGACAGGAGAGAACAAAAGAGAAGCGAGAGTGGGTAAGCGTCTA
Source organism: Juglans regia (assembly GCF_001411555.2). Classification (NCBI taxonomy): domain Eukaryota; kingdom Viridiplantae; phylum Streptophyta; class Magnoliopsida; order Fagales; family Juglandaceae; genus Juglans; species Juglans regia. Next base: position 21,198,688 of record NC_049901.1, on the reverse strand, counting down.
AAAGCCAAACCACCAGTAGAGAGAAAACACAACAACAACACTTGGAAAAACCCCACGCGGTAGCACATTGAAAACAAAGGATAAAATGAAGAAAAATAAAATAAAAAATAAAAGAAAAGGAGTCGACTTGAGAGGAAAGGGAGATACCTGAAGATGGCGACACTGCGCAAGAAGGAGAGAAGAGATGAGTTTAAAGAGAGAGACGCTAAACTGCAGAGATGGGGGAATGTGAGAGAGAGGCATTGACTTTGAGAGAAAACTGAAAGTGAGGGAAAAGAAAATGGAGAAAAGTTAGGGCATGGAATTTGGACTCACGAAAATAGACCAAATGAAAGGGAAAGATGAAATCGGGAAGTGAATGTGGGTTATGTGTGAGAGAGGCGTTTGAACGAGGGAAACCCAGAAAAGAAAAGAAACCGAAAGAGAAAGAGGGGGAGAAGGAATCGGGGGGAAAAGAAAAGTTGAGGAAGAAGATACTTACCCCAAAACGATGCCGTTCACACACCTCCAAGGAAATGGGCTGGGCCCTCGAGCACGATCCGGGCCTCACAAATAAAAAGAAAAAAAAACTGGGATTTACATTATTATATTAATATATAGTATTACTAACACTAACACTACGGCCTATAGTATTACTAAAACTATAGTATATAAATATATACTATATAATACATAGTTATATAGCATATAATATTTTTATATTGTGATTGAGGGGCACACACGTTCGATATAGTTTATATAGTATACAATTATATAATGTATCTTTATTATAGTTATATAGTACACTTATATTATTATATAATATAGAGTTATTAGGATAGTATATATTACTATATTATATTTGAAATGCGTTAAAAAAATGCAATATGCAAATTGAGGGGCACTAACGCTCGAACTCCTATATACCGCATTTGAGCTCCCAATCGAAAACAAAACCGTTCGGACAAAGGAATTTAACATTTGAACATATGTTCGAACGTTGCATAAATGTGTTCGAACATATCTACATTATAAGAGGCGCCTGGTTTTCGATTGATCGAAGCAATTCCTTTTATACGTTCAAAACTCAAAAATCGATTGAACGCACTTCGTATCACTGCTGTATCATCGCTACCATTGACCATCAGTACAACTATTCAAAAGGTACATTTTTTCCTCCATTTAAATGTATTTTTTTGGTTATTTTCATTTAGTTTTGAAAAAAAATAGAAAACTCATATAACTTATAGATTTAGTATTCTAGGGCTAGAAAACACAAGGTCGTGATGCTTTTATGCACATTCCAGCCTTGTGTGCGTATTATTTGTGGAAGAATCAAAAGGAATCGGTGGCCACTGAGTCGACTCAACCATTGTTGCACTCGATCTAGATTCCATTTGAATAGTTAGAGCTCAAGGGTTAGAATCTCAAACGGTTAGGATACCGTTCGACCATCTATTAAGATGACATTCAAACATAAAAATGACATCTGAATGCGTTCGAATGCATTCAAATGTATTACTAACAAGTTTTAATTTCAAACGGTTGGGAAATCATTTGAACGCTTTTGTTTCCATTTGAACGTATATAAAATTGTGCGAATGGTTAATTTAAATTGCATTGTGGCGTTCAAACGCCTTATAATTCGATCAAACGCTTAAGGGTAAACCAATTTTAAATTATTTTAGTCATTATATAATTTTGTCACTATTTTATATTTGATATTTTATAACTAATTTGCTTAATTTTGTTATTTAAATTTCAGGTTGAAAATGTCTTCTATGGGAGGGAAGCGTAGCAGATCAAGGCTAGAAACTTCCTTTAGTACTAGTGGAGTTGATACATTTATCTGAGATGATGCATATACGATCACTGTGCGAGGAGCAACATTTATATTTTCAGTAGACATACTTGTTGATTTCATCGGCATCCAATGTTTGCGGATTGCATATCCGAACATGGTGCCCAGGGAGGTCTACAGTTGATGGGAGACAGTTGAGGACGAGGGCTCTAATAGAGATGAGATCGATGGTTTCGCGAATTATGTGGTTAGATAGTTGGTTGTTGGTTCAGATGCTCTTACCTATGATAATATGAAGAGCATCAAACAAACTGATTTATCTACTTTATTCAAGATCATGAACTTGATCATTGGCAACAATATTGATCTAAGGCAACACAAGACAGAGATTGGCATTGATCGGGCGAAGTTTATGATACGGGTCACTCATATGGTGCTTATTGACCTAGTGGGATGTATATTCAGTAGGATTCGATTAGAAGCTTCCTACGTTACGACATATATTTTGCATTGGGATCCTCATCACGTGATTTCTACTATAGCCGATTGTTGTCTTGCCAGATATTGTTGAGCATGTCCTAGAGCCGATTGGATTGATTAACTCCTCCACTCTGTCACGGAGCACGGGGCATTCGAGACTTTGTCTTCGTGCTCCTAGGGATGAGCCGATCGATACTCAGGTCGGAGATGCACACCCGACAGATCATGGAGCATCGGTAGTGAGACATCCAAATAGCCCTAGGCCTCACGCACTGTTACTCCTAACTAGATTGCTGATATAGTGCGTGTAGAGATCCATGCACATACTTCAGAGATGGTCGTTGCAGTGCGTACGGAGATTCGGGCTACCTTCTCCAACTTATGTATGGAGATTGATCTCGTGTCTGAGACTTAGCTCACGATCTGTATTCGACTGACACAACTAGAGACACGTTTAGCTTAAGTCGATGATGTGTGTAGAGAGTTAGGATCGTAGTAATTTGTATTTTTAATTTATATTTTCTTTTGTTTTTGCTATGGGCAATATTTGATGTTTGGTAAATTTAATTAATTATGAATTAATTTTTTCTATAATTTAATTGTTGATTTCTATTATATATTATTTAATTAAAATTAATGTTAGAGTTTGAAGAACACATATACCATTCGAACGACGTTCGAAAGTTAATGTCCACGTTCAAACATTGATGATCTACATATTCAAACGGTAAAGTGGTATGTTCAAACGGAAAATCAATTTCCCACGCTTAACCCGCCAATTTCTTTACCATGTTCAAATTGTTATTTTATTAGGGACAAAATTTATCGTCCCTACATATACGTTCGAATGGGTTCAAACGGTCAACATGTTACAGTCTTTTTTTGAAACGAAATCTGAATTTTGTCCCTACATCTCATTTTTTGGGACGCTTTTCATTTTATTCCAAACGAAAATCGTCCGAAAAGCCAAATTTTGTTGTAGTGAGAAGTATTGTCTCTCACTAGTCTTACATAAGTCAGAAAATTGCACAATACATGAACATTGGTAATTTTATTAAATGAAAATTACGATTTTAATTACCTTTGCATTTTGAGCCATTGTATATACATTAAATAAAAGTTTGTTTAAAAAGAGTTTCATCATTATCATATCGATTTCCAAATTTAATTGACCACCTTAATCTACTATTTCTTTATTATTTGCTGTTTTAGTTGCAAAAAAAACTCCCAAACTAGTTTTCTTGAGTTGAGAGAAACCGAGAGCTTGTTTTATGGTATGCCAAAGTAATTCTGACCATCAAGAACTGTAACAACTTATAGACTTTTAACCTTTTTAACAATTCAAAACCTTTATGAGTCCATTGATTACAAAAAAAAAAAAAAGTACATTGAGTTGAGATAACCAAAAAGATGTGTAATACAAAATTTAGAGACTACTAGTTTAAAATGAAAACTATTATCTTAATTAGATATACTCATTTTCATTTAGTAACTACAACTTTTACGTATATATATATATATATATGTATATGTATGTATATTAAAGCAAGACATGATAACTGGGGAGTGGGCCATGATTAAATAGGAGCATGCAAAGCTTTCTGCTTAAAAAATTATACATTGTAGTAGATTATAAATGTTGTACACCTTCAAAGACATTTTGTCCAACGTAAAATGACCATATCCTACATACTATATATGGTCACGCCCGGAAACCACATTTGGTTGCGTCCAACTATTTTTCCCTCAAGGAAAAAGTACAAAAAAATTAGAATGACAATACCCTACAAGCTGATGCATCATGCAAGCATGTTTAGGCTGTCTTGCTAAATAGTTCAGTTCTTAATTAGCAACTATAAAGTACCACATGACCCGATTAAGCAAAACCAGGTGGGTTCAGGTTTCCAACATGCACTAACTTAATCCAAGAAGTTTTGGATCTTAACGTTGATTCAACTTGCATTTTTTTTCCTTCTATTTTATCTTTCATTATTGTTATTATTATTTTCAAGATAGATAGGTACATGATCAGGTTTTGAGTGACACTTCTGCAAGTCTTACCACTTTCCAACATGCACTTCATAATCCAACCGACACGCAGCTCTAAGAGGATAGGGATATTAATATATCGTATTTTATGGTTGTTTGATGGAAACTATATTAACATGGATCACTCCTGCTGTGGATCAGCTTCTATTTCGTTCGCTAACTCTCGAGTCAACGTGTCTGCCCGATCATCTTGTCCACCTGCAAAGCTGTAGACCCGAAATGCAAGCTGAAAAGCCCTCCAGAGCATCTTTACTTGCGCCTTCGAACTGTCTTCGGCTTTAGGCCCAGTTTCTGCATTGGCAGCTGACTTTGCGTCTCTCCGTTCCTAAAGCCAAAGGCCAAGTAATTATAACACTGTATTCGGACTTTTGTATAAACTTACAGATTCGTGAGATACTGAGTATATAGTGAGTTCAGTAATTTACCTTAAGAGCCAACTCCATGCAGCTTGAAGAAACATCTACCATAGTTTCTTTAATACGCACCAAAATATTGAAGTCGAAATGAATATTGTGGTTCTGCAGTCTCTTAGAATCTTCATCTTTGGTTCTTTCTAATGCATCCACTTCTCCCTTGATCTATTTGCATTTAAATTGCTAAGTGAGTTCTGAAATTTTGGTCTTTAGACTCCTCCATCCATAAGAGCTAAAAGTTTACCTTGTTGAAGTAGGAATCAACCTTGTCAAGGAGCTGCCCCAATGGAGGGGTTACTTTCCAGTTCTCCAGTGAAGTAGATATTCCTTCCAATTTTAAGTACAGTGCTGCAGCAGTTCTCAATGATTCGAGCTTCTTTGTGGGAAAGCCTTCAAACCTTGCCAGCACCTGCATTCAAGGAGTTTTATGTTAGTAGTATCAAGGAGCCAAGATTGGACAGGTTTAATAAATCGAAACATGTGAAAAGAGGGTGAAAAAACCTGGGTCTCATCCGTCAATTGCTCCAAATGTAGCTCCACGTGCTTGTGAAATTTGATAAGCTCAGCCATGTCCTTTGTTTGAAAGGAATCAATGGAAGTTTTAATATCCATGATTGATTTTGCATGCTTCTGAACATCTTCTTCAATTTGCTGGAAATATGCTGATCTAACAAAACAAAGAAGGAAATTAGATGAATGATTGAGTTCTAATGCAATTGGTGATTTAATTGTTAAGAGGCTGTCAAAAGAAAAAGACCTTTTTGTCATCTCAGCTAGTGCATCGGCCATTCCCTGTTGGCCCCTCGCAGAAGCTCCAATCTGAGTTCTACTTCCCCTTCGAACTTTGTCATTTAAACCAGAGCCTTCAACCTTTCCTTTCAGGATTCGATACATGTTGCCCATATGGGTTGATCTCTTCAGTTTGGTAGTTGCCTTCTTTGGGCGTAGAGCCTTTGCCACACCAAGTGGAGGTGGAGGTGGTGGTGCATCTCCCTTTGTCAGTAGCGGTGGCAGCGGTGGCAGCGTTGCTGATCGTTTAGAAGGTGGAATGGTTGGTGTTGGTGGCGTAGTTGACAGTGGAGGTGGATCTGGGGGTGGTACTGCTGCTGAGCCTTGTGCTACAGGTGTCGTATTTGAACTTAAATTTGGGATCTTTGGCGAAATGATTGTGGCTTTAGAATCATTTGGCCTCTCAGGACTTGCATTATCTGGCGATTCTTCAGCAACCTTGTATTCCCCTGTTGTTGGGCTGGAGCCTTGAGATGATAAATTAGGTGACATGTTGAGTGACAGGCATTTCATGTCTGTGGGCATCAAGTTCCCAACTGCCTGAAGTCTGAGAGGAAAAAGAAGAGACCGGGAAGGGGAAAGATCAGCAAAGTCACCAGGTCTCATAGCGAATGTCAGCTCAGGAGGGACTGAAGTTGGAGTATCCGGGGAAGGGCAGAGGGTTTTGCTGTCTGAAAAGGATCTGCTTAGAACCTCCCCAATAGTGGAGCCTTGTAACCCTCCCCCATTGCCCCCTTCTTCTTCCATCACATCAAACATTTCTTTTGCTATGTTAGTCATGTAATCAAGCTTTGCTTGTACACATCGACCTTCAATGCAACAAATTGATCAGTTTTTTCAATATGATAGTTCAATGTTTTGAGATGATTTCACAGAAATAAAGGTTCCCTACCGAGTTGCTCCAAACTGATGTTCTCCATATTGTCCTCTATCTCAACTCCAGAATTATTTATCCACTTGTGGTTCTTTGCCCATGAATCTCCAATGGATTTCAATGCAATGTGTAGGTGGGCCAATCCCTAAGTAAACATGCTTGAGTTATTTATAGATCTATATATGCAATCAGTTATAATAATTAAATAACCATCTTTTCTCATCCTTTTGTTTGGTATGTGAACCTGATTCATTGAAGTTCCTTTGATTTCTGAGTTCAGATTTCCCGGAACAATATTAGGGTACAGATTATGGAGATCCTCTACAGTTCCCATCACCAACTGCCAGAAGATATAAAACAGGATAAAGAAATGAAATGCAATTTCAAATGTACTACTTTTGCTTTACTGGGTAATCAAATAGATGAATACCTCATGGATCTGGCTCGAACCATCACAAGGAGGAAGGTCAATGACATCTCTAAAGGTTAGTATCTTCTTGCGAAGCTCTATCATCTGCACAAAATTTCCTCCCCAACCATTTGAGTTGTCTATCATCATGCCTACCAGTACCACATCCTTTGGAATCTTGGATACATCTGGGCTTCTTGTCTGCAGGAACAATACTTTTCTTTGGTCAGAAATGCTAATTTGTACAGAAGTATATGTGAATGCATGGCTTGTTATGTGGCTCTTACAATTTAGTTTCACAGTGACAAATTTCCTTGTAATCTATTAGTCAGCTTTTTTAAGAAAAGTTACTTAATCAGTAGCGTAGTGATTGCAAGATCCCTCCAGTTTATAGCCAAAGATTGTGTGATCTTGGAAAACAAAGTACTGATTCTAGATATTTGACTAATTTATTGTAAAACCACCAATTGTCTCATATGCCTTAACACTCTCCTCACGTATGGACTAGACTCATCTTCAATAAATAGGCCGAACAAGTGGAATATTTTATTAAATAGGATAGAGTGTAGAGTCGAGGTTCGAATGCAGGACCTCTGCTTGGATACCATGTGAAACTGCTACTTGTTACAAAAATTTATGTCGATAGAAAGATGTAAATTTAATTATTTATTACATATCTTTAACATTTCCTGACCCTACCCAAGAAAAGCATGTAATGGTTTAGGTTGCATCTCCAATAAACAAGTTGGAAACGGGTACATGCAGGTGGTAAGATATGTTTTGGTCATCTACAATGATCATGGAGTGAAGCATATTCTGACGTGCTCAAGCACATCTCTTTCCATTGTCCTTGCAGAAAAAAGATTTTTCGCTGAAGGAGGCTTTAGATATTTTGTATGGAATGAACGACATGTTTGAACTTTTCAAAACTATGAAATCATTTTATCTTTTAGTGGTGGACAAATTAGCATTTTTAACAATTTTGGCCATATTTTGCAAAACTAATACACACACACACACATATATATATAGGATGGAAAAATTATTCGTATCAGGCAATTGATTCTTACAGCATTTGCTTTAAAAAAAAACGCCTGTTTTCGCTGGATTTGTACGATTTGTATTAGTACTGTTACCAATTGTGGATGTACGAGAACTCATATATTCTGTTATATAACTATTACTCATCCTTACCAGGAAACTGCTTGCATTGCAAAGGGAGAAAAATGGTGGCTGAGCGTAGAATCCAGTCGCCATCTTCAACTTCTGCTATACTTTTTTCGTTGCAGAGGACGATGTTGAATATTTCAATAACCCAACATTTAACACCTAGGTAGCCTCCAAGGATCAGGAACACAGATGACCAATTGAACTAAGCTTGGATCAACAACAAAGGAACACAAAATTGAAATGGCTAGTTAAGATTGATGATCACCAGGCTAGGTGCACCTAGATCTTCGGCTTGTATTTTTGAAATAAACCAAAATTAAAAATAGGTAAAGTCCCAAGAAACTTTGTTGCAATGCAGAGGTCCAAGAGAGGAAATAGCATCTGCCCCTCCGCCGCCTCCGCCTCCATCTCCTCCCTTTCAAGGGACAAATCGTGTAGGTGTACCGGTTGCCCGGCTGACCGGCCAGCTTCTTGGTGTCTCAAGGTCGACCTAATATAGCTAGTGAATTGCTCCTACAAGTTCGGAACTGAAGGGTTGAGAGATTGCCACTTGTGTAAATAAACTAGCTCTAGATAAACAATAATGACAGCAATTCCACAAACCCCTTCCACCCTTTTCCCTTTGTTTTTGGTTGTGCGTACTTAATATAAATTGTCTGCTTAGATCCTCCATTTCTCTCCACGCCAGCAAAATTTATCCTTGGTTAAAATGTACAGTACTTTGTGTTGGGGGGTAAATATGTCAGGTTGGGCCCAAGACATACCAAGCCCGGCCCAATCCATGATAAACGTGTCGTCAAGAAGCTAAAGTAAAAGTTAAGGAAGAAAAGCAAGTCAAACATGTAAGAAGAGAAAGTGACATAAAGTTAATTTTCTCACCTACTGTAACATCTCGTATTTTAGTATATTTTTAATTGAAAGATTATTTGTTATTAATTTAAAAATTTATTCTCTTGTTTTTAAATTGGTTGGATTTTTAGTGGGTTTATTTTTATGATTTTAATTTTGTGAAAATTATTCGGAAGTGCTTTTTTATAATTGATTGTTGTAATACATTTAAATTGTTTTTCATATTAAATTAACTTATTGTTGGGTTTAATTATTTATTTTCATTTTAATCATTACGTTTGAATTATTTTATTTTACTTGCTGTTTTAAAATCGTTTTCGTTGGATCATTTTTGTGACCCAAGATATGAGGATTGGACCTCATTTCTTTCCCTCCATTTTCTCTTTCCTCTTTTCTTTTTCTTCTTTTTTTCTTTTCTTTTCCTTCTTTTTCTTTTCTTTTTCTCCTCCTCTCCCGCGCGCCACACGTCTCTCCCTCTCTCTTCTCTCCGTCCGTGCGTCGTCCCCTAGCCTGCCGCCATGCGCCGGCGGTGACCGACACCACCCCTCCCTCTCACCTCCCCTTTGACCGGCGATCACCCCCTATGATTTCAGCTCCTAACTCGCCGTCGATAGCCCCCATGCACCACACCAAGCCACGGCACTCCTTGCGCCGCTGTGCCGCCGTCGCGCCACCTCTGGCCACCATCTTCTCACTACATCATCCTCGACCTCTCAGCAACCCATTGGACCCAACCCCACCTCCGATCTGTCACCGGTGAAGCACTTCCAACTCTATTTCCGTTTTGGGTGTTTTTGCACTTCAACCGCCTATTGCGCCGCCACTCACGGCCAACCACCACCACCACTAGCTTCACCGACATCCCTAAGCCCTACCCTATCAATCTCGGGTCTTCGTTTACACCCGTTCAAAAGTGAGTTTTTGAGACCCGCAGCCAGTGCATTTGGCACTGTTTTGTTGCTGTGTTGCCGCTTTTAGCACCTCCGTGATCTTTCAAAAATTATATTATAGCATTGTAAGTATTTTCTCAAAAAACTTTTGAGATTCAAATGTATTTTCGTACTAACTCATATTTACTATGAATTGGTTGGTTGTGCTAGACTGAGTCCGAGGAGTAAGGGAGTCGGTTGGATTGGATGATGGAGTTATTGGTGTGATTGGTTTATGCTACGATATTTGTTGGCTGTTTCGAGTTTAAATATTGATGTTTTGTGTTTGACGTGAATTATGGTGGATATTGGTGATTTTAGGAAGTGATGATATATTTTGGGATTACGAATGTTTTAAGTTTTGAGGAATTAAAATAGGTTATTTAAGAAGTTAGGCTTAAATATCGAAATCCGTGATTGATTGGAAACTTATGGAAATTATGTGATTATTTTTATAGGTGACGATTTATAGTCGACTTGACATTTTTGAGGAAATTTCTGAAAAGCTAAGTTGTCCAGGTAAGCGGGGTTCATATACTAGTTTTGCATAAAAGAAATGAAATGAGGTTGAATTTGAAAAAATTCATGTTTATTTTTGAAAAGAAATCTAAAAACGACCTCAGATATTTGTTCTGCATATGCATAAATTCTATAAGAGAAAGTATTTTCTGTCATGACTGGTGTAAACATGAGCTAGTTTTGTGCATTCTGTTTCTGAACTATACAAAAAGAGCGAATATGAAAGTCTAAAAGTTTTTGCTTTGAATAAATGAAGATGTTTTGGTGTCTGTTTATTTCGAACACGTGAAATGACCTGAAACTTTTCAGTATTTGGTTTTGATATGATGTGTCATCTGAAAAACCTTGGCATGAAGTTCTGAATCTATATCTGAATGTGATCTGTTTCCGATGATGTTCTGTTCTGTTTCTGTTAAGGCCCAGCCACGGGTATAATGGTTAGCCCTACCACGGGGGTGAAACATGGTATACGGCCCAGCCACGGGTATAATGGTGGTTTATAACCCTACCACGGGGGTGAAACATGGAATACGGCCTAGCCACGGGTATAATGATGGTTTATAACTCTACCACGGGGGTGAAACATGGTATACGGGCCAGCCACGGGTATAATGGTGGTTTATAACCCTACCACGGGGTGAAACATGGTATACGGCCCAACCACGGATATAATGGTGATTTATAACCCTACCACGGGGGTTAAACATGGTATTTGTCCCGATGTGATGCTATGAGATGAAATGAATATAATGTTTCAGTTGGATATGCCAAATGACTTTCTTTTTGAGAACAAGTTTGTTTTTCTGAATAATTTCGCTCTGATGTTTTGTAACAAGTTTTGTTTATGCATTCTGAAAGAAAATATGTTGTTTCTGTATTCTGAAAGTAAATGTCTTGTTCTGCATACTGAACTTTATAAATGCTCATGTTTACATGCTAGTATATGCTCTCTGCTTACTGAGTTGTTGATAACTCACCCCTTATCTCCACAATATTTTTTAGATATTAAGATGGTTCAGCTGAAGATCAAGATTATGAGGTATTGGGTGAGATGATTTAAGTGTAGTGGTTCAAGCATAGGAAGTTTTTTTTTATGAGTATTGTCGAATTTTATTAAGAAATTTTATTCTGTTGTGATGAATTGACATGTTGGAAAATTGGTTATATTGAGGAAATTAGATTGAATCGAATTTTCTATATGATATTGGGAATTTAGAGTCTATTTTTATATTGTTGGAATGTGAGTTTAAGTGCTAGGAAGTAACTCTCCAACCTGTGCGGGACCGGGGCGTTACACCTACCACTAGGAGGGCCAGAATAAAAGGTGGGATCTAATTGGATAAAAAGGGAGCGGACGGGGTGACTTCAGACAAGGATCTTCTTCAACCTTATGAGGCGAGAAGCCAATTTTTTTACCTTCTTTAGGCTAAAAGGCTCATAGACTCTTATTGTATTGTGAGACATGAGAGATTATGAGAGACTGTAAAATACTTTCATTATAGTGGATTTTCCATCCAAACGACCTAGGGACGTAGCACTATGTTGAACCACGTAAATCTGTGTGTCTCATTCTCAACTTACATTTCCAGTACTTTTCCTTTTATTGCTATGGATGTATGTGCAGGTACCGTATTGACATCCCAAACTAGTATCGCGGGATTTACAAGACACTGATTGAGGCTTGGGTCTCCACAATGGGCTATGAATGACTATTTCTTCCATTCCAACATGTTTTGTGGTTTTATGCCTCAATAGTTGGTGCCATCCATGGGATCGTCTTATCCTTTACACCATAAATGGGAGAAGAATGATTTTTTGGCTTACAAAATCATCTTTGATTGAGCAGATAAATTTCCTCTCAGAAAAGTGTCATCAACTTTCCATATTTTATTTATATTAATACCATTATTGGAAAAACAAAAGAGGCGAGAACCCAATACCCAGGTGTGCATTGTGCACTTAAAGTACGCTCGAGCTATGCACTGTATGCACAGTGGGTGATGGGCGCATGACGGGCGTGAACTGTGCACTAAAAGTGCACAATGCACATAAAAAGTGTCTCGAATGTGCGTGGCCAGCACAGTGCGTAATGGGTGCACCTAACCATATACCCAGGAGGCTTGTAGCGGCAGGAGCTCACCTTCGTCGTCACCAACAGCTCCATATATTGTCCGACCACTCCTTGGAGTAGTTGGGTAGAGTTGGCGATGGTCGTTTGGCCTAAAATCACATCGTATGATGTCTTGAGGCGCATGGAGACCAGTTCAACCGAATCGTGAGTAAGGTGAGGGTGGCGGCTGTAACGCCCCGTTCCCGAAGGTCCGGAGAGTTAACTCTTAATACCTAAAATCAACTTAAATAATACAACCATAAAGTCTAAACCTTAAATTAATCTTTCTAAATATCATCTCCTATATTCCCCAAATTAAGCCTGTTGGATATAAAATCCCTAAACCTCAAATCTCAAAACACAATTACAAAGTCTTGCAAAATCTAAAACCTTAACTATCCACATAATCGTCTCTTATTCTTTAAAATTCTACACCTTAGCTCTGAAATTTCTTTGTAAACCCACAGATATCTAAACCTCCAAGGTTTATAGTATGCAGAATTCAAACCTGGCTCTGATACTAACTGTAACGCCCCGTTCCCGAAGGTCCGGAGAGTTAACTCTTATACCTAAAATCAACTTAAATAATACAACCATAAAGTCTAGAAAATTCCATAAAACATTAATCCAGTTCATTAAACCAAATATCTAAGTTCTTCCATGGGGACAATAAAGAAAACCTCAATAACATAAATTAAAAATTCTCCAAAACTCGAAATTATCCTTAACTTATCAGATCAAAATAATCGAAAAATAAAATCAGTTTACTAACAACGACTCTCAAATAAGCACTTGTACCCTCAGGTACTTATTCCACTTCGATCATCACACCTTACTAAAACTTCCTACTCTTGTTCTCAAACTGAACCATCAAAATTATCTGAAAAATATATGGAGATAAGGGGTGAGTTATCAACAACTCAGTAAGCAGAGAACATATACCAGTGTATAAACATGAGCATTTATAGAAATCAGAATGCAAAACAAAACATTTTCATTTTCAGAGTGCGGAAGTAGAACAGGTTATCAAAATATCAGAGTGAAGATTTAGAAATAATTTCATTCAAAATATTCTTTGGTATAACATAAAAGATCATCAACATCATCAGAACATCATATTAGAAAAGAAGCCATGTATAATCCCCGTGGTAGGGTTGTGCATCTGCGGATAGCCAAGCAGAACATGAAACACTCTGTCACCAAGGTGTGCACTCAAAACAGAGACCACTACTATAACCCGTGGCAGGGCCGTATCCACTATTATTACCCGTGGTTGGGCCATATTCACTATTATTACTCGTGGTTGGGCCGTATCCACTATTATAACCCGTGGTTGGGCCGTATCCACTATTGTAATCCGTGATTGGGCCAAATGCCACTATTACCACCTGTGGCAGAGCTGTAACTGAACAGAACGGAAACAGAATCAAATTCAGAATCAGAGAGTTATGCCAAAGGTTTCAGAAATCACGTCTTATCCAAACAGAGTACTGAACAAAAATCTTCGGAACAGAACAAAATCATATCACAACATAATTTATGCACAAATTTCATATTCGCTCTCATTTTCAAAGTTTAGAAACAAAATGTCAAAAATAAGCTCATGTCTACACCAGTCATGACAAAAAATACTTTCTTCTTAAACAGAATCTCATGAGTAATGTAGAACAAATAACTGAGGTAGTTCAAATTTCTTTTCATAACAAAACATGCATATTTTCCAAAACGGACTTCAGTTCATTTTATTTATTGCAAAGTCTAGCATAGGAACCCCGCTTACCTGAACTTCTTAACTTTTCAAAATTTTCCTCAAAATGTCGAACAATTAACAATCGTCACCTATCAAATAATCAAGTAATTCCCGTAAATTTTCAATCAATCACGTATTTCAGTATTTAAGCCTAGGCTTATAAAATAACCTATTTTAATTTCTCAAAACCTAAAACCCTTAAAAGTCCAAAATATATCATCCCTTTCTAAAATTGCCAATGTCCATTTAATAACTTCGACTAAAAACATTTAAAAGTCTAACTTATTTACTATTGAAGTGTAATTATAAAATCTAATAATAGCTAATATAATTACACCAAAATATTTTAAATTATAGAGCGATCATATAATAAACTAAGTCATAGTAAAAATACAACATTACCGATTATTCCTTTGAAAGAAAAAACAAATTTAAAGCATTTAAGAGACATTTTTGACTAACATAATAAAGGACTTATCTGCCATAAAAAAAAAAAAAACACCCTTCGTAACAGCCAACCCAACCTAACCGAAAAATATATAACTCAAACCACCTAATGCTTGTCACGAAAACTCACTAAAACTGGAAAAAAATTTAAGCCAACTAAACGCTAACGGCACTATCGGGGTCCACTAAAACTGGAACTTGCTTTCAAATTTGAAAAAGAAGGGGGCAGCGACGAGGCTCACCGAGGAAGGAAACGTGTGACGGCGTAGGGACTGGCTGAGGTTGACGGTGGTGAGGGCGGTGCCTGGTAGTTACAAATGATAGAGAGAGAGAGTGAGAGAGAGAAACACACTGAGAGAGGGACAAATTCATGCGATAGAGAGTGATACACGGCGTGTGCATGGAGGTGTTACCGAGAGAGAGGGTGGTGGTTTGAGTCGGCAGCAGTGTAGCAAGGTGGTGCAGGGCGTAGCTAGCAAGACCAGGTTATGGCTGTTTCCGTCGAGGACAATGGCTGAACGCGTGCCTGGGAAGGAGGGTCTGGCGAAGGAAGTACCCTATTTCTTGCTGCAAAAACAGAGCAGTTTTGGCTTCTTTCGGGGTTTATCTGCGCGACGTGAGGCTGCCGGTGGAGGCTTGCTGTGGTTGGTTCTACTTCTGGCTAGTGTTTTCCGTCGTGTGGGTTGCAGCGTGGAAGGGCTTGGTAGTGGGAGTGGTTCACGGTGGTCTGGCTTACGGTTTCGCGTGGGAAGGCAACGGCGTGAGCTTTCTTCATATGTATATATATAAATAGATGATTGAACATGAAAAGAAAACCCTAGAAGAAAACCAAACGGACGCGGGTTGTGCATGAGGGACATGTATGCGGCTAGGAAGAGAGTCGTGCGGGTGAGGGAATCTGCTACCTCAAAAACCGAAAGGTTTTCTAAGGTTTAGTCAAACGGGTGCGGCCTTGTTCCGCAACTGATGGGCCAAACGTTAAACAACAAAAAAAATAAAAAATAAAAACTACTCGATCATTCACCTAAAAACCAAAAATAAATAAATAAATAAAACCATGGTCCAACCATACAAATTCTAAGTCCGGGTGTTACAGCGGCGGCCACCACATGGACCACCGATGCTTTTTATCACCGCCAAAGTAGTCCCTGACCACGGAGGTTGTGCACAATGCATGTAGTGCATGCACCCAAATGAGCCTCTTCCCATGATGTCTTGTGATTTATGCTGCCAACGAGATGTTTCTCGATCGTGTATTGTTGGGCTGCTGTGGGTTTCTCGGCCATTGTCCATTCGTAGGCCACGAGCTCCACGACCCCAATCCGTTCCTCAACCACAGTTTGTTCCTCGGGCATGAGCTCCACTACCACAATTCGTTCCTCGGTCTGTGAGCCTTTCCCCGCTAGTGTGGCTCTCCTCGGTCCCTCCCTGTGTAGCACACACAAAGGCCAAAGGGAGCACGTCAACATGCATTCAACAACCACACACAGTGGGCACAATGCCCGCCACCCTTACAAGATGGGCAAGCTCCCTTTCCCACCCACAGTATCCTATCACCAACACGGTTGGCAATCTCTATTGCCCACTAATACTATGATCTCCCTGCTTTTTCTGGACGTCCGTCAACAACAGTCAGACTTTACCATCATTGTTCGAAGGAGATGGTGTTGCCACACCATCTTTCAATGTGAGGCTCATGGTTGTCACGAGACGTACCCACTATGCATGGCATACATGGGTCCCCCTTTCACATCCACAATACACTTAGGCGTTAGGATACTATGGCAAGCAACCAAACCAATGCCCTTTGGCGAGCACTTCTCCACCACTACAAATCCTGTGTCGCCATGAGAGTTTAGCCCATCTACGTGCAACCTTCCAATACACAACCCCTGCTCTTCACAGTTACACAAGCATTGCAATCACCAAACGCACCACTGGAAATAATTGACAAACAAACCCGTTTTGTCCCTTGAAGAGTAGACGGCACTTGAAAAGTTGTTTCCACTAAAGTAAAAGAAAAATAAATGGGACACGATGATAAACAAGCAAAAAGCTTCCCTCGGCCTCCCTTCAACTCACACCGGAGACAAAAATTAAAAGATTGAGCCACTTGATTCGAAGTTATATGAGCACCCAAGAAAGTGAACAAATAGAATTATTTAGAAATTGACAATCTCTATTGCTGCAAAAATGCTCAAAGATGGACAAGTTCCCCATGCGAAAATCATTCAGCAGTGAACAATCTCAGTTGGGGAAAATTGAAAGCAGCAGCTGATTGCTTCGGTTTGTCTCTCTCAAACTCGCTATTTGATTTTTTTTTTAATTAAAAAACTTGATTTTTGGAGGTTCTCCCCAAATCAATCTTTGAGGTTCCACGTGAATCCCAATGTCTATATGCCACAAGAACATACTTTGCTGGAAATCACCTATGTAGCCCAAAATGCCGACTACAAAGCCCCTCTTGGGCACCACTCGAACATCTTAATTTGTCTTCATTAGAGTAGACTACTTGGTATCTTGGGCACCCCGGATCTTTGGCATTGCCAAAACATGCCAGCGTGTAGGCCTCACCTGTGCACCTCAAGCCTCGAAAGGGACTTAAGGGGGTAATGTTCTTTTCTAATATGTAATATGACTACAATCTAGCGAAATGAATCTGGTTTATAAATCTCAAACTTGTGATTTGGATTATCTACACTGACCCATTTGGTTTTTTGTGAAAACCTCTTAGGGCGGTCAAACTCTGTCTCTCGCTACAACATCGCAGTCGAGCTCCATCTCCCGAGGCAACATCGTGGTAGAGCTCCATCTCACGCTGCAGCAGCACAGTCGAGCTCCATCTCCCACCACAATTGTGCGGTTGAGGTCCATCTTTCCCATAACAATGCAATCGAGTCCATTCCCGCCTAGCTCTCCAAGCTAAGCTCCCTGCGCTCACACTTAGCTCGGTCAAGTCAACTAAGCCGAGCTCCATGCTTGCACCTAGCACGGTCGTGTCATCTCCTGCCTAGCTCACCAAGTCGAGCTCCTTGCTCACACCTAGCGTGGTCAAGTCGTCCCCCGCCTAGCTCTCCAAGTTGAGCTCCATGCTTGCACCTAGCATGGTCAAGTCGTCCCTCGCTTAGCTATCCAAGCTAAGCTTTGCGCTTGCACATAGCTTAGTCAAATTCATCTACTACCTATCTCTCTAAGCCGCTTCGTGCTCATATCTAGCATGGTCGAGTCGTCTCCCGCCTAGCTTTAAAAGCCGAGCTATGTGCTCGCATCTAGTGTAGTCGATTCATCTCTTGCTTAGCTATAAAAGCCAATCTCCGCGCTTGTATCTAGTGTGGTCGAGTCATCTCCCACTTAGCTCTCCAAGTCGAGCTCCATGCCCTCACCTAGTGCGGTCAAGTCATCTCTCGCCTAACTTTCCAAACTGAGCTCTGCGCTCGTGCCTAGTGTGGTAGAGTCCTCTCCAGCCTAGTTCTCCAAGCCGAGCTTCACCCTTGCACCTAGCTCGATCGAGTCATCTCCCGCCTAACTCTCCGAGCCGAGCTCCGCACTCACATCTAGCGTAGTTGTGTCATCTTGCACTCCAAGCCTAGATTGGCGCTCACATCTAGCTCGGTCGAGTGCATGTCCTGCCTAGCTCTACGCTTGCACCATGCACGGTTGATTCATCTCCCGCCTAGCTCTTCGAGCGAGCTACACGCTCGCACCTAGCGTGGTCTAGTCATATCCCACCTAGCTCCCCAAGCTGAGCTACACACTTGAGGATCTTTATTGATTTGCACAAACAAACAAAAAACCAGGAATCAGCTATCGAAATTCATCTTTCTATAGGTTTATGCAAGTTATCTCTATCGTGGCTTGACTTGAAGACTCTTAAGGCCTTCTTGTCGAGCAAATTGACTTTAAGAATTGCGGGCATGCTGTTTGGGTATATATACTAGGCTCGGCCCAAGACGCACCAACTCCAATCCATGATAAAGGTGCTATCAGGAAGCTAAAGTAAGAGTTGAGGAAGGAAAACAAGTCAGACATGCATGGGGAGAAAGTGACATAAAACTAAGTTTCTCACCTACCATTGGGAGGGCCAGAATAAAGGGATCTAATCAGTTGAAAGGGGCAGAGTGGGGCGACTTTAGGCAAGGATCCTCTTAACCCTCGTGAGGTGAGAAGCCACATTCTTTTCACCTTCTTTAGGCTAAAGGGGTCACGGACTCCCATTGTCTTGTGAGATATGAGAGACTGTAAAATACTCTCATCATTGTGATTTGTCCTACAAACGACCTGTAGACGTAAGCCCTATGTTGAACCATGTAAATCTATGTGTCTCATTCTCTTTGTACTAACGCCTCAAACTGGTATCGTGGGCTTCAGACGACACAGATTAAGGCTTGGGTCACCACCATGGATGATTTTATAACTGTCGGAAGATTTTATGCCTCAACAGTTACATTCTTAGTGACATGAATTCCATTTGTTCTTTATCCATTATCCAAACAGTTTGGACCATTGAACCAACACTTTTGTGATTGGAATTTTTATATGACCGATCGGTCTCATAATAAGCAGTGTGTTTATTCACTAATTTGTAGGTAGTAGAACTCTTTAGGCCTCATTTGTTTTTATAACTCCTCTCAACTCATCACATATAATCATTACAACTTTTTCAATTTTTAATACAAAATAAAATAAACAATTCAACTTTTTAAAATTCAAAAACAAAAATAATACAAAGAAAATGTATTCTAACAATATTTTATTCAACTTTTAACTTTTGTCTCAACTCAGCTCATCTCATCTACAAAATAAATGAGTCCTTAGTCTCCACTTTAGCCACACCGTTTCATTTCAACAAAAGTCTCACTTTCTGGCCATCATCTGTTATCATCATTCACTAAACATATTTGTAGGACTATTCATCTGGATTCCAGCCCAGGAACCCATGTATACCCAGACCGGAATCCAAGTTTCAAATATGGGCCAAAACTTGAGCCTGTTAGTCCGGGTCAGACACGGGCCGGAACCCGGAAACCTTTTTTTTTATTTATTTTTTTTAGACAACTCCCAATGGTTGTGCTTGTGAATTGTCTCAGAAATGTTTGGGCAATGCAAAGCAGTACTCTAGGCCTAGTATGATTCTTCATCTAGATGAGGAAGAGGCTGAAGTTTTACGATCACTTGGGTAGGAGGAAAAGGCTGGAGAGGATGAAGGCCTTACAGAGGAGGAGATTAGTTCTGCAATGTGTTTATATATATATATATATATATAATTAGAATGTAATATATATTCTAAATACTTCTTTTTAGTCTTTATTCTTGTCTTCCTGTGCAATACATGAAACTGCGGCCATCATCAAAACTTATGCACAAAATATAACCAATTATATCACTAGCACTTAACTCACAACAGAGTAGCTGTAGTTGTGCTTTGTCTGAATTGGTTGTACATGTTGGAATAGAATCTTGATTTTGAAAATGACTGAGCAAAGCTAGGAAGTCTGAGTGTGATTGTGGAGGTGATATACTTAAATTTTCTTTTTTGGTTTCAATTCAAAACATTCAAACTGATAAAAAAAAAAAAAAAGGTTTCGGTTTCCCAGGTTTCGAATCGTTTTTCCTGGCCCGAATGAATAGTCCTACATATTCGCACTTTCGGTAGCATAAAACAATGAGCTCTGGATCCACATAATTAGGTTATCATCAAAAATAAAGAATGAAATAGAACTAAAAGAAATTCTTTTTAAGTATCGATCGACATGCTGCATGCATACACATTGAGTCGAGCGGTGAGGTTTTCTTTTCTTTTCTTTTTCGTTATCGTGGGTGTGAAGGGACAAAATACCATAATCCATAGTTGGGCCCAGCCCACTAGGCCACCACTAGGGAAAAGAAAATGAACAAGAAAGAGACAAGGAGAGACATGAGAGCATGCAAGTGTCAGAGGGGTAAGAGGGAAAGTAGGATGAGAAAGGAAGCTGACACACACAAAGGGGTCAGGTCCCATCACTGCAAACTGGCACACGCAACAAGGAGATATATAAGAAGCCTTCTATCAGATGACAAAAAATTTCTCTCGATCAGATCTTCTTCTTTTTCATCTTCAGTAACCTCTCGAGGAAGATAGTGTCTCGAACAAGAAGAGCTCTAACTTTCTTTGTATAATGAGATATGAAAGACCATGAGAAACTGTAAACAAGTATATTATAGTGGACTTTCCCTCCTCAAATGCCTGTGGACGTAGGCAACATGCTGAACAACGTAAATCTTTGTGTTCATCTATTTTTACTTCTCGGCACTTATGTTTTCATTCACTGCCATGGGTGTACACATCAAAACACTACCGGAGGCTCCAAACAATACCGATCAAGGCCCAATCAACTCAGTGGACTGGGAACGACTCTTTCTCTCATTCTGGTCTGTTGTGTGATTTTTACAGGATCAACAATGGCGCCATCTGTGGGATTCGTTTCACTTTGTAAGCCGGAGGTAGGAGAAGGATGATTTTCCAGTGCACTGAATAAATTCTGAATGATGAATGAAGCTTTCTCCAGATAAGTACTCCCAGTTCTCATACTCTTATTTTTATTATGATGCCATTGCAAAAATCGAGTGAGTAAACTCTTCCTCGGCCATGTAGTTGGTGATACTATAAACTTAAGTGCCCGCGCATGGCAGTTGTAGCTCAAGTAACCGGGCCGCTCACCTTCCTGACTCAGGGGTGTAGTTTGTGCACGGGACATGTGCACTAGTGGGCAAGTACTGCACACCCGATGTGTAGTGCCACATAGGACACTATGCTCAGTATGCACAGAAGAGGGGCCCTCCATAAGGCTCTCTTAGAGGGCTTTCCCTAGATGGCTCTCCCAGTGGGCTCCCCTAGCGAGCTCTCCCCAGCGGGCTCTCCCAAAAGCTTTTCCAACAAGCTCTTCCAATGAGCTCTCCCTAGAGGGCTCTCCCAATGAGGTCTTCTAGTGAGCTCTTCCAACACGCTCTCTGAGAGGGCTCTTCCAACGAGCTCTCCTCAGCGGGCTCTCCCAGCGTGTTCTCCCAACGATCTCTTCCATTGGGCTCTCCGTAGAAGGCTCTCCCCGCGAGCTCTCCCCAGCGGGCTCTCCCAATGAGCTCTCCCAGCGAGTTCTTCCAACAAGCTCTTCCAACGAGCTCTTCCAACGGGCTCAACCCGTGGGCTCTCCCAGCAAGCTCTTCCTTTGAGTTCTTCCAATGGGCTCTCCCCAGCAGGCTCACTCGGTGGACTCTCCCAGCGGGCTCACTTAATGGACTCCCCTGGTGGGCAAGCACGGACTCCCCCAAACCAACAACAACTCCTGTTTATCTCTCTCAAAACTTATGTGAATTTTGTTTCTACTAACAAAGTGATTTCATGTCGCTTGGAACAACAAACGACGGCAATATGGTCCATTTGGGCACCGCTCAGTCTTCCCAATATGACCCCGTCGAAACAAATCGCCGAGCACTAATGCCAGTCTTCTCGGCACAAACAATCATCTACGTTAGACAAGCCTAGTCTCTTGACTTGTCGACCCTCATGCCAGGCTTCTGTGAAGGGACAAGATACCATAGCCCATAGTTGTGCCTAGCCCACCAGGCTACCATTAGGGAAAAGAAGACTAACAAGAAAGAGACAAGCAGAGACATGAGAGCATGCAAGTGTCAGATGAGTTAGAGGGAAAGTAGGAAGAGAAGGGAAACTGACACACACAAATGGGTCAAGTCCCAGCACTGCAAACTGGCACACGTAACAAGAAGATCTATAAAAAGCTTTCTACCAGATGACAAAAACTCTCTCCCTCTCGATCAGATCTTCTTCTTCTTCATCTTTAGCAACCTCTCGAGGAAGACAGTTTCTCTAGCAGAAAGAGCTCTAACTTTCTCTATATAGTGAGATATGAGAGGCCATGAGAGGCTATGAAATACTATAAACAAGTATATTATAGTGAACTTTCCCTCCCCAAACGCTCATGTACATAGACAACATGTCGAACCTCGTAAATCTTTGTGTTCATCTCTCTTTACTTCCCAGCACTAATGTTTTCATTCACTGCCATGGACTTACGCATCGCCACCATACAGCCGCACCGAAACATTGCTTGAGGCTTCAAACAATACCAATCAAGGCCCAATCAACTCAGTGGGGTGGAAATGACTATTTCTCTCATTCCGGCCTATTGTGCAATTTTTACAGCATCAACAATGGGTTTAATTAATCCTGAATATCTTAGATTATGTATTCTATTTTCTTTGACTCTACTACATATTCTTCCAAATTAAATAAGTTATTTAGGAATTCAGCATGCAATACCACCCATAAAGGTTAAGAAAAAAATAATCACGATGAATTGGACTATTTTGAGTTGTGTTTAAAGGGGAAGCAACTTATAAACAAGACCAACCACTGAAGTGAAAAGTATGGATGATATTAGAGGCCCAAGCAGAGTTGTCGATGTTTGACACGTACGATTCATAACTTTAACACAAACACTACAAAAGATATTAAAGATTCTTTTGGATAATGAGATGAGATAAAATGTAATGATTTTAAATGAGTTGAATAAAATATTATTTTTAAATATTATTATTATTTTAAGATTTAAAAAAATTAAATTATTTATTATATTTTATGTGATCGAGAAAATTTAAAAATATTATAATAATAAAATAAAATGAAGTAAAATGATTTCTGTACCAAAACGAGCCTTAAAGTTAGGGTCGAACATAATTAGACCTGAATCAATTTGACAAAAATCCAATCAATAATCATGTCATTAATTAAATCAATGTAACCCGCAAATTGACCCACCGTTTATTTAATACACAATTCTCATATTAAAAAATTTTGTTTAGTCTCACATGAATATCCATAGTACGTATATAGTTTCAAAAAATCTTATTTACCTAACATTTAAACATTTATATATCAAATTATTAAACTCATTTTAACTCAATATCTATTTACGCGTGAGACCTATAAACTTTTTCAACTCAACATATCTTTATACGTGAGATCTACAACATTTTTCAATTTTTCATAAATAGTATTAAACTCATATTAACGTCTAAATATATCTAAACTCATTTTAGATGAGTCCCACATAACTCACTCCACCTATATACTTAACTCACTATTATTCATAAATAACTTAGTTCAACTCAGTTCAACTCAACATCCAAACTCAGCCTAAACTTTCACCGATTATTTAGTCTTAAATATTTATAAAAGTACAAAATACTTCATGCATCTATTTTTTTTTTTCAAAATTATTTTCTTGAATATTTTAATTTTATGTTTTCTTAAAACATGAATGTTATTTTATTAATTTTTTGAATTTTTATTTATTACTTTGTTAATTTAATAACTTTATTGTATTTAGAATCTTCTGTTCCAATTTACTGATGTTGTTTATTTTTTCCTAATTTTTACTGTTATACTAACTATGCATTTTTTTTTAAATTGTTAAATGTTGACTGTATATACATATGACATATATCCACTTATATATGTTAAGGTGGACTTGGAATTATTGAAGTTAGATAATCACATCTAATTGAAAATTGGTGGATGGGAGAAAAGTTAGCATATGATCTCTCTGATCTCATCTTTTATTTGCATCGTAGATGCCTATCGTTTGGATAGTAAAAGTATTTTATCTCATTTTATTTAATTATTATAATTTTTCTAAATTTTCATAAGAAATATAATAAACAATTAAACTTTTTGAAATTTTAAAACAATAATAATAGTAAAAAAATAATATTCTAATAATATTTTATTCAACCTTTAATTTTTATTTCAACTCAAATTATTTAAATTCACTATCCAAAGTTTCCCTAAATCTCAACTTTTTTATTGCTCTGGTCAAGTCACCACACATTTATTATCTAAATATAAAAATCAATATAATTTTTATAAACTCTATTAAAATAAAAATACTCTTAAAACATCATATACAAATAACTTTTGATGAGCTCTACTTATTCACTTTTACAAGACTTCAATACAACACTTAAATAAAAAATATATTTTATTCAAAGCTTTCTTTTTTTTCACAAAATCAATTTTTTTTTTAAAAAAAAAGAAAAAAAGAGAAGTCTCAAAATTCTCATATTTTCTCAAAGTATTTCATAACCAAACATGGCCTAAAGCTTTCCTCTAACATGATTCAAATCCAATAAATGAAAGGTTATATTACACATGATAAAACCCGAAAAATACCTCTATTTCTCACATAAATTCCCTTGAAATGCAATTATAGAGCATTATAATTATAACATGAGGAGAACATCAAGGAAGGACTCTGACTTTGAACCGAAGAAAATTAGGAAGCCAATGCCGCCGAATGCTTTCGTTGTTCTCTGGTTCCATCAGTGGTATTATTGAAATTTAAAACTCTCAGGAATAAAACACAATGATTTAATACCAATTGAACTTCAAGTCATACGTGTATTGAGTAGTTAAGATCCTAACTTTCTTATTGGGGGACAAGTTATCGACGACCACTGAGCAGTTTACATAAACATCAACCGTCTTCAAAGGAAAGTCTCCGAGCACAAAACTAACTGGTGCCTCCAGTCTAAATAGCAAAGGAATTTTGCCCGCATGCTTGTTTTCCATGAAGGCTTTTTGCAGCTCTGAGCCAAATAGCCTGTTCCCTTTTAAGACAACATTTCTCACGGTTGTATTCTTTCCAGGTTGATAAAAAGAATAGAATTTTCCAGAACAAAGCTCTGAATCCGAGTAGGATATAATAACGCGGCCACCTCCTCCATTCATAAGGCCTACGAACTTATTTTGGTTCTTAACTTCTATAGTCACAGCAAGTTCGCTGAAGAGGCTATTATCAGACTGGATGTTGAAAGCGTGTACACTGAGGTTATCAACTTCATACAATGGAATCTTTGGTGCAAACTTGGCGTAGAGAATGTAAACGATGGAAAAGTAGACGGCAGTGCAGAAGAATATGGAGCAATAGCAGCACCACAAGCACCGACAACAACAACTTCGACTTAACCTCCTTTTGGACTTCATGGGTCGGGCATTGATATCATGTCGATAAGCTGGAGGCGGCCTGTTGAGGTTGGAGCCTTGGTTCTCTGGGAGTACTGGGACATTTTGTGGTACTGGTGGATTTTGAAAACTGTTGGACTCCATGGTAGAGGATCGGAATGATAATTATGGAGATCAAACAATACAAACTCAAACTAATGGAATATTATTTTGATGGGATCATAAAAGGAAATGTGTTGGGAAGATGCATGCGTGCATGGTTGGAGATCGAGCAAGAGGGTATAAACTGTTTTCTTTTGAGGGAATGGTTTCAACCGGCTAAAGGCATATTGTTACATACATGTGGACATAGAGTACTAGCCTGGTTGTTCGTCGGACGGGGTTGTGAGGTGCCCAAACTGATTTTGATCTAATTTCTAGTGCATGCCACTTCTTTGTTTCCTTATTTGGCCTATATTGTTGCTAGCTACATCTCAATATGCTTATCTTTTGTTTTTTTTTCTAAATTTAGGCAAAAACAAATCAATTTTAGCTAGCTGGTATATACATACATACATACATACATATATATATATATATATATATATATATATATATATATATGATAGTTACTAACTATTCGTTGATTTGCCATAACCGATAACTTTGACTCCATTATTTTCCTAATCTTTTGAGTATGGACCTAATCTTCAGTATCATATATAGACAAAAATGTTGACAACTAATATGACACGAGGGAAATTAGAAAATGTCATGTGCCAAGCAACGGAACTAATTAGTAACCACATTTCATAAATTAATCACATATATATAGGAGAAGCATTTCCTAAATGCCATTCATGTATTTGTAAGTAAAAATTGTTAAATTGAAATCATAATATATAGAGAATAATAACCAAAAATCTCCTAGCAAAAGAATTGAAATTTCCAAGGGCATTTGCTATGAATTATATCTAGTGCCTGGCATTGGAAAGGAAGCGCACAAAGACATAGGACAACTTATACAACGCTTAATTAAGTAGTACTACAATACAATTTGTCTTTTGTGACAGAGGAAACCGTCACAACAAATAACCAAAACATCATTAAAGATATTTGGTGACAGTTTGAAACCGTCACGATGACCGTCACCTAATGTGCGTCACAAAAAATAATTGGTGACAGTTTATTGTTGAATCGTCACTAAAACTATTTTTAGTGACGATTGGAGGTGTTCTGTTTGGTGTAACGTTCGCACGTTCTCTTTTTTTGTGACGGTTGAGATCTGTCACAGAAAGTAACATTTGGACGTCCAATTGAACGTTCGAACAGCAACCCGACCGATTTGCGTTCGAATGACAAAAGTTGACGTTCGTTGATTCCAGTTTGAACGTATCATATTTATATTCGAACGTTTATGCATCCGAATGTTAATTGGCAAAAACGTTCGAATTTCCGTTCGAACGTTAACGGACCAATGCTCAAACGTAACAAGTTTAATGTTCGGACATTATTTTGAATGTTAATGAAGAAGCGTTCGAACGCAAGTGGTATGTTCGTAACGTTAATCGTTTAATCATTCAAACATTTTGTTCGTTTGAGGGTGAGTACGTTCGATCGTTGAGGCCTACGTTCCAATGTTATTATATAATTTTGTGTATTCACGTTCGAATGTTGATTCGAATGTGAACCAATGTTCGAACGTTTTTAATTTATATTTGAACGTACAAATCAGAAATACTAATTTCATAAAATTAAAAAATATATCAATTGTATCATATTACACACCATCAATTAACAACTAACAATGTCTTATAAAATTTTAAAATTAGATATTAAAATTAGTTATATACACTGATAAAATTGATAAAATTCATTTTTTCTTCCTCGCCTACGGTGATTCTATTGCAATGACATAACATGCTCCATTTGCACTATCATCTCTCGCTGCACTTGCTCTTGGATTTCATTACATATTATTTCCTCCTAGTCTCTCTGTTGGTCCTACAAACGCGTCTTTAAATGAGACTGTCGCTCTAAGAGAGACTCTAACTCTTACTCTCTCGATCTCATATACTCATTCTCGCGCCGTACAGCTTCTAAATTTTTGGTAAGATTATTAATTTATGAAATCGATGAGGTTGAGGAGGATGAACCCAAAAGCTTGAAGGATCGTCCCAAACCTCTTGCCATACTAGACTACGGCCCGAGCACTTGCGTGAATATGTCTATGTCACTAGGAGAGGATTCCACAAAAGCTGACTACATCTCCATCATTTTTTCATGCAATTTGAAAGAAAACACACAATAAATAACGTATTAAAAGAAATACAAATAAAAAATCAATTATTCACATGTTGCATAATATATTTAACAAAATTAACATTGCTTACATAATTATCTGCAGGGGCAGGATCCATCCACTCACTATGCTCATTAGTGTGAGCAGCAGCATAGACATCAATGAGTGAAAAGTTTTCAAGATCATCACGTTTATAACAAAGCGACATTAGCAATTTTAAAAAAATAATGTTAATACTTAAATAAAAAAATATCAGAAAAATAAATGAATTGTATAATTTTTTAATTATCATTTTTTCAGTAAGATGGTAGAATGATCTTGAACCGGCACGATGGTGGACAGTCAGAGCAGATCTATTCTGTTCATTTGTAGAACTCAAGTGCTACAAAATTAATTAAGAATGTTAATTGTAATATATATACATATAATATATAGAAAGAATATAAATGTAAATAATTAAAAGATTTAAATGTAAAATATCTGATAATCTGGAGATGCGAAAAGATCATAACATTTTCTCCATTCATCTAACTTCATGTGCTGGAAAGGGGACTGCGCAGCCTCTTCCAACGTCTCAAAATTTTTGAAGTGATCATGACATCGTCCCTTGTGACGTTGGAATAGTGTAGCCATAAACTCATTCACAGTTCTCAAATCTTCGCTATAGCCAAAGTCGAGGTCGAATTCATCCTAATAAGTTAACTAGGTCAAAAATATGATATACTAATCTAAGTGAGAAAAAATGTACTCTCAAAGTAAACTCACCAGCACACGATTTCGAATGTACTCCTTAATTTCATTCGAAACATCTCGTCACGAACATCTTGAACTACTGTGCCAATATAGGAGAAAAGCACTATTGCACTATCATCCACTCCTCCAGTGGAATTATCAGGAATGATGATCTTGAGTTTTCTATACTTTCTATTTTTCTCAAGAGAGATGCCACTTGTATAGCCACAACTGCGACGTTCAGATGCATCAACTATATGATAATATCATAATTATAGTTATATAGTTATTATCATAATTATGATAATATCATAATTATAATTATATTAATATCATAACTATATAATTAATTATCAACGACAATATTTCCTCACTGGTAGGTGTCGACTGGTTGTTGTTCTCTGTTAACGTGATCTTCAGTTGTGGATTCCTCTAGTGGGGAGTCTTCAATGGGTTCGGGACTTCGACTTGGCGGAGGCACATTTCTTTGTTGTCGTTTTGGCGGTATCTTTGAAAATGATTAATTATATCAAAGAAAATTAATTAGAAGAAATGATGAAAAGTATAATATTTTATAGTAACCTATATGAATAAAATATTTAGTACTTTTATTCTTCATCTTCGGATGTATTTTCCATACTTGTTTCTAAATCTCTCTCAATAACATCTTCATCATCATCATCATCAACCTCTTGTTCGTCCTCCTTATCCACCTCCTCCCCGGATTCTGATTTGTCTTCTTCTTCTGACTCTTCTTATTTTTCTTCTTCCTCACTTGCTTGAATTAAATGATCATTTAATACAAACAGGTTGAGATGGATAGGTGGGATGTCATCTTAACACAATGGGAACAACTCGAGTGCACCGAGGTCAACAAACAAGTTACTACCATCTCCATCTTCCTGGTATGCCTCTACAATCGAAGTATCATCTTCATCTCCACTATTCTTGTAATCTGCACTCGTTCTTGCTACATATATATTTTGAGGGACAAGTTCTTGTATGACTCGCCAAGTTATCTTTCCACTATCTTCATCAACAATTTTCATTGGATCAATCAAGTAATAGACTTGGGTAGCTTGTCAAGCCAATACGAATTGATCATCTTCATACCATTTAGATGCAGCATTGACACTCGTAAAGTGATAATCCCTATGTATCAAAACCCGACCACCACCTATATCCCACCAATCACATTTAAATATATATGTTACAGACCCACCCAGATATTTCAATCCGATAATATCACGTATGACACCATAATAGTCAATATCATCTGTTCCATGACTCCCCTCGACCAACAGACCAGAGTTTTGAGTCTTTCTATTACGTTCACGGCCCAGAGTATGGAATCTATAACCTCGAACCGTGCATACAGTGTATCGAAGTGCTCTATTTGAGGGACCACGGGCCAATGCATACAATTCAGGAGAAATTGATCTGGGATCATGAGCACGTTGTTCCAAAATCTAACAATTGACATAGTATATATTTGTTAAAAGTTACCCAGAGTTAAAAATTTCAAAATATAACATATATATAATATTAGTTCATACACATTGTTCAAACCATCTGAGAAATTGTTCATCGTGTCTTGCCTCTATATTCTCTATGTCTTCCGTCCTAAGTTTGTCCATGTGCTCGGTATATATAAGTGCAAAAGAAGTATATATTGAAGACAACAATTATAGTTAAACTTCATGAAACTAGAGTTATTCGAAGCATGCAACGAAATACTTGAAATAGTCATCAATCTCCCGACAACTATTTAGCACATACTACCGAACTTTACCCAACTCTTCATCAACTAAATCGTAACCCGTTTGTGCACGCAAAGGTCGTACATTCTGGAAAAACACTGATAATTCACGAGGAGGCGGAGTAGCAAGATCAGCATTTCGCTTTTGAAGATTAAATTGTGTCTCAACACCACGAAGATATAGAGAGCAAAATGTTAATCATTCATCATGTATATAGGCCTCTGCTATTGAACCCTGAGCATTGGTTTTATTCCCAACAGTGCGCTTCAGTCGACCCAAATATCTTTCAAGTGGATACATCCAACGGAACTGCACCGGTCCACCCAACAGTACCTCTGGAGGTAAATATATTGCTAAATGAACCATGACATCAAAAAATAATAGTGAAAAGATCTGCTCAAATTTACATAATATAGTAGCAATGTCTTCTTCTAGTTTCCACAACATATCTCGATTTACTACGCAAGTGCTCAAATCCTTAAAAAACATACAAAGTTTGGATATAACGACACGTACATTAGATGTCAACTTCCCACAATTTTCAACAGGTAATAACTTTTGCAAAAATACATGACAGTCATGACTTTTCAATCTACTGATTTTTCAATCATTAGAGTTCACGCATCTACCGATATTTGAAGCATAACCATCTGGCAACTTCGCACCTTGCAACCATTTGCAGAAGTCCATCCTCTCCTCCCTCGTTATCGTAAAACATGCATGTGACATGACCACTCTATTGCCTTTCACTTGCAAATGTAGATTATGTTTAATTCTCATTCTCTCAAGATCTTTACTCGTCTTGATCATGTCTTTCGTCTTTTTGTTAATGCTCATCAATGTATCCAATATATTATCACAGATATTCTTCTCTTTGTGCATTACATCCAAACTATATCGCAACATGCAAGAAGACCAATACGGCAAGTAAAAAAAAAAATACTACACTTTGTCCAATTCAATTCTGTTGCGCCTCGTTTTCTCTTGTTATTTTTCTGACCTTTGCCAAAATTGTTCGCTCTAACATGTACCAGTTGGTCCACTATCTCTTCTCCAGACAACTCATTTGGTGCAATTCTGTCCTCTTCTCTCCCATAAAACTTAGCATATTCTATTCTCCATGCATGATTTGTTGATAGCTAACGTCGATGACCCATGAAATACAACTTCTAAGAATATTTTAACTACTCACTAGCAGTTTCTTTATTCCACGTCGAACACGCTAACTTCTCTTTCGTACTCCAGCCGAAAACTCATTTATCGTCCACATTACCACATCATACATCTGAAAAGATATCAATGTGGATGCATCATAACTTTTGACGCCTGTTTTCCATAAGTCTTTCAGCTTTTCAATCAACGGCTGTATGAATACATCAATGCATTCCCAGGTGATCTCGGGCCAGGTTAAGTAAGGTTAACAAAAAGTTGGGCGCCTTCATGCACCTCCATGGTGAAAGATTGTACGGAATCAACACTATAGGCCTAGTGCTATAACTTATACTCATATTCCCAAAAGGATTGAATCTATCGGTTGTGAATCACAGGCCCACGTTCCAGCTTCTATTCCAAACTCTGGATATTGATTATCAAAATATTGTCATGCAAGTGAGTCAGCTAGGTGCCTCATATATGCGTCATCCTTAATTCTTTTCTCCTTGTGCCACCTCATATCATGAGCTATTTTCTTACACATATAATCTTTGAAACCTAGGTCTCAAGGGAAAATACCGCAACATCTTAACCGGCACATTTTTCTGACCCTTCCACCTCGACTCTCCGCATACACGACATGCTTATTTATCCTCGTTCTCCTTCCAAAACAAAACACAATCATTCTTGAATGCATGTATGGACTTGTGCTCAAATCCTAATCCATTTCTCAACTGTTTTGTTTCATAAAAGTTTTTCGGCAATGCAAACCCTTTGAGAAACACCTCGTTAAATAATTCAAATACCATGCTTATTGCTTTCATCGACATCCCACACAATAATGTGATGCAACCGCACAATAAACGACATTCTGGAATGTTTTGTACAGCTTGGATAAAGCTCGCGCTTTGCATCTTCCCACATTGCAGCGAAATTTTCACAATTAGTCCCTCGGCCACTTGAGACATTGTCATCAACCTCATCCATAAACATCTTAGCTCCAATGTCACCCAACATCTCCTCTATCCCATCCTGCTCATAATCATCATTTATGTGCCGCAAATAATTTGGATATTTGACCAATACATCCGCTGATTGTTTATACGACTCACCATGTAGTATCTATTGGGTATACCTCAGATCCATACTGTTCAAAACTATATGACTTTCAACTTCATCCAACCCTATCGCATACAAATTTTTATACCTTTTACATGGTCACTTAATGTAACCACGACTATTAGCAGAGACCCTTGCAAAATCAATGAAGGTTCTTACTCCACGTGCATAGGGTAAGTAATTATTTCCAAGTCTATCGCACAGACACATTCAACTTTTGTCAATTTCTAAAAGCATCTATTTACAAAAAATATCTCCATGTTGTTTGAATTAACAATATCAAACAAATAGTAGTGTTATATTGTTAAATTAGAGAGATATGAAAGAATATGTTAACAAGTTTTCTATCATGAGTAGATAACGAGGGAGAATGATCTTGAAGAAATGTTTAAATTTTAGTCTAATTACTTTACTGTCACAAACTCTCCGGCCTTGACAACTCTCAAGATTGGAGAGACTACGACAATCAAGCAATTAGACTAAAATTTAGTCAAGATCATTTACTATTATTATTCCTAAATTATAATTTAATTGTTATTATATATATTATAACATTGTTAATTGATGCTTATGTAATTTTAATTGTTTTTATATAATTGTTATTGTATTTGTTATTATATAATTTTAAAGGTTATTATATAATTTTAATTATTATCATTCTTAAATTATAATTTTAATTATTATACTTAATTGAGTGAGTTATTTATTTACATAGACAATAAGTATATAATTTCTAAATAAGTATTTATTTGACCTTTATTTATTTACTCTCTATTTTATTTTAAATAAGTATATTTATTTATTCCAACTCTTTATTTATTTGGTAGGTTTAAGATTTTTTTTTTGAAGAGTATTTTACTTTCTTTCTTTATATATATATATATATAATAATATAATGATTTGAAACCTCGTAAGAATATATAATGTGTATAAATATATATATATATATATATATATTATGGTATTACGTCTAATCCATTCACCCCGTATTAAATCTACTTTTATTTTATAAAATTGAAAACAATATCATAATATATAATATCATAAAATTAAAAACTTAATTATGACTAATACAATATCATGATCGTATTAAGATATATAATTGTAAAATAAAAAATATATTGTATGTATTATTAAATAAATATATGCGATCTCCACGCCATATTGTTTTTTATGAAATTGAACAGGATTGAGAGAAGTTTAACATTTCATGGAAAAAAAAAAGTTTGTAACTACATATAAAAAAAAAAAAAAAATTATTTAAAATAAAAAAGACTAAAAAAAAATGAAAGCATCATGATTGCGCGCGCAGTGCGTATGAAAACACTGCCCCGTAGTGCTTTTTTCTGAGACAATAATTCCTTTCTGCATTTATGTAATATGCCCACTGTCGTACGGATATATAGATAGTCTAAGCAGGATATATATATATATATATATATATATATATATATATATATATATATATATCTGTCTGCAAGTGCAAGCATGCATTTAGATGTGTCTTCGTTTCCGTGATCTCCAAATCGACGAACAATTAATGTACACTGCGGATGGTATTTACGATCTTGCGGCACATAGAACTGTTTCTGATCTTCTGTGTAAAGACAATTTATTTTTCCAGGCCTGTGCTAAGCTCTTTTATCTTCTGAGCTGTCGAAGTAAAAATTATTCCGAGTATACAGAACAATCCCTCGAATATTTCTCCAGTCTATTTAATACATTCTCTCCCCAAATGCTACTTCTTTATGGGTTGAGTTTATGGTACTTTAACAATCCCAAACTGCGTCTTTTATTTTTACAGAAGAAATGATATTAAAATTAAAAATTAAATAAAATAATATTATATTATATTTTTTAATATTATTTTTATTTTAAAATTTAAAAAAATTAAATTATATATTTTATTTTATATAAAAATTTAAAAAAATTATAATGATTAGATAAAATGAATTGAAAAAAATTATGAAAACAAACGAGACTGAACTATCAATAATTTGGTATTTCCATTCTGATTTTATATCATTAAAATTATTTACATATCTATTAATTTTTTAGATAAATGATATTTATATTTTTAAAATGTATAAATACTGTGTATTTCTTTTAAAAAAATAGATAAATCTAGAACTGACATAAAAAAATCATTACTTTTACTAAAGAAATTTGTATATTCTAAAACTATATCCAACGTTCTAATGTTTAATTGCATGTCATCTTGTAATAGAATATGAGTTCA
This sequence comes from Juglans regia, assembly GCF_001411555.2. Classification (NCBI taxonomy): domain Eukaryota; kingdom Viridiplantae; phylum Streptophyta; class Magnoliopsida; order Fagales; family Juglandaceae; genus Juglans; species Juglans regia. The sequence goes on along the minus strand of NC_049901.1, from coordinate 21,163,820 downwards.
CCGTTCACCCATCCATGCATATCCATATATTGAGATAGAAAATTATTAGTCAGTGAATGTCGTGGTACTCTTATCATATTTGAAGATACCATGTCTATAAAATTACATATATAACCCCTACTTTTTATTAATACGTTATCTACATGTACAGGATGATGAGGGTCATATCCACGTACTCTGGGACTATCGAATAATTACTCATTCGAGACTACCTGATTCAACTTTTTAATAGATTTCTTTTAGTCATTTTATTCCTTTTTAATTACTTAGTTAAAAATATTTAATATATATATATATATAGAAACTATCAAGATCCTCAATAATATTAAATCTTAAAAGTATACATTCATGATCATCTAGAATATCTTTAATATTTTCAGTAATATGCATGTTGATAATCCCAAGTTATAAATCTTGTTTTGATAAAATATATACTAATTTTATATGAGAATTGATACTTGCAGTCGTGAGTGCGCAAGTGCCGCGCAATCAGCTCTTAAAAAGTGAATAAATACGACTCACATGAAAAAAAAAAATTCAATAGTAGATCCCACTCTTTTTTAAGGCGATTGCACCACGCTTACACACTAAATGACTGTACGTAACATTACTCATTTTATATTATTTTAAAAAAGTGATGGGCATGCACCAAAATAGACTTAGTCTTAAAAATTATTTACAAGTTTCAGATGAGCCAATTACAAGATCAAGAGCCAAGAAGATCAAGGATACAATGCAATGATTTGTGTAATCCACTTGGGACGAGTCTAGCAAGAGTCCAACATTCAAGATGAACTGGAAGGATGAAAATCCAATTTTGATTCATTTGATACAAGTTATAGAAGAGGACAACAATATGACTTAAAGGCTTTGGACACTTGATTTTAATTTTCTTGAGTGAGTTTTTAAATTGATTGTGAGTTCAAGAGATTTCATTCTCACGAATTCATATAAAAAAGTAATTGAGATGCAAAGAATGACACATGAAAACAATAACCTGATCAGAATCGTAGATCAGAATGCTTAACAGAAGAGAAGATGCTAACCTTGGAGCTAATGATATTCATATTCTTTAAAATTCCTCTCCTTCCTATTTACAGTACCCCTTGTCATGCATTATAATTAAATATCTCTAATTATTGCAACGTTCTTGATGTACATATCAATGTTTTACCTTTAATACTATATATGCACTTTTTTAATGTAAAGTCATTTCTTTTGAAACTTCAGCCCATATTATAAGCTAATTACCCAATAATTTTGATAATTTCATATTTCTAATTGCATAAAATCTCCCTTCAAACTAGATCAAAAGAAACTTCATCCGAAATTGACAAGTGTTGAATGAATTTGTTATAATATATATTTTTTTAAAAGTCCGATTAAAGAACTTCAATACGTCATTTCATTAAATATTATGAGTCATACTAGTGGGCCGCCCAGTGTTTAGCTAGGCATATTGCTAATTATAAATTTTTTGTTCTTTTTGTTTTGATTTTATTTTAAGTATTTTTTTAACATTCTTAATTACTAAGAAAAAATTAAAAAAAATATACAATTTTACTAATAGTAAGTTCTTTAATTATTAAGTAAAAAAATAAAAAAAATTAAAATGCATTAACGGTAAGATTAAGCAAGAAGTTTGAGGGGTTCCACTAACATTTTTCAAATATTATACATGACCTATGTGTATATATATGTATGTATGTATACTTCTTAGATACTCGATAGACATGATGTGCCAAATTTATAGATAAGTTGAAGGAAATTTCCTCTATACTAAAATATTTTGTCCTTTCTAAACTATAATAGTGCATGCATTTGCGTCATCAAAATGTTTAGACTTGAGAGCCTCAAGTGAGAAAGATAGATACATAAAGTGAATCTTATCACATTTAATGTTATCGACCAAAATATGTATACGAGTAAAAATAAATATTGTAAAACTTATTTTATAAGTCCATTTCTCACACATTTAAAACTGTTAAATTGGGACAAAATTTTAAAGAGACCTTCACCCATTCCTAAAGAACATCCTAACTTGCCATGTTAAAGATCACTTCAAAGTTCTCTGAATGCAAAAGTTCAGCCAAGATTTCCATGCAATACAGGCCGTATCAAGTTAAACAGATCACGGAAAAGATCATGATCGCCAATTTTCAAGCCTACTATAAGCATTACTTTAGCGGAAACAGGGCAGCGTACGAAAGAAATTAGAGCATAGTGCAGAGGTCCCATGCATACTAGTACAATCGAGCCGTGTTAAGGATCAAATTCCTGCTGCAACTGCTGACAGAGGAATCATATAAACAATTGCTATGCACGGCACTACCATCTGCTGTGTCCACCTACTGAGAGCATGATCTGCTCTGCTGCTACTATGTTCACGCGCTGCTCCGCTTATCTGTTTGTGCTCTGCTCCTGATGCGTGCATAACCTACTGCTGCTACTCTGATGCACCGCTCCACTCATCTGTAATAAACATTCCAGACACTAGAATATTCCTTAATTTGTTTGTACGTAGTCCTGTAAAAGGAGTCCTTGTAATACGTTTACGATCAATGAAAACAGAATATATTTTCAATATAGTTTTCTTCAACATCGTATCAAGAGTCCTAAAGGACTAAACGTCCATGGCCTCCATATCTGATTCTTCTTCTCCCACCCTTCTGTTGGGGTATATATGGAGACTGGTTTGGAGCTGAAAAAGGTGTTTGCTGAAGTTGGCTCGAGCCAAGGTTCGCTCGACAGACCGCTCGAGCAAAGGCAACTCAGAGAGGTTTGCTCGAGTCTCGCTCGACACTCCACTCGAGCCAATGTTCATTTGGCTGTTCGCTCGAGTCGCGCTCGACACTTCGCTCGAGCGAAGTACACAGATTTTGCCAGATTAGGGTTTCCAGCGCCACTCACTATATATATGTCATATTAGACTTGTGTTGTACGGCAATAAGCATATTTTGAGAGAGAACAATTGTCTTGTGAGTGCATATTGTGTGAGTTGAGATTGAGTGATTGTAATCTTCTCTGGTTAATAAGATTTCTGCAGCTCCTGTGGACGTAGGTAATTTGCCGAACCACGTAAATACTATGTTGTGTTCTTGATTGTGTTGCTTTTACTTTATTTGTCATCGTTGGTGTGTGTACTTTGCATAGTATTTCACAACACCTTCCCCACCCAAACCTCTCTCACACCATTTTTGTCAAGCTCACCCCTGATAACTACTTGCTATGGAAGGTCCAACTTGTACCTTACCTTCGTGGCCAACTCCTTTTCAAATATATTGATGGTTCTTGTCCACCACCCAAACCACTACTTGACGAAACCACCACTCCAAATCTAGAATATGAAACCTGGTTGCAGCAAGACCAACTAGTAATGTCAGTCCTAATTTCCCACCTTTCCGAACCACTAATTGCTACAAGTGATTGGTTGTCCCTCTGCCCTAGCAGTTTGGCTCTCTCTGGAGTCAACTTTTGCTTCTGTTTCTCAAGCTAGAGTCATCCAAACCGAGTTGCAACTAGCTTCCCTCAAGAAAGGAGCTGACTCCATCTCCATCTATTTTCATTGTGCCAAAACCTTAGCTGACACTGTGGCCTCTATTGGCTACCCCTACCTCCAGCTGAATTTATTCCCTACCTACTCACTAGTCTTGGATCAGAGTATGATGCTCTTGTATCCTCTGTCACAACCCGTCTAGAACCTATTACCCCTGAGGAGTTACTTTGGCATTTGTTGGCCCATGAAGCTTGTTTAATCCACCATTCGGATACTAGTTTGTTTACAAAAGATGCATCTGCCAACTTTATAGCCAAATTTCATTCTCCTCGGGCCAGTATCATGGTCGTAATACCACTCGAGGGTGTGGTGGTGGTGGTCGATATAATCCAAATCATTCTCCTCAACTTTTGCTTCTGTTTCGCCTCATCTGTCAAGTGTGCAATAGGCAAGGTCATTCAGCTCTAACTTGCCTTTATCGCTTCAACCAAGCATACATTGCCTCTCCCACTGCAACAACAAACTTCACCAACTACATTTCAGACACAGCCGCAACCCATCACATTATAAGTGACCTTGACAAGTTGAACTTGCAAGCTGTATGCTACATCCACCTACTGAGAGCATGATCTGCTCTGCTGCTGCTACTCACATGCACCACTCCACTTATTTGTTTGTGCTATGCTTGTAACACTCGGGCTCAAGGCCCAGGTCCAGATGAAGCCCAGCCCGGAAGACTCCAACACAAACGAAGTCGTTTTGGTGAGTCTCCTTCTTCCCTTTTTGTTTTCTTTCCTCCCCGACGGTTTTTCTTTCCTTCCCAGCTGTCCTGTTTTCTTGAAAACCTCTCCATCCCGTGTGCCTCTTCCCATGTTTCTACGGTTATTTTCAATTTCTCACACGGAAATTTCCCTCACCACATTTGAACTACTCAGACTCTCCCTTTACACATATTTTTGGTTCATCCTTGGTTGGCGCTACATTTTCTCTGTGGGTCCTCAAAATCTCGTCACCGTTGGCTGGTTTCCATGATGGTGAGCCATCGTTCTCTCTCTCGTTCTCTGTTTCTCTTTGTCTCTTAGCCAGTTTCGTGACTTTTCTTTGGGTAATGGCACTGTTTAGCTTCCTCGTGGGTCTCGAAATCTTAGTACTGTCGTCGAGTACTCTCATCGGGAGTGCTATCATCGGTAACTATCCCTCCCACTCATTGATCTAACTCTTAATTTTTTGTTCTATCATCTGTTATTGCACACACTCAGACCCTCTTTCACTCTATTTTTCTTTGGTTTTTTTTCACGCACACACCCACTTTGTTTTGGTTTTCCGTGCACACACTTAGACTGTAAATCCATTTTTCTGGTGTAAATATATATATATATATATATATATTTGTATATATATATGCGGATGTAATCAATTTTCTGGTGTAAATATATATATATATATGTATATATATATGCGGATGTATACGTAAATCATGTTAACTTAATAGTAGGAAATAATATTGTTTTGTTTTTATTTTCTGTCCTCTTATATTACGCCTCCAAGGTTAGTGTTTAGGGTGTTAGCTTAATTAAGTTTATGTTATGTACTTCGGATTTGAAATCATGAGTATATTGCGTGGGTTGTAAAGTATGTTTTAATTAAGCGTAGATGCATGGATTTATTTTGTTAAATGGGTAATTTTTTTTAAAGGGCTAATATTTTATTGGAATAGTTAGTAAGTAGACTGATAAGTAACACTTAAAAAGAATATTTTAAAATACTCTTTTAAATTATCCTTTTAAAAGAATATCTTTGATTTATTATTATTTAAACAAAAGTATGAATTTCTAATTATAATGAATTTATTATAGTTATGTTACTTTGTATTATAAATTATAGTAAGATCTCTTTCGTAAATAAGTTAGAATTAAAGGTTTAGTCAAAGTTGGATATTGATGAGTTTAGAAAGTGATGTTGGTATTTTGAGAATAATGAGAATTTTGAGTTTGAGGAATTAAAAATGGATTATTTTAGAAGTTATAGGCTTGAATATCGAAATACGAGATTGATTGGAGACTTATGGAAATTTACTTGATTATCTTATAGGTGACGATTAATTTTGTTCGGCATTGTTGAGGAAATTTTTGAAAAGCTAAGAAGTCCAGGTAAGCGGGGTTCCTATGCTAGATTTGCATAAAAAGAAATGAACTGAGGTTGGTTTGTAAAAATGTGCATGTTGTTTTAAAAAGAAAAAGTGAAAAACAACATCAGTATATGTTTTACATTCCCTCATGAGATATATATGAAAGAGAAAAGAAATGTTTTTGATATGAAATGTGTAGACATGAGCAATATTTGACATGTTTCTGAAATATGCAAAAGAGCGAATATGATATCATTGAAATTTTTATGCATGTGATATGAAATGATTTGGATTTGTTTTTGATCAAATAGAAATGATATGAATATGTTTCGCACGTGTTTGGATATGATAAAACTTTGGCATACTTATCTGTTCTGAATATGCTTCTGATATGATGATACTGTTCACGTGATATGGTTGGTACCACCATGATATGATATGAGTGCACCCACTTTGGAAGCAAAGTGGTCCTTTTACGTGTTCTTTCCTGTGTGCACACTCGGGACTCCGAGATTGAAAAATGGGAAGTTCACCACATGATACTGCCTGGTTTGGCCACCGGGGATAGCACAACCCTACCACGGGGGTTAAACATGGTATATGATATGATATTATAAGATGAAAATGTTCAGTTATGTTATGTCAAAGCGTTTTTGAATATGAAATGGATCATTAAATATGAATTGTTGATTTTGAGTATGAAAAGATTGAAAAGTCGCTCTGATTTTCTGATAACACGTTTTTCTGAAATCTGCATAGAAAATAATAAAATATTTTTGTTTCTGCATACTGAACTTTCTGAAAATGGCTCATGTTTACATACTAGTATATGCTCTCTGCTTACTGAGTTGTTGATAACTCACCCCTATTTTGATAATATGTTTCAGATAATTTTGATGCAACAGCTGAGAATCAGGAATATGGAGTATTTGCAAGTTTTGTGGATCATAGAAGACTAAGTGCCTTAGGGTGCAATGACTTTTGGAGAGTAGCTTTTTGGTAGTATTGATATTTTATGTGACTTTGGTATGTTGAGTAATGAATATTTCTAGTCTTTGTGGAAAAGTTATGTATAACGACGAGAGACCATTGATGTGCCCGTACGTAGGAAGATGGATATTTGTGTTGAACAAATAGCTTAATATGTTATGGAGACTCTGGTTTATTTTAAATGCATTATTTGGAGTTGATTTTAGGTGATATGAGTTAACTCTCCGAACCCTCTGGGTCAGGGTGTTACAGTTGGTATCAGAGCATAGGTTTGAGATTTTGCAGACTATAACATGAGGTTTTGGATATCTGTTGGTTTAAGGAGTAATTTCATACTTGGGGTATAGAAATTTGAGGACTACAAGCTAGATGATTATGGAGAAATTTCAGGTTTGAGATTCTGTAGACTATAGAGTGTAAGATTTTGGGTATAGATAGGCTTCAAGAAATCATTTTCAGATTGGATGTAATTTTGGAGCAGGCTATAAGGGAGAACATTATAGGTATTTGAGGTCCAAAAATTCCCAAACCTTAGGAATGATTTCGATGAATAGGATTTTACAGGTCTATGAGTTGAATCCATGTTGTTTGTGGTTTGGTCTGATTTTTGGAGACTTTTTATTTAATAGATTTGATGGTGTTAAGGTTTTAGATTGTGGAGATTAATCATTACTACTTTTGCGCGTAATTTGCTTCTCTTTATTACAGGATGCCACCTTGTCGTCGAGAACGAAATGTGTCAGATTTGAATGCAACCAATAACGGGAGGGAAGCAAATACGAGTTCTTCCGAAGTACTACGAGCAGCAGCGCATCAACTTATAGACGATCTCGCACAGAATCCTTCGGGTCGTCAACGTAACAATAGTGAAGGAGGATGCACTTTAACAATTTAATAGCACCCATCCCCCCACTATTCAGTACTTTGTGTTGATATGACGTGTCATTTGAAAACCTTGGCATGAAGCTCTGATTTTGTATATGAATGTGATCTGTTTCCGATTATGTTCCGTTCTGTTTCTGCTAAGGCCCAGCCATAGGTATAATGGTGGTTTATAACACTACAATGGGGGTGAAACATGCTATACGGCCTAGCCACGGATATAATGGTAGTTTATAACCCTACCACAGGGGGTGAAACATGGAATACGACCCAACCATGAGTATAATGGTGGTTTATAACTCTACCAAAGGGGTGAAACATGATATACGGCCCAACCACGGGTATAATGGTGGTTTATAATCGTACAACGTAGGTTAAACATGATATTTGTCCCGATGTGATGCTAAGAGATAATATGATTATAATGTTTCAGTTTGGATATGCCAATAGATTTTTCTTTTTGGGAAATAAGTTTTTCTTTTTGGAAATTTCGCTCTAGTGTTTTTGTACCAAGTTTTGGTTTATGCATTTCGAAAGTAAATATGTTGTATTTGGATTCTGAAAATAAATATTTTGTTTGCATATCGAACATTATAAATGCTCATGTTTACATGCTAGTATATGCTCTCTGCTTGCTGAGTTGTTCATAACTCACCCCTTAATCTTCATAATATTTTCATATGACATTGATGGTTCAGCTGAGGATCAGTATTAGAGTTTGTGGACAAGATTATCCGTGAATAGTTATTGGGTATCTCGCGAGTACTGTTGTTGGATGTTATTTATTTATTAAGTTGATTTTAATGGATTTAGACGGTTTATGGAGACTTAAGTCAATTTTATTTTATTCTAGCTTGTTATTTGAGACTTGAAAAAAAGTTGATATTTTATTTGGGTTGTTGGATTGAGGATTTGATATGTGAGTATGTATGGTTTATTAATTTGAAGTATTTACGTTTGATTTGAAGTTTTGGAAGTATATATTCTTGGATTTGGAAATACATTAGGATTGTTGGAGTTGATTATCAGGTTATACGAGTTAACTTTCCGGACTCTCGGGGTCGGGAAGTTACAATGCTCTTGCTACGTGCATAACCTGCTGCTGCTACTCTGATTCGCCGCTCCACTTGTAATACCTCGTATTTTAGTATTTTCTTTTTTAGTGTAGGATTATTTTTTTAATTAATTTAAATATTATTTTTCTTGTTTTAAAATTTATCGGCTTTCTCGTTGGATTTATTTTATAATTTTTAAGTTGTGAAATTTACTTTGATGGGCTTACTTGATATAAATCTATGTTTACATTTAAATTTACTCTTTGCTTTAATGAATAATTTTCTTGTTGAACTTTAATTATTTTATTTTATTAATATTGAGTTGCAGTGTTTTTAATTGGCTTTTTTTTTTCTTGTGCCTTTTTCTTTTGTTGGACTTTTTTTTTTTTTTTTGGACTAGGCCTGTTTAAGTGTCTTTTAGTTTCTTTTGGGTCCTGACCCATTTATCGTACCTTACCCATGGGCCAAAATACATGGAATGGACCAGTAAGCCCAAGCTGACGCAACCAGGAAGCAGTTTTCACTTCCATATCTCATGCACGTACGTGATCTTCGCATCTAGGGTTGTAATCAACTCTATAAATGTATGTTTTTCTCTCTAAAGAAGTTGCTGCAGCAACCCATGCATAGCTGTACTCCACACTGCCGTTAACAACTACACCGATCTCCACCCCACACGGTGCACTTCTGCGGTGCACCACCCACGGCCAGCACAGGTCAAACTCGACCACGAGTACTAAGATCATGGCAAGAGACCCACCCACCGAGAGCCACTCCACGAAAGCCCAAGCCTGCGTTTGTCCACCGCACGGAGCCACCCTGCCCAAACCTGACAACCACCACCGAAGCTCTTCCACGCTGCAACCCACACGGCAAGCCCCCTGCACAACAGAAGACGCTGCTTCACTACACTGAAGAAACCTCTATTTTTGTCCTCGAAAACAGAGCAAATTTCTTTTCCGCTTGCAACCCACACGGCAAGCCCCATGACATTGCCACCACACATAGAGTATCGTTGGGCACTGCACTCCATCCAAGTTCATCACTCTCCTCTAGGTAAGCTACCCCCGAACTCAACTCTCCTCTTCGTTCGCTCTCCCTCATCTCTCTCTCTCTCTCTCTCTCTCCTATGTTATTTCACGTCGCCGACCACCCAGTACCTCCCCATTCCGCTGTCGCGAGCTTCCCTCTGGTGAGCAAGGATCCGCCACACGTCTCCCTTCCCTCACGGTAAGCTTTCAAACTAGGATAGTTTTTACCCGTAAAGCCTTACGTAGGAAGAAGAATAATTTTGAGTTTTTATTACAGTTTTGCCCCTTAGTATGATGTTTTCTGATATGTGGTTTTGTGGTTTTAGTTTAATGGGTTTATGTTTTATTGGGCATGGTTTTTATTATACATAAAGAAAAAAAATGAATATATTGTTAATTTGAACTATTTAGTTTTCAATTGAACTCATTTTTTTTAAGTTGGCCTTATTTTATGGGATTTTTAAGTAGCCATAGTATTCTATTAATATATAATACGTTATGGGTACTTTAGTATTTTAACATGTTATTAAGTAAAGATTTATTTTAAGAGTAAACAATATTGGAGAAATGTTGTTTTTACACTTTAGATATGATTTAGTCTATTTAAAAAATAGTTATGGTTTATTTTAAAATATTTTGGGATAATTATATTATCCATTATTAAACTTTATAGTTAGTCTTCAATAATAAATAGGTATGAATTTTAAATGTTTTTGTCATAATTATTAAATCAACAGTGTTGATTTTAGAAAGTGATGTTTTGAAATTTTTGGTTTTGAGGATTTTAATAGGTTATTTTAGAAGCGTAGGATTGAATATTGAAATATGAGATTAATTGGAAATTTACGAGAATTATGTGATTATTATATAGGTGACGATTAATTATTGTTCGACATTTTGAAGAAAATTCTGAAAAAGCTAAGAAGTCCAGGTAATGGGTTCCTATGCTATACTTTGCATTAAATAATATGAACGAATGTTATTTTTTGGAAAATGTGCATGTTTTGCTATGAAAAGAAATATGAAAACAACCTCAGATATTTGTTCTCCATTATTCATGAGATTCTGTTTAAGAAGAAAGTATTTTCTGTCATGACTAGTGTAGACATGAGCTTATTTTTTACATTCTGTTTCTGAACTTTGAAAAAGAGAGCGAATATGAAATTTTGTGTATAAGTTATGTTTTTGTGATATGATTATGTTCAGTACTCTATGTTGATATGATGTGGCACTTGAAAAACCTTTGGCATGACTTTCTGATTCTGTTCTGTTTCTGATTCTGATTCTGATATGGTGATTCTGATTCTGTTTTGCTCTGATATGTGGCCCTATCACGAGATATAATAGTGACCTCTGGCTCTGTTACGGGATATAATAGTGACCTCTGGCCCTGTCATGAGAGATAATAGTGACCTCCGGTTCTGTCACGGGATATAATAGTGGTTTTCTATTCTGAGTGCAATCGCTTTGGTAACATGGTGATTTATGTTCTGCTTGGCTTTCCGCAAGATGCACAACCCTACCATGAGGGTTAAACATGGTCTCTGTTCTGATACGATGTTCTGATATGATATGATAAGACGAATATGTTTTGTCATGTTGTACCAAAGGAGTCTTTGAATATGAAAAGTTGGTTTCTGAATATGAAATATTTGAAAAGTCGTTCTAATTTTCTGATAATATGTATTTTTATGAGATTTGCATATTGATACTAAAAATGTTTTGTTTCTGCATTCTGAACTCTGTGAAAATGCTCATGTTTACATACTATATGTCATCTGCTTACTGAGTTATTGATAACTCACCCCTTATCTCCATATATTTTTCAGATGATTTTTGAATAGTCCAGCTAAGGATCAGGATTATGGAGCATCGTTGAGATGATTATTTAAGCATAGCTCATAGAAGATTTCTTAGAATTTGCGGATTTTATTAAGAGATTTTATAGTATTTTAATGACGTTATATTTTGGAGTCTATAAATATATTGATGAATTGTGAGTTTTAAGTTATAGGGAGTAACTCTTCGATTCCTGCAGTATCGGGGCGTTACACCACTCATCTGTAATAAACATTCCAGACACTAGAATATTCCTTAATTTGTTTTCACATTGTGATCCTATAAAAGGAGTCCTTGTAATATGTTTATGATCAATGAAAACAGAACATATTTTCAATATTGTTTTCTTCTAGAAGCTGAGGAACGAAAAACGTTACAGATTTCAAAATTGATCATATGCTATAACTATAGAAGTTCCACAACCACAATTAATTGAGCTAGAAAAACGAGAAAGCGTACATATTTATATATTGTTGGGTGGTTTGGATTTAGAGATAAGTTGAGATGATTTGTAAATAATAGAATAAAATATTGTTAAAATATTATTTTTTAATATTATTATTATTTTGAGATTTGAAAAAGTTGAATTGTTTATTATATTTTGTTTGAGAATTTGAAAAAATTGTAATGATGAGATGAGATGAATTTAGATGAATTGAAATGAGTTTTGAATCCAAACCATCCTTAGTGTACAATTAGTATATGAGAAATGATACTTGCAGTTTTGAGTGGGCAAATGCCGTGCAGTCGTTTTGAAAAAAGTGAATAAATATGAGATCTACATGAAAAGAAATTAATTTTTTAATAATAGACCCTACTTTTTTTCAAAATAACTACACGATATTTATATATTTTCCGACTATATGTAATATTATTTTTACTGTATATGATCCACAATTACCACAATCGAGCCGAAAAAAGGGAAAACCAAAAGAAAGTTCGACAACTGAGCCACTTTGCGATAAATTGGTCTGTGGGTATTGGGCAAACATTAAAAAGGTCAGGTTTTTTGGCTGTTTTATTCGTTTTGTTTTTTCCCAGGTTTTACTCTTCCGTGTAGTCCTACGACAGTGGCCAGTTACATGATTGAACAATAGCTAGCAAGCCGCAACAGCTTTATAAACAAGTCCGTTATATGCAGGAATAACTGATATTAATTGCAGTCACATCAGACCCACATATCTAATTTATTGGCTTGTTCAAATTGCAGTAAATTTTAGAAACGCGGTATGCATTTAAGGCTACGTATGCCCCCCAGTTCCGGCCAGAGGTCACGTAAAAGAAGCTCTTACAATTCAGTAAATTCTTCTAATATATACACCATAATTTATATTTCCTTCCATCTTCCGTCTTCCATGGAAATGCAAGAGCTTGAGTCCTGTGAAAAACCGTGAGCAATATATTCTTTTGCACACTCTTTCATGTGACCTCCTCTGAATTCTGATCACATTCCACTCTCCCACACTACTGTTGCCTGTGATTTGCTTCAATACCATCTGCGTTCGAGCACCCCACCCTTGCCTTTAAATATATAGCTAACTTTTCCTTCTCATTTCACACCCACGGCCACCATCCAAAACTTTTCCTTGCTAATTACCAAGCTGATCAATTACTCAAGAGAAAGAAATTAGAAAGGAAAAGACAAGCTCAAAGACATGAAGGGTTTTGTTTGTTGTGTTTCTGTTGTACTTGTCATTGTTATCCTTCTTGTTCCAGAAGTTATGTCCGCGAGGCACAATGGCGGGTCACGCTCACGTACGTACGACTCTCTGGTCTTCCTGTTTTTTAATTTAGGTATTTCAATATGTTTGTTATTTATGCTTATAATGGATCTCATCTTAATTAAACAGGTCGTGGAGGCCATGGCCATGCACATTCCAGTACAGAGCCTAAACCAAAAGATGGGATGAATATGGCAAAACCGGATTTCTATAAGGAAAGGAAATCGCTTAAGAGAAATGGACACGATACAGTCCAAATTGCAGGGTCAAGCTTGCCCGACTGCTCTCACGCATGTGGCTCCTGCTCGCCATGTCGGCTAGTCATGGTGAGCTTCGTTTGTGCATCTCTTGCAGAGGCCGAAACATGCCCCATGGCTTACAAATGTATGTGTAATAACAAGTCTTATCCTGTTCCTTGAAGCTAGTCAGCTAGCTCAGAGGTCATAAGATTTCATGCATCTCCTATTTTGATCAGCTACTTTTTCCAGAATATTAATTGTAACAATATTGTAGTCCTCGATCATCCTCTCTTTCATCTTGTCTTTTTCCTTTCTACCATTTTTTTTTTCATCCCTTTATAGAGGGCCTCCAAAACTTTTCCGCGATTTTCTTGGTACGCTAGACAATATTAATGTAAATTTTCCCATTCGGATGAACAAGCTAGTAATGAGAAAGTTCCTAGCTAGAGAGTGGTATTATCTACTTTATTCAAGAAATCTTGCTCGTCATGAACTGAGCTTCATTTTCTTGAGTTGCACTTACAAATTAAGAATTCTTAGGGATTAATTCTTTGCAATTTAGATGCGTTGATTAATTTGAAATGTTGAATATGAATAGTGAGGAAAATATTCTTCAAGTGGGCCTACAATATTTAATGCTACTCGAAATGTACAAACAAAACTTGAACAACACTAAATGTTGTAGAGTTCACTTGATGTGTCTATTTCTATTCCAATACTTAGGCTGCATTGGATGCTGAGGTAATTTCGAATGATTTTAGTTGATCTGTGAATAATAATATTTTGTGGATCTCATTAAGATGTGTTTGAATATAAATAGGTTGAGATAAGTGTTTGACTGTATTAAGTTCAATCGGATGGTCGGACATCCTGAAAAGAATGCTGGTGTCCATCTTCCTTATTCTCGTACTTATTGTAATACTCATAACACCTCGTGTAATGCCCCGATCCTGGAGGTCCGGAGAGTTATCTCTAAATACTTAAAATTTACTTAAATAACACAACTATAAAATCCAGAAAATCCCATAAAATATTAATCCATTTAATCAATTCAAAAATCTAAGTTTCTCCGTGGCGACAATAAAGAAATTCCCAATAACATAAATTAGAAATTCTCCAAAAACTCGAAAACATCCTCAACTCATCAAATCCAATACCCGAAAAAATAAATCAGTTTACTAACTACGACTCTCAAATAAGCATTTGTACCCTCAGACACTTATTCCACTACAATCATCATACATTGTTAAACTTTCTACTCTTATTCTCCAGCTGAACCATCAAAATTATCTGAAAAATAATTGGAGATAAGGGTGAGTTATCAACAACTCAGTAAGCATATGACATATACTAGTGTGTAAACATGAGCATTTACAGAGTTCAGAATGCAGAACAAAAATTTTTTCTTTCAGAATGCAAAATCAGAATAATGTTTTTAAAATGCAGCGTCAGAACATGTTATAAAAAATATTAGAGCGAAAATTCAAAAATATTCAAAATCAAAATCTCTTTGGCATGGCATAAACTAAAACATCACATCTTATTTTATCATATCAAAACAAATACCATGTTTAACCCCCGTAGTAGGGTTATGCATCTGCGGATAGTCAAGCAAAACATAAATCACTCTGTCACCAATGTGTGCAGTCAAAACAGAGAGCACTACTATAACCCATGGCAGGGCCGTATCTATTATTATTACCCGTGGTTGGGCTGTATCCACTATTATAACCTGTGGTTGGGCCGTATACCACTATTATCACCCTTGGCAGGGCCGTAACTGAACAGAGCAGAAACAAAATCAAATTCAGAATCAGAGAGTCTTGCCATAGGTTTTAAGAAATCACGTCTTATCCAAACAGAGTACTGAACAAAATCATATCACAACATAATTTATGCACAAATTTCATATTCGCTCTCTTTAGAAACAGAATGTCAAAAATAAGTTCATGTCTATACCAGTCATGATGGAAAATACTTTATTTTTAAACAGAATCTCATGAGTAATGCAGAACAAATAATTGAGATAGTTTAAATTTCTTTTCATAACAAAACATGCATATTTTCCAAAAATAGCCTCAGCTCATTTTATTTTAATGCAAAGTCTAGCATAGGAACTCCGATTACCTGAACTTCTTAGCTTTTCGAAAATTTTCTCAAAATGCCGAACAAATATTAATCGTCACCTATAAAAATCACGTAATTCCCGTAAATTTTTAATCAATCACATATTTCGATATTTAAACCTAAATTGCTAAAGGAACCTATTTTAAATCCTCAAAACCTAAAATTCTCATAATTCCTAAAATACCATTAGTTTCTAAAACCATCAATATCCACTTAATCGAATTCGTACCGAATAAGAGATTTAATCGAACAAGTGTTAAGACAATTACGGAACTCAATAAAAAGTAATATTTAAAATATCTAAAGTACCAACAACGTATTATAAATTAATAGAATACTTAGACTACTTTCAAAATCTTATAAAATACGCCATGAAAAACTCCTCTCTTAAAAAATAGGTTTACTTCCTTTAGTTAACAATATTATTAAAATATTA
Source organism: Juglans regia (assembly GCF_001411555.2). Classification (NCBI taxonomy): domain Eukaryota; kingdom Viridiplantae; phylum Streptophyta; class Magnoliopsida; order Fagales; family Juglandaceae; genus Juglans; species Juglans regia. Next base: position 21,147,876 of record NC_049901.1, on the reverse strand, counting down.
TCCCCACAAAAATAATATTTTATGAAACTTAAGATACAAGCCATTTAAAGTACATAACCCAAAATGACCTATAATCCGAAAACAAATATCTGGAAAGTACACTAAGGTAGATTGGTAATAGTACTCAGCTATTAGGTTAACATTTTATATATATATATAAGAAAGACAGTTCAAGAAACACCAATGGTATTCTAGAGATTTTACAATGGCAGCTTGGGCTCTTTTAAAAACAAACTGTAATTTAATCGAAAGGGTTTCTCGGAAGCTACACAACTTAGAAAGAATTTAAGGGTAGTTTAGTAATTAAAGGAAAACTTGCATGCAATTTGGGAAGGACCGAAAACGGAACAATACAAGAGGACAAAAGGCTTACGTGAGAAGGAAAATCGTGCGACCTGAGCACTTCGTCGAAAATGACGCTGGGCATGGAGCAGAGAGAGGCAGCGTCAAGAGGTTGGGCGAGGTGGCTGGGGTGGTTTCGGCAGCGTGATAAGCAGCTAAGTAATGATAGAGAGAGAGCAACCGCGAGGGAACAAATATGGAGGAGTAAAAACAGGGGTCTTCGGCTCTCTATGCAGGCGACTGCAGGTCTCGCGTGGGCTGGACACGGAGGAGTTTCTGGGTGGTGAAGGAGCTTGTATCCGCTGGTGTCACTTGGGGGTGCATGGTGGCAGAGGCAGGAGGAGTTCGGGATGCTCTGTTTTTGGTATAGAAAATAGAGTATTCCAAGGGGTTGGGGAAAGATTCACAGCTAGCTATTGGTGGCTTACAGTTTCACATGGGGCTGGGCAATGGCCTGTGGCTTCCGTCGTGCAGGGGAAACTCGCACGGGGTGGTTTTCTGTTCGGCTACGTGCACATGGGCGTTGGTTTTTCTGATACAGCAACACAAGGAAAATGAAGCCAAGTTGTGTCTCAGCTGTCTCGTTTGCGGCAGTGGAGTGGTTGTTGAAGACAGTAGCAGCGGTTGGAACTTGGTGGAGTGTTTGATGGAGGCTGAGCCGTAGTGTAAGCATGCTACGAACGTACGTGTGTGGTGGCGGCGTTGGGCTGATTTTCGAACGGTGGGAAGAAATTGAGGGTGTTGTGACTTGGTGTTTTGCAGAAAGTATATATATATATATATGTAAATATAAAGGTGATTGAACATAAAAGAAACCCTAGAGCCGTAGGAGACGTGTGTGCGGACGGAAAAAAAAAGTCGTGTGTGTGCATGGAGTGGATAAAAATACACTAGAGAAGTGTGTGATCATGCATGCCGTGGGCGACAGGAAACTTAGGTGTAAAAAAAAATATAGATGGAAAAAAATAAATAAATAAAACGTGCGGGGAAGTTAACGTGTGAAAAAATAAAATAAACTAAAACAAAATAAATAAATAAATAAAATTGAGCTTGGTTAGGTCCGGGTGTTACAGCTCGCCTTATACTTGCAGAGTGCATTACACATAAGCTCATCGCCAGTCTTACGCTCCTCTCTCTGACCAAAATTTAGTTCGAAGTTATTATTGAAAAAATATATACATAGATATTATCACTTAGAGTATTAAATAATATTAATATAAATTCATTATTTAAGTATTACATACCAAATAATATTTCTTTATAAGCTCTTTCACATCTTGCGAGACTTTATGCCATGAAATCGTAGCCAAATGTGCATAAGTTTGTGTAATAGCACCTACATGCGATGCAAACCAAGCTGCTTGTTGTCCCTCGCCTCCAGTATGGTCGTCAGAAATGTTAACTTTAATCTTACCCACTTTACGATATTTCTACAACGAAATCTCGACTACATCTCCCCATAGTTCTCCAAATATATTCGTTCGGTCATGTGCACCGACAAGTAATACGCATGCACCATAAGCAAAACTGCATATTCAGAGAATAATATTGGAAGACTACCAAAATCATGATGTCGGACGTAACATATACAATTTGATAGTTTGCGATAATGATCTTACAATCCCTAACTGTCTACTCTGGAAAATTCAAGAGTTATCAATCAACCGTTTAACAGGATTGATAACTCTCGAATGAATCTAAGGGTTATTTCGATGCAACGTACAAGATACGATAATATCACACAACAACAATGCAAGATATGAGAATACAATTATACAATATTAAAACAAAATTTATTTTAAGTATTATGTATTTTTATTACTATTTTATGCTATTAATATTTTTTTAAGTATAGTATTTTTTAAGTATTAATAATTCTTATGTTTATTATTTTTCAGTATTAATTATAATTTAAGTAGTACTTATTTTTTTAGAATGAAATTGTAGTTTTTTAATTAATTAATTTTTAAGTATTATTTTTAATTTAAGTATTACAACTTAGGAGTACAACCGTTCAAATACGAAGAAGTCTATTCGAATAGGAAAATCCGTTCGAATGAAAATACATAGTGTTCGAACAGTTGTTTTAGATGCGAAACAGAGACAAAATACAAACTCAAAAAACCATTCACAACATCACAAATTAATTCACAAAGGAGATAAACAAACAAACATAAAATTATATATACGAAACATGATGAACATACCTTTAAATAATTTCGAATAGCTACTCCAAACACTCCAATAAACACCTACACAATATATATAAATTATAAAATCAATAATTGTTTTGAAAATCAATTAATGTAAAAGGTAGATTGACAAAAATCGTACATTTAATGAATACAAGTGTGCAACCCTGTAATGTGAATAGAACGAATGATTGTTTGAAAAAAATGAGGATTTTGGAGAGAAAACGGAGACTGTGCTAAGGAGAACAGAGGAAATGAGGGACTGATGGTGGCTGAAAGTGTTTAAACTTTTCATTTGGCATTTGAACAACAATATTTGGCAGTTGAACGTGAAACATTTCAGTGCACATGTTTTCCCACTTCAAAATTTTTCGTGAAATTGTTTAAACGACACTAAAGTTCCATTCGAACGGTAGTCCTGTAACGACCCGACTCTATATTTTTTTTTTTTAGGGATAAAATTTGAATAATTTTATTAAGGCTTTATTATTATTATTATTTTCCTCCAAGCACGTGTGTGTTAGAGTCCACACATTATTTCTATTCTTATTTCCTCTTCTTAGTCAAACTCCTTCTACCGGATTTTTTTTATTATCTCTTCTTTGAATTTCAAACGCGAAATCTATCCACTCACATCACATGCACATGCACATGCACGTCTCTTTTTTTTCTAGGGTTTTCTTCTAGGTTCTGAAACATATATTCATACGGATGCAAGCCGCAATGCCCCATCGTGAGTCTTCCCATCGCGCATCAAACGTACGCATGCACGGCTCCTTTCTTTCCTCCGCTTGCACGACACTGTAATTATTTATACACTCACGCACACAGAGCACTTGCCACAAACCTCCTCCCCTCAAACCGCAGCATCACCTTGCCGCAGCCAAGCCTTCACTTGCGCCGCTGCACGCACGGCAACCACTTTCGACGCCTCTGTTTTAGCCCTCAAAAACAGAGCACTGAGCTCTTCGACCGTAAGCCACAGCCCGGCCACCCTCAGCCACAGAACTCGCCGACACCACCACTGACCACCATAGAATTCATCGGACCACCCTCAGCCGCCAAAGCACGCCGTAGTAGCCCCGGACGCACCACTGTTTTTGCACGTCCGAAACAGAGCATGCAGTCACCTTCTCCACGGTAGCCACCTCTAGAGGCGCCGAACCCCCTCTCCGACGGCACAGAAACCGCCGACCAGCACAACCCAGTGGCACCCACTCCGTCCCGGTAAGCCACGACCGTCGTCGTCCCCCTCTTTCTCTCGGTTTGTTTGCGGCTTGACTGAACTCCCGCTCTCGGCGTCAACTCCCGCACTCCTCCTCTCGGCGTCTTACCACCGCTGCCCAGAGAACCCAGTCGCGTCTCCGGTCCTTCCCCAGCCACCCAGAGCCGCCGCGTATCAGCTTCCTCTCTCGGTGAGCATCACACCCCTCAACCCGAATGCATGCATCCCTTTCACACGTAAACCAAACCGGGTCATGCAACCCGTAAACCATTCTTTTCTTTAGGTTAGTTATATTACAAAAATGCCCCTCTATTTTATTCTCCCAAAATGCCCATGTACAGTATGTTATTTTCCAAAAATATCCTTGCTTATTTAAGACTAATGGGTAAGGCTATTTTAGTGTCGGGAAGTGTTTAGGTTTAGAAAATATAGACTATTTTAGTAGTTAGGTTTTTAATTAGAATCACTTGTTTAATTAGAAATTTATGTAAATTACGTGTTTATTTTTATAGGCAACCGATTTCGTGCCGAAAATAGTGGTTTAGCGTTGCAAGGTAAGTAGCATGATCATATCCTTACACGTATGTACAGTGAGCTGTTTGTCTTTTTTTAAAAGATATTATGCATGTATGCCCTTTATTGGAAATCCTTTTTTTTTTACGTATCCAAAACATGATAAAATTATGAAAAAGTCATGATTTTATGTGAAGATTATTCATAAAATTATTTATAAAATGCATGATTTTATGTGAAGATTATTCATAAAATTATTTATAAAATGCATGATTTTATGTGAAAGATTATTCATAAAATTATTTAAGAAATGCATGATTTTATGAGAGAGTTATTTCATAAAATATTTATGAAAAATCATGATTTTATACGATGAAACATGTATCACGACGTTTATGAAAGAATGCGATTTCGTTTGAAATCTATGATACGATATGACAAGTATGTATGTGATTTCTTTTGAAATCTATGAAATGACAAGTATGCAAGTATGATTTGATAAAACATATAACGGCCTATGTTATGATATTAAAACGGTACCTATGTTATGGGCATATTGCATTGCCAGGTCGTGCATGCTGGTAGTGCACCCAGTATTGTCTTCCTTATGTATGGATTCCACAACCCGCGGCCACGGGCGGAATCGGAATCTTTTTAGATTCGCTAACCCTAACTCACGGGGGTCAACAGTGGGTAACGGCCTATGATAAGTGAAAGATAAGTTAATGTTCATGCTCATGATTTTTATGCATGTATTTATGAATATGCACACTTTTCAAGACACCTTATGTTTATTATGTTTACTGTATGATGTGTTGCTTATTGAGTATTCGACTCATTTTAGTTTGTTTCCATGTTTTTAAACCCCTCACAGGTGATGACATTTATGAAGTTGAGACTGCAGGACAGGACTTGACTCCGAGAGGCAAGGCTGAGGCCTAGACAGATTTTGCTATGATTATTTCTATGGTTTAAATAAATTATTTTGATAAGCACATAAGACTTCTGTATTTTTTTTAATAAATGCTTCCGCAGACCTTATTTTAAATTTTCAGTATTTATTGAAGTTTTTTTTTTTATTTTATGGAATTCTTTCGTATCTGGCGCGTTGTTAAAAAGGAAAAGCTTTTTATATTTAAGTTTAGTAGTAGCACACTGGCTCCTTGAAAATTCTAAAATGTCTTTTCGGGAACGGGGTGTTACAAGTCCACTGCTCATTAATTGGCGGGATACATTCTTGCCACTATTTCAGGAGGTGCCAAGAATCCCAGAAACCGTTCGAACGTTTTTTTTCAAACGTTCAATCACTAATATAGCATTCGAATGATAAGAACATACCGTTCAAACGTTCATTACTAAATGTTTAATTATATTTATTTTTTACACTATAAGTATTAAGTAATAGTATACTATTATATAATAGAGACATATATATTATACTATAATTTAGTAATATATAGTATCATATATATTATAGTATAGTAAAGTATAAAGGAATAAATATATATTATCGTTTAATTATTATGTAGTATCATATATATAGTATGATATATATTAGTAATATATACTATAATATACTTTAATTATATTTTAATTATATTTACTATATATATATATATTTTAATTAACAGATACTAATTATAATATATACTAATATAGATATTAACTAAATTTGAAACAAATACTGTTTGAACTGTAAATAATACGGTTCGAACGGAAAGTCAAAACCGTACGAACGTATAATATATCGTTCGAACAATTTTGTACATATAAGTTATCAGGGATGAAGGCTTTTAAACGCTGCCGTCCCCAATCATTTTAAAGCCAAGAGTATACGTTTGAACGCCCTTCTTGCACCACCGTAATCACCACCCATGTCGAAGCCTCAACCTCCCAAGTATCGGTACACTCCTCAAAAGTTATTTTATCGTTTATTTTTATCGTTTTGTTGTTTTATTTATTTTCTCTAGAAAAAGTGGTATTTTTCCATGAATAGGCACTGTAGGACACCACAAACGCACCATAGGATGTTTAGAAATGAAGTATAGTATGTGATTTGTTGAAGAAACCCATGGAAGACATGGGTCTTCATGGCCGCTGAGTTGACTCAGCCATGGCTGAGTTCAATTCAGTTTCCATTCGAATGTGCCTGGTTTGTGTTCAAACGTATTAACTAAAAATCCTAAAAACCATTCGAACATTATTTATCTGTTCGAACAGTCTGAACCAAACACGATGGTGTCCGTTCCAATACTATTGTGTCTGCTCGAACACTATAGTATCCATTCGAACATGTTCGAATGGTCAGAATAGTTTAATTTATGTTAACTTATTAATTTATTTTTATCACATTTTGTTGTTCTATCGATTAATTTATTAAATTGCTATTAGTATATAATTTTGTCAATATTTATTTATTACATTTTATTACTATTGTTGCATATATAATTTATTTTTTAAATTTCAGGTTGATAATAATGTCTAATTGAGGACGTCAGCTTGGCAGATTAGGCGAACCTTCCATCCAAACAATTCGAGAGGGGACTGTTTTACTATAGCGGCAGGTGAAACTGTCTGATTTCGCTACTATTATCTAGGAGGGTCATTCCCTGCAATCAGTCTTCAGCGATCGTGGTTGGGCACCAATCTTAGATCAGAGAGAAGAAGCATGGGAGCTCGTGTCTTATATTGACATCGTCATTGAGTTCTATAAAGAACTCGATGGTGCCATCCCAAATGACGGAGGGGCATACAAGTTCTCTGTCCGAGGTGCTCCAGTTATATTTTTAACCAATGGACTCGCTAAATATCTCGGTATACCTAGATTGCGTGATGCCTGTCTGAACGTGCTACATAGAGAGTCTAATCATTCGGGTGATGCAGAGATGACTCATGACGAGGAATCAGTTTACACAGATGATCTCGATACTCTCACCGATCATGAGATAAGGGACTTGATTGTTGGTCCAGATGCTCCTCTGTATGATGGGATGAAGTCCATTAAGCAGGCAGATCTATCTTCCTTTTTCAAGATCACGAATCTGATAATCGCCAACAGTATTGACCCTCGGTAGCACAAGACTGAGGTTTGCATGGATCGAGCGAGATTTATGATACGGGTCGCTCGTGGCATTCCTTTCGACCTCGTGGGGTATATATTCGATAGGATTTGATCAAAGGTCTGGTACATTACGACAGATATATTGTCATTCAGGATCCTGATCACCTGATTTTTGCTATATTCTAGAGTCATGCCAGATGTTGACGAGCGTGTACGAGAGCCGATGAGACCGATCAATAGCACCACCCTATCATGAAGTACAGGGCACTCATGATTTCAACTTCATGGACCTGTTCCTGACCAGGTTGATATTCAGAGATATGCTCAGTCGGGAGATCTTGGAGTATCGGCTGGTGAGGCATCACACACATCTACTCGTGAGGAGAAGGTTTGATATACTGTTGTAGAGATCGATGGACACACATCAATGGTGATTGATGCAGTAAGTACGGAGGTCCGTATTGCCATGTTTGAGTTGGGTACAAAGATTAATACTAGTATCTCTGAGTTTTGCACAAAGTTTAATGATGTCATCTCTGAATTATGTACAAAGATTCAAGCCATTATTGTGACTTAGGTCACACTTAGTACTTGCTTGACACAGGTAGAGACACGCTTAACTGCAGTCGAGGATGTGTATAGAGAGCCGGGATCATAGTAGTTTCTATCTTATATTTATATATATATATATTTTGGTATGAACAATAACTGGTATTTTTTTTTTTAAGAAGAGCCGGTAGCCACCCACATAGCAGCCCCGTCCCAAATTTATTAATAAACCCTCACATATGGCGGAGGAATACCGTGATTACAAGCAAGTCATAAACAAAGAAAACCAAAAAACACCATAACCACTAAACATGCCTATAAAACATCCCAATCCTACCTAACGACATAAACATAAAGAAAACTAAATAGGCCTAAGAACCCAAAAGAAACTAGATACGAATGTTAGGAAGTCCTACCTTGTCTAATCGAATCATGCCTTTTACGTACTGAGGTATAGAAGTGAAAGAATTAAATCTCATATTTAGGCCTTGCTCGCCTAAACGAGCCAAAGCATCTGCAGGACAATTACCTTCTCTAAACTGATGTCCAATAGTAAAATTTATTCCTTGTAAACTAGTTAGCAGCTCTTCCCAAAAATCCCACAAATACCATACCGAACATCTTTGACATTTTAGCCAATTAACCACCAAACTGGAATCACATTCTAACTCCACATGTGTATAACCCAACTCCTTACAAACACCCACACCCACAATTAAGGCATGAAGTTCTGCTTCATTATTTGTACCATGACCAAAATGTGACGAGAAAGCCAACACAAAATTCCCATACGAGTTCCTTATGAGTCCCCCTCCACCACAATTTCCCAGATTATCACGGCAACTACCATCTACATTCAACTTTACCCACCCATTTATTGGCTTCCTCCAGGTAATAAGACTCGGTCTCCTCCTTGGCTTGTTTATAAAAGGCACCTCAATAGCCCTTAGAATTTCTTGATCAGAATCTAAAATTTCCCAACTCTGTGCCAAATGAGAAGATGCATTCCTAAGCCATACCTTAATAGAAAACCACATCTCCCTTGCCGACTCCTTCACCCCCTCCATTCTTGCTTTACACCTCCTAATCCATAATCTCCAAGTTATGATAGACGGTAACAGTCCAATTAGTGTGCCTCTATGTGAATTTTTTTTTGGCATACCCAAACCATGCCTGGACCGTACCCCACCAAGAAAGACCAACCAAATGACTTACTCCCAGAGCTACCGATGCCATGTCCCATACCTGATTGGCTATACTACCTAGCCTCAACACATGATCAATTGACTCTACCTCACCCATCACACAACAGTCACACCTAGACACCATGGGTATAGCTAAAGCTTGAATTCGAGCATCAATCGGCAATGCACCAAATCTAGCTTTCCACATACATATCGATATTTTCTTTGGCAATAATCTATGCCAAACCCAATCCAACTCCAACCGTTCAACACCCCTGATACGAATCAACTCCCACGCACTACTCGTAGAAAAACAACCATCATCCGTAGGCCTCCAAATGAAGACGTCGGACCCATCTCCCCCAACCATAATTTCCTGCATAATCACACTGGCTTGTTCTATACCCACCAACTCCACTAACCTATCTCCATCCCACACACCATTTACCCGTAAGTCCTTTACTTTAATCCCCTCATTCAGAACCTCATACCTGCTACATAGAGGACATTCAAACAACAATTTATCAAACCAGAATGAGGAAATGCCATTCCTTACTTTGACTACCACATTGTCCAACACTTCCGGAACAACACAAACAATGGACTTCCAAAACCGAGATGTCGTGGGCAGTGTCTCAACTAGCCTTACGTGACCATTTCTTAAATATTTCGCACAGAAAAACCTCGACCAAATGGAATCACCGGATAGTAGATGCCATACAAATTTCATATGTAACAATTTCTATACCTCTGAAAAATTCCTTAAACCCAAACCACCTTCCTTGACCGGCTTACATACCTAATCCCAAGCTCACCATTTCTTTTTTGGTTTACCATTCAATTCTCCCCAAAGAAATGTCAATAGGTGTGAATTTAATTTTTTTAGCACCAACACTAGCACCTGAAGAACTGTCAATAGATGAGTAGCCATACAAGAGAGAACATGCCTAATTAATACCAGCCAAGCACCTTGCGAGAGAAGTCTCATCTTCCAACCTGCCATCTTATTTTTTATTTTCCGAACAAGAGGTTCTAAATCTCTCGAAGTTAAGCGACCAGACACGAGTGGAACACCTAAAGACGTCACGGGGAAATTCCCTTCAACAAAACTAGTTAACCTCAACGAACTCTGTCGTCTAGCCGTTGTAATATGTTTTGAGAAGAAAAAAGCCCACTTTTCTTTATTTATAAGTTGCCCTGACCACTTCGAATATTTTTCCAATGTTAGAACCAAACGTCGTATTGATCGCCTATCACCATTTGCAAAAATCAATAAATCATCTTGCATACAGAAGGTGTGACACCAAAGGTGCACCTACCGGATGAGAAAAACAATCTATTCTCCCACTCTCAAATTCCTTTTGTAAAAGTCGAGAAAGAACTTCTTCCATTATAATAAATAAATATGGCGAGAGGGGATCCCCTTGCCTTAGACCCCGGACCAGTTGGAAGAAACCCTTATAAATCCCATTCATAATTATAGAAAAGCAGGGTGACCTCACACAATTCATTACCAGCCTACATACTAAAGAGGAAAAACCAAAGCTAGCAAGAACCCTCTCCAAAAATGACCAATCCACACGGTCATGAGCCTTGGCCATATCGATCTTTAGCATTACATTCCCACCTTCCACTTTCTTATTCAAAGAGTGCACCATTTCTTGAGCCAACGTGATATTCTCAAAAATACTCTTACCAGGAACAAAAGCCCCTTGTTCGCAAGAAATCAATCGGGAAAGGAAAGTAGTCATCCTTTTAACCAAAAGCTTTGAAAATTTTTTATAAACCACTGAGCATAAGCTGATTGGTCGAAATTTATCAAAACTTTTCGGATCTTCAACCTTAGGAATCAACACAATATAAGAAGCAGTATACAAATGAGATAAAGGGATACTCGAAAAGAATTCACATGCAGCCTCTACGACATCTTCTTTAACAAAATCCCAGCAATGAACATAAAAAGCAGAGCCAAAACCGTCTAGCCCAAGTGCACTATCTTTCGGAATTGTTGCCACAACTGTTGCCACTTCCTCACATGTTGGAGCCCAAACAAGATCCAAATTCTCCTCATAAGAAATCACTGCTTCAATTAAAGAGGATAACTGCCCCTACTCCACCTTATACGGCATAGAAAGGAAATCCCGGAAATGCTTAGTCGGTCCCTTGTGTATCAACTCCGACGTCCCCAAGGTAGTACCATCCTCTAGAACCATTTGAGAAATAAGTTTTTTCCTCTTATGGTTCACACTAGCATGGAAAAACTTCGTATTTTGATCACCCTCCTTCAACCACCTTTTCTTGGCCAACTGTGACATACGGATTTCTTCTCTATTTTCCCAAATATCCAACTTTGCTCTAGTAATAAGATAATCATTTTCTATTTCCGCATCATAACCATTTTGAAGCTGACACTCTAACATTTCTAATCTTTCCTCTAGCACCTTAATAGTCTGACCCACATGCCCAAAAGTATTCTGATTCCACGTCCTTAGCGCAATCTTCACTTTCCTTAGTTTTTCAAACAGCTTAGTAAGCCTAGCCGATAAAACTGGTTCACGCCAAATCACCTCAAGAAAAGGCTTGAATCCAATATGATTACACCACATATTCTAAAATCTAAAAGGACGAGGACCGTAACTTACCTCAAACCGCTTAAACCGAATCAGCATAGGAGAGTGGTCCGAACGTTTCCTCTTCAAATATTCAAAAAAGGCTGACGAATAAGATCTCCCAAATGAAGAGTTTGTTAGTGTTCGATCCAAACGAGCCCAACTTCTTGTTCGCCCGTCATGACCATTACACCAAGACAAACACCTGCCATCCACTACGAGATCAAATAACCCACAGTCATTAAAATCAGCCATGGACCTCAACGACCTTGGATTCCCACCAACTCGCTCCCTATCATCGCGAATGATGTTAAAATCCCCCACTACCATCCAGGGCCCCTCTATACAAACTTACTTTAAGCTATCCCATAACTCCCTTCTTTCCAATTGATTACATTTAGCATAGACAAATGTAATAAGGAAATTCTCCACACCATTCTTTATCCTCCCAGTGATCATTTGGTTAGACATACACAAGACTTCAAATTCATATAACACACTCCAAAAAACCATACTTTACCTCCCAATTCCACATTGGCGCAATAGTTCGGTAGGCCCAGCAACCTGGCCATCCTTTCCATTTTACTAACATTCGAAAAGGGCTCCAAAATTGCTACCAAAGCCACATTAAATTTTTTCACCAGCCGACACAAACGATTTTTTGACGTACCTAACCCACGTACATTCCACACCAACATATTGTCCATCACAAATTTAATTTAGAAGGACGGGATAACACCCTTTGAGATTGACGCAGCACCTATTTTTTGCCACTAACTCATGATGATCCTTGTATCTCCGTATCAGAATCATAACACTTTTCTTTCATAATCGATGGTGGCCTACTCTTAATCTCCCCATCAGACATGCTTTCAATCCCACCTCCATCCAGAGGTGATGGAACATGATCACTACATTCTAACTCCATCAACTTTGAAACCAGATCCGTATGCCCATGCTCTACAGCATTTCCCCGCAACATCTCTCCCAACATACCCCATTCTTCCACTTGGTAAGTAAACTTTGTCTGCAACACAACCCCCTCAGCATCACGTAGATCACGCTGACCCATTGGACTCCCTGTAACCGCCAGTTGCTCACGCTCTCCCTCCTCTGCCACCACTCCTCCACATACCGAATTCCCATCCTCACCCAGTAATGTCAAGACCGTCGAATGAAGTTCTATCAACCGTTGATCACCATCTGTATTAATCTCGCCGTCCTCTAATTCAACTATGGGCAATTCTTTGGTTTCTTGATTATCTTTATCAGCCACAGTAAGACCCATGGAACTCTGGGGATCCTCATGCACCCCTAAATTATTAGAAGGCACATCAACCTCCTTGGACAACTCCTTACTTGCTTGTCGTTGAGCCCTAGCCCGTTCACCCCCTGAAGACTTCCTGTAACCATCCAATCTGCAAATTGTATCTGTATGGCCTTGTCGACAACACTTAGAACAATAGAAACCCATCTTTTCGTACTTCACCGGCTGCCAAATTGTTTTATTCACAGATACCACAATCGGGAAACCTTACACTGGTTCCTCCTTCTGGTCCACACAAATGCGAGCACCCATTGCTCTCATCTGATTCAAAGTTGCATGATCAGAACCCAAATGCCGACCAAATCATGTGGCTAAGATCTGCAAATAATCTTGCCGATATAGGTGCATGGGAAGCCCAGGCAAGAACAGCCACTGCGGCTCTAGAGAAGATTCAATGTGAAGATCGAATTCTTTCGTCCATTTGAATAGCCGAAACACACATCCTTCCATCAACCTGCCCTCTCGCGCCCATGCATGCACAAAATCCCGCTCCGACTGCAACCGAAGGAGCACATGATGCCCATCCATGAAGCTAATCATAAGGCTCTCCACTAACCCCACGATTTAATAATATGGCATCGTATCTTATCTATCGGAGGACGCAAATGTACAAACTTTAACACCAAGGAAAAAAGAAAGTCCTCGGCTGCTTTAGACATCTCCACATCCGTAAAAATGAACCCAGGCTCCCCATTAATATCAACAGGGTACCTCATCGGCATCTTGAAAGAAGCCACATCCTGCCTCACCATAGCTTGAACATAAGTTGGCTTGACCAGAACACCATCATCCGGAGCCCCCATGGTAGTCGAAGACCCCACAGGAGGCTGGGCCATTGCCATGGTCACGTCCTAGAAACCCAAGACTCCTAAGACAGGACTATTGAGCATTTCTTGTTTGCAAAGAATTTCTTGGACGCAATTCTTGGAGAGAACATACATCGCACTGTGTTTTTCGCTGTGAATTAATTATAAATTAAATATTTTTTGGATTAATTATTAATTTATATTATGTGATGTATGGATGATAAGTAGAACAACTTAATTTGTTTTACAAGAATAATTTAAAAATAAAATTAAAAAAAAATAAAAATAAAATTAAAAATATGTAAGGTAGCATTCCTCTAACCACCGTTCGAACACTTTATTTTACATTCAAACATTTATTAACTTACCATTGGAATGATATAGTAAAATGTTTGAACGGTAAGTCAATGTCCCGCCAAAATGTATTGATTTAACCTGCCAATTTATTGTTCGATCATAAATAATATATGTTCGAACATTGTTTAACCAAAATTTGAATGTTTTTGTATGTTGTTCGAACATTAAGTCAATGTCCCGCTAAATGTTATCACTAAACATGCCAAATTATCGTTCGACCGTATATAATTTTCGTTTGAATGTTCATTTTATTTCATTCAAACGTTTTTTATAGATGTTCGAACGGTTATCTTATTAGGGACAAAATGTTTCGTCCCAAAATATTTCGTTCGAAAGTGTTTGAGCAGTAAACAACTTCCATCATTGTTTAGGAACAATATTTGACATTCGTCCCTACATCTCATTTTTTGGAACGATTTTCATTTCGTTCCAAACAAAACTCGTCCCAATAGCCCTTTTTTATTGTAGTGTTGTCTAATTGCCTCTTTGGTAAACGCAAAATTGACTTGTAGAGTCAGCTTTGCTCGATTATTCTGAGAAGACTTAGGAGAGGTCTGGATAGCGAGTTGAATAAAATATTGTTAGAATATAATTTTTAATATAATTTTTGTTTTGGGATTTGAAAATGTTGAATTATTTATTATATTTTGTTTGAAAATTTGGAAAAGTTGTAATGATTAGATGAGATGAAATGAACTTATTTTTGAATCCAAACATCTCCATAGTTTCTTTCTTGCTCGGTAATTGTGAGGAGATCTTGTAAAGATTAACCTTACTTGGTAATCATGAGCAAGAGTTATTTTTTCCACCTTGGTAATTGCAACTAGTGTCTTGTAAATTGGACTTGCTCAGTGATCTCAAGCAAGAACTTTGTTCCTTTCCTCCTCAGTAATCGTGATGAGGTTTTGTAGAGATCAACTTTGCTCAGTAATCCTAAGAAAGAGCTTATTTTCTTCGTGCTTAGTAATTGCAAGTATTGTCTTGTAAAAGCTAGCCTTGCTCGGTGATCTAGAGTAACGGCTTAGTTTCTTTTGTCGTCAGTAATTGTGATGAGGTTTCTAGAGATTTCCTTGCTCGATAATTCTGAGCAAGAGCTTGTTTTCTTCCTGCTCAATAATCGTGAGCAATGTTATGTATGAATGGGCCTTGCTCGGTGATCTTGAGTAAGAGCCTGGTTCCTATATATCCTCCACGATAATCAGGAAAACTTGTAGAGATTGGCCTTGCTTGATAGTCTTCAGCAATGACTTTTTTCTCTTTAATCGTGAGCTAGAAATGGGCCTTGTTTGATGCTTCCAAGAAGGGGCTTAGTTTCTTTCCTCATTAGTTATTGCTAGGTGGTCTTGTAGAGAGTGGCCTTCCTCTGTAATCCTGAGCAAGGGCGGATTCTCTTTTGTTCTATAATCATGAGACAATGAGAGTATGTTGACCAGACTAACCTTGCTCAGTAATCCTGAGCTTCTTCTACTCTGTAATTGTAAGCAGTGTGTTAACCATATTGGCCTTGCTCGATAATTCTGAGCAAGGGCGGATTTTCTTCTACTCTGAAATCTTGAGCAGTGTGTCAAACAGACTGGTGCTGCTTGGTAGTCCCAAGCAAGGCTAATCCTTCTAGGACACTACTCAGGATCAACGAGCAAAAATAAAGTATGCTCTTGCTCAGGATTATCGAGCAAGGTCGTCTTCACAAGACCATATTGAGTAGAAGAAAATATGCTCTTGTTTGCAATTTAGATATGTTGATTAATTTGAAATCGTGAATATGAATAGTAAGGAAAAGATTGCTCAAGTGGGCCTACAGTACTTAATAATACTTGAAATATACAGACAAAACTTGATGAGC
Source organism: Juglans regia (assembly GCF_001411555.2). NCBI lineage: Eukaryota > Viridiplantae > Streptophyta > Magnoliopsida > Fagales > Juglandaceae > Juglans > Juglans regia. The sequence continues at coordinate 21,131,868 of NC_049901.1, read as the reverse complement.
AGTAAGTGTTGTAGAGCCAACTTGATGTTTCTATCTCTATTATGTCCAATACTTAGGTCGCATTTGGATGTTGAGATAATCTCATATGATCTAAGTTGATTTGTAAATAGTAATATTTTGTGAGTCTCATTGAGATATGTTTGAATATAAATAGGTTGGTGCTCAAATTCTTATAATAACTTGAAGGAATCTTAATTCCTCCGTTGGGATATTCTAAAATATTATTCACTTTGTATTTATTAGTAGCTTGTGTCAACAAGAATCTGACTTTAAAGAAAATATTGAAAATTAAAATTATTAATTTCCACTTTAATGTGTGTATATAAATATATATATATAATGGATATCTATTCTCTATAGATAAATGGACAATTGCTACGTTTCTCTTGGCACTTGAATGGACAAAAATTTCCTTTAGGGTGTGGTCTTAGAGCTGCAGCACTTCTTTTTTTTTAATCAAAATATACTTCCTTCATTGATAACAAGAATCAGTCTTTACAATATTTTTCCTTAAGTCTATCATTTACAATTTCTATTGGACTATCCTCTATCCACACTGTCTCATCAGAAAAATTAAGTGCTAACTTTGTTAGTTTGTGTGCTATACTTTTTGCTTCTCTATATACAAACCATATACCCCAGTTCAACCTCCCATACATTACTCTCCTCACATCATCTATAATACTCTCATACTCAGCCCCTATCCCCTCCCCACTATTTGTAGCATTCACTATTAACTTTGAATCCCCTTCCAACATCACCTCTGATAGCCCCAATTCAGTACATAATATTGCAGCCCTCCTTAAACCCAAAGCTTCAGCCACACTCAAATTTCTATTATGAACAAAACTAGAGTAGAGGCAAGCAAGTAACTCACCATTTGAATCCCTAACAGCCACTACAATTCCCACCTATTATTTTTGGCATCCACAACAGCATCTCAATTTGCTTTCACTACCATTTCCTCTGGTTTTTCCCATTTAATAACACTTCTATCCACATTCCCTTGCATCTGAGTTTTCTGTAGTTGGTCCTGGGAAAGCTTGAACTCCCTTAGTCCCTGGGTTGCAGCAGAAATAAGATTCCTCGAGTGATAAAATTTCTTTTCAAATAATAGTAAATTTCTTCTCATCCATATCTTCCTCATAATACAAGCTACCACCTCCACCTTCTCTTCTTTGATAAATGCATTTAGTTTCACCCACAAATCCATAAACTCATAATCTGAACTGTACCATTTGTTCACTGGACTGTCGTTCTCTACCCAAACATCTGAGGCAGCTGGGCAACTCCACACAACATGCATAATTGTCTCGGGTTCCCTCTCACAAATTGGACAGCAATCAGACTCAGTGATTTGCTTCTTATATAGGTTTTGTTTTGTTGGTAGCACGTTATGAGTTGCCTTCCACAGGAAGTGCTTCACCACATTTTGAACATTTAAACCCCATATCAACTTCCACACATTTCCTGCATTATTTCCATTTGAAGTTTCCCTTTTCCTCTTCCTCATTTTTTCTCATTCTAGAAGATAGACACTCTTTATCAAGAACTTACCATCCTTAGAGCACCCCCACATCTATCTGTCCATTGTTCCCCATCTACTCAAAGGGATACAATAGATAGTTTCAGCTTCCTCACCATTGAAAGTGTCAAATATCAGGTCCTTCTTCCACACGCCAGCTTCAGTGTCAATAAGTTACTGCAACTTTGAATCAGCAGACAGATTTTTAATGGCAGATTGCACACAGTGAGAAGTTTGAGTTGGCAACCACTTATCCCTCCAAATATGAATTTTGCTTCCATCTCCCACTCCCCACAGCAGCCCCTCTTTCACTAACCCCATAGATGACCACTAGCTTCTCCATATAAAGGAAGGCCCACACCCCAATTTAGCGTCAACTATCCCCCACCTTTTTAAAATACTTCTCTTTCATTACCTTAGCCACTATGGAATCAGGTTGCTTCAGTTTTCTCCAGCACTGCTTTGCAAGCATTGCCTCGTTAAAACACTCTAAATCTCAGAAGCCCAATCCCCGATTATTGTTTTATTCTCCCATATTAAACCAACTTCTCCATTGAATTTTCTTTTCATTTTGTTTATGGCCCCACTAGAATCTTGCCAAGAGGGATGCTATTTCTTTACATAGCCTTTGTGGTAGTCAAAATGCACTGATAGTAAATGTGGGTATTGCTTGAGCCATTGCTTTCAATAATATTTCTTTTCCTTCCTGTGATAGGAATGAGTTCTTACAGCTACTTAGTTTAGCCCAAACCTTCTCCTTCAAATTCCTGAAAGTGATATACCTTGATCTACCAACCATGGTTAGGAGGCCAATATATTTTTCATAACTTCCACATATGGATACCCCTGCTGCCCTCTAAATTTGTACTCTAGTAGCTCCAACAGTGGTTGAACATAAAAACATAGAAGTTTTCTGCATATTTAAACGCTGACCCGAGGCTTGCTCATATTTCTTCAGTAGTTCTTTAATCTTCATCCACTCATCTACCTTTGCTCTCCCAAAAATTATACAATCGTCAGCAAATAGTAGGTGATTGATCCTTATTCATCCTCTTGCGACAGTCACTCCCCTTATTTCTCCTCTACCACCAGTTGTATTAATCAGAGAACTTAACCCGTCTGCACATTAGATAAATAAGTAGGGGGATATGGGATCCCCTTGTCTTATTCCCCTTGTTGGTTTTAGAGTTTTCCCAAGTTCCCCATTAACAAGGATTGAGTATGTCATAGTAGTAACACACTTTATAATCAAAGAGACCCATCTGTCACCAAATCCCAACTTTCTCATTACTGCCTCCAAGTATCTGCATTCTATCCTATCATTGGCTTTTGACATATCTAACTTTAGAGCTATGCTGCCAATCCTTCCTTTTTTTTCTTGTCTTCATCGTGTGCAAAGATTCATAGGCTATCATCACGTTATCTATTATGAGTCTTCCCGGTATAAAGTCACTTTGGTTGTAGGAAATAATAATAGGAAGTACTTTCTTCAACCTATTAGCAAGTGTCTTTGGGGCAAGCTTATATAGCACATTACATAAGCTAATTGGTCAGAATTCACTAGCAACAAAGGGGTTTTTAACTTTAGGGATCAAAGCTAAAAAAGTATTATTAACACATTCATCCATCTCTCCCTCCCTATTTAGGAAACACAACACTGCCCTACTCACCTCCTCCCCCACAGTACTCCAATACGCTTGATAGAAACAAGCTCCATAGCCATCAGGGCCAGGGGATTTCAGTGACCCCATGTGCTTCAAAGCTTTCTCCACCTCAAGTCTTGTAAATTCTTTCTGTAACTATGCATTCATCTGACCAATTACACTCGGCTCAAGCTCCTTTAGACACTCCTCATTAGCTTCAGTTGTTGGTTGTGTTGAACAGAATATGGAATTTAAATAGTCATAAAAAACCTCTTCTATCCCTTCTTGCTTGGTCTCCATTTTGCCCCGGGCACTTTTTATTTCCTTTATCTGGTTTTTCGTCCTCCTTTGAGTGGCGCATGAGTGGAAGAATTTGGTGTTTTTGTCTCCTAATTGATACCATGTTCTCTTTGCTCTTTGTCTCCACTTTAAGCCCTCTTGCTCCAACAAATATCCAATCTCTTCTTGCTGACTTCTAATCAACTCAACATTATGTGGCCCCTCATTTTCCTGTTCCCTCTTCAACGTCTCAGTTTTATGCTTCAGAATCAACTCAGCCTCCTTATCTCTCGACTTACTCCACCTGATTAGGTCACCCCTACACCTATGCAGCTTTCCTTGCACATTTCTAAATGGATGTTGATTTGCACCTGACCTCTCCCAAGCCCCTTCCACCATCGATTCTCCTTCCTCATCCCTTGTCCACTTTGCTTTAAATCTGAATAGTCTTCTCTTATTCTTTTTAACTGAATTTTGTTGTCTGAAATCTAAAAGCAATGTCTTATGGTCAGACTGAGCTACTGTTAGAACTTCCACTACTCTATCACAGAAAATTTCAAACCATTGGAGATTAGCAACAGCACTATCAAGCCTCTCCTCTGTAAAGGTACTATCTACATGCTTATTACTCGAAGTGTATTTATTTCCCTTCCATCCCAAGTCAAAAATACTATTTTCTTCTAAAGCTTTCCTAAACTCTTCCATCTGAGCATCTGGCCTTGGTTTCCCCCCCACCTTTTCATCTTGAGACAAAACCTCATTAAAATCCCCAATTACACACCATGGCTTCCCAATTGAAGGATTTAGCAAAGAAAAATAAATCCCATGTTCCTTTCAATTTACTAACCTTGGGATGCCCATAGAAGCCAGTAAACAGCCAAGACAACTTCTTCTCTTCACTTATAATAGTAGCATTAACATGATATTGGGAAAAATTGATTATCTCCACATCCAGTTCCCTGCACCATATCAATGCCAAGCCCTATTTTCTTCCCATCGAGTCAACAACAAAACATCTTGCCCATCCCAATTTCATTTTGATACTCTCAAATTTACATGCTACTAACTTTGTGTCCATTAAGAAGACCATATTGGGTTTCTTTTCCTTCACCAAATGAAGACCATGTTGGTGGCACCAATAGCATATTCCTCCTAGATGCCCCATCCTCATCATGTAATCTTCCTTTTTTCAATAGTCCCTTACGGCATTCCTTAGAGACCTCACTCCTCAATCTGCGTTTTTCTCCTATTACTGAGTCTCCTTCACCTTTCTTCCCCACAACTCTTGCCCTTCTCTTCCACCTTCTCCTCTCCACACCTCCATGATTCTCAGCCATCTCTTTGCCATGATCGAGATGCTGAAAACAGTCACAACACTAGTCACTAGGAGCTCCTCAATTGGCATCCCTCCCCTGTCATACCTCTCCTCTCCCTCCCCTCTTTCAATATTTTTATCAAACACCTTCAGTTCATCTCCTCCCTTTGAGTCCAGCGACCCTTTTTCCAACCACTTTGTCTCCTTCTCAACCACGCTTACCTCCATACCACCCTGTGTAATGGTATTATCTTCGTTAGCCCCACCTTCATCATTTATAGAATCATTATTGAAATTCCAATCACTATCGCCCATTCTTTCACTATACTTGTTACTGAAAGTCTCAGAGGACTTCCCCTTTCCAGTATGGTTAGCACGAAGGCATACCAAATATTGGGGTTTATCATTGCTCCCTTCCATACCCATACATCCTTATACTCCATGACAGATTTTCCCACATTTGAAACACAATTTAAGGAGTTTCTCATAGCTCAAAGGAATCCAGATTCTATTGCCCAATACATTAGTGGTTTGACCCCTTGTAATTCTTTTCCTCAGGTCTATTTCGATTTTTACTCGTAAATAACTTCCCCACCCAATCCCATCTTCCTTTATATCTACTCCTTTCACAATTCCAGTCGTTGCTTCAAGCAGCATCCCCATTTCTTGCGACATACATGCCAATGGTAGATTGTTTAGATGTACCCTTAACTCTTCATAGTCGAAGCTCATCTTCTAAGGAGGAGTAAGACCATCAAAAGGATTCAATACAAACAACTGGTTATCGAATGACCATGGTTTTCCCTCCAACACTCTCTGTCTATCCTTTTGATTCTCAAAAGTTTCTACAAACATATTTGGAACAATATCATAGAACATGAACAAACCTCCCAATCTCCAGATCTTGTTCATAGTTGATTTAATCACCTCTTTGTTCACTTTTTGATAAGATAATAGTTTTCCCACCAGGCTTTTATTCCCCTCCTCTGTCACTGTGCTCATGTATTCTGCATTCACCTAAATTACCTCATTCTCCTCCTCCATGAGATGAAGTTTATCCCACCATTTCTCCAACTTGTCCATTGTCACCGACCCTAGCCTTATAAGTAATAACGCTAGGGAAGACTCCTCCTCCCTCACTCAGTAGAGTGAGCCGAGACTTTTTCCTTCACTTGGTCTTTCTCCATAGAGAAGACTATCTGTGTGTCTCATGTGAGATATCTGATCTGCTAACGTTACTGTAAATTAGAGTTGTAGCATTTTGGTTTCCCTTTAGGTAATTTTACTTCTGTTGGGGTTCTTCGATCACCTCCAACCAAAATTGGGAACACCTGGTTCCAAGGAAAAGGTGCAGTCCATGGTTTATATCAACAAGCTCATGCATTAATCACTCTTGAGCAACCCACTCATCTTAATTCCCTTCTACCCATTCCATTTCCAACAGCTCTAGGTCATTCGGTCCCCAATTTTGTTCTTTTTGTCTCTATTTCCTTGCTTTGCCCATCAATTCTTCAATCATCTTCAACCAAATCAGGTCTAGGCTTACCTGGTTCCAAGGCAAAGGTGCCATGCATGGTTAATAGTGACAAGTTTGGGGCTATGATCTTCCCTTCTGTCCATTCCTTCTCCATAGGTTCTAACTCATTAGGTCCCCAATTTCCTTCTTTCATCTCTGTTTCCGTGCTTTTCCCATTAGTTCTCAATCACCTCCAATCAAATCAGGTTTGGAGGCACTTGGTTCCAAGGAAAAGGTATGGTGCACAACTCATATTGATAGGTGAGGCATTCATGATTCTCGACTTGCCCATTCCTTATCTTCCCTTAGAAGTCAGTACCCTATTTTAGCTCTACAACACCATCCATTTAGGTTATGTTTGGATAGTGAGTTTAGAGTAGATGAATTGAGATGAAAGTTAAAAGTTGAATAAAATATTATTAGAATATTATATTTCAGTATTATTATTGTTTTGAAATTTGAAACAATTGAATTATTTATTGTATTTTATGTGAGAATTTATGAGAGCTGTAATGATGAAATGAGATGAGATGAGATGGGTTGAGAGTGTTTCTCAATCCAAACTAAGTCTTAGTGGTACTCTTCCTCCAGTTCCTCATTCTCACATCCAAACTAACTCGATTGTTACTTTTATATTGAGGTTATTTGTGGTTTCTATTCCTATGCTTTGGACTTGTAGTGGGATAGTTTTCCCTACATGAGTAAACAAGTCTGAGGAACTCTTGTAGCTCCCCAGAAGTCATTACCGAGCGACTTTATATTCTCAAGCAGTTTGTTGGGGAATATTGTATGTTCTTTTAACCATGGTAATTTCTACTGTTCACTGTTGTGGGCAATGTATTAGTAACTTAATCGAAGTGTCCAATGCATATCCAAGGCTTAACCCCCCGAGCTCATGGCTCAGCAAGTTTTCAAGTCATTCAATATCAAACAATTCTAAAACTTAATAAAGGATTTTATCCTAATTCGTTATTCTCGCTCATTGATCTTGAATGAGGTCTTTATGTTGCCTTCATGAAAGCCCTTTTGATGTCTCCAAAGAGGTCTTTTTTGGTGCTTCAGTGTAGGTTGTATTCTTTCCTCTTTAGTAATTGCAAAATAGTCTTGTAGAGATCAGCCTTGCTTGGTGATTTCGAGCAAGACTTGGTTTCTTTCCTCCTCTATAATCACGAGGAGATCTCATAAAGTTTGGCCTTGCTTGGTATCCATGAGCAAGAGTTATTTTTTCGAGCTTGCTAATTGCAACTAGTGTCTTGTAAATTGGACTGACTTGGTGATCTCAAGTAAGGACTTAGTTCCTTTCCTCCTTGGTAATCGCGATGAGGTTTTGTAGAGACTGGCTTTGCTAGGTTCCTAAGAAAGAGCTTTTTTTTTCGTGCTTAGTAATCACAAATAGTGTCTTGTAAAACCTGGCCTTACTCGGTGATCCAGAGTTAATGGCTTAGTTTCTTTCATCCTCAATACTTAGGAGGTTTTGTTGAGATTGCCTTGCTTGATAATCTTGAGGAAAAGCTTGTTTTCTTCCTACAAGATAATCGCGAGCAGTGTCTTGTATGAATGGGCCTTGCTCAATGATCATGAGGAAGAGCCTAGTTCCTTTCCTCCTCGATAATCACAAGATCTTGAAGAGATCATCCTTGCTCGATGATCCTGAGCAATGACTTATTTTTTCCACCTCAATAATCGTGAGCTAGAAATCAGCCTTGCTCGGTGCTCCCAAGAAAGCGCTTATTTTCTTTCCACATCAGTTATCGCTAGTTGGTCTTGTAGAGAGTGGCCTTGCTCAGTAATCCTAACCAAGGTTTGATTTTCTTTCGCTCTATAATTGTAAGGAGTGTGTTAACCATACTCGCCCTACTCGATAATCCTGAGCAAGGGCAGATTTTCTTCTACTCTATAATCGTGAGCGGTGTGTTGAACTGATTGGCCTAGCTTGGTAATCCCAAGCGAGGCTAATCCTTCGAGGACACTACTCATGATCACCGAATAGGAATAAAGTATGCTCTTACTCAGGATTATCGAGCAAGGTTGTCTTCACAAGACCATACTGAGTAAAAGAAAGTATGCTCTTGTTTGGAATTACGGTGCAAGGCCTGTTTGGTCAACAAACTGCTGAAGATTATAGAGCAAGAGCTTGGGGGGTAAGTGCCCGACACCAATGGTGCATAGATCGAGCGTTAACACTCAACTTTGACAGTCCATTTGCACATGGATTGACTGCCCAACATGCCTTTTGCTCGCCACTTTAAACTTTAAATTATATAATAATAAAGTGATACGGGACTTATTGTCATTGTAAATGTAATTTATATTTGGCTAGAATTAGATGAGTCTGTACTCAATTCAAATTATGGATGAATGTAATTTTGATAGGACTCTTGGAGTGCATCTGATAAATATATGTATTTATCTGATAAGGATGAGTGTTTGAATTGTAACTCTTATAAAATCTTGTTAATATTATAAGAGAAGAGTTTACAAGCCTTATTTGAACTCAAGGCAATTCAGAAGAAGTAATCTAGTCCAAGATGTTCATAGATAGTGAACGTATCTGACTAGGATTTTGGATAAACCTGTCAGCAGAGTCCATCTCCAAATCAATTACAGGATTACCTATTTGTAGAGAAGTCGGCTGAGGGTTTCAGAGAGACATGAACAACATATATTCACAAGTATTGATAACTTGAAGATTTGGGTAGAACTTATTCTTGAGAGAAGAATTTTCTAAAAAGCTCAATCTGTGAGATTGAGTGAGAGCATATTCCAAGGGTTAGTTGTCGTGTTTGAGTTCAACCACTGGAGGTTCCAGTAGGAAAGAAAAAGATTGGGAGTGTCAGAGGTTCTGACTACCTATTACTGTAGAAGACAATTGGGTCGCATGTCTTGGGTAAACGTGTCTAGTCACAAAGGTTTTGTAAACGTTTTATTTGTAAAACTCTCAATCGATAAAATTGGCTTTCCTGGGTTTGGTTGCCCTGTAGGGTTTTACCTTTGAGGAGTTCTTCAAAGGGTTTCCCATCCTAACCAAATTGTTGTGTGTGCTTAACACTTTATACTGGTTACTAATTCGCTAATAGCTTTTGTTTAGCATTAACGTGCATTACATGGGTACTTGGATAATTTTAATTGGCATCAGAGTGTGATTCACTCAATCTGAGTGAGATCCGTTCCCCTAGAAGATCATGGCGACACTATTATCACCACCAAATTTCGATGGTGATAACTATGCCTACTAGAAGGTAAGAATGAGAGTGTTTCTAAAATCGTTTGATGAGAAAGTTTGGCTAACCGTGGAGTCAGGATGGACAAGGTCCACCACCTGTAGAAGAGTGGACCAAAGAACAATTGAGCAGCTGTATCTGGAACAATAAGGGTCTAAATGTCATTTTCATGGCAGTCTCTCCTGATGAATTCAAGAGAATTTTCATGTGTGAGACATCCAAGGATGCTTGAGATATTTTGGAAACAACACATGAAGGGACCAAAAAAGTGAAAAATTCCAAATTCCAAATATTGACCTCAAAGTTTGAGGAAATAGAGATGCTAGAAGATGAAACTTTCGACGAATTTTATGCTAAATTAAATGGTATTGTTAATGCTAGGTGCAATCTCGGAGAGAAGGTTGAGGAGGCCCGAATTGTGAGAAAAATTCTGAGATCCCTACCTGAAAGGTTTCGACCAAAGGTGACAGCCATAGAAGAAAGTAAGGATTTAGACACAATTTGGGTAGAAGAATTGGTCAGTTCTTTGCAAACATATGAATCTACTTTTCCACAACAGAAGAAAGGTAAGTCCACTACACTCAAAACTATTAAGGAAGAAAATCAATCTGATAATGAAGATCCGTATAATGATGACTTAGCCCTTGTGGCCAGAAAATTAAAAAAAACCATGTTTAATAAAAAACAAATATGGTAAATGGAAAAAAGGTAAGAATTTCACTAAAAAGAACGAATCTTAAAAGTAGAATAAAGACAAAACCGAGTTTAAAGATAAAGTCCAATGTCATGAATGCTCTCGTTTTAGTCACATAAAAACTGAGTGTCCAAATTTTAAAAGGAAAGCAAAAGCTTTGAATACTACTCTAAGTGATGATACTGACTCTGAAATTTCAGATACATCCTCTGATAATTAAACTGCCTTTATTGCTTTTTCTGCTTCTGTTGCTGATTATGATGACACGAGCAAATTATATACTGATGACAGCGTGGTTGTTTATGATACTGACTCTGATGTTGCCATCGAAGTTGATGATCATGATTTAAGTGTGCATAAAACATATGAGGATTTGTGTGAAGAGTTTATGAAAATCCAAAAGGTAAATAAGATGCTGTACAAAAACTTGACCACCATAAAGAGTGAGAAAAACTATTTGGTGGAAGCACTAAAAGTAACGGAACTAAAAGGGATAAAGCTACGCGCACAGAAAGAGATGCTTGAAAGGAAGTTAGCAGCTTGTCAGGAAGTCAAATAAAAGACTCTCACTCAAAAACTCAATGAACTATTGAAAGTTCAAAGAGATAGTTCCGATCGCACAGGGTTGGGATACAATACTTCCAAAGATTCACATTATAAAGCATCCGCTGCCTCTACATCCAAAGATAATACATTTGTAAAAGGAAGTAATGTAGAAAATGTCTCAAAGAAACCTGTGAATAAAGGCAAGGAAATAATGACTTCTTCAAGTAAGTCCAAAGGTATGTTTGTCCCTACTTGTCATTATTGTGAAATAATTGAACATACTAGAACAAATTGCTTTAGATTTAGAAAATAGAAAGAAAAAGGAAATAGAAATAAGTTGTCGAACAAAGATACGAACCTAGAAATTAAAGTGGACAAACTAAGCAATCAAATAAACACCCTAGAAAAGAAACTTGGTGAACTATCTTAATTGTGTTTTCCTAAAAACATAAATAAAACAAATATCAAAACCAAGTGGGTAGTGAAAGAAGAGGGCGTATATCTAGTAGTACACATAGCACTTAAAGCTATGGACACTAGCATGTGGTATCTTGATAGTGTTTGTTCTAAACATATGACAGGAGATAAAGGGTTGTTTAAGAAGATTGAGTCAATCAGTGGAGGATCCGTAAATTTCGGAGATGGAAGTTCAGCAACAGTGGAAGGAGATGGAAGTGCAGATATCCCTGGTTTACCTACTCTTCATAATGTGCTGTTTGTTAATGGTCTCAAGGTTAATCTGTTGAGTATTAGTCAATTTTGTGATGATCATATTTCTGTGTAGTTCTCAAAGGATGAATGCAAAGTCTACAATAATGATGGAAAATGGATCTTGAAGGGTACCGAGACTGCTGACAACTACTATGGAGTTTCTCCTATGAACAAGATGCAATGTCACAAAATAGAGTTGGATGAAACAAAGTTTTGGCACTACCGTCTAGGCCATATCAACTATAGGGACATGCAAAAATTATCTAAGAAGGAAGTTGTACGTGGACTGCCCAAAATTTTGGAAAACAAGAAGATGGTGTGTGGAGCCTGTCAGGAAGGGAAGCAGACCAAGGCATAACACAAGAAGATAGTTGATATTTTGACTTCAAGACCACTTGATATGTTGCACTTGGATATTCATCAAATAGCAAAGCTTACAAAGTTTACAATCTAAGAACAAGAACAGTAATGGAGTCAGTTAATGTAGTTGTGGATGAAAACTCTAAGGAGATGACCAAGATAGAACTTGACAACCTTATCGAAAAGACTGAAGAAAGCTCAACCGATCAAGAGGACACAGATCCAGTGGAACTTGCCACACCAAGCTCAGTTTCACACCATGAAAAAGAGCCCTCTACAAGAATCAGTCACAATCATCCAATGGAGAACATCCTCGGAGAATTGGATGAATGTATGAGATTAAGAAAACGTGTTTTAAATCAAGTCTCATACGTTTGTTATTTGTCTCAGGTTGAACATAAAAAGGTGGAAGAAGCCTTATAAGATGAAAGCTGGGTCAATGCCATGCACGAGTAATTGCACCAGTTCACCCGAAATCAAGTATATGAGTTAGTTCCAAGACCTAACGATCACAACATCATTGGAACAAAGTGGATTTTCAAAAATAAGTCAGACGAACATGGAACCTTTATTCGAAATAAGGCCAGGTTAGTAGCACATGGATACACTCAAGTTGAAGGAATTGACTTTGACGAGACCTTTGCACCAGTAGCTTGTTTGTAAACTGTTTGCATATTGCTAGCAATTGCAAACCATTTAAAATTGAAGCTTTATCAAATGGATGTCAAGTGTACTTTTTTAAATGGCATACTCAATGAAGAAGTATATGTAGAACAACCAACTGGATTTTCTAATCACTTGTTTCCTGATCATGTTTTCAGGTTAAAAAAGGTTCTTTATGGATTAAAGCAAGCACCTCGAGCATGGTATGAGATACTAATGAAATATTTGCTTGAAAATAACTTCGTAAGAGCTTAAGCTGACCGAACGTTGTTTTTAAGAAAATCTGGTAAGCATCTATTTATTGCTCAAATTTATGTAGATGACATTATGTTCGGTTCCATTCTTGACAAACTCTCACATGACTTTTCTTAAGAAATGAAAAATGAGTTTGAAATGAGTATGATTTGGGAATTAAATTTCTTCCTTGGGATTCAAATTAAACAAACTAAAGGAGGGATTTTTATTTCACAATCTAAATATGCTAAAGATCTTGTTAAGAGATTGGCATGGAAGGGAAGACACGTGCTCACACTCCGATGAGCACCTCGGTTAAAATATGTTCGGATTCAATAGGCAAGAATGTCGATCCGACTGATCTATATAGAAGCATGATAGGAAGTTTTCTTTACATTACTGCTAGTAGACCTGACATTGCCTTTAGTGTAGGTGTTTGTGCACGATTCCATCCTAAAGAATCACACCTCATAGTAGTAAAAAGAATCTTGAAATACCTGAGTGCTATTGTTGAATATGGCATCTGGTATTCAAAAGATTGAAATTTGAGTCTAGTTGGCTATTCTGATGCTGACTGGGCTGGTAATGCTGAAGATAGAAAAGCACCACAGGTGGTTGTTTTTATGTCGGTAGCAATCTGGTAGCATGGATGAGCAAGAAGCAAAACTCCATCTCCTTATCCACTACTGAAGCCGAATACATTACTGTTGACAATTGTTGCACTCAGCTTCTTTGGATGAAAAAAATGCTTGAGGACTATGGGTTCTCCTAAGATACTATGACTATCTACTGTGACAATTCAAATGCAATAAGTATCTTGAAAAACCATGTGCAACACTCAAGAATCAAGCACATAGATATAAGACATCACTTCATAAGAGACTTGGTTGAAACAAAGGTAGTGTCTCCGAAACACGTCAACCCCAAACACCGATTGGCCGATTTGTTTACTAAACCTTTAGATTGTTTAAGGTTTGAATTTCTAAGGAAGTTCATTGGTGTGTGTGACATGACCTAATTTCTTTTTTCTGAATAATAATAATAATAATAATAATAATAATAATAATAATAATAATAATAATAAATGGGGTGTTTTTTTTGTTTTTTGTTTTTCAAACAACTCTATGTTGCTTCATTGTGCAAGGTACAAGCTTTTTAGTATAATGGTCCTTGAGCTTTGTGACTCCACAAATTCATCTTGCTGGGATTGAGGTAGATCTTGTCTGGTATGTGTCTTTACTTTTGATGCACAACTCTTAAGGAAGACCACACAAGGATTCTATTTTATGCACTGTGAGGAACTTAAATCTAACCTCCTAGCAAATTGGTGACAGCATGTGCATACGCATACAAATGCCCAAAGAAATGGGGAGTCTATACCTTGAATTGACTAAAACTAGTTGAACCTAGTACCAAATCGAAAAAGGTCTCCTCTTGCCTTGCATTAAGGTCGATCCTTATAAAGAAAGTCGGGTGTTCAAAAGTCATTGCAGAAAAAAGACGAACACACATGCATGGATCTAAACTCTAAAAAGTCCTTGTAGAAAAAATCGTTGTCTCAATTATTGTGGAAAATGATGAGCAATACAAAATGGACATATAGAGTGAATATGGCTTTGTGCTTGGAAGGAGTTGCTTTTTTAGGTATCTAGGTCCTAGCATAAAGTTTGACTTTCAATAATAGTTCACCCTTGTTGGAGCACAACTGAAAATAAATTATAAAAGAAAGGGGGAGTACAAACAAAAAGAAAAAATAATAAAAAGTTTGTTCGGAAAGTTTCTTTCCTCACTCACTAACACACGAATTATTGGCAGGTTATCAATTAAGAAAAATGCTTAATTGTGAAGACTGACCAATAAGGAATACTTCTCCTAAATAAATGGGAAAGTGTTGAGTGTAACAAAACTCGGACAAGGAAATTACTCGAAAAGGCCCAAGCATTGTGAATGAAAAATACATGATATTTTTACTTTTCTGGTTCTTTAAAATTATTTTATTTTTCAAAAAACTTGAAAACAAAAGAAAGAAAGGAGAGAGGGGGGTATGAGTAACTGGAATTGGAGTAGGGTGGTACCTCTAGAAACATGCTCTACGTGTTTAAAAAAAAAAGGGCTCGCGTGCATGTTATGTTCCAGGCCTTGGGCAGGAAATGAAAAAGCTGCTCTGTAGCATTAACTGCACGTCAATCCCCTTAATCATCATTAAGCCTCGATTCTCCCTTCCACTCACTCTGGTTATCTTCTCCGATACACTCTTAGAGAGAAACACATCATCCTTCAATCTGTACATCTCAAGAAATTTGGATTTTTCCTCTGTGCAAAATCAAGGTAAGTCTTCTCTTCAGAATGGATTTCTTAAGTTTAGATCGGTTGAAAACTCTCTTAAGGTTCTGATAGTCACCGATTCCTTAAAAAACTCACTAAAATCCTCGAAGTTTCAGAAACCATGTTGGCTAGTAACTTGAACACCTTGTTGAAGGGGTAGAATAAGGTTTTGAAAAATAGTCAGGGTAGCATTTCGATGGAGAAGGTAAGGAACAAAGGTTACATGTGAGTCTATTTGGCTATTTATTTCTCTCTCAATATCTTTATCGTTTAGTCAGTGTTGCGATGATCCTATGCTTAAGTGTAGATCTTTTTTGCATCTATTAAATTTGCTGAACAGTTATGTGCTTTCAGGATAATTTCCCATAAACATGTACATGCTAATTTTTTTTTTTTTTTCACATTCTTGGCCCTATTACGTCGATATTTTGGGAGATAAGTGAATCTGTTTACTTTATGTATTCATCATGCTCATAAAGGTTTTTTTTTTTAGATGAAGTATAAGTCAATTGCAAAGAAAGCAAAGTTTGTCAACAAAACACCTCCAGTACATTCCTCCAGTGAGGAAGAATCTAAGTCTTATGAGAGAACTCCAAAGAACTCCCCTAAAAAATTCAAGGCGGCTGGAAAAGCATCTTTTCCTCCTAAAGGGGTGGAGAGTACATCAAAGGCTTCTACCAAATGACCAAAACCTCCAAAGTTTGTCAATGAGGAAGCAGAGACAGCCTACAAGACTGTGTTCTCCAAGATGAATATTCTTGGAGAATGAGAGGTAACTCTAAGTGATGTAAATGACCCTGCATTTGAATTTATTGCTCACATATTTGCTGACAGAGGGTGGGAGAGAATTACTGAGGGAGCTCTTGCCCCTTATATTTAAATATTGAGAGAATTTTATACTAACGCTCTACTGAGTGTGGACAATAATTTCATTATATCCACTGTTACGGGTGTTGACATGATTATCACTCCTGAGATTATTAGAGACTTCTATGAACTTTTGAGTGTGTAAACCCAGGTTTTAGATACAAGGGTATGGGGAACCCATCGAAAGCTCAAATGAAACATTTTTTTTCTGGACCCAATGCACCAGCATGGCCAACAAAGGTTCATAGACTTTCTATGAAATCAATGCTCACCGAATACAGATTCCTTGCCAAAGTGGTATTGACAAATCTTTGGCCCATCACTAGGCATACCAAGTTGACAATTGAAAAAGCCCAATTTATGTATGCACTAGTTAAGAGTGTACCTATAGATCTTCCCTCCCACATTATTGATGTGATTTCCAAGGCCAGGGCTGACATGACAAACAAGGAAAATCTGCCCTTTGGAGGACTCATGACTAAGTTGGCCAGAAATGTGCCTTTAAGAAGCATAGAGGCCACAGTAAAGATGTAGGGAAGATTTCCTCTAAAATGGTCACCAAGTCAAAAGTTGTGGTCAGTGGAAAGAAAAGAAGCCAAGCTGAGGCATTCACATCTTCTTATCCTGCTCCAGGACAATCCACTGAAGTAATTGAACAACTTCAGGTGTTGCAGTCAAAATTTGACTCCTTTGTGGATAAATGGGAGGAAAAAATGGGAAAAATGAAACAAATGCTAGTAGACTTGTAGGACGAGTCTGAGAAAGTGAGTGATAGGCAGCAACAAGTTGTTCTGGATGTGGATCAAATTCTGAAGACAGTCAATCCAACTGAAGATGAAGAAAAATCCGACTCTGATTGATGCTGACAACACATAGGGGGAGATGGGATGAATTTGTCAAGCGAGGGAGCAGATGGAGCAGTAGGGGTAATGCAGACAGAATGGTGACAACACCACCACCACCACCTTTTATTAATGTTTATTTTTGAAAAGTCTTTGTTGATTTGCATATTGAACAACTTTTATTATTTTGATTTCTTTTTTGTTTATTATGTTTGCTACATTAAACTAACATGTGTTAGGTTAAGTTAAAACTCATTATGATACTTTAAATGTTTTGATTTTTTTTGTATGACCTTTTATATGAGATCTTTGCTAGTGGGTTGGTTAGTTGGTTTTGCAGGTTTAAATCACATTCATCCATTATGTGTTTTGTCATCAACCAGACAAAGGGGGAGATTGTAAATGTAATTTATGTTTGGCTGGAATTAAATGAGTATGTACTCAATTCGAATTATGGATGAATGTAATTTTGATAGGACTCTAGGAGTGCATCTGATAAAGATAAGTATTTATCTGATAAGGATGAGTGTTTGAAGAGTATTTATCCGATATGTTTGGCCACAGTGTGCAAGCAGTGGCTGTCGACTTCTGCCTTAATGAAGAGTGGGATCATCACCAGCCTGACTCAATACTTACCTTCCATTCGATATCAACGAGTGGGTGCGGGTACAGTCTCAAGCTGTTCGAACAACATACCTTTCGTGGGACCAAAGGGGAGAACTAGGCCAAAGGCTGTTCTAACCCTCCCATGCCCCCCCCACCCCCCCCGGCGGCCCGAACAGCTTACCTCGACTCCTATCGTGGTGAAGAGCAAACTAACTATATCGCTATCCAAACTTACCCCCTGCAGGATACCACATGGAAAGGTAGGCCTAAACGTTATCTTGTCCCTCCCACCGGAGTGCGGGTTAGTCCTCAACTACCCCAAATCAAAAAAATTTACCTTCCTCGTAAGCATCAACAGGCGAGAATGGGTCCAGTTGTAGACTGCCCGAAAAATTACCTCTTCGTGGGGTAACAGGGACAAGTCGAGCAAGAAGCCACTTGGAACCTTCCGCGGAGGAGAGTGGGCCTAGCCTTTAGGCAGCCCAAATACTTACCCCGACCTCCACTACAAACGAAGAGTAGGTTCAGCACTAGCCTGGCCTAAAATCTTACCTTTCGCTGTGATGTCTACGAGCGGGAATGAGTTCAGTCTCAAACTGCTCAAAAAAATTACTTGATCATGGGATAACAAGGACTAGTCAAGCCAAAGGCCCCTCGGATCCTCCCGCTGTGGAGAGTGGGTTCGGCCTTTGGGTTACCCAAATACCTACACCGAATCCCATCTCGGTGAAAGAGCAGACCGGCCCTAAGGCTGTATGAAAAAGTTACCCCCTTGGGAAACCAAAGGGGAGGGTTGACTTGAGGCTTCCTGACATTTCCTCAATGGAGTGCGGGCCTATTCTTTCGACTACCCGAAGTAAACAAAATATCCAAAAGGGAAAGGCATTACATAACAAACAGGAGTGGGCTCAGCTACAGAGTGCCCGAATACTCACCACAACTCCCACTGCAATAAAGGACAAACAGGCCAACAACTGTCCAAAGAAATTATCTCCTCTTGGGTTTAAAAAGGCAGGTCAGCCTAAGGCGTCCTGACCTCTCCTCAACGGAGAATGGGTTGTCTCTATGGACCGCCTAGATACTGGAGTGAAGGCAAGAATGCTAACAACACAGGCAGCAATGGTGTGGCAAACAATGGCAAGCATAATACGATATAGGCCAGGGGGCCCAGGTTTGCTACATTAACTACTATCCCGAAAGAATAATGATAGCATCCTAATTTCGTGAACAAGACGGATACGTAATGCTAATGGAGGAGAACGGGTATAGTTTTATAGTTCTAAACTGTTTGGATAGCTTACATCACCGCAAATGAAGGATGCAAGCTAAGCCTGTGGCTGACTTGTTTTCCCACTGCGGATCATGGGATTAGCCCGGTCAGAAGACTACACAATAAAGGAAGGGTGAAGTGGAAGAATAAAAGAACCAGTCGGGGTAAAATGCGACTAAAAGACGAACAAAAAAATAAAGAAAACTAGCACAAGGATAATGTAGAGAATGCCGGCGTCGTAAGGCAAAGTCACTAAGTCCTAGAAGAATGACTACATGACAGAGGCCGATGAAAGTAGCGCAAACGAGAAAGTTGCCGACTGGCTGGGTCGTCAGGTATAGGCCGGGCACTAGTGGGTTGGACCGGAAAGCCTTGTGTGCCGAATCCTTGCGGCCAACTTCCCAAGGCAGGCCAAACAAGGAAAAAGAATGGAATGGCAGAAAATGGAATATGCAAAAGACATAGCTGTATACGGTCAACAAAACAACAGTGCGTAACTACACCCAACAGGTATGACAAAAAATTGGGAAGGCATCGTCAAGAAAGATCATGGTGAGGTTCTGGGAGGATGACTATCCAATGAAGGCAAGTGAGCACAGCAAAAACGAATAAACGGCCGGCTAGTGGGGTGGGCAGGAATCCTATGGGCAGCTTGACACAATGAAAGAGCAAGGTATTTTTATTGATTAACTTTATATACAAGTCACTGGGCGGCAACATGCAGGTACATACATTTAGCCAAAAAGGAAAGAAAAGGAAGAACAAAACAAATGAGCCGTAGCAACACCGGGAAGCTAATGCATGAAACTGTCTTGTCTCAGCACGAAGAGCACCAATCTCTGGAGCATCAAGAACAAGATCACCCAGCTCTGGAGCGGCCGGCGCAAGAAAGACCAAACCTGACAAAGCGTCAGACATCTCTTCCTCCCCAAGTTGCAGCCAAATGCAAAGGCCACCTTGTTGATAGGAATGTTGCCAAGTTTAACGCCCCGCAGATAGTTCGTGAATGTCCTCGAACACAGCTCCGGACTCCACAAGAGGTGGTCCTGCATCGAACGACGACCCTCGGCAAGACCATGTCCCCACATTTGATCACGAACTCCTGGGAACAACTTCAGTTGCCTATCCTGGAGGAGAGCAATCTCTTGTACTTGGGATAAGTCGTCCTAAAGACTTTGGTTAAGCTGCTCTAATTGTTCCCTCTTTTCACTCGCCTTCCTCTTGAGCTT